>NW_027411644.1:267141786-268341786 GCF_047663935.1 Musca autumnalis
CATTGGAAATAATGTTGAAAAATCCACGCCTATAGCCTTGAAAGTCATTGAAAAATAATGTTGAAAAATCCACGCCTATAGCCTTGAAAGTCATTGAAAAAATAATGTTGAAAAATCCACGCCTATAGCCTTGAAAGTCATTGAAAAAATAATGTTGAAAAATCCACGCCTATAGCCTTGAAAGTCATTGAACAAATAATGTTGAAAAATCCACGCCTATAGCCTTGAAAGTCATTGAAAAAATAATGTTGAAAAATCCACGCCTATAGCCTTGAAAGTCATTGAAAAATAATGTTGAAAAATCCACGCCTATAGCCTTGAAAGTCAGTGAAACAATAATGTTGAAAAATCCACGCCTATAGCCTTGAATGTCATTGAAAAATAATGTTGAAAAATTCACACCTACAACCTTGAAAGTCATTGAAAAATCCACGCCTATAGCCTTGAAAGTCATTGAAATAATAATGTTGAAAAATCCACGCCTATAGCCTTGAATGTCATTGAAAAAAATAATCTTGAAAAATCCATGCCTATAGCCTAGAAAGTCATTAAAAAATTATGTTGAAAAATCCACGCCTATAGCCTTGAAAGTCACTGAAATAATAATGTTGAAAAAATCCACGCCTATAGCCTTGAATGTCATTAAAAAAAATAATGTTGAAAATCCAGGCCTATAGCCTTGAAAGTCATTGAAAAAAAAATTTGAAAAATACACACCTATAGCCTTGAAAGTCAGTAAAAAAATATTCTCTTGGTCATTGAAAAATAATCATAAAAATCCAAAGTCTTTGGAAAATATTTAAAAACCATACCCTTTTGTATCAAAAGATATTCTAAAAAAATTACAACTATTTTATGGCGACATCTGTTGGAGAAATTATAAATTTTATTATCTCTTATTAAAATTCATTATTTATCAGAGACAATCCACAATTCATATGTTATCGGAGACAACAACCAAATAAAAATCTGCTTACCCACCACTTTAATTACTAAAGCTTCGTTCCAGAACTAAAAAGTTTTTACACATTTTGCACATTTTTACTCGAAATGCGTTCCCGTACACCAAAAAAGTTGCAAAATGTTCACTTCTTAAATAAAACCACCAGGAAGTCGCGAACCGAAATGCAAGTTATTTATGTCATACGAGTATGTACATACTTTTTAACCGTTTTAATGAATATAAAAACATTCCCGTATTTACTGCTTTACTTGACCCGACCACCACAGGCCGAACCACAAACCGAATACGAAAATTTCAACACGACAACCGACGGAAATGTAGTGCTCCCAACATTAACAGAATGTTAGGATAATTCTCACAAACTTGACGACGGAAATTTAACACACACACACACATGAAATACAGGCGGATATGGAAATGCATCTCTCGGAACTGTGGAAAAAGCTTTTTATGCAGGAGTACTAAAATCTGTTCGAATATATGAAATAGCCGAACGCGCACAATTACATATAAAATGAGTAAAAAGAGAACATTCAGATAATGTTGTGGGAAAAGTCAATGGATTGCGCCTTTTTATGATAATATATAACACACACATACACTAACGAATTAACAAAACAATCAAAGGAGAATTAACATTTGCAATTAATTTTTCTTAAAAAATTCAAGGAAATAAATTTTGGAATTTGACTTTTTCTTTGAAATTAGTACACTTTTAAACCATGTTTTAATTTTTTATTCAATTAATCTATGATTTTTAGGAGAGCACCATAAAACCCGACCGAACTGAAAGAGCGCGACGATAAAACTGAGGAAAATGACAGCTTTGTTGAGTTAATGGATCTTCTGAGAGGAAACACAACAACTAAATTAATTTTTCGCGCACACTTTTTTCACTAGAACAATTTATAAATTAATATCAAACTATTTCTACAAGAAATTTGACAATAAAATCGAACAGAATGAAAACAATTAACATTGCTTATAAGATTTGTTAGATTTTACAGCTATACCTAATTTAAGTCGTGACGTACAAAAAATATTCACCTACCTACCACAACAACGCTCTCTGAGCGTCCGTATTACCCAAATACGTTGAGTCCCAAATCACATTTAAAACACAAAATCCGCGACCGAAACTTACTTAAATGTTTTCATTCGTAAAACAAATAATTTTCCTTTGCAAAGAGTTGTATTTCATGTTTTGTTGGGCTTTTGTTTTTAAAATACAAAACACACACACATACAAACAATAACGTTCTGTCAAAGTTAAACTTTTTCAACTTACAAAAAGTATACGCTCGACGTATTTCGGTAGTTCTCATATGAATACATTTGTTCTACTATTTTCACCACACACGCCCTGGGTATACGTCCGTATATACATAGGTATGGGCCTTAAAACTTTGGTTATTGATTATTTTATGCATGCACTATTTTTCGAAGGAGCACTACAAAACACAACCGAACAGAATAAACCGACGAAAGAACTAAGTTCAGTGTGAAAAAATCTGTTAAAATGTTGTTCTTGCTCTTCTCTTCGATTACATCAATAACAAATGGTAATTACTGAGGTAATTTGCTTTTGTGAATTTATGTCAGCGTTGCCAATATTAACGGATCACCCCAAAGTGGTGACATTTTTTTGCAAATGGGGACAAACATTTTGGTGATTTTAAGAGTTTATTGGCAGGATTGATTGAAATGAAGGTTTTCGGTTATACATATTTATTTGCGAAATATGTTTTGATGAAATTATAGAACACAATATTTTTCTTAACATCAGTATTTGATTTTTTAGGTACCAATGTAAAGCATTATTTAGCTTTAAGCGATAAAAAACAAATTTTACAGGAGGCGGTTTTATTACTATACAACGAAATAATGTTAGGAATATTTGTAATATAACGATATGAGAGAATCCTGAAATTAAGGATTTAATTGAAATTATAAACAAATCATACCCTAAAAACTCAGGTCCTAAAATTATGAAATTCAAGAACAAAAGGTTTGACTTCGAATTAAAAAGTAGAAAGGAAACAATGAAGCCCCTGAACACATTACGAAAATCTCAAAATACATGCGATAGAGAGGCATATATACATCAGAAGAGAAATTACAACAACTTATGCAAAGTAAAAAGGTCAGTTATTACAAAAACTTGGAGTTAAATCTGGACACTATATATGATAGCAAGACTTGGTGGAAACTGGTTCCTGTATAAAGGCAGACACTCTGAAAATATATTTTAAAACCCTTCTAAACCCACATTGTATGACTACAACTATTTATTATGCTCCTAATATAACTAATATATATTTGGATAGAGAGTTTATATTGGAGAAAAGAAGGACCAACTAAAGAATGCCAAACTCAATAAAGCACCAGGTGCTGATCGGATTCCTTACCAGTTTTTGTATGTTCGCAACCGAAGACTTCTTAACAAATCTTGCGAATATATACACAAGCATTTTAAATGGTTGTGAAAACTTGGGAACGTTTAGAACAGGAATCATATTTCCAAATATAAATAACGTCAATAACTACCGCATTATCACATTCATGATTTGTATTGGAAAGTTGGTGATTAGAATGGTGAACCGCAGAATTAGAGAGTGGATAAACAGACATCAGATATTAAACGAAAGATATTAGGAAAGGTTACTCCACAGTGAACAACATTTTTACTTATCAGCTGTAGTGAATCTGAAAGCTAATGACAATAAGAAGGTGTAAGCATTTTTGTTGACTACAAGACTGCCTTCGATAGAGTACCAGGAGATCACTCTACATCAATATTAAAACTACATGAAATTGGCCTATCGTCAAAAATTATTAGATTCGTTGGAAGGATATACAAGACTACCAAGTTGGCAGTATGGACGGGATCCGAACTATCAGAACTTTTTAAAACATATGTGTAGTGGAGTCAAACAACGTTGTTTATTTCCATCAATCCTATTCGCGATTTACTTAAGTCGATGGTCAGACTAGCAAGGTTTCTTGAAACCAATTTCGTTAAAGTTTCTTTTCAAGTTTCGTTAGTGTCCACACACGTTAACGTGAAATTTCAGATTTTTTCATGTCCTCATTCTCATTTAAAAATTAGCCAATAAGTGCATAACAAACCAAAATAAACTAAAAAACAACACAAAATGAACAAAAAAGAGCACACGTTTTCATTAATCAATTTTTTCATTAAATTGAAAACATATTTTATACTTTTTCGTCGTTTCATGCTTGTTTTGTTGTTAATCGTTTGCTTGAGAAGATAAAATGAAAGAAACCAGAATAAAAAAAACAGCAACGAACAACAGGAAGAGACATCACAACAAACATAGAAAACCATGTACATGGGTGTCACTATTTCATACCCCTCGACTATAAACATGACGTCGCCATGTTTTAATCTTGCTAGTCTGGCCATCGACTAAATGATCTGCACGAGCATCTAGAAGGAGGACTTTATATAGATAATATTAATAATATAGATAATAATTAATAATAATGTACGCGGATGATATAGTAGTAATGACAGACAATCCGAAAGTATTACAACGCATAGTTAATAATGGAGGTGAACCAAGTTAAGTCAGAGATAATTACTTTTAGGAAAGGTGGTACACAATCTTCAAATGAAAAATGTTCGTACATAGGTGAAGCGCTAAGAGTAGTGAAGGAGTACAAGTATCTCGGAATATTACTAACACCCAAATTGTCATTTACTAAACACCTCGTAAAAAAAGAAGAGCATGTGAAATTAACCTTAAACTCAACATGGAAAACATTTATTTCAAAACCATCTGTGAGCCTAACAGCGAAATGGAAAATGTTCCTAGCATTTTGTCGATCGAACATAGCTGGGATCATTCATATTTTAATCTGTTTGATAAAGTATATAGATTTTTCATCAAAAAGTGTTACGCCTTCCCGATAATACGCCTAACTTTGTAATATCACAGGAAACTGGATATGAACCTGGAAACCTACGGCCTACATATGCAGTACTTGGCAAAAGTGTTATTTGATCTCCAAAGTTACAGGTTGCCCCAAATACTGGTCTTGAAGGTTGTCAATAAAAAGTTAGCCTGGTTTAAAGATTATACCTCACAACTTGCGCAGTATCCTATTGACCATAGCAGCGTTATGCTGAATAAAAGAAATTCGTTGTAGGCAGGAAATTGCTACTGCTAGAAATGAAGAATAGTGTTCGTAGTGAATCAATACAAAACGCCATTCCAGTGAATATCGAATATATAAGCACCATAATCTAGATATAGGTTCATGCTACTGTAATGCTAACTTCTGTCAAGAACAAATATCATTGATTATGAAAGCTAGAGGGGATTGATCTGGTGATAAACAGATTTGTTCTTTGTGCAATCTGGGAGAATCCGAAATATTTATTCATTTTTTCGGAAGATGTCCGGTATTGAAAAATATTTCCAGGAAACGCAATTAACACAAAACGAGATTATTAGAATTTTAAATGGTGGTGAAGTTTGGTGCTGGCCTCAACTATACAAATACTTAAAAGAAGCATTGAGATACAGAAAAATATTAATAGATTAATTTAACTATTAACATCTGATAACATTTAACTATTAAATTATTAGTCACCGTATAACTTAGAGGTTTTGGAGCACTATGTCAGGAAGCATGGACTAGCTCATGAAAAACATAATATCGCCGTAAACAGGACCACAAGGAGCAACACGGTACACATTTCGAACAGACCCTAAACTACACTTAAACAAAAGTAGTCCGGTTGATCCGTTCGAGAGTTATCGTCCAGACATTATTTCGATGATGCACTTTTTGGTCGTATGAAAATGTATATAGAGGGTATAACATTGATGTATCCCTAATTTTTGGGCGATTCGGTATCTGTGGACCAGAATCGGAGAAAAAGTGTAAAAATTGAATATTTTCTAAAGTGTTTGCTATTTTAACCTTTATTGACCGTACATAGACATTTCGTATGTTCCAGAAAGTTGTTCATTGATGTCTTTGCTACATTATTGTAGTTGGTTGTTTTCTTGGATATTGAACGGTTTAGTATCTGTGGACCAGAACCAGAGAAAACATAAAAATCACATTTGCTTTGCTATTTTGACCTTTAAGAACAGTCGGAACACGGTTCGTATATTCTAGAAAGATGTTTACTGAGATCTGTAGTGCAATTCTCTAACACATTTTTCGAGTTACCGGCAAAAATCGGTAAAATTAAAATGCTTATAAATTCGGTAATTTTTCGGTAAGTTAGCGACGAATAAAAAGTAGTCGTAAAGTTCTACCGATAGCAACAGTGTTGTCCACTTTTATTTGAACTTTTCGTTCATAATTTTGCGGTTTTTTTACCGATTTTTGTCGGTAACTCAAAAAATGAGTTAAAGAATCGCACTACTGAGGTACATTTTTGTAGTTGGTTGTTTGCTTCTCATTTGATTAGTTTTATAGCTGTATAGCAAAATCCGAGAAAAAAATTTAAAAGAAATTTACTTTGGCGATTTTGACCTTGCAGATGAAGTTTGATGGATTATACGTGCTCACATTTTTTGTTCTTTAAGACAAGATCTAAAACTTTGCCTCTGAGATAAATTCAAATTTCTTAAAGGCTTGGAAGATATGATCCTAACAAAATGATTCCTTTTGACATCAAAGCCTCAAACCTTTGGAGGCCTATAACCGCGAAAGTTGATGAGATAGGGAAAAACGGCGAGACACGTGTCTTCTCTTTTTTGGGTTTTTGGTCTTCTGTGGAGTCAGAATATGGTTAATAAAACATGATTCAAAAAATTAAACACAGTGTATTCGAAGTACATATTGATTTCAATGTTAGTTAATTAATTCCAAACCTTTCCTATAGTCCGACTTGGCTGGTAACCCTATTTTTCAATGTTTTATTATAAATACTATGGCAGCTTTTGTCCACCTTTATTTGTATTTGTCCTTCTGTATCAAAAGATTTTGATCATCAATATTTGTCATCGGAAGCTTTGACAAGTTGATGGTGGCTTAGAACGCTAAGCCGCCGTCAACCGTGTCACTTCGTTGTCGGAGATCCAGGTTCGAATCCCAGCCTGGCTCATGCTGAAATCATTTTTTTGTTTTGCCTTATTAAGCCGAAGGTCATTTTATGCTGATCTTTGAATTAATTCTCTTTCGAGTTGAGCTGTTATGACCTTAGAGGCACTATGGCAGCTTTTGTCCGCCTTTATTTGTATTTGTCCTTCTGTATCAAAAGATTTTGATCATCAATATTTGTCATCGGAAGCTTTGACAAGTTGATGGTGGCTTAGAACGCTAAGACGCCGTCAACCGTGTCACTTCGTTGTCGGAGATCCAGGTTCGAATCCCAGCCTGGCTCATGCTGAAATCATTTGTTTGTTTTGCCTTATTAAGTCGAAGGTCATTTTATAGTGATCTTTGAATTAATTCTCTTTCGAGTTGAGCTGTTATGACCTTAGAGGCTCATTGAAAAATTAGGAATCCACCGAAGTCCCACCCATTCAACCATTATGCTACGTTCCACGGCTGGTTAAGTCCGATCATCAGGCATATTATAATGTTATTTTAGTGGGTGGACGAATGCTAAGCTTGTAAACTAGCATTTATACCACAAATCATTCGAAAATTGTATATTCGAAGTATTTATTTATTTTAATGTTATAGTACGTTTATATATAACCGGATTTAACAAACCCACTGGGTTTCAGATGTCAATTCCTTTGCGTATACGTCAAATAAATCCTCATTAAGAGGTAATTTACACTATCTGTCAATGTCATATGACACGAAATAAAAACATTCCATATCTACCCACGCAGGCAATGTGGATACGTAATTTTATTACATTTTTGCTGGTGTGGACGCACAGAGAAAATGGCGTAAGGAAAATCTCCAATATTGCTCATATTAGCGAATATATAACGATGCAAAATTTCATGTCATATGACATTTACATATAGTGTAAACTACCCCTAAGAAGGTTAACCCTGCAAAAGGCTATAATATAAACATGTCCTTAGTTATTTAATTCCAAACCTTTTCTATAGTCCGACTTGGCTGGTAACCCTATTTTTCAATGTTTTATAATGCTAAGTTTACATTTACGAAATCCACTCGATTTCAACTGTCAATTCCATAGCTCAAACGTCAAATGAAATCTCATCTGAAATCCATTCGATTTCATTTGACGTTTAATCTATGGATTTGACAGTTGAAATGGAGTGGATTTCGTAAATGTAAACCAGCCAAGATCACCCATACACGTTAACGTGACTGCAACAACAAAATATGTTCTCTTTATTTTCATCTGTCGTGGTTTAGCAAAGGAAAGACCCGCTCAGAGAGACTAATGCGCAAAATATTTTGAGCACCACCGATGTAAACCAAGCATAATATGCCATTTAGATATGACACCATTAGCCGGATTTAGCGCATTATCAGGTTTTATTTGCTAAATCCAGCCAAAATCTACCAGATTTCCCATACAAAAATAAATCTCCTATTGAGTGGATTTGTTTTAAATCTGGCATAAATCCTCGTATACAACTCTGTTTTTTGCAACATGTTGCTAGAAAATACAAAAAGTTGCAAGCTTGCACACGAAAAAAGGTGGATGCATCGGTGAACTGCTACACTAAAAATAATTTAAAATGTAAAAATTTGTGAACAAGGCGGAAAAATTAAAATTGTTTTGATGTACAAAGTTGATTTTAATCAACCAAGACTAATATTTATGATGTCTAAACGATAAAATAATTCGTTTATTTATTTTAGATTGGCAAACTGCGATAAAATAATTCTTTATTTGCTCTTTAGTTAGCATTAGTAGCATAATGTGCTAACATTTTCAGTATTAAACAATACCTTTGTAATTTGACGTATGTTTTTTGACACGAATTCAATTTGCAAAAAATTCTTTTGACGTTTCACATTCGTTCAGAAGGGCTGATGCATCTACCTTGGTAATTGTGCTATGAACAAAAATCAGCTGACTGCCATTTAAAACCTCCAAAGTGTATATCTAAATGCAATGAGATTTGTACTGGATTTATTAAATCCAGTCGAGGATTTATGGCTAGTCTAAATGAGCTATTACAAGTACTAATGAAAAATTTCATTAGAAAAGAAAAGTTGTATTAAGGAAAAGTTTCTGAATAGAATGTTGCTGAAACATTTAGTAAGTAAAAAGACACACCTAATTATTACTAATGTTGCAAATTTTGACACTTGTATAATGGAAAAGTTGCTAAAAAAAATGTTTCAGCAACATTCAGTAAGTAAAAAGACACACCTGTTATTATGCGAATATCTCCGCTTCTATTGGAGGTATTCCAACGGCAAGGAATAAATAGAAGAAGAAAGTATCACCATTACAATGATGTAAAGTAAATTGTCGTAGGTAGTTTAACAATAGAGATATGGTAATAGTCGTTAATCCAACCCAATTTTTCATTTTTGAGATTTGAATTGTAAAAACGAATACCACCGCTTTGGTTAGGGGCTATCAAAAGCAAAGCCTGACAATGAATTAAAAATCTCACCTTTACAATAATGCAAAGTAGGTTTGCGTAGGTGGTCAAACAGCGGAGATATCGCAATAGTCGTTTATCCATCTCAATCTATATGAAACATGTAGCAAAAACTGTTCAAGCTATCCCAATATTCCTTTTTTGAACTTTATTGTAATCGCCTTTGAATTACCAATTTTTAAAAACTAGGCGTTCCTAATTGCATGGTCGTCAATACAATTGCATTTCGGTTGATGAAGTCTAAAACAACATTAAACAAGAAACAACTAGACTTCAAATTTTTAAAATTTTTTTAATTTTTTGTTTCATTCTTTAATAATTTTTCAGAAGTCTTTAATAATTAAATCAATAGAGATTGTGCCGATTTTGTTTGCTCAGTTCTTTGAGTTGTCTGTGGGACAGAGCTTTAAAGCCTGGGAGGCAAATTTCTTTAGTATCTCCCTAAAACAAAAGTTAATACGTGAAAAACTTAAGCACAGAGGTAATGGTGTAGTGTATCTCATAGTCGGCCCCAACCCGACAATAGCCTTTGCTCACATGTTTTGTTATTAGCTAGAGCGTTGTATGGTAACAAATTCTACAATAGTTTCGCACCGATTATACCATCTTGCGCCATGTTTTCGCGGACATTTCTCTAATTTTGCAAATATGTAATAATTTCTTAACCAATGCCTTATATCCAATTTTGCTATTTCCGACTTTAATCTCTAAAGAAAAGTTTGATTAAAACCCACAAAATACGCTGGATCCAAAATTACCGTTATGTGGGAGCTATACCTAAACAAGGATCGATATTGTCCATCTTTGAATTTAAACTTAGTCGACCGGTGGACAGTGCTTAATCGACTCCAATTTGTCTGAAACGGATTTTCATACACACTTGGTGTCTAAAATCAATATTTAGATGAGGGACATTTTGGATTGTATCAACGTGTAAATACACTCGTTAGACAAAATGCTGATTGTACTAAAAGTCCCCAAGTCGGTAAGGTTTCTAAAATCTGTAGTCCTAAATTGTTGTCCCCGTTTTGCATATTTTTTCCTATTTTGGGGGAAATTTCCCCAATATTGGCAACACCATTCATAACTGTCATCAACCTATTGGCCAAAGACATAAATACTATAATATACTATATTTATGTCTTTGTATTGGCATTCAATTCAGTTCGTTAGTCGGTTTCAATCAATTCGCTCGCACCTTGTAGTGCTCCCCTAAAAAGGTCGAACACACCTTTTTACACCTTTAAAAAAAGTCAATAAATTATTGATACATCGCATACTTTTCATTTAAAAAATAAGTCCCAATTTACATTAGCATTTGACATAAATAGCTGTATCATGAATGACCATAACGAACCCAGTTACGATATAGTCATATATGTCCATTTCTAAGGTTTATTCCGTAAATGCCACCAAAGTAGGAGTTAGCCCCATCATTGTAGTTTTTTGGACCACACCAAATTGTGCATGTGAGAGCCCATATGACACCTATATTTTCACTTGACCATAGCCGTAGACCTCTAATGTATTTTCAGTAACAATATAAACAACCAATGGCTTATCCAAACTACGGAATTTAAGTTGAAAGTACTAAAAATACGCAATTTGGGCAGGTGCAATGTGGGTTTTTTATATTCCAAATATGTATGCACCACAAATATTTCAAAAGCATTATGAATGGAACGTACAACATCTTCTGTATGTATTCACAACGAAAAACCATCAATATGATATTTACAGTATCCAATAACAACGACAATCTGTATGAAAATTGGGAAATATGGCCCTAAAACATATATATCAAAAACAAGTGCTGCTAAGAATGTTATATGCTATGGTTACAGATTTCTTTTGTTCAGAGACCCATAATGAAATTTCATTTGGAACATTTCTTTCTTTAACAATATTCCCAAAAAGTAAAGGATTTTGCTAGATTTTGATCCAGTATGGAATTATGTAAAATTAACAGTCCAAAATTAAAACATAAAATTTCATCCAAATATATATAAATTTGTAATCTAATTTTTTTTAAGGAAATAGTATACATATATATATATAGTTTATTTTGAAACTCATAGTGAAATTTTGTGTAGAATTTTTCATCCTTTGACACTTTTCACATATAACCAAGTTTCATATTACTTCCATGTACCAACTCGAAAAAAGAAGGAAACATTTTTCATCAACAAAATTGGGAAATATTTTCATGTTTTTTCAGCAAAATTGATATTGATATTTTCATGATATAAAATATAAATAGACATTTCATTTCTTTGGTGACCCATAGTGAAATTTGACGAAGAATATTTTTGTCTCTGACACCATCTCTCTAAAATTACGTTTTGCGGGACAATTTTGAATAAATTCAGATGAAGTCCGACTTTAACCCTAAAACGTGTTTTTCATTATTAGAGATTTCTGGCGATTAGACAAGAGTTAGAGATTTGGTGTATTCTGAGACCTATAGTAAAATTTTACGGCGAACAATTTTGTAGAATATTTGGATTTGATACAATCACATTTTTAAGGAGTTTTTGAAAGATTTTTGAAAAAAGGACAAAAAAGACCCCTTTGATGAACCGCATGAGGGTTAAAATTTTTAACAAAAATATTGCCCACATACTCCTCTGTAAAGTTGCCAAAGACACTATATACCTAAAATGCAAGGATTCAAAGATATCTTAACTCGAATATTTCGAAAAAATTAAAAATGGGCGGAACTTGCCCCGCCTATTTTGGTTACTTTCCGACGTAAACTTTTAAAACGCCGATACACGTGTCTCATATTTTTAGCTCTACTTTCATAATCCACTCGATTTTTCCCATCATTTTGAAAAAAATTGAATTTTGTTGCACAGTGTAATTCACACCATACATCGGTGGTTTGTTGAAAGCGTTTTCGTAGTACTCGTATGTGCTTAATTTAATATGAAATACGATCAAAAGTATCTTGGTTTCAATGCAATTGAAATTTACTAAAAAATGATGAGTAAATTATATAAATTCGGTTCGGTTCGGTTCGCGAGTATTAATTTGATTAACATGTACTTCAATTCTATTCTGTGATAAATACTCGTAGTGGTAAGTCGGCTAATATTTATTTTTTAAAAACTTTATAAAAATACAAAACCTACGAAATGGGACGGGACTATATGGAACCCTACACCACTACCTGGGGCCTAATTACGAATTTCAATCGAGTATTTGCTCGCGAATGAAAAAATTGAACTATTAAAACCTATGTACATTAAGAAGGTAGATGGTAAAAATGTGTTTATTTTAAAGCAAAAAGTAAAAAAATAGTGATGGACAAATCTAAACATTTGTTGAATTCGTTAAACAATACTTAGCAATTTCGGAATAAAGTTGTGCCAGAAAAATGTACGAAATGATTTATTTTTGTTAAACTTTCTGACATTGTTGTAACAGATTGCTATTGCATACCTTAGTAAATGTACTGTTGGTGGCGCGAATAGGTTTTCACAGTTCAATTTTTTATTCACGAGCAAATACTCGATCGAATCGAAATCCGTAATTAGGCCCCTGAGTATGATAAAAAAAAACTATAATACATACTTATAACTTTATTTTAAACTTTGTTTAAAATCGAGAGGTACCGTTCTATGGGGGCTATATGAAGACGTGGATCTATACTGACACATTTCGTTTGGAAAGCGTAATACCCCAAATGAAGACTAAATACCAATTCCAGCCATTTCGGAAGTTGCCAAATTATATTGAAATCGGTTCAGATTTGGTTATGACTCCCATATACAGTGGCGGACAGCTAATTAGGGACAGTAAATTCAGTTTAATAGATTATCCGATTTCATTTGAAATGGTTTAGGTTTTGATGAAATACATTTTGCATAAAAGGTATTGGTATAAGCACTATCGAGTAATGTCAAAACGTTTTCAGATACCCCATATGTGGAGGAAGTACAACCCACTTTTCTAAAAATTGTCCATATTAGCCTGGCCAGCTAATTAGGGACATTAATAGTAAAATTAGCTTTAAGGTTAATTGATGTATATTTGTGTACAATAATTGCTCATATTAGTTAGTTTATAGTGTATTCAACTGATTTCATGCTTCACCCTGCCGAAAGTTCTTTAAGGGGCCGAAGTATTACTATATTCCCTAATAATGTGATTTAGGTCTTATTTTCGTTAATGCACCAAAAATATGCATACTGATAATTCTATTTAATAATTCAGACACCACCGAAACATCTTGTGTCCGGATTATCGGTATTATACCTCTCTCTCTCTCTCTGTCGCAAAGCCGACTGATACTTTTTTACTTGTTGGCATTAAACATTCTTTAAAATAAAGTTACATTTATAAGATATTTTATAACATATTTTACTCCTCCTAGGAATGAGCCTTGTCGTGGCGGAAAAACCACCGAAGTGCCTTCTTTCGTACCGGATTCACCCGAAACGAAAAGTGTTTCAGCCAGCGGCTGCCAACACAGCATCACATGCTGTTATAACAATCACTTGAATGCAAATCCTGTACAGAAAAAAATTTTAGCCATGTGATAAAAAGTTCAAAGATTCAATCAAAAATTTATCGATTTTCCGGCGATAAAAAATTGTCATATTGACAAAATTCGATAAAATTATTTGATCACAAAGTAAAAATACAACTGATAAAATATTTCACATATTGACAAAAATATTTATCAAATAATTTTATCGAATTTCGTTAATATGATAATTTTTTTTGTCGCCGGATTTTTTTCTGTGTGGTAGAACTTAAAGAAGTTTTTACATTTTTTTTATTTCATATGTTCTATTCAAATTTATGTGATTTAGTATATATTCAGAAAAAACTTTGCTATTAAGGTTATACACAGAAAAAAAGCCACCCAGAAAATTTTGATTTGTTTTATCATCATATTTTTGTCGAGTGGCGATAAAATATTACGAATATATTGGAAAATGTTTATCAAACATAAAAATGTAACTAGAAAGCGATCGATAAACGATTTCAAACAAATAATTTATTGAAATTTGTTTATGGTTATTAATGAATTTCTGTTGTTAAAATCCCAGCAAAATGTTCGATGCCAAAGATGTCATTCAATCATGGGTGAAAGTGATCCGGCATGTCATCTTTTTAGCATCTTCATCGATGAATTTTATATGAGCGTGGACCCCAAAAGATGCTATTCATTTTTGGATCCAAAGCATGTCATTTACACTAATGTCTTGACATGTCATTTTCACCAATGATTTGGCATGTCATTTCCACCAATGCTTTGGCATGTCATTTTCACCAACTCTTTGCAATGACATTATCATTACGACGAGAGTTTTAAAAACGTTGTTTGTGATTTCGAGTCTCCGACAACATGAAGCCTATTGTAAATAATTAATCTTATATATTTAGAAAAATGTGTATAAATAAAAACACAATATTCATCTCTATTGGATCGATAGAATGGGTTCAAATGCTGGTGAAAAGATCGGATCTTTCACGACTTCCTTTGCATGGGTTCAAATGCTGAGGAAAAGATCGGATCTTTCACGACTTCCTTTGCATTTGTTCAAATGCTAATGAAAAGATCGGATCTTTCATGACTTCATTTGAACCAATGCAAAAGATGCCATGAAATCACGTCATCACATGGAACCCCTTCCCTCAAATTTTGCTGGGAATGGTTTTCAATGTTTGTCGCATGTTCTCGCTCTCAAGAGCGAGAGAAACAACTTTTTTACGGCATAGAGAGAGAGAGAGAGCGCTACAACAATGTGCTGTGCTTTTTCTTGAGATGTGAATGTCGTTGCTATGTTTATGGGCATTTTTGCGGCATGGAGGAATGATGCGTTTGTTTGGCATTTGGTTTGTTTATCTACTTGTGCTCGAGTGAAGGCTTGTATGTATACAATAAGTTTCTTCCTGTTTTTTATGACCTAACAAACGAAGAGGGAAGGAAAAATGGTACGAGTTCTCATGCTTTGTTCTGTTTGTGGTTAAGAAAGGCAGATAACATTTTTTAACCGTAAGTTTGGTATTTTTGGCAGCCTCTTTAAAGCAGTCGTTGTGTGTGGATCGGTAGTGCAGAAATAAATCAATGTTTGTGTGTTTTCTTAAAGTAAAGGTGCCTTTCAAGTAAATTAAATGCCCAATACATTTTTATACCCTCCACCATAGTATGGAGGGTATATTAAGTTTGTTTTTCCGTTTGTAACGCATTGAAATACTCATTTGCGACCCTATAAAGTATATATATTCTTGATCAGGGTAAAATTCTGAGTCGATCTGTGCAGGTCCTTCCTCCGTCTGTCCGTCCGTCCGTCCGTCTGTGGTAATCACTCTAGCATCCACAAAAATGGAGATATAATACTGAAATTTTGGGAAAATGCGTATTTTGTTTGCAGGCAGGTCAAGTTCGATGATGGGCTATATCGGTCCACGTTTTGGTATAGCCCCCATATAACGGTACCCCCGATTTACGGTATTTTGCCGTTTTTACCTACATTTTCAGACCGATTTAGCTATAATTTGACATTTAGGGTTCTTAAGTGTCAATAAACTTATATAACAGAAGTTGTGGACATAGGTCCACGTTTTGGTAAAGCCCCCATATAACGGTACCCCCCGATTTACGGGTTTTTGCCGTTTTTAGCTACATTTTCAGACCGATTTAGCTATAATTTGACATTTAGGGTTCTTAAGTGTCAATTAACTTATATAACAGAAGTTGTGGACATAGGTCCACGTTTTGGTATAGCCCCCATATAACGGTACCCCCCGATTTACGGTATTTTGACGTTTTTAGCTACATTTTAAGACCAATGTAGCTATAATTTGACATTTAGGGTTCTTAAGTGTCAATAAACTTATATAACAGAAGTTGTGGACATAGGTCCACGTTTTGGTATAGCCCCCATATAACGGTACCCCCCGATTTACGGTATTTTGACGTTTTTAGCCGCATTTTCAGACCGATTTAGCTATATTTTTACATTTAGGGCTCTTAAGTGTCAATAAACTTATATAACCAAATTTGTGGACATAGGTCCACGTTTTGGTATAGCCCCCATATAACGGTAACCCCCGATTTACGGTATTTTGACGTTTTTAGCTACATTTTCGGACCGATTTAGCTATAATTTGACATTTAGGTTTCTTAAATGTCAATAAACTTATATAACAAAAGTTGTGGACATAGGTCCATGTTTTGGAATAGGCCCCCATAAAGCCCCAAAATACGTATTTTTACGTTTTTAGCTACATTTTCAGACCGATTTAGCTATAAATTTATGGTTCTTAAGTATCAATAAAATTATATAACAAAACTAGTGGACATAGGTCCATGTTTTGGAATAGCCCCCATATAACGTTGCCGCCCGATTTCAGGTATTTTGACGTTTTAAGTCACATTTCTATACCGAATTAGCTATAATTTCATATTTAGGGTTCTTAATGACCAAAAAACTTATATTCGAAAAAATTATGAACATAGGTCCATGTTTTGGTATAGCGCCATATAAAAGTACCTCCCGATTTTCAGTAATTTGATGATTTTAGCTACAATATTAAACCGAACTAGCAGTAATTTGACATTTGAAGTTCTTAGTGGTCACAACACCTCTCCATCAAAAATTGTAAACATAGGTCCATGTTCGGATATAGCTCCCATATAACGGTACCTCCAAATTTTCAATAATTTGGCAATTTTAGCTACAATTTTTAACCGAACTATCTGTAATTTGACATTTGAAGGTTGTATTGGTCACCACACATCTTGGCGCAATTTTCAACATAGCGCCAATATAACGATACTTCCCGATTTTCGGTACTTTGAGGATTTTACTTAAAATGTTTAACCGAACGTAGGTCCATGTTTTGGTATAGCCCCAAAACAAACCTCCCGATTTTCCGTACCTTAGCTTTATTTTTTGGACGAACTTTCTGTAATTTGAAATTTAAAAGCCAACAAAAATTGTTCATTTAAGTTCATATTTTCGTATAGCCCACATACCTCCGAACTAGCTGTTAATGACATTTGAAGTTCCCACGTTATGTACCGATTTTCGGTATTTTGAGGATTCTAGCTGCAATTTTTAACCGAATTAGGAATTATTTGACATTAAAGGCTTCCACAAAAAACTGTCAACATAGGTCCATGTTTTATTATAACCCCTATATAACGGTACCTCCCAATTTCTAGACCACCAAAAATTGTCAACACACATAGTTAGATATTGGCACCATAAAAAATGGCCTCCCGATTGAAGCATTTTATGTACATTATCTGAAATTTTAACGTACCCCCTTAAAGTTGGGGACAGGAATGAAAACTAATTATTCAATTTTAGTTCAGAATATTTTATGGTGGAGGGTATGAAAAGTTCGGCCCGGACGAACTTAACGCTTTTTTACTTGTTATAATTAAATTCACGTATCTGAAGAAGGAGTATAAGAATATTTTATTGGACAAAGAAGCAACCGCATGTGATATTGGTAATAACATCAATACATTTTATATATTTGGAATATGTACATATGTAATATATTTGTAATTACAAATATCCATTTTCCGCTGACGATTTTCAATGGGGCAGAAGAATGTGTTTTATTTCACAACTAACGAAAAGCGTTCAACGAAGTTCCCTGCATTTTATATATAAAGTGCTTTTTTGTTTTCTTTTATTAAAATTGAAGTGTGGCACTAAATAATTATTTACTTCTGTTTTAATTATTCCATTCCGTTTTTCTTTCTTTCATCTGTTATTTCTAGTATCTGTTATTTTTATGTACCTATGTGTCTGCTGTTGGTTTGTGTTTGGCATTTTTATGCGTTTTAATAAAATAAATAACCACCACCACCATTTATAAATGTGTGTATGTATCTTTTTCGTGGCTTTTGGGTTTCTATTTAACAAAAAAAAAACGAAATAATTGTAAATATGGAAATTTTTTATCGATTGAAAAAATGCATTCAACAATTTTTCGATAAATTTTTGATTGAATCTTTGAATTTCTTTATCAAATGGCTACAATTTTTTTCTGTGTATATAGTGTAGCATTTGTCATAGTTATATATGTGTACGCTTAATTAAGGCGCTCAGCGCCAATACGGCCTAACCCAAATGTTAAAAAATCAAATCAATCATACTATTGCTAATATAATGCAATATGAAGTTTTTTAGTATTTAAACTTTATAGTCAGTTTAATTTTTTTGGGCATGTGGTTTAGGCCGTTTTGCCACTGAGCGCCTCAATTATCATTGGATTAAACCGAAGCATTAAAAAGTATACTTTGCACACGTTTGGGAATATACACACATACAAATTTGTCATTATACAGAATGTATCTCCGGTTTATTTAAATCATATTATAATTGCATCGTGCATCGAAATTATAAAAAAAGCAAGTAAAAACGGCGTTAGGTTCGGCCAGGCCGAACTTGTTATACATTCCACCACGAGATGTATTGAAGTAAAATTGAACAATTAGTTTCCTTTTGTTTATGAAGAAGACTAAATGCCAAATCTCAGCCTTTTCGTTTGATTATTGTTGTCACAACCTTCAAAATACGGAAAATCGGCTGGTACCGTCCTATGGGGGCTATACTAGGGCATGAACCGGTACTGAAGAATTTTTTGGGGAACTTTATACCAAATTTCAGTCATTTCGAAGGAATATTGAAACCACAACCTGCAAAATTGCAGTCATTTCGGTGTGATGATGAGGCTAAAACCTTCAAAATACGGAAAATCGGGCGGTACCGTTCAATGTGGGCTATATTAAGTCGTGGACCTATACCGACAAAATTCAGGGGGAAAGTTTTATAGCCCTAAAGAAGACTACTTACCAAATGTCAGCCATTTTGGTAGGATAATGAAGCTAAAACCTTTAAATTACCGAAAATCGGGATGTACCGCTCTATGGGGGCTATATCAAAACGTCGACCGATATATCGCATTTTCAATACCAACCATCCTGCAAGTAATAAAAACTTCTGTACCAAATATTGACTCTCTATCTTTAAAATTGAGAGCTGTATCTTGATTTCAACAGACAGACGGACGGCATACATGGTTAAATCCTCCCAAACATACTTATCCAACCTTTAGTATCAAACCAAAACAATATTTTTTTTTTCAAATTATATCCCAATAGTAACCCCCAGTTTACTGCTAAACCTAAATAACGACGGGACGTACACAAATATTTCACCAACCTACCAAAACAACGATCTCTGAGCGTCCGTATTACTCAAATACGTTGAGTCCCAAATCACATTTAAAACAAAAAATTCGCGACCGAAACTTACTTAAATGTTTTCATTCGTAAAACAAATAATTTTCCTTTGCAATGAATTGTATTTCATGTTTTGTTGGGCTTTTGTTTTTAAAATACAAAACACACACACATACAAACAATAAAGTTCTGTCAAAGTTAAACTTTTTCAACTCACAAAAAGTATACGCTCGACGTATTTCGGTAGATCTCATAAGAATACATGTGTTCTACTGTTTTCACCACACACGCCCTGGGTATACCTCCGCATATAGGTATGGGCATTATGTATTTCGAAACGAAAATGTGTGCGCATGGAAGACACCCAAACTTTAGTTTTTCAAATATTATTTCATTTGCTTTTGCTACAAAACAAATTTCAGTAATTTCGAAGGATTATTGAAGCCACAACCTGCAAAATACTGATAGTCCGGAGGTATAGTTCTATGGGGGCTTTATGAAGGCGTGGACATATGCCCCCAAACTTCATATGGATAGTTTTGTACCCAAAAGACTATATACCAAATATCAACAACTTAAGTGAAATATTGATGCCGTTCTATGGGGGCTATATGAAGACGTGGACCTATACCGTCAAATTTCATATGGAAAGTTTTATACCCCTAACGTAGACTAAATACCAAATTTTAGCCATTTCGATGGATTATTGTAGCCACAACCTTCAAAATACCGAAAATCGGGAGGTACCGTTCTTTGGGGGCTACATATTTGAAGGCGTGGACGTATACCGACAAATTTAGAGGGGTAAGTTGAATACCCCCAACGAAGACTAAATCCCAAATTTCAACCATTTCGGTGGGTTATTGTGGCCACAAATTTCAAAATACCAAAAATCGGGAGGTACCCTTTTATGGGGGGCTATAAGAAGACGTGGATGTATACCGACAAATTTAGAAGGGAATGTTGAATACCCCCAAAGAAGACTTAATACCAAATTTCAACCATTTCGATGGATTATTCTGGCCACAACCTTCAAAATACCGAAAATCGGGAGGCACCGTTCAATGGGGGCTATATTAAGTCGTGGACCTGTACCTACAAATTTCTGAGGGAAAAGGTTTGTACCACAAACGAAGACTAAATACCAATTTCAGCCGTCTCGGGGGAATATTGAAGCCACTACCTTCAAAATACCGAAAACCGGGAGGTACCGTTCTATGGGGGCTATATGAAGACGTGGACCTATACCGAAAAATTTCATATGGAAATTTTAATACCCCAAATGATGCATAAATACCAAATATCAGCCATTTCCCTGGAATATTGGGATCACAGCCTTTAAAATACCGGAAATCGATAGGTACCATTCTATGGAGGCTATATGAAGGTGTGGACCTATACTGACAAGTTTTTTACCACCAACAAACACTTAATAACAAATTTGCAGTCATTTCGGTGTGATGATGAGGCTAAAACCTAAATCGGGTGGTACCGTTCTATGGGGGATATATCAAAACGTGGGCCGATATAACCCATTTGCAATACCAAACATCCTAGAAGTAATAGAAACGTCTATACCAAATTACAAAGCTCTATCGTAAATATTGCGAGCTGTATCTTGATTTTAATAAACGGACGGAACGGACATACTTTATAGGGTCTCCGGTGAATATTTCGATGTGTTACAAACGGAATGACAAACTTAATTATATTATGGTGGAGGGTGTTCACGTGAACATATTAATTTTCTAATAAAGATAATGAATGCCTTGGTGAGGGTTGCATGTGTAGATTAGAGATAATTTTGTTAAATAGGGATCTAGTTTAAATACAGTCCACTTGAAAAGGGTAAACATGTGGCAAGCAGACCTCCTTATCGTGGGAGGTCGTTAGAAGAAAGGCGATAAGAATTTCCATTCCCACATGTGGCATGTCTGAAATAGATTGGTACAGGCAATCTATGAGCAGTCTAAAGGTAGAGTTACATTAGGCAAATATTTGCTCCAGCGACCGGCAGTGTGCGCTTACTGAGAGAAAGTGAGCATAAATTCAATGTATTATTAACACTCACTTGATCTCAGTAAGCGCACAATGCCGGTCGCTGCAGCAAATATTTGCCTAATGTGACCTTACCTTAATAATGTGTGTTTGCTTGCTACATGTATGCGCATGTAAGATAAGAGTATTTTACGATCTCTCCATAAGATTGTATGGCAGATGCGTTCGTATACATATGTGCACTCTCACTTTCTCTTTTCTACACACTAGTTAAGTAGGTTAAGTTATATTTTACTATTTAGTTCTTAAGAATAATTTGACTTTAAATAAACAGTGCATATTAAACATTCAACTGGGAAAGACGTCTTGTTCTTTCCACGGTATAGATCCTTATTTACATTGGTCCTTCGAGCCGGATCAGTGGCCGATTCCAAAAAGAGCTGGGAAGCTGATAATTTGCCTCACAGGGAGGAAATTGGGTCAGCTGGCTGGTGAAGTCTTAATATCCAATTTGGGATATTGTCCATAGGGGAAGGGACATTCACCATGCTGCTTCAAATGGAAACGAAGGCAAAGGATGAAGTGGAGAGGCTTCTTGGTCTCCTCATCTGGGCTATTGAGGAGATCAATGAAACCCAGTCTGAAGACTACCACGAAGAGATTTGTGAGTACGTCGAGACTCAACGGGCTGCATCATCGAACCTGGCAGTTGAAAACAAATTGGTAAAGGAGAAAATGCTCCAACTGTTTACCAAGAAGGATGAGCTGATGAGACAGGCGGTAAAAGAGATGGTCGGAAGGTTGAAATTTCCCATTATACCTCTGTCATTGGAGGAAGAAGGACAAAGGAAAAAACAGAAAATAGACACCATGTACCAGGTGATATGGGAATTGGAGCGTAAAACGGCGAAATCGAGAGCCATGAATAGGGTTCTTGAAATTGATCTGAAGAAAGCTGAAGAGGCTAAAGCAAGCCTTGAAACCACAGTGAGCTCTCAGTGTGAGGTGATAAGAGACCTACACATGAGGGCTGAAGAGGCCAAAGTGGAAGTCCGTGGCCTGCAGGAAAAATTGGACAACGAGCGAATGCAACGCAGGGCCGCGGTAGAAGCTATGAAGATTATGAAAGGGGAGATCATGGCAATGGAAGTTGCTATGACCGCATGCCAATCGGAGAAGAAAGATGCAGTCAAGCTTGCCACTACACTAAAGGAGCAAGTCAAGCGTGAGGCTGAGGAATCGAGGATAGCTAAGGAAGAATTAATAGCGGCTATCCAAGAGGGAAATTGTGAGTTGGCGGCTATGAAGGCAGAAATGAGAAAACTGAATGAAGAATTGGCTAGCGCAGACAAAGCTTGACATTTAGCAGAAAACGAGCGTGATGTATTGGCTGCAAAACTTATAGCCAATGAGGATGCAGCGATGAAGGTTGAAAATTTGGAGAAGGCGAATAGTGCTAGCGTGGAAAGTGAGTATTTGGCCAACAAAATTAGGGTAAAAAGCAGCGAGTTCATCAAGACGACAGATGAGAAATTTTGTGCAGAAGACAAATCGCACATAGTAGAGATCAACTACGCGGTAGTAAATAAAACCAATTCGACGAAGAAGGATTTTCGTGTGAAGGCAGGGGTAAAAGCCAAGCAAAAGCCGGAGGAGGATAGCTGCCTGGAACGTTGGAAGGAGAAGATATCTAGGGCCAAAAAGGTGATGTCGCCAGAGAAGGATGACTTTCTTCAACGTGGTAAGAAGATGTTTAAAGCCAGTAAGAAGAAGCCACCTCAGAAGGATGACGTTTTTACTGCTAGAGTGAAGAAGCCGCCAGATGAAGACGACTCTGCCTGGAAGATGAAGCCGGCAGACAAAGGTGGTACGAGCAAGAAGGAGTGGCTGAAGCGATGGAGAAGCTTCCTGGGTGCTGTTACTTAGATTGCTGCTACAATAATATTGATTAAATTTAGAATTTTAGTTGGTATTTCTAATTTTGGTATTATAAAATAATTTTGATTATATTTCATAAGCATTTTTTGGGCCCCCAAGATGTTCACGTGAACATATTAATTTTCTAATAAAGATAATGAATGTCTTGGTGAGGGTTGCATGTGTAGATTAGAGATAATTTTGTTAAATAGGGATCTAGTTTAAATACAGTCCACTTGAAAAGGGTAAACATGTGGCAAGCAGACCTCCTTATCGTGGGAGGTCGTTAGAAGAAAGGCGATAAGAATTTCCATTCCCACATGTGGCATGTCTGAAATAGATTAGTACAGGCAATCTATGAGCAGTCTAATAATGTGTGTTTGCTTGCTACATGTACGCGCATGTAAGATAAGAGTATTTTACGATCTCTCCATAAGATTGTATGGCAGATGCGTTCGTGTACATATGTGCACTCTCACTTTCTCTTTTCTACACACTAGTTAAGTAGGTTAAGTAATATTTTACTATTTAGTTCTTAAGAATAATTTGACTTTAAATAAACAGTGCATATTAAACATTCAACTGGGAAAGACGTCTTGTTCTTTCCACGGTATAGATCCTTATTTACAGAGGGTATAAAAAAACATATCAGAAAACATTTCATTCTCAATTTATTATCACTTGTTACGTTTGCACTGTCCCATTTATTTACACAAACACACAAAACGGAAATCAAACAAAACGCAAACATAACAGATAGTAAAGACATTAATTGAATAGGCCTACAAAAAATCCAAAAATTTTTTGAAAAAATCCTGCTTTTCCAGGTTTGCTGCCTTGACCAGGTTTAGTACCACCAGGCTTGGAACCAGCACCAGGCTTGGAACCACCACTAGGCTTGGAACCACCACCAGGCTTGGAACCACCACCAGGCTTGGAACCACCACCAGGTTTGGTACCTTCACCAGGCTTTGTATCTCCAACTTTGCCTCCATTGTTGTTGTTTTCTTTCTTATTGTTGTTTTCATCCTTTTCCTTATTTTTGCTGTCGTTATTGTGGATTATGTTTGTGTACTCGAAATCGATATAATTATTGTTGGAACCACAATTGCCTACACAATTAGTGATTGGTGGTGTGGTTGTTGTAGTAGTATCAGTTTCTTCAGCGACAACGAACATTTTAATCTGCTCCATTAGGAGAAAAAACGCCATAGTATATAATAAAAAGCACTTCATTATTACGTTTTTTTTTCGGGAGTCTTTCACGATTGACTGTTGTTTTTAAAATGACAATATAATTTAAAGTGTCGTAAATACTTGTAGAAATTTCCCTTTTAATGACACTAATTGCGATTGTCAATGCATATGTTTAATAGGCATTTTATAAAATTTGTAAGATTTTCTGGTGTGCAAATAGTTTTGCTTTCACTGAAAGTGGTGATGGACTCCCTGTTACTAGTTAAGCAACTGGGACATGACGGAGACCTATAATTATAAATAGTCCAGACATAATCAGGTATGTGATGGAAAACGATTCGACTCGTTTTGCCATAAATCGAAATCGTATATCTCCAACCAATTTGGGTGAATATTTTAATGAAATTGAAAATGGGGTTTAAAAATATTATTCAAATAAGGGACGTTTGCGAAGCAAAACTATATATATCATCAACGGCACTCCGATTATATACCATTTCGATTCTGCAAATCGAGTCGATTCGGTTTTCATCACATACCCGTATGGTATATAATGTCAACCATTAGGGCCAGATTCAAGCGTGCTAGATCTATATTGAACAGTCTGGGGTAAAAGGAAATCTTGTTCCCCGCTTCTGGGGCATAATTCCTCAGTACATGGTAAGTTATAACTTGTAACCATCCCAACGTTGTAAGCTGCAGTTTTTGTTGAGCTTAGGGGTCGATTCCGTATTGCGAGGCAAGTCATGTCGCGTCGTCTATCGTCTCTGTGACAAATTTTAAAAAATGCACTACGTAAAGCGATAGAGTATAATCGTCGATAACAAGTTATCGGTGATGTAACGGAGCGTTTTTTGTTTTGATTTCAATAAATTAGAAAAAAATATCAGAACAAGTTGTACACAAAAGTAATAGTTTTCTAAAATGATAAGCTCAGTGGAACTATTTTTTTATGATAGTGAAGAAGATATAGTTAACGTAGCATCTATCAGACGACACTTAAGAGATAAATCTAATCCTTTAGAATTGCCATCAGTATTGTAAGTTGGTTTGGTTTCCAACATTTATCAAAATAATTGTTATTTTTTTTAGGTTTTAAAACTATTTTCGGCTTCCAAAAGACGCTATTATTTATATAGTGGAGGCATTAAAAATGACATCCAAAAAACCCACAGATCAACAGCAATACAGCCACTACTTAAAGGAAATAAAATATCTTTCAGAAAAGTATAAATATGTCGGTGTTATTATAATAATTAAACTTTTATTCTGGCGTTTGATGTTCAAGAGTGAAATAATACCTGGTGTACGAATTAATAGTGGTTAGGGCTCGTATAATCAGTAAATGATTTTAGGTTTAAGGCGTATTTTTGATTGCCAAAGGCTGTCGTAGTTTACACTGTGGAAACGTTAAAGGGTGACTTTTAAAAGAGTGCGGTGAGATGTTTTGTGGATGGAAGTTTCCAAAAGTCCCAATGACATTGTCGAACGTATTGAAGGAAGTTTTCCACTTGATAGAGGGCAAATTTAGAGTTGTGTGGTCCCTAAACGAACTAGTTCCAAGGAACTATTCCGGACAAGGAACTATTGGAACTATATCCGGCTCTTTCATTTATATAGTTCCTTTAGTTCAAATAGTTGCAGCCGTGCATGTAATTCCTATTCATTTTCTTTCTTCGATCTTTCAAGTTCGGTTCCTTCATCATTCAGATGCGGCCATTGTTAACTAAACGTAAATCACATCCTCGTTACATTGCTGCAATTTATTATTTTTTTTGTCAATTCATCCACCAAAAGATGAAAACAAAATGAAAGGAACAGATTCGTTAAACTACTTCATTCTCGGAAATATTTGGAATGAAGTAAATAAAAAGAACGAGGAACGAGAAAGATGCATTGAACTATATCGGTCTCGGAACTATTTGAAACGAAGGAAATAGAAAGAACGCTGAAAGAGAAAGATTCATTAAGCTATATCGCTCTCGGAACTATTTGGAACTATTTCCCTTTGACAAAAGGAACTAGAAAGATCGATCCGCTCCAGGAACTATATTGCCCAACTCTAGACAAATTGTGCCGAAATTGGATCGTTTCTAGAGCTGGCAAACCATCGATATTCCCAACATTAGATATTTTCGATATAATAGTTTAAAAAATCGTTTGCTATCGATATTATCGTTAACTTGTCACCACCATTAATTTGGAAATGAAAATGACGGAAATGTCTACGCTTTTTGTTGACATTTTGCACAAATAGTTAACAGAAATTAAAAAGGAGAAAAAATACAATTGCTTTTATTTAATAAAATACATTTTACTTTTTCGAAAAATTTGTACGTGTGACTACCAACTTACATCCACAAAAACGAAAAGCCGCGAATTTCAATTAATTTCAATGAATTTTAGGTTAGGGGTTGTTAATCCGATAATATCGATAGACAAAACTATCTATCGATATTGTATTTTTAAAAAATAATCGATGTTATCGATAGTGCCATCGATTTTTTGCCAGCTCTAATCGTTTCGCATACTCAGTTGAAAGTTGCCATACATAAACTTATATTGGCAACTGACAACGCCACTCAATGATAAGTGCTATCGATAATCGACCCCTAATTCTCATTTACTTCATACTTTAAGTCACTGAAGTATTTCAGAAATGGTTGAGAATGGCCAGCTTACTACTGCAGTGGGCTAGCTACAGGGGTTGGAACAAAATACTGTTCTAAATCCGCCAACTTACACTTCGGTGCTAAAGCGTTGGGAATACTTTTTGAGGACTACCCATTAAGTTGTGGTGGCTAATATGTACATACACAGGGCTTGCGAGTCAGCTGTTCCACAGGACCTTCGGGTTAGCAGTTCCACAGGGCCTTAGTGTTAGCTGTTACACTTGGCCTTCGGGTCAGCAGTTCCACAGGACCTTCGGGTCAGTTGTCCCACTGGGCCTTCGGGTCAGCTGTTCCATAGCTAGGAACCAGTAGCGCTTGGTAGAAAATATACCATAAGACTAGACTAATACAAGAACCCGTCGTGTTCCCGAACATCAGCAACCGAACGCTGAACGCATCGTGTTCCCGAACATCAACAGG
This sequence comes from Musca autumnalis, assembly GCF_047663935.1. Taxonomy (NCBI): domain Eukaryota; kingdom Metazoa; phylum Arthropoda; class Insecta; order Diptera; family Muscidae; genus Musca; species Musca autumnalis. The sequence goes on from NW_027411644.1 coordinate 267,169,717, forward strand.
CAAACACCGAAACCATCGTCTTCCCTATCATGTGCAGCCGAACACTGAATTCATCTTCCCGATCATCTGCAGCCGAACACCGAATACATCGTCATCCCGATCATCTCCAGCCGAATACCAAATTCATCGTCTCCCCGATCATCTGCAGCCGAACACTGAATTCATCGTCTTCCCGATCATCTGCAGCTGAACACCGAATACACCATCTTGCCGATCATCTACAGCCGAACACCAAATACCTCATCATCCCGATCATCTGCAGCCAAACACAAACACCTTTTCCCTCGAAAAAGAACCCGCTAATACAACACGAGCTCCTCAGCTGTCAAACCCCAGCGAGTTTGCAAAATCCTTACGCTAACTATTAATCCAAATATATAAGTTAGACCTACGAGAGCTTAGGTCTGAAAAAAAATTAAGATCGTCTAGATCCTAATTAAGATCTTCTAGATCTTGTACGCGTTACTTTGTCGAAAAGGAACGCGGACCCTTTTAAACCCGGAGTTCAATTATCAAAATTGAACTTAAGTGACACTTATCAAAAGTTTCGCCGCTCCCGAATTAAAAAAACCGTTTGTTGTTTTAAGACGACTTTATTCACTGACAGTTGGTAAAAGAGTGAAGTTAATGTTGTATTACAATCATAAATAGATTACAAATATTTGCTTATTTGACATTATGATTTTCCATGAAATCATGTCACTTAGCTTTTAATAATTTGTTGTTACCAAATTCTATTAAATTTGTCTGCACGCGTCGAGCATTGCATTGGTTGACCGGAAATTGCATTTCTTGGGTTTATTGAAATCGGACAGACGAAATGTTCTGCAAAGCAGTTTCATTGGGTTGGCTGCTTTTGCAACGGAAGTGTATTTTCTGATTTATTAAAATAATTAATTGGAATTTAATATTTGGGGCAGATGAATGTCTGCAATGTGCTTTTGCAACGGAAGTGTATTTTCTGATTTATTAAAATAATTAATTGGAATTTAATATTTGGGGCAGATGAATGTCTGCAATGTAGTTTAATTGGAATTGAGTTTAACAGAGTATGCAACTTTATTGTTGCTGAGCTTTAGTTTTATTAGGTAAAACAACATATTATGTGTTAACTCCTCCCCCTTTAAAAACGATTGTCCTCAATCGTTAGAAATATGGTAGGTCATCCACTTTTTGTGGCCCTGGTACTTGAACTTTGTTTTGAGTGATTGGGAGGATCTGTGTTAACCCGTGACTAGGGGCAATTGTATGAAAGACTACGTTTTGTCGTTTTTTCATGAAAAACCCAGTTATCAATAGACATATAGCAAAAATTGAAAATAGAGAGAAAATTGTATATTTGGTAACAACTGCTTCTGACTTGAGTTCATGGATGGACTTAGTATTATTAATATGCAAATGGTTTAACATTTCCAATGATAAAAGATTTATAAATTCATCTTCGACAGGCGTTTGTTGTATTGCTGGTGGATTAATTCTTGATAATGGAGCTTCTAAATTTTTGTACAATTTGTCATTAATGCGTAACGTTGCATTGTGGAATTCTATCAAAAATGTTCCATTTAAAGTCTTGTTATTTACTGTTCCACTGAAATCATTAAGAAAAATTACACCGGGTGAAATATTTTCTATCGGAGGAATATGATACGCGTTAGTTATTGGACAGGATGAATTCGATCCGTGTAGTAACGGTGGGATGCAAGTATCGTTGGAAATATTTACCAATTGGTCATTTTGACAAAATTTTACATGTTTTGTTACAACGCATTTGCTTTTTACGCCAAATATACTGTTATTATTTTTTATAATTTCATTAAACTTAGTACTTATAATTCTATTATTTCTTTTTACAGGTCTGATTAAAAAATTATGGAATATTTCTTTGCTAGTTAGAGGGATTACAATAATATATAAAAGTTTTTTCTGATTGTACAATACTTTAATTTTTGCAAATTCTAGGGCTTCTTCTATTGATGTAATAATAATGTTATCTTCTTTTATTTTTTCAAATGCAATTTTCATTTCTTCTTTATTTAACAAAAATGAGTTTACAATATTTTGTTTTGCCCATTGCATTGCGAATTTAATATTAGTTAGTTCTTCTTTTGTGAATCTAAGTTTTATCTGCATGCTGAGTGCAGCTTCATTTACATAGTTAGTATCTTGTTTTACTATTTTTGATATTTGATTTGTAATTTGGGTAAGGTTTTGTAATCTCTCTGTGAAAATATCATTTATGATTATTTGTTGATTATTATTTCGGATTGTTTGGTCTAAATCATTTTTAATCAATTCAAAATCGTCGTGATCTGGAGATCCCGCGATATATTTCCAGGCTGTGCCTATCATATTAATGGCTCTTTTTTTTCTGTATGCTTCTACTGGCTCTATGGATTCGAGGATACCGTGTATTTGTGATATTTCGTGCGTAAGGAGTGGGAAAAAAGGATTGGATTTAGGTATGGCTTGTGTTATTTTCCATTGTATGTCATTAACGAGGTTCCTGTATCTGTCTATGTCTATGATGTGGATAATGTTAAATGTTCCATCCTGTACTTTAGCTGGACCATTGTGAATTGGTACAAGATATGACTGTGTGAAGTTAAAAACATGCATGTTGATTTCGGAAGAGGTGCAAAGAAATGCTAGGGTTCTGTAAAAAGAAATATAAAGAAGGTCTCAGTTTTTAATGTTGCTTTTATGTACTACTTTTCCTGATTCTGTAAGAATAGTTGTAGAATGGTTTTCTTTTACTATCTCTTTTTTAAATCTTGGAGACAATTTGGTCCCTAGACGCTTATGGATTTTTACATAAATTTCGTCACCTGGGTCAAATTGTTTGATTGGTTCCCGATTTTTATTATGGGTTTTAAGGTCAGCTACCTGTTTGTCTCGTAATCTTTGGATATTATTTTGTCTTGCTTTATCATACATTTCGGGGTCTATGCTAACTCGTCGTCCGAAAAATACCTCGAGTGGTCTTTGTCCTGTTGTGCTATGTATAGTATAATTGTATTCGTAAATTGCTCTGTCCAATAGTTCAAGAAACGTAGGGTATGTCCGTCAGCTAGGGTTGAGTGAAATCGCTCAACCTGACCGTTCACGACACTCGCGTATGGTGGAGCTTTGTAGATTTCTATTTCCAATTGGTCTTGTAACATAAAAATTATTGATGCCGAATTAAAGGATTTCTCATTGTCAAAAACTATAATTTTTGGAACACCGAATAAAAATACTAATTCTCGTAAAGGTTCTCTTATATCTTCAATGGCTCTTGACTTAATAATTCTACCCTGCGCGTATTTTGAAAATTTATCCAATGCTGTGAGGACAAGTTTATTCTCCGTTTTGAAAATATCAATGTGAAGGATTTCTCCAGGATATGAAGGTATTGGTGTTTCCCTTAGTTCAGGCTTCGGTGGATGCCTGTCGTATTTGTTTTCTTTGCAAACAGTACATTGCTTTACGATCTTGTTAATTTTATTGTTCATACTGGGAAAATAATATTTTTCGAGAATCTGTATTTTATTTTCTCTGGCATTTCTATGAGCTCTTCTGTGTGTGCTTATAATTATTTCATCCTGTTGGTTACTATCTTTAATATCTTCAACTTGGAGGGTCGTAAATCTAATGCGGTATTTTGCAAAGTGCTGTGGGAAAATTTCTTGAATTTTTCCCATTAATGTCTCGGGTGCTTTGATGCCATTGAGTACAGAGGGATTTAAGTAATTTTTCAGAATTTGGATTAACTGAGCAGGGGTATAATCTATTCCTGGAAGTATATGCCTGTGGATGGTTGGGAATACTATATCGAACTGATAGGAGTTTGTTGCACTAGGGTCAAAGATTATCTGATTCTTAAAAACGTTTATTGGTGCTTCGACACTATAAATAAGGTTATGTGAGGAACTATCGTCACTATGTGTCATTTCCGACATAGAATTAACTTGCGATACTTCAGGCACTCTGGATAGGGCATCTGCCACCACGTTACTTTTTCCTGGTTTATAAAAAAGCTCGTAGTCGTATTCTTCCAATATGGCTTTCCATCGCTTCATCTTGTTATTATTATTTTTATTACTGAGAGCGTAGGTGAGTGGCTGGTGGTCTGTGTATATTTTTACTTTTGCTGTTCCATATAAAAAATTCCTAAGACTGTCAAGGGCCCAGACGATAGCAAGCATTTCCTTTTCGTTCGCCGCGTAATGCTCTTCTGCCTTGTGCAGAGTTCTTGATATAAAGGTAATGGGCTTGTCTCCTTGAGACAAAACTGCTCCGAGAGCATAATCTGACGCATTAGTTGTTAGCTCGAAGGGATTGTCATAATTTGGATAGTACAACAACGTATCTCTTGATAGTAGAGAATTTTTTATCTTTGTAAATGCTTCCTCCTCTTCGGTATTAAATTTTATAGAAATTTTAGACGACTGTTTTTTTGATATTCGACCCTCTTCACCTCTCAAAAGTGACGTCAGTGGTTTTGCCAATTTTGCAAAATCTCTTATAAAACGGCGATAATATCCCGCAAGGCCTAGGAAGGATCGAAGTTCTTTAATAGTTCTGGGTTGGGGAAAGTTTGCAATGGCTTCAACTTTTTTTGTGTTTGTTTTTATTCCTGCCTCGGATATTATAAATCCGAGAAATTCCACTTCTTGTTTAAAAAAATGACACTTGTCCAATTGGACTTTCATATTTGCTTCTTCTAATGTTTTGAAAACATTATGAATATCACGAATATGGTCCTCTTCGGATTTGCTGTATATAACTATGTCATCGATATATACGTAGCATATTCTCCCTATATGTTCGCGGAGAATATCATCGAGAGCTCGTTGAAATATCGACGGGGCATTTTTTAAACCAAATGGTAAGCGAGTGAACTCGTATTTGCCATTATTAATAGAAAATGCAGTTTTTTCCACATCAGAGTCTTTTAACGGAATTTGATGGAAGCCGCTTTTTAAATCCAACACAGAAAAGAATTTGCTATTTCCTAACTTCCCTAAAATATCGGATATTTCAGGAATCGGATATCTATCTGAGATTGTGACAGAATTTAGTTTCCTATAGTCTATTACCATCCTGTATTGTTTATTCCCTTGGGAGTCAGGCTTTTTATCAACTATCCATACAGGTGAATTGTATGGTGATCTTGATGGTTGTATGATTCCATCGTTTAGCAACTTTTCCACTTGCATCTCGACTTCACGTTTTAATGAAGCCGGATAAGGGTAAAATTTGGTATACACTGGAGAATCATTTGATGTACGGATCTCTCCAACTACCTTAGTTGTGTAGGTTAATTTCTCGTCTGGCTCTGCGAAGAGCTTAGAGAATTTATCTATTAAGAGATTCATGGCTTCCATTTGCCTAGGGTTCATATGGTCGTCAAGTAATTTTATAGCATTTACACTTTGGCTAACATGTTGTTTAAGTCGAACCTTGGTATGCTGGCGAACGATCATATAATTTTTATTTGTGTAAATGACTGCGTCTAAGGCTTTTAGACTGTCATTACCTAGAATGCCATGGAAAGATTTTAGACTAGGCATTAAGTAGAATTTAAGTTTATCATCTAATTTGAAAAGGTTTATGTACGTGTGTGATATAATTTTTACATCGCCTGCTACAGATTTTGCGAAAAACGGAATTTTGTTTGGAATTATTTTTTTTACTAAGTCCGGTTGGATGTAATTTTTACTAGATCCTGTGTCAATTAAAATTTTTAAGATTTTTCCGCTCTCCGTTCGACATTCAAAATATGGAAGCGAAGAGCTTGTCATTCTAAAAAATGAATGTCATCAAGCTCCGAATCTGTTTCATTGTCTGGTATATTACTTTCAGAATAAGGGTCATAGGAATAGTTTTCCTGATCTTGGTCGTAATTTTGTGACGTTTCTTGTTCTGTAAAATAATCCTCATAACTAATGTTGTCGGGCTCGAACGTATCTGGTGTATCTGTATTTATATGGAATGTTCGTTGTGCCTTCGGTGGACTAACGTTATGGTTTGACGATGGATTAGGGGGTCTTTTACCGAGGAATTGATGTTGATGTGGTCTATTTGAATAATTGATTTGCTGTGAACGAATACTACGATCGACATCCATTGGTTCCGCTGGCTTTGGTGCCGTTGGGCGTGGTGGAGGCTGTATCGGGTGGCCGAAACTTGGTGTACCAATATTGTAATTATTGTTCATTTTAGGAAGATTATGTGGGTTAGGTATGTAGGCTATGCTTGGGTGGAACTCTTGTTTGTTCTTTTGAAAATTATATTTCTGGGTCGGAGATGTTTGATGATGGCTTTTTTTAATTGGCTGAATATTTTGATTTTGGGCATGATTAGTGCGGAATTTCTGGTTTTCCAGTTTGAGGCACAAATGAAGAGCCTGGGGTAAATCCGCAGGTTCTCTCATTCCTAGCAATCTTGGTAGATCCCCATTTAATCCTCTTACAAATGTATCGAGGGCTTTGTTTCGATAAGTTTGTGTTAGTAGACTTAGAGCCTCATTTCCAGCCTCTAATCCTCCTAGTTTGTTTAGTATCAAAGATAAATGTGAATAAACTGCCTGATAAAATTCTTGAACCGTTAAGTTTCCTTGAATTAGACCTGTCATTTGGTATTCTAACGTTGATACATCTCGTTTGTCGGCGTAGTGTAAGGTAAGGCACTTGGAAATTGCTGGCCAATCTAAAGGAGTGTTGTACGACTCTAGTGCTATGTCTGCATTACCTACAATTTTATTCCTAATTACGTTCAAAATACCATAGTATTTCGGAGTACCTTTCAGATTTTCATAGATTTTTAAAATTCTTTCCACACTTTTTCTCCAGGAGTTGAATTCTCCTGGTTTTCCCGAGAATTCCCTTAGACATTTAACAATGTCAGGGATTTTGTCTAAATCTCCTATATTGCCTAAATGTTCCGCGTCGATAGATTGGTCTACCGTGCTTGTATGAATGGCGTGCGGGTTTAACGCAGCCTGTATCTGGTTATTAACAATTTCGAGAATAAGATTTTTAAGGTCTGTCAAGTTTATTTGTCCTTCGTTCCTGTTAGGTTGTGTTGGGGGATGTGAAGGATTTGGGGGGGGGGGACATTTAGGATGGGTGGTCGCACTAAATTATTGGGATTTGCCATCTTAATAAGAAGCTAATTTTGCCAAGTACAAATTTAGGATATTTCACAGAGATTTTTATTGTTTATTTTAAGATGAATCGACTATTTTCTTTTTCTTATTTTTTCAGAGAGGACTTGAGATTGTATTAATTCAAATATATATGGTTTCTATTTCTATATCTATTATTGTAAATAGTAATTATATCTTACGATAATAACAGCAAAGTTGTCATCTTGGGACTGTGGGTATATAGTGGGTTTCGCTTCAATATCTCGGCTTCTTAGATTTCTTCCTTCCTTCAATATTTGGCTTATTGTGGCACTGCCTCGTTTTAATATCTCGGCTTATTAGATTTCTTTTCACTTTTTAATAGTTGGCTTATTGTGGCACTGCCTCGCTTCAATGTCTCGGCTTTTTAATATTTCGATTATTGTGGCACTTTAGATTTGTTTCCACTTTTCACACTTTTTACTTTTTAGTTTAGGTTTTTGTTTTCAATGTTTTTGTTCCTTAAAACATTTACTTTTTTGCACTTTTTTTATTTTTACTTTTTAATAAAGGTTTTTCAATGTGTTTATTTATTAGATGTTTTTTTTTTCTCTTAAGTGTTCACTTTTTTTGCACTTTTTGTACTTTTTAGTGAAGGTTTTGCTTTTTCAAAGTTTTTTTCTAATTATTAGATGTTTTCCTTTTAATGTTCACTATCATTTATTTTCACTGGTGAAGCGGCTTGCGTTCAACGCGTCCCTTTCCTTAAGTACTCGGGGGCCTCTTTCTTCACACTTTTTTTTAATTTTGCTCGGGCGCCAGTTAGACCTACGAGAGCTTAGGTCTGAAAAAAAATTAAGATCGTCTAGATCCTAATTAAGATCTTCTAGATCTTGTACGCGTTACTTTGTCGAAAAGGAACGCGGACCCTTTTAAACCCGGAGTTCAATTATCAAAATTGAACTTAAGTGACACTTATCAAAAGTTTCGCCGCTCCCGAATTAAAAAAACCGTTTGTTGTTTTAAGACGACTTTATTCACTGACAGTTGGTAAAAGAGTGAAGTTAATGTTGTATTACAATCATAAATAGATTACAAATATTTGCTTATTTGACATTATGATTTTCCATGAAATCATGTCACTTAGCTTTTAATAATTTGTTGTTACCAAATTCTATTAAATTTGTCTGCACGCGTCGAGCATTGCATTGGTTGACCGGAAATTGCATTTCTTGGGTTTATTGAAATCGGACAGACGAAATGTTCTGCAAAGCAGTTTCATTGGGTTGGCTGCTTTTGCAACGGAAGTGTATTTTCTGATTTATTAAAATAATTAATTGGAATTTAATATTTGGGGCAGATGAATGTCTGCAATGTAGTTTAATTGGAATTGAGTTTAACAGAGTATGCAACTTTATTGTTGCTGAGCTTTAGTTTTATTAGGTAAAACAACATATTATGTGTTAACTTATACCCATTGAATTCCTTCTTATCGCATCTAAACACAAGTAGATTGTAAATTGGTACCTAACCAATAAATCCCCGATTTAGTCCCCAGGAAAGGGAGAATACTAGTCTCTCATTTCGTAAGGTTTTGTGGGTCTTTATGGAGACCCTGGACGAGACTGAACTTACCTCAGCCGACGAGAAAACCACTTTACATCATACCTACCTACGGCAGCGGGTTCTTTTGTACCGGATTGACCCGAAACCACAGTGTTTGGGCCAGTGGCTGCCAACCCAGCATCAAACCTGTGTTTCACGTAGGTTTCTGTGCTGCTACAACACCAACCTATCTACTTTTCTCACGAACGTGATTTTTGCTCACCCTTTTGTTGTTTATAATTAGGGAAGAGTGAGAGCATAACAGCACTCATGGCGATGTGATGTTTATAATAAGGGAGGAGGCGAGAATAAGAAAACTCACTGTGGCTGACTTCCGTATTGTCATTTGCTTTGTGTTGTTTAAACTTTGTCAAAATATTTCAGTTGCATACTCATACATTGTTCCTCGAACATGCAAATAAATGTAACATAAATAAAAATGATACATGTTTGCTTTTTACCAGCGTTGAAAATGCGTGTTTTTGTTTTTGTTTGTAGCTTCGTAGTTGTTAATTCGAATCGTTTTAGTGAAACAGGGCATAACAATCGGTGACGACCAGGAAAAATCGTTTTTTGAACCATTGTGCGATGATCCCACTGGGGTTGCGTTCTTGCAGCATGCAGATAAATAATCCGATACGCCCGTGATGGGCTAGCGGTCTTAACGACTCAATTTGAATATAACCTCAATAAAAAATCTTCACAACAAAACTAAATTTATAATTTTTATTGTTTATTTTATAAATACTTAATAGACAATTATAATTTGCTATTATTTGATTCTATGTTGTTTTAGTACACATTGCTTACTATCTGAAATGTTTCGTAAGGAATATTTTTTATTGGTTTGTTTATGTTTCTGTTTGTTCTTCTTAAGAAGTTGTTCTTTTCTTTCTCTACAAGTTATATTCTACATAGTTTTAAAAATGGTTAAATGTATAAAATAAATTAAAAAACAGGGAAAACCATTATTTTTGGAAGAATTACAGAGAAATGAGGGCAAGGAAATGGAATAACAAAAGCAATAATGATGTTGATACTGATGATGACGACGATGATGATGAGTGATGTTACAACGAATTCTAACAATGATGAACAGAATTAAAAACGGACATTGATAGTTTTAAATATACTTCTTTCAAGATACCGGCGATGATTGTGTGTGGGTACAAGGGGATCGACCTAAAGTCGTAAAATGTATCAAACTTTACTTTTGGAATTTGAAAAACGATTCTTTCATTGTTTTATTTTTAGTTTGTAACTATAAGCTTATAACTAATTATAAACTTATTTCTGTTCTTTTAAATGTTTTCTTTTATTAAGATTTCAAAAGGGGGTGTTAAACTTGGCATCGCTTTGTTGTCTGTTTTTTCCAGATTTCTTACATATTGACTTTGTCACTATGATGAAATTTAAGTATCAAGTTTTGTATTTCTGTAATAGTTTTCAAATGCTGTAATATGTTTTTCTTTTGTATTTAAAAAAGGTTCTCTCAGCTCCATTTTTTACCACATCATTAAAGCTAAGTGCTGTTACACAAAATGTCGTTTCTTTTTTTCTTGTCATCCATTTAATTTACCAGAAGTGTGTTTCAAACACGCAAATCCAAGGGTTTTTTACTTTTTGTTCCTTAAAATGTACAAATATGTGTGTGTAAATGTGTATAATTGAATGAGTGTTACATGAAAAACTCTTCGGTGGAGTGTGAAAGCGGAAGTCACGTTCGTCCAGGACGATCTAATATTGTAATTTCTATTACTCGCAAACCACGATAGGTAGGATCGATGATTTGCAAACCTTTGGGATGATAGAAGCGTTCATTTTGGGAAGCAATATATTTGGAAATTTTGCGTAAGGTCTGTAAGGAAGAATCAGTGGTTAATTGAATGTTTTATTTTTAATTATAGAAGAGGTACTTACTTTTTCATAATGTGTCTCTGAACACATGTATACCAAATAGGCAGTTATACAACCAATACAACCTTCACAGTAGGTGCTGCACGATCCTTTTTCAGCTTCGGCAAAAAATTCATTTAGTTTATTTATGGTACCCTCAAATACATGTCTTTCGATCTGGAAAACAAATATAAATATATATTTTTTAAATCATAGGCACTGGAAGGGAAAATTGTAAATCAACATTATATATTGTTAGTCCCGATTTACATTGGGTGAGTTTTCATGCCGATCAGACCAACTCTAACTGGGTTACAACTCCAATGCAGTTATTCCATTATTAATTTTTTAAGGTAAACTCTATCACTGATCAGAAGGCCCTTGAGGGCTTAGTCCTTCCCAGTATCAGGAATAGCTATCAAGTTTCTGGTCATCAGCATGGATTGCGTAAGCAACACAGCACGACAACAGCGCTGCACACCATCTCCACATATATTTGTCAAGGACTCAACCAGAGACCGTGTGATAGAACAGTGATGGTGGAGCTTGACTTATCAAAAGCCTTTGATGCAGTCAGGCACTCTATGCTGTTTGAGGACATTGAGCAGGCAACCCTCCAGCCAAGCTTGAAACGTTGGATAGTCAACTATATGTGCGGACGCTAGTCGTACGTGGAATTCAGGAACAAGAAATCAAAACCCCGTAGAGTGAAGCAGGGAGTTTCCCAAGGTGGGGTGATATCTCCGGAACTGTTTAACCTCTACCTCTCCTGTATTTCGGCCCCTCCAGACGGCATCGAGATCGTAACGTATGCGGATGACTGCACGATCCTGGCGTCAGGTACCTATCCTGATGACATCTGTGAGAGACTGAACAACTATTTAACCGATCTTACCACCTTTTCCATTCGATGAATATGCAGATTTCCGCCACAAAATCAACAGCCACTCTGTTCACCACATAGACAGCGCAGTTTGGAGGAGAATTGAATGTCGTGGTCGACGGTAGCAGAATTCCGACCACAAACTCCCCCAAATTTTAGGGGTCACATTCGACACTACGTTCAAGTCGTGCGCGCACGCCACAGCTATCTGCGACAAACTGAAAAGTAGGAACAAGGTCCTCAAGTCCCTAGCCGGGAGCACTTGGGGTGAAGAAAAAGAAACCTTGTTGACCACATACAATGCGATATGTCGGTCTGTGGTAAGCTATGCGGCGCCAGTTTGGTCCCCGGGATTATGTGATACGAATTGGAAAAAGATTCAAACCTGTCAGAATGCCGCCCTGAGAACAGCAACAGGCTGCCTCCTCAAGTCTTCAGTGGACCATCTACATGAGGAGACAAATATTCTTCCTGTAAAGCAAAATAATGAGATTTTTTCGTTGCAGTACTTGCTTGGGTGTTACCGTGACAACCATCCCAATCACCATCTGCTGGCTAGGCCCGACACATTCAGGCATATCAGGAATGATATTCATGCTCTAGAGAGGGAGGTCCGACAATATATGAGAGAACCTCTAGATCAACAGGCATATCAAGCAGGTTTAAATAATATTCACACAGATGCAGTTTCTAAGGTCATAAGCAAATATAGTGTGGATAAAGTCCTCGGAGTACATCCCCCATCTATCGCAGCTGAGGAGCGTCAGCTGCCACGACAAACCAGAGTAGTTTTGGCTCGACTACGCTCGGGATATTGCAGACACCTAAATTCTTATTGGGCATAAATCGACCGCGCCGTGCAAGACATCTGTCCACTGTTGCAAAAACAACAACTGATCCGAAAAGTTCAGTTCAAAACATTGATCTCAATTTGGCAAGTATGTATTTAAAACCGCGCAAATCCGTCACTTTTACATCGTCGATCAGGTCTAATAGTTTTAAAACTTTTAAAAAATTAATGATTCAAATACATACATCCTACATACAAATGTATGATCATACGGCTCGGGATTATGATGGACTGCTTTTCAAATGCCTATATAATTAACGGAAACATCAACCTTTTTATTTTGCAAAGCACAAAGGACGTATTAAAAGAGCACCACATATAATTTTAAGTACGACCTTTTCGTACCCAAATATTCACATTTTGTGGACTTATGACCTTTTCCGACAGGGGCAAAACATATAGAAAAAACGCGACCTAATACCATATTCTTTATATAATACGACGTGTTTTGACTTGTACTACACTGTGCAACATTTTTAAGGTGATCTTGTGCAAACAATTCGAACTGAGGATTTTTTGAAAGTACAGACGCAAACGACAAGAAACCCTAGTTGGGTTTTGTTGTGTCAGATCCAGCTCGGATTTTATGGCCCCATCTAAACATGGTTAAATATTGAGTTTTTAAAGAAATTCAGGGCTATATCTCTGAAACCAATGCGAATCTTCTTCTGATCTCTGAAGCAAATTTGTAGATAAGGACAGGAATAAAATATCTGGAGAAATAATGAACTCGAAAAACTACTACACTACATTTATTGCCTCAAATTTCAAAATATATGCAAAAATTCCACATTTTTTTATACATTTCGCATCGTACCTCCAAAACCGTTCATTTTTTCTGAATATTTTCTTTTGGAAAAATATTCCCTGGAATGCACATACACATACACAAATCTTCAGAACATGTCATTGTTGTAAAATGCCTCTATGCCGTTGTTTTCAGTACATTTTTCAACGACGATTTACTAAAAATGTCAATAATGTGGTGAAATCCGAAATGTGAGAATAAATTGTTGGTGTAAACTGTATTTGAAATACGTGTTGTAAAAGATATGATGCAAAATACCACAGCAAGGCCAAATTCCTATTCGTTCCTTATAAATGCAAAAAAGTGTAGATTTAGCCCGGTTTAGATGAGTCCATTAAATCCGAACTGGATCTGACAGGACAAAATCCTAATAGGGTTTTTGTAGTCTAAATATGTACTTTCAAAAATGCATACTAGAAGTTGTTTGCATTTTCAGTGTTGCATAGTGCTATCATTCCATAAAAAATCGCGATTTCCAAAAAAGTGGACTTACGACCTTTTCTTGCGTAGCAGACGATATATTAAAGCGTAATCGACTAAAAACTTTGATAAGAAGGTCCCGTTGGATAAAGTTACCAAAGTGATAACATTTCTCAAGCGATTTTCTACCCACTAAGAGTACGGAGTACGGGATGAAAAAGTCGCTAATAGCACGGAATATGGAATGATGGAAGGAACGGTGCTAATCGGCATTAACATGGAAAACCCCAGGACTTATCTTGGTCTTGGTTACAGTACAGCCACACAATGGCATGATTTCGTTGCAGTACTTGTTCGGGTGTTACCGTGAGATCCATCCTAATCACTATATGGTGGATAAGACCCCCCACCTATGCATGTCAGAAGGGATCTTCATGATTTAGATGATTTAGCAAGAACAACAAGCCTGTCAGGCAGGTTTAAATAACATTCACATGGATGCAGCCGCTGCTAACTATCGTCTGAATGCGTTCCTCGGAGAACATCCCATGACAAACGGCAGTAGTTTTAGCTCAACTACGGTCGGAATCCTGCAGCCGTCTGAATTCATAAAGGGCAAGACTCGATGACACCGTGCAAAATATTTGCCCAGAATGCGGCACAGGCCCACACGACACACTGCACCTTTCCATATGCCCTACCAAACCTACTCAACTAACTCCAGTAGATCTATGGTTACATCCCATTGTAGCAGCCACATTCCTAGAACTGGAGACAGAGCCAGAATTAGCATAAAATGAAAGTACAAACATAAAATAAAAACACTGTTACAACAACGAAATGTAAATAAACAAGGGATCGGATAAAATATCTTATTGCACCAAAGGAACGTACCAGAATTTAAACTAAGCGGATAATGTTCGGACACACAAAATTCCCAGCAGAGGCGGCGGGAATAGTAAATGAGCGTGATGAGCTCCGCCGAGTCAACCCCAGTCAGCCCAGAGTACAAGCGGAACAAATAGCTAAATCATCTGAAGAATTGCAACGTTGGAACTGGAATAATGAATTGTGGACAAAGGTTAAGTCACGTTCCAACACTGAGAGGAAGGAAGATAGGACCTCCGTTACACAGCGACACATTCCATCTTTACACATATTTTTCGATGACTCAACCAGAGCAATCCGAGTGATGGAACAACGACGATCGTAGAGCTTGACTTGGCAAAATCACATTGATGGTGGATAGGAACACCCTACCCAGGCATGTGATCTAAGCGATGATGCAGACATCTAAATTCATACAGGGCAAGGATCGATGACACCGTGCAAAACATCTGCCCAGAATACGGAACAAGTTGAGTTGACGCACTATGCTCAACAATTTTTTTTAAATTGTATTTTTTTAAGTAGCAGGCCTTGAGCCGGATATTGAAGACTTTCTCCTATGGACAGGAGCCAATCTAGGGCACGGGAACAACTTTTTTTTTTAATTTAAAATTTTTCTCCTATTAGCTGACAATTAACAAAGGAATGTCTGTGAAAATAAATTCGTAAACAACTCCAGCGTCTCTGCCCATTTTGATTTAGACGCTTACCAACACTGAAAATATTTTTATGGTAAAAAACAAGAATTTAGGTATAAAATCACATTAATTTATAATAAAAATTAAACAAATTTAATGCAAAAATGTTTAATTAATAATATTGCATAAAATATGCCAACATTTTATTAATATTTAAGCAGATATTTGAGTGTGAATTATTATTCCGCCTCAAGTATCCCACGTGCCATATATCAACATACACCATACGATAGGTAATAAAAATACCTATCCGACAGTACCCGATATATATCCCAAAACGTTTTGGTTCACGAGATATCAGCCAATTATATATATCTGCCGAAGGGCCCATATAGTTAATGGCCTGTTTCTCAGGAACGGCTCCGCGTGCCATATAGCGACATATACCATACGATAGGTAATCAAAATACCTATCCGACTGTACCCATTATATTTCCCGAAACGTTTTGGGACCCGAGATATCGGCTATTTTATATATACCGAGGGCCCGTTCGGTAAATGGCCTATTTCTCCGGAACGGTTCCACGTGCCATATAGCAACATATACCATACGGTAGGTAATAAAAATACCTATCCGACAGTACCCGATATATATCCCAAAACGTTTTGGAACCCGATATATCGGCCATTTTATATATATGCCTAAGGGCCCCATATAGTCAATGGCCTGTTTCTCAGGATCGGCTCCGCGTGCCATATAGCGACATATACCATACGATAGGTAATAAAAATACCTATCCGACAGTACCCGATATATATCCCAAAACGTTTTGGAACCCGATATATCGGCCATTTTATATATATGCCTAAGGGCCCCATATAGTCAATGACCTGTTTCTCAGGAACGGCTCCGCGTGCCATATAGCGACACACACCATACGATAGGTAATCAAAATACCTATCCGACAGTACCTGATATATATCCCAAAACGTTTTGGAACCCGATATATCGACTATTTTATATATACCGAGGGCCCGTTTGGTAAATGGCCTATTTCTCCGGAACGGTTCCACGTGCCATATAGCAACATATACCATACGGTAGGTAATAAAAATACCTATCCGACAGTATCCGATATATATCCCAAAACGTTTTGGAACCCGATATATCGGTCATTTTATATATATGCCTAAAGGCCCCATATAGTCAATGGCCTGTTTCTCAGGAACGGCTCCGCGTGCCATATAGCGACATATACCATACGATAGGTAATAAAAATACCTATCCAACAGTACCCGATATATATCCCAAAATGTTTTGGAACCCGATATATCGGCCATTTTATAAAATCACTTTGATATATTCCAAAGGGACCTTCATGAGTCATGAGTCGTCTATTTCAGCATAATGATAACATGCCTTAGTCCACTGCAATATTACAATATTATATGAAAGAAATAATATATAAATTACTTTGCATTTTTCATATCTTTATTTGTAAATATATTGAATATTTTTCATACACATACATTCAAATTATATTATCTCACAAATTGCATGAAACAATAACTCACTAATTTCATTTATTTAACAGGTTATTGTGTGGGTGGTGATACTCTCATGCAATGTCATATCTGGAATTTCAAATACTATCTTGGTGTTTTGGTTTTACACTTATTTCTTTCTTTAAATATCACTTATGAAAATTATGGCTTGTTTATATGGCAATATTTGTATTAAAAAAAATCAATGTATGTATTAACCAATGTATGTATTTAAAAATCAATGCATGTACCTAATTATGTTCATTATGTGTCTATTCTTAAACACATTTTTCTAGTAATTGTTTAATGCATTTTATTTGTTTTATGTAATATCTTTTGAGAATTGCAATCAAAACAAAAAATAAAACACTTAGAGTACGTCTATATTTACGAAATTTACTACAATTCAACTGTCAATACTATTGAAATGAAATGTATTTGAGATGAGTTTTCATCTACTCGATTTCGTAAATGTAAATGTACTATTATATCGAAATCATGGTGTCAAAAAACATGGTTTAAGTGACTAATCAGTTGGTTTTTTAACAAAATTGTCAGAATTTATTAGAATGTTCAAAATTAAAAAAAATATATATGTATATGTATATTTCTAATCTGTTTTATTGATTGCCTCATAAAAAAGGTATGAAGTTTAGAACGTATCGCTTTATGTGTAGAGTAAAATGTTTAATAAAAGCTTATAATTTGTAATAATTATTACAAATGTATCGAATTTTCACAGTTGTATAATGTTTAAATAAATATAAAATGTTTTGTTGTCATTTATTTATTTTTATAAAAGAATCTATGTTGACTTGCATGTACATACATTGCTCTGTTCAAGAACCTGAAAACAAAGCATTGGTATCATGATTTTGTATCCATTCCTATACTCATTTATTTGATGCCAATTGTCATTTAACATGTCCATATAAAAGTATTACGTTTCCTATGTTATAATTTTGTTTTTGATCATTATATAATAATGTTCGGTGTAAATATATATGTATGTATGTACATTTTTGGCTGTTCGCATATCTAGCATTTTTGTTATAAAATAAAAGATATTACAAAAAAACTTTAACCAGAACTGTTATTTAAATAACTTGGATAATGGGTTATAGGCGGACTTCCGTGTCGTTAGATTCTTTGTAGTTTTTAAACTTCGTCAAAATATTTCAATTGCACACTCGTGCATTGTTCCTCGAAAATGCAAAAAAAAAAAAACATCAGAAATAAAAATTATACATGTTTGCTTTTTATTTGCGATTGTGCAATTGTGACGTATGAAACACAAAACTTCAGACATTTGCCAAGCATCTAACGATACGAAAGTAAGCCATTACGTCTATGTTAATTAAGATGTCTAATTGACACATATAATGGTTTGTTTCTGTAAGACAATTTGGGGCCAATTCGTTCGAATTACCACCAAACTCCAAAATAGAAGTTTTATGCGTCCAGCTATGTGCAGCCTTATATATAAAGACTAAACCAGTGCCTGTGTTGTGTTGAACAGCAACAAAAGCCATATCTTTCCTTTACCGACAGTATTCGAAAAAATATGAAACTACATATTATCACCTATAGTGCTTTTTATGCTGATTCCAAGACTGGGGAAATCTATATCTCCCGAGATATGGGACTCTGAAGTTCCGAAAATTCCCTTGTTGAAAGGCTTGCTACTTTTAATTTAAAAGAAAATGTTCCCGTTCCCGAGATTGTCTCCTGTCCATAGGAGAAAGTCTTAAATCCCCGGCCGAAGGTCGGCTATTAAAAGAAAGATTTATGAAAAAAATTTTGCGAACTGTCGGTAAAGAAAATTTGTTCCCAACAAAAGCCTCAACCGCACGAATGCGCACACCTACAGTCATTTTTTATGTACGGAAGTGTGTCGTTGTCCATAGCTGGTTCAACGAGATAATGCACTCCATTATGAAAATACAAATTCGCCAAAATGAGTAGCAGTGGAAAACATATGATCAGGTACATTGCTTGGGACTCCAAAGAAGTCATATCAGAACAAATGATGTCTCTAACTGGCAGAATGTGGACAATTAAAGAAATCGACATTAAATTATAGGTATTGATTTCAGTCTCCGTCCACATTATGGAATAATAAAGTCCGCGTAGCCGAAGTCTGCATCTGTTTATAGAAGAAAGCCTTAAATTAGAGGACAAAAGGCAATTCCAGGCCGAAAGCCGGCTACTTATAAGAAAAACTTCTTACAATTTAGCAGTATAGGAGTAAAGTCTTAAATTTCCGCTTGAAGCCGGTATACAAGAAGCAGAAGTTTGGACATCTTTATAAAATCTTTACTTCAGTATTCTTTGATTCCTTTGTTTTGATCAGTTGTTTCGTTTTGTAAGGGATGTAAAAAGAAGCAGAAATTTGGACATCTTTATAAAATCTTTATTTCAGTATTCTTTGATTCCTTTGTTTTGATCAGTTGTTTCGTGTAAGGGATGTTTCTTTGTGTTACAAGGTCGTCTACTCAATGAATTGCGTAGCGTTTGCGTACGACTTTCAACTATTAGTCCCAGTTTACATTAGGCGAGTTTACTTGCGGCAATTTTTCTCGTTCCCTTTTAAACTTGCCTCTCGCGTTTATAAAAGGCAATTCTGTTCCGACAAGTTTTGTTTTCAAAACAATGAAAATAATGTCAAATACGAAAGTAAACTCGCCTAATGTAAATTGGGACTAACAAAAGTAAAATAGAAGAATTATGCTAGGTTTACATTTACAAAATCCACTCGATTTGAACTGCCAATTCCATTGCTTATTGGTACATTACAAGATATGTTTTATTACATATGTATTGCCATTTTGCATATAAATTTTGTATATAAAAAGGTGATAACCCATATGTAAAAATATCGTGTAAAGGAAAAACGGGGTTGTATATGAAATCACGAATTGAGATGATTTCATTTTAATATGATGCTTTCCATGGTAAATTTTGTTTGATTCGGCGGGAAATCACGAGACGATGCCGAATGTAAAGCCAGTATAAAGGGAAAAACTTATCCAACGTTTCAGTAAAGGGGTGTTTACACTAGCCATCAGTGTCGTATGACATGTCAAATTTACGATCTCTAAATGTTGTACACATGATGTGACTCCTATGAAAAATTGCATCTATCAAAATGATGTGGTAAACCATATGTAACTTTTAACATTAAAGATGTCTTATTTAATTGAAATAATGTATTAAATAATATGTAGAGAAGTCGTATGGATAAAATAAGTGACAGCTCATACAACATTGATGGCTAGGGCACATTTCCCTTTATCAGAAAAGAAATCCTTATAAATGATATAAAGAAAATGATGTACACTTATTTCAATTTTCAGCATAAATAGGTTGATTTATTAAGTAAATACAAAAATGCAAATAGTTTGTACTTTTTCATTTTACCTATACTTATAAAGGATTTAACAAAATAATAACTAATATATATTTATATATTAAATTCGGGTTTTGAGAGATATATTGCATGAAGTTGGCTTATAGTACTATTTAATAGACTGTTCGTTTACATTCTTAAATCTAACATGAATTATTATTTTGGAGAGTTTAGCATCCCTCTTTTGCTGCATTTAAGGTATTTTTTATATTTAGTATTAACATAGTTATTTTAACAATTTACTGGACTAGGAAATTAAAGAAGCAAAACATATATGAATAAATTCAGATAAATAAATAATAAGATAAATAAGTGAAAATATATGTTTTAATTCATTTGTTTTCAAACATAATTGGGTTCGTTTATGTCTGCAGCAAGGCAAATTAAATAGCTAGTAGTATCATTCTATCTGTTCGAATATGAAGCGTCCAATCCCTTTATTTTAAAATTATTATAGTTCTATTTTTCCAACATCATAAAGGAAAATTTTGATATAGCATATTCCAAATATGTCGATGCCACTACCTGTTCAATATGCCTTGGTTTGTTGAGAACTATATACATATATACACATATAAAAAACATCTCTTGAAATAAGGAGGTTACAAGAGCTCTACTGAGCAGCAAATGGGAAAAATATTGAAGTGTTAGCATCAGCTTTTATCTTTTATTATGTTCTAAACATATTGCACATAGAAATGGTGAGGCATTCGATTCATAACCATATGTTATGCAGTCATTACAAACCGGACGATTACAATTACTGCATATGTTCAAGGAAAGTTCGGTTTTATCTCCACAGTGGAGACATACGAGTTCCATGTCATCACTATATTTAACTAGAACGGATTTCATATGCTCCCTATAATTTTTTTGTGTCGACATATTTATTAGCTCTCTTCCATGTATTAGTGCATCGGCATATTGGGTTATGAATACACCGCAATTGAAGCTATCTGTTTGACGGTCTCTTTCCATGTAATTGAGAGTCCAGCTTTCGTCTTTAATTATACTTTTAAATTTGCGGAATATTCTTTGTGCATCTCTTCCATTAGTTTTTAATTTGTCCATAGGATCAAAATAATAAAACTCTTTTGCTTTTGTTCTAAGATAAACTAGAGTGTAATGCCTTTCGTGAATAATAGGTATAAATATTTGCTCGTATTTGTCTATCGGAAGATTCGCATCATACCCAGATTCGTAAAATAGATGGTTTCCATTTTCACTCGTTGTGGCAAACGACATTCTATGTGGGTCTTGGAATATTAATATATTAAAATAAATATCTACGACTGTATTGTATAACTGTTGCCTATTATTAAGGCTGTTGTATTCTATTAGGCCAATGTGTGGTATGTATGGTAATGATATATTTAACCTATGATATAAATTGGAATATTGTAATAATATATATGCCCGATTGGTTGTTAACTCCCTTGGAAACATATCAAATTTTTTCAGAAATTTTTGGCACGCAGCGTATTTGCTGGTTCTTTCCCGTTTAAGTTTTTTGGGGGTATGGGCCCACATGTCCTCATCCTCTTCTATTGCTAGTTCTGTTGTGGACTTACGTTTTAAAGATTTTGATAACACATTATCGCTATCTTTTGTGTCGATTTTTTTTTTATTTTTCTTTATGATGCATTTACGTTTCTTTGTTTGAATATGACGCTTGCCTATTTTAATTTTTTTGGTTTTATTTTTAAGTGTTTTTTGTTTTCTTTTTGTATTTATAATTTTATTTAGGAATTTATCCTCTATATCCCTAACAGTTGCCACTTGATGAACATAAGCCTTTCGGACATATTCTGATGGTCTCATGTTTCGTAGTCCTGCAACCGTCGAATTTTTCGTAATATTAAAATAGCTTTCTGCGGGACTATTAGCTATACTGGTATTCTCCTTATCAATGAAACGACCCATCAAATTCGTCCATAAAGGAGTATAAGGAACATATTTCCTTAGTATTAAGTTTGCAAATTCTTCACAATAATAACAATTAGGATTGCCCTTTGTTTGTATGTGTTTTTTTACATCACAAAACATTTGCAATCCTCGAACATAAAAAGGGCTTTTTTTGTATGTCGGTCGAAATTGTTCTCTTGTTTTAGGCCTTATTTGTTGAAAATCATTGTCCGTATAATTTATTTCCCCTATTTCGGAAGCCTGAAGGGCTTTCAGTGAGCTGATGACATCATTTGTGTTGTTTGGATTTAATAAAATAACGAACATATGCTGAAGCCAAGCATAAAATTTGTCGATGTAGCTTATATTTATTGCAACATAAAACTGCCATTTAAGCAATTGAAATACTTTTTCGTCAAATTTGAATTGCCGTAGGTCTTTTACAATGTTTTTCATAAGATGTCCACAACATAGTTGCAATATTACATATGAAGGTGTTATATTTTTGGAACAATTTAAATAACATTGATGCAAGTATGCATCAATTGTACAAATGTTAAACATCTTATTAAAAGAGAACAAAACAGCATTTATACATGCCCAACTCCAGTCGGTACAGACTCGTTTTGTGATTGGCCACTGCATACCATTTTTACGGCAATATGTTTCGACATATAGAAGAAATCTAGAAATGTCGGACGTATAATGGCTGTTAAGGAAGCCTTCGGCCACGGGAACTACCAGTCCAGAAATGTCCCTGCTTTCTGCTATATGCATAACAAGACTGTACAAAAAAATGCGTTTTGATTTGGGATCCAATTTGCGCAATATACTGCCAGTGGCGTCAAAAAATATTGTATTTCTACTCAATTTTCTTAGCTTTGTATTCGTTGTAATTTGTAATTGTTCCTTGCTAAACAAGTAAATATCTTGCATCGACACATATTGAATATAAAGTCCCCAATTTTTGTCGTTTTGCATTTTAATAATATCCAGAAAGGGGTCTTTGTCACGATCGTTACGTCTCCTCGCCTCAGCTTTTAACTTTCGGGTTGCATCTTTTGACAACAAATTTTGATTATTGCCTACCATTTTTAGGGGTTGCGATTGTTGATATTGTTTCATGTCTCTATGATTTGTGGGCCTCATGGGGATTATCTCGTTCCTTGATACTACTCTGTCCGCACCACGTAACTGATGATTTTTGAAACTTTTGATTGTTGGATGTACAACAACTGATTGTGAGGAGTAGTAGCGTATATGCTTGCGCTCTGTCATGTCTACTTCGAATTTGTACTTTCCGCAGCCATTTTTATAGTATTTGCATTTTGCATACAGACAAAACACACCCGTATTGTTGAGCCGTTGACCGTAATAATTTAGTAAACATACATTGTTTATGGTCTTGTGTTTCAGACGGACTAGACCTTCAACAAATTTAACGGCAATTTTTTTTTTAACCCTGCACAGATCTTTTAGAAACAATTCTTCGCGACTAGAAAAGGCTATATTTTGCCTATATTCACATTTGTCATCGAAGGACACCCTGGTTTCATCGGAAATGACTACTGCAACATTTGGATTTGGATCAATTCTAATTCTATTTTTGAGAAATATGTATTCCTCTTCTAGCGGATTAGTATTAGGCGTAATATCTATAATCTTTGTAGAATTAACACCAATATTGTTTTCAAATGTCGTAGAATTTTCTATATCCGCAGTAGGGGTATTTTCATGTATCATGTCCATTGATGTGCAAATAGATAATGTATAGTTTGTGTCGTTATCTATAGACGACAAATTGTTTTCACTATACTGAAAAGAAGATTCAGAAATTTCTTCTCGACAGTTGCTATCAGGCGATTTTTGGATTTCGTCTACAATAGAAATTGGAAAATTTTCCGAACTTTCGTTGAGCACCATATGCACAACGTCCTCAAAAGGTATTGTATCACTTTGATTTAGTTTATCATCATAACTTTTTGAAATAATGTCTAATGCCTCACCATTTTTTGAGCTTATATTAGTACACAATTCTTCCACTTCAATATTTGTAAGAGCTATTGTTGACATATTTGCAATATCTTGTTCATTGTCAGTTACTAGTACAGGTTTTTCTTTGACGATTGTGTCATCATTCATTTCGAGTTCCTCAGAATCTCCCTGTGAAATAGGTAAGTTGGTATCGGATTCAAAATTCTGTACAGTTTCCTCAGAACACACAATTAAGTCTGCACCTTTGCAACATGTTTTTGTATTTCCGAAATCTTGGTTTAAAATTGTTTTGTTAGAGTCCTAGAGACATAAAAATATATATTTTTAGATTAAACTGAAGTTGAGTTGAAAACTAATATTTATTACTTGTTTACAGTAAGGTTCTGATGTTGGTTTCTCTTTGTCGTTGTCATTATTCTTTACGAGCTCTTCAGAATCTCCTTGTGAAAATGGTAAATTGGTATCTGGTTCAAAATTCTGTACAGTTTCCTCAGAACACACAATTAAGTCTGTACGTTCGCAACATGACCTTGTATTTCCGAAATCTTGGTTAAAAATTGTTTTGTCAGAGTCCTAGAGATATAAAAATATATATTTTTGGATCACATCGAAGTTTACTGGAAAACCTAATAATATTTACTATTACTTGTCTGCTGTACTGTTCTGTTGTCTGTTTCTCTTTGTCAATGTCGTTATTCTTTTCGAGCTCTTCAGAAAGTCTTTGTGAGATTGGTACATTGGTATTGAATTCAAAATTTTGTACATTTTCCTCAGAACACACAATTAAGTCTGTACCTTCGCAACATGTTTTTGTATTACCGAAATCTTGGTAAAAAATTGTTTTCTCAGAGTGCTAGAGATATAAAAATATATATATATATATATTTTTAGATCACATCGAAGTTGACTGGAGATACTAATAATATTTACTCTTACTTGTTTATAACAAGGTACTGATGTCGGTTTCTCTTGGCCGGATTCATTATCCTTTGCGGGGTCTGCAGAATCTCCTTCTGGGATTGATACATTAGTGTCATATTTAAAATTCTTAATAATTTCCTCGAAACAATCCATGAGACCATTTTCTTCACAAAAATGTTTGGTATTTTCCAGAACTTGCATAAATAATTTGTTTTCAGAGTCCTGGAGATATAATTGTAGATACATTTTTAAATCACATTAAAGTCGACATGGAGAACTAAAGCCGAAAATATATTAAACGTTTGAGTAAATGTTTGTGTCTTTTCTGGTAGAATAATAACAGATTGAATTCTTCTTTATTCTTTTACCAGAGATTACACAAACATTTACTCAAAAGTTTTATGTGTTTGCGCTTTAACTTGAATAATGCCTTGATTACAAATGCAACTGACAGTAATGCAAAATTTACATTTACGAAATCCACTCGATTTCAACTGTCAATTCCATAGCTCAAACGTCAAATGAAATCTCATCTGAAATCCATTGGATTTCATTTCACGTTTAACCTATGGATTTGACAGTTGAAATCTAGTGGATTTTGTAAATGTAAACCAAGCATAAGAAAAAAATAACAATAAACTCACAAATTGTTAGTGGTACACCAACTTTCAGGTAAATTACTGAAAATTTTTCTTGAAAGATTAAGATTTCAACTATAATATAGTACCCGCCAATAATTAGCACACCTCACCAGCACATTTTATTTTGCATATCGCACGTGTTCAATTCGAAATTGGGAAATTTCTCTTTTCATTTAAAAACGATACATAATGATCCCATTGTTTAGTCCGCAATTTCGTCCAAAAACTAAACTAAAACTTAACTTTTTGTCCATATTTACATTAGGCAAATTTCCTTGCGGCAACTGTCAGGGTGAGGAATATAGTAACCCTTTGCCTCTCAACACCCTCCCTCACGCCTAATGTAAATATGGACTTCATTTCAATAACCCTGAAAGTTTATAAAAACATGGATTATTATCTCATAAAAGTAAACAATATTGAAATGTCTCACTCTTTGAGTATGTCTCACTATGTGTTGTGGAGGATAATTTTTGTCCTTATTAATTTTATGCTACCGTAATTTTTCTTGTTCTTCTTAAATTTTGTTAATTTATTAAATATTGTTAATTATATAAATTCACTTTTTATTCGAGCCACATTCGTATTCGTATGCTGTTCGTCCCACCCTGACGTATTTAGGCACTTTTCTTTTTTCTCAAGAAAACAGTACGGGCCGTATGTGCCGAGCCCTTAACATACATACCCGGATAAAACCACTGGTCGCTTAAACGCCACAAAAAATGGTTGCAAAATTGAAGTAAAACTCTGTTTTTCGTATATTTTTGTGGGTTTTTTTTTTTTTTTTGCATTTTGTTGTAGTATTGTCTGTTATCTGTTATTTCACGCTTATAAAGCTTCATTTGACCTATGCATTTTCACGCAATTGTCCTAAGACCAATCTATTCAAAAAAATCGACTTTTTTGTATTTTTCGACTTTTTTTGAAAATTTTAAATATGCGATAAAAGTTTAACGCACTTAAAGCCACTGGTCGTTTAAACGCCACCAAAAATGGTGTAAAACCAAAACACCAAGATAGTATTTGAAATTCCAGATATGACATTGCATGAGAGTATCACCACCCACACAATAACCTGTTAAATAAATGAAATTAGTGAGTTATTGTTTCATGCAATTTGTGAGATAATATAATTTGAATGTATGTGTATGAAAAATATTCAATATATTTACAAATAAAGATATGAAAAATGCAAAGTAATTTATATATTATTTCTTTCATATAATATTGTAATATTGCAGTGGACTAAGGCATGTTATCATTATGCTGAAATAGACGACTCATGACTCATGAAGGTCCCTTTGGAATATATCAAAGTGATTTTATAAAATGGCCGATATATCGGGTTCCAAAACATTTTGGGATATATATCGGGTACTGTTGGATAGGTATTTTTATTACCTATCGTATGGTATATGTCGCTATATGGCACGCGGAGCCGTTCCTGAGAAACAGGCCATTGACTATATGGGGCCTTTAGGCATATATATAAAATGACCGATATATCGGGTTCCAAAACGTTTTGGGATATATATCGGATACTGTCGGATAGGTATTTTTATTACCTACCGTATGGTATATGTTGCTATATGGCACGTGGAACCGTTCCGGAGAAATAGGCCATTTACCAAACGGGCCCTCGGTATATATAAAATAGTCGATATATCGGGTTCCAAAACGTTTTGGGATATATATCAGGTACTGTCGGATAGGTATTTTGATTACCTATCGTATGGTGTGTGTCGCTATATGGCACGCGGAGCCGTTCCTGAGAAACAGGTCATTGACTATATGGGGCCCTTAGGCATATATATAAAATGGCCGATATATCGGGTTCCAAAACGTTTTGGGATATATATCGGGTACTGTCGGATAGGTATTTTTATTACCTATCGTATGGTATATGTCGCTATATGGCACGCGGAGCCGATCCTGAGAAACAGGCCATTGACTATATGGGGCCCTTAGGCATATATATAAAATGGCCGATATATCGGGTTCCAAAACGTTTTGGGATATATATCGGGTACTGTCGGATAGGTATTTTTATTACCTACCGTATGGTATATGTTGCTATATGGCACGTGGAACCGTTCCGGAGAAATAGGCCATTTACCGAACGGGCCCTCGGTATATATAAAATAGCCGATATCTCGGGTCCCAAAACGTTTCGGGAAATATAATGGGTACAGTCGGATAGGTATTTTGATTACCTATCGTATGGTATATGTCGCTATATGGCACGCGGAGCCGTTCCTGAGAAACAGGCCATTAACTATATGGGCCCTTCGGCAGATATATATAATTGGCTGATATCTCGTGAACCAAAACGTTTTGGGATATATATCGGGTACTGTCGGATAGGTATTTTTATTACCTATCGTATGGTGTATGTTGATATATGGCACGTGGGATACTTGAGGCGGAATAATAATTCACACTCAAATATCTGCTTAAATATTAATAAAATGTTGGCATATTTTATGCAATATTATTAATTAAACATTTTTGCATTAAATTTGTTTAATTTTTATTATAAATTAATGTGATTTTATACCTAAATTCTTGTTTTTTACCATAAAAATATTTTCAGTGTTGGTAAGCGTCTAAATCAAAATGGGCAGAGACGCTGGAGTTGTTTACGAATTTATTTTCACAGACATAACAAAGGAATTTTTGGAACTTCAAAGGCCCATATCTCGGGAAGAACAATTTAATTTCGATCCGAGCTTAGTTGGCCAGCTCATTTTATGCCCAGAATACACCACACGCCCGCATAAGCACCTCTTCAACTGCCCTGCCAAATCTACTCAACTAACTCCAGTAGTTTTGTGGCTACAACCCATCGAAGCAGCCATATTCCTTGAACTCGAGATAAATCCAAAGTCAAAATAAGCAGAAAAACGAACTTACAAACATATCATATAATGTTACAATAACAAATCACATTTTTAAAACCAACACGTATGATTATGTATAAACATTAAAAATAACCTGCAGTACATTAAGGACAACTGCCATTAACACCTGGTTTTAAGGTCATTTTTGTTCACTTGCCAATGATTTCGTTATTCCAATACTTACCAATCCTTCCAATTCTGGTGGCAATCTGGTATGAAACTTTACAGCTGTTCCCTCGCTATAGTCACGCTGGATGAAGACTTTATTGAAACCATTTTGTAAGGCTGATGGTGTGCCCACAGTTCCAGTTTGAGACATTTTTGGTTGGTTTGTTGAATGAATTACCGACCAGACCAGTTGCAAATGTTCAACGATTTAAGTGATTTAAGTACTGAAATTTAGAAAAACCAAATTAAAAGTGATTATCCCGTACACACACACTCACACAACGAGAAGTAGATAAACAAAAATCTTTACAATCTATTTTGGTTTTCTTGTTCTTCACTAATTTAGGGTGTTGGTGGTTGATTGATTTCGAGAAAACACTATTTCTCCGAAGGCTGACGCATTAACTCTACCTTGCTTTTAGTACTTTACACGGTCGGAACTTCAACACAGCTACGTTTCTCAACTATTATATATTTCTTTGGTGTGAAATTTAATGCATAAATTTTATATTTTTTCTCCAAGATTTAGCAATTTTTTTTCCTTTGATGTCTCTTCACTAGGGATGATAAACTTAATCGATTACACCCTGATAATCGATAGTGACACAAATTGAACGCGAATAATCGAAGTGGTTGGCAACTCGATTTTGCCTTTAATGCGAGTAATGCCATGTTCATACTATTACTTTAATTACGTTGTTCGCTCTCACAATTATGAATACAAATTAACCCGTTCATACGACATTGTATACATACTTTATACCACCATATGGTCTGTTCCTTTACTTTGAAAAATGGTAACAGTGGCAAAAATGGTAAAAGTGGTGAGCTGCTATCATATAAATTGTATGCTTTTTTAAGTAAGGGAACACATTGCGGTTAAAAAGTGGTAAAAACTGGTAACTGGTAAAGGAACACAACTATAGTTTGTATCTTCATACTTTTTATTTGTAGACATGATTTATTTGTAGACACGATCAGATTTGACTGTCAGTTTAGCTCAAATAATCGGTTGCTTGCCAGAGTGGCCGTTCATTTTTGTCAGTCATCAGGTAGCCACAAAATATTTTGTGGTTGCTGGACAGTTTAAAATTTATCGATATTTCCGAAAAATCGACAGTCAAAACTGATCGTTTGTACCCCGCTTTAAGTCCCGGGCCACACTACAGTAATTTCATTGAAATTTTGATATGAAATTATGCGTCTCTAGATCGACGTCCATAGTAGAGTAAAATCATAAAATTGCTGTAGTGGGGAATTCGATTTAAGAACACCTAATTTCATGAAATTTTTTAATGAAATTCACGATAGTGTGGACCGGGACTAAGCAAGAATGCCATGCTTCTTATGTGTCGACGCCTTTAGTCGTTTGCAAGAAGTTACTGGATTTGTACAAATTATTGAGTAAACGAACACACCTAATGACAAATATATGGAAATAATAGGTCTGCT
Organism: Musca autumnalis; assembly: GCF_047663935.1. Lineage (NCBI taxonomy): Eukaryota > Metazoa > Arthropoda > Insecta > Diptera > Muscidae > Musca > Musca autumnalis. The sequence goes on from NW_027411644.1 coordinate 267,199,749, forward strand.
TGGTTACTCAAAAGTTAGCAACAATTTGTAGAAATTGTTACAAAAAGTTATCTGTTAACTCTCTGTTCTTCATTGAGAACTTGCAAGTTTTTGTTGGACAAAGCAAGAACTTGCAAGTAACCAGACACCCATAATATGCCTGTTCCAGAACCTGCAAGAATCTACAAGTTTTTACTGCGATAACAATTCTTCCTTTCCGATATCGAAAAAAAATAGTACAAATTAGTAGATTGTTGTAGTTTTGGAACGGACCAAATGTTGCATTTACTCTAAACCCACACGCTGAAACTTTCCCATTATTTTGGCGTTTATAGATCGAGTTCCATACTAAAGTGATTTTATGAAATGACTGCATTGGGAAATTTAGGGTGTTGGTGGTTGATTGATTTCGAGAAAACACTATTTCTCCGAAGGCTGACGCATTAACTCTACCTTGCTTTTAGTACTTTACACGGTCGGAACTTCAACACAGCTACGTTTCTCAACTATTATATATTTCTTTGGTGTGAAATTTAATGCATAAATTTTATATTTTTTCTCCAAGATTTAGCAATTTTTTTTCCTTTGATGTCTCTTCACTAGGGATGATAAACTTAATCGATTACACCCTGATAATCGATAGTGACACAAATTGAACGCGAATAATCGAAGTGGTTGGCAACTCGATTTTGCCTTTAATGCGAGTAATGCCATGTTCATACTATTACTTTAATTACGTTGTTCGCTCTCACAATTATGAATACAAATTAACCCGTTCATACGACATTGTATACATACTTTATACCACCATATGGTCTGTTCCTTTACTTTGAAAAATGGTAACAGTGGCAAAAATGGTAAAAGTGGTGAGCTGCTATCATATAAATTGTATGCTTTTTTAAGTAAGGGAACACATTGCGGTTAAAAAGTGGTAAAAACTGGTAACTGGTAAAGGAACACAACTATAGTTTGTATCTTCATACTTTTTATTTGTAGACATGATTTATTTGTAGACACGATCAGATTTGACTGTCAGTTTAGCTCAAATAATCGGTTGCTTGCCAGAGTGGCCGTTCATTTTTGTCAGTCATCAGGTAGCCACAAAATATTTTGTGGTTGCTGGACAGTTTAAAATTTATCGATATTTCCGAAAAATCGACAGTCAAAACTGATCGTTTGTACCCCGCTTTAAGTCCCGGGCCACACTACAGTAATTTCATTGAAATTTTGATATGAAATTATGCGTCTCTAGATCGACGTCCATAGTAGAGTAAAATCATAAAATTGCTGTAGTGGGGAATTCGATTTAAGAACACCTAATTTCATGAAATTTTTTAATGAAATTCACGATAGTGTGGACCGGGACTAAGCAAGAATGCCATGCTTCTTATGTGTCGACGCCTTTAGTCGTTTGCAAGAAGTTACTGGATTTGTACAAATTATTGAGTAAACGAACACACCTAATGACAAATATATGGAAATAATAGGTCTGCTTGGTTACTCAAAAGTTAGCAACAATTTGTAGAAATTGTTACAAAAAGTTATCTGTTAACTCTCTGTTCTTCATTGAGAACTTGCAAGTTTTTGTTGGACAAAGCAAGAACTTGCAAGTAACCAGACACCCATAATATGCCTGTTCCAGAACCTGCAAGAATCTACAAGTTTTTACTGCGATAACAATTCTTCCTTTCCGATATCGAAAAAAAATAGTACAAATTAGTAGATTGTTGTAGTTTTGGAACGGACCAAATGTTGCATTTACTCTAAACCCACACGCTGAAACTTTCCCATTATTTTGGCGTTTATAGATCGAGTTCCATACTAAAGTGATTTTATGAAATGACTGCATTGGGAAACTCGACCTAAGAACGCCAAAATAATGGGAAAATTTCGTATGAAAGTTTCAGCGTGTGGCTTTAGAGTTACATACAGAATCCACTCCGTTCGATACATTTTATAAAAGATCCCTACAAAAAAAAAAAAAAAAAAAAAAAAAACAGTTGGTTTATCCCTATAGGCGGCCATCAGACCATCTGCATTTTCACATGTATGTTGTCACTTTGGGTATACTAATATACAGAACAGCTGATGTCATACATGTGAAAAAGCAGATGGTCTGATGACGGCCTAAGCAGACTCATCGTCGGTGTCATGCTTATGTGTTCCATGCGCCATTTGCCTGATTCAAGAAAAAACTCTGTTAATGTTTGAGCCCATACAGGCTAAAAGTGGTGCAAAAATCCAATACTCTAAAGCCACGAGTTGAAACTTTCATTCGAAACTTTCACAACTTTTGGGAGAGAGTGGAGATGAAGTTGCTGCTTCACCTCCGCTCTCTCGACGTGTGGCCTTAGAGCTCAGTTCTACTTATCTAAACTCATATCATATCTGTTTCTATGAAAATTTGAAATGAAAACTTTTATAAAGGAGAAAACTGTCAAATGAAAAAAATTATAAAGGAAATATTTTTCATTTCAAATTTTCATAGAACAAAAATCCAGCCCCAGGGGTTTATTCTAGTCAGATATCTGTGATAGTCTAGAAGTTATGGCCAATTTTTATAATTGCAATATGTTGCTGAATTGTTCCAATGGATTTTTTCATGTTTTTGGCAGTTTGTGTCACATGGAACACGTTTTTTCACATACATACATATCAGCAAAATCAATTACAATTATTATACAGGTAGAGAAATTTGTTTTTGTAAGTAATACTAGTGTCACTGGTATTTGTAAACAAAACATAAAAAGTGTCAATAAATTTTTTTTAATTTCAAAAATAAATATTTCTAGATTTGGGACTGGATTCTTGTTCTATGAAATTTTTTTCATATTCTTTATTTGCAATTTATTAAAAATATTAAGCAAATTACATGAAATTATACTTGACTTAGATTATCAGATGCCCCCATACTTTCTTTAGAATAGGAGCTTTATACTTATAATATGATGAATATATAGGTAACAAATGGTATATGTAACAGGTAACAAATGGTGTTATTTCATGTTTAACGCAGAATATGAAAATTTTAAATGAAAAATATTTCCTTTATAATTTTTTTCATTTGGTAGTTTTTTTCCTTTATAAAAGTTTTCATTTTACATTTTCATAGAAACAGAAATGAGTCCTTGGTCACATAAATTTAAAAATCATGCATGAAAATTCGATTTATGTTCAATTCTTCTTCTGACATATGTTTTCCATATGTTGGGGTGGAATTTAAGGTGCTTGGTTTACATTTACGAAATCCACTGGTACTAATTATACTAATTATTACGAAAAGTTACTAAATGCTGTCTTTTTACACAAATACAGTTTATTCACAATAACAAAATATTTGACAGATTGAAACCAATCAGCTGGCAGTTTTACGCCACCTTATAATTTCATCATGGTAAAAGATAGCGAAATGAAAGAACAATTTTGACAGCTGTTTGCTGAGAACTTGCTAAAAGCTGCAAGAAGAATTTTTCCCAGCAACATTTATGGCTAATACTATGTTTACATTTACGAAATCCACTCGATTTCAACTGTCATTTCCATTGCTCAAACGTCAAATGAAATCGAATCGATTTCAGATGAGTTTTCATTTGACGTATACGCAAAGGGCTAAATTTACACTTTTTTGCATTTATCATGAATTTGGCCTTGCTGTCTTTAGAAATATTGTAGCCCTAAACTAGTAGAACTTATCTTTTGAAAAAACCACATAGGAAAAACTCCATCAAAATCTATAAAATATAGAAAATTTTACATAGTTGCTGAAATTCTGGTCAGTATCGGCTAAACTATTGGAAGTTGAACCAAGTAACCTTTTGCAAAAATCTTCCAAATAAAGTTCTCAACCATTCTTTGGAGCATTCTGAAACTCTAAAATGCTTACTTCATGTTGTTTCAGCGGTATTTTCATTGAACTAGAATCCAACCCCAGGTCTGTATATTACACTTTACCTTTTCAACTAATGCATGGGACTTGATTGCTTCCGTAACTTCTGTCGGAAATTTATCTCCCTCATTCTTGTTGTATGGAAATTTTAAATGAAAAATATTTGCCTTATAATTTTGACATTTATTTCCTTTATAAAAGTTTTCATTTCAAATTTTAATAGAACAAGAATTCAGCCATAGGGGCTGGGGCTGGATTCTCGTTCTATGAAAATTTGAAATGAAAAATATTTACCTTATAACATTTTTCATTTGACATTTATTTCCTTTATAAAACTTTTCACTTCAATTTGAAATGACAAATATTTACTTTATAGTTTTTTCATTTGACAGTTTTTTCCTTTAGGGCGAAACCTATAGCTCTGCGTGTTGCGTGTGCGTTCAAAAATACAAAAACAAAATACATGTATTTCAAATTGAAAACAACAACAAATACATGTATTTTGTTTTTGTATTTTTGAACGCACACGCAACACGCAGAGCTATAAGTTTGGCCCTTATAAAAGTTTTCATTTCACATTTTCATAAAAATAGAATTGAACCTTGTCCTGTGGCAATTAAAAGATGTATGTAACATGGATCCACGGCAACCCTATAGAGAAAACAATAAATGCAAATTTTACATTTAACATATTTTATAATGTCATGTTCACACGAGCGTTTCAATTACGTTGTTCGCCTGTCGAACGACGTGCACGAATTAACCCGTTTCCACGACACCATTCGTAATTAACAGAAACATAAACAAAATTTCCTTCATTTTTGTTTCCTTGTTTTCACGAAAATTTGAACTGAAAACACATAAAATATAAACTAATGGTCTATTCCAGAACTGCAAGAATGTACTAATTTTTACTATTTTTTCCGATAACATAAAGGAAAAAATGTTATCGTAGTAAGAAATAGTAGCATCTTGCAGGTTCTGGAACAGAGCAAAAATGAATAGGAAACGCAATAGACTTTCCTTCAAATGTATCTTCTATATTTAACTACACACATTTCATTCATTTCTTCGATCAGTTCTGAATAATTTTGTATTTTCAATATATTTTTATATGTTTCTATTTTCAAAATTAAAGAGAGAGAGACATGCCAAACCAATATTTGTGTATACAGACTTTCAGTTATTTGTTTCCTTTTTGTTTCTGATTTTTTACGTTATTACTCGCTGAAAATAAAAAAAAACTTATCATTTCGAAGAAAAAAATAATTTTTAATTTTGTAAATTGCGCTGAATTGTCCTCGCCTAGCACACAATTTTCGTCTTACATTGCAAATTTCCATCTCTACTCGTTACTCGTTACAATCGCAAATAATGGTTTCAACGAAAAATCACTGTAATTTCTGCAATAATGCAAATATCGAGTTGACATTTTTTTTTGCTGAGAACTTAAGGCGAAAATTGTGTGCTAGACGAGGACAATTCAGCGCAATTTACAAAACTAAAAAATTATTTTTTTCGAAATGATAAGGTTTTTTTCATTTTCAGCGAGTAACGAGTAAAGTTGGAAATTTCCAATGTATGGACGAACAATTGTGCTCAGCGAGTCGAACTCAGCACAAAAAAGATCATCTCGATATTTGCATTATTGCAGAAATTACAGTGATTTTTCATAGAAAATACTGGTTTTTCGAAATTACCATATCTTGAAAATGGTTCGAGATATTGAAAAATTTAAACGGAACAAGTTGGCACAAATTGAGTAAAATTCAGCACAACTTTTGTTATTTCGAAATTCGAAAATTGCAATTCTATCGTATTTTCGAAAATATCGGTTTTTTCGAAAATGGTACGAGATATCGAAAAAAAAAATTTGCGGCACTAATGAGCACAAACTGAGTACAATTCAGCACAACTTAATTTTTTTCGAAATTCGAAAATTGCAATTCTGTCAAAATTTCGAAAAAAAAAAACTTGTCGAATATCTCAGCCATTTTTTCGAATTTCGAATGGGCACAAACCTAGCACAATTCAGCACAACTCAGCTTTTTTCGAAATTCGAAAATTGCAATTCCATCGGATGCCACATGTTACATACATCTTTTAATTGCCATAGGACAAACATTTTTTAAAGTATTTGGTTTGGTTATTGGGTATGGACTTCTAAAATATTGAGGTTTAATAAAAAAATTGAAAACTGAACATTTTTGACAGTCACTGCAGTTTTTCTTTAATATATTGGCGCGAATGTTTTTGTTTTGGTATTCAACTGTTAGTTTGCTAAAGTTTACTAAATGCTCTCTATTTAATTTTTCTCTTTTTCCGTATAATTGTTTTTACTCTCTGAAAACAAGTTACTGATTAAATCTTGCTAAAAAAAGTAAAATGACACAACTAATAGCTCTGTTCCTTTACGTGCCTGAGGTTACCATTTCTTACCATTTTTAACCTGCAAAGTGTTCTTTTACTTTAAAAAGCATACAATTTATATGAGACCAGTTCACCACTTTTACAATTTTTTGCCACTGTTACCATTTTTAGAAGTAAAGGAACAGACCAAATATAAAATGCACTACTTCCCACGTATTGTTTATATAAAAATGTAACCGTTACAAACTTAAAAGATTCCTCAAATGCTATCATATTTTTATTTACAATACTATGTACAGTCAACCAAAAAAGTCTACATACACCCTATAAATCTCGGGTTTTAAGGGTAAGGAAGCATTTTTATGAAAATCCAAGTACATAGTTTTATCTCATATTCCTAATAAACAATATTACATACAACAGAAATATATTCCATAATACGAATAACGGTAAATTCTATAAAAATTAAAAAAATAATAGGGAAAAAGTGTACATACACCCTATGAAATATTAAGGTTGGCGTAAAATTTATGGAATAAGCAATGCAAATTTTACATTTTATTGCTTTATAGAATGTCTCTGGTTGTCTATGATATATTTTAGACAAAATGGGAACATATTTGTGCTTTAATTGACGATATTTAAGGTCAGACTTCGCGTATAGCTCGTTAAGGCGGACCCTTGCAGATATCTTTGAGTTTTTCAGTCTGGTAGTTTATGAAAGCCCAGGAAATACAGTGGGACTAATTATTTTGAGATTCTAGAGCGCTTTGGAGTTGTTCTTATGGATAATATATGCTCCTGAGCTTCGCTAAATATGCGAATTCCTGAGGTTTCTCATAAATTTTATAGTTTTCACAACATTCCAAGGGGCAAATTACATGCAGAAGCCTTCGAATTACCTTGTAATAAGGTCTGGTACAATCCTCGAGCATCCATTGAATAAGCAATGTAAAAGTATCCGACATTTATAGCGCTTCAAGTGACCCTAACGATCGTAATACGAGAGCATACGAGTTAACAGTGTAAATTTCATACAAATTGCATGCATTCTTTGGTGGTGCTTTTATTTTGATACTTTGGAAACTTTAGGAGCGGGTTTATATAATAATGTTGTACATTTCTGATTGAGTTAAGGTCCAAAAATGTATTACAAGGTAATTCCAAGGTTCCTGCTTGTAATTTGACCCTTGGAATGCTTTGAAAACTATAAAATTTATGAAAAACTCAGGAATTCGCATATTTAGCGAAGCATAGGAGCATTTATTATCCATAAGAACAACTTCAAAGCACTCTAGGATCTCAAAATAATTAGTCCCACTGTATTTCCTGGGGTTTCATAAACTACCAGACTGAAAAACTCAAAGATATCTGCAAGGGTCCGCCTTAACGAGCTATACGCGAAGTCTGACCTTAAATAACGTCAATTAAAGCACAAATATGTTCCTATTTTGTCTAAAATATATCATAGACAACCAGAGACATTCGATAAAGCAATAAAATGTAAAATTTGTATTGCTTATTCCATAAAGTTTACGGTAATCTTAATATTTCATTGGGTGTATGTACACTTTTTCCCTATTAATTTTTGAATTTTTATAGAATTTACCGTTATTCGTATTATGGATTATATTTTTGTTGTATGTAATATAGCTTATTAGGGATATGAAATAGAACTATGTACATAGATTTTTATAAAAATGCTTCCTTACCCTTAAAACTCGAGATTTATAGGGTGTATGTAGACTTTTTTGGTTGACTGTATGTACGTATTTGAGAACTTTCACGCACAACATAACTTTCCCACTCCGGTAACGAATATAGTAACCATTAAACTCTTTTGAATTTTAAATAAAGTTATTTGATAGAAATCTAAAGTCAATTAAATACATAACCAACCATTCATAGAATTTACACTTTTTCACTAAATAACTTCAAGTTGTTATAAATAATTTGTTCAATTTATATCGGCAAATTCTTATCTTATCCTTATAGTTGGTGTTCTTCTCATCCATACATCAGTGTTGTGTATTCTATTATCTGGTTTTAATAATAAATACAGGAGGTGTCTGATATGACTCAGATGGTAGGATGAACTGTAGATGGATATTTGCCGCTAGGCATTTGTAGAAAATAATCAATAATTAAATTCCAATGCATTATTTATAGGTGGTTTCCAATTGGATCAATACCTGTAGAGATGATTAAATAGAGACATGATTTCTTTCAAAAACAAAAAAGAGTGTTCAAATATCTAAAATTTTGTTAAAAAAGTTAGGGTAATTCACGAGAATTGAATTCTTAATGGAGTCAAGTTGCAGTCAATGTTGAAATCTGTACTGGTTAGTGGAAGACAATATAAAAAAAGGCTTATATTGCAGTGATTAAATTGAATTTTTGTATACAAACTTTTTGCTGGGTCTTATCGCCTGTATACACTTTAAAGCTATTAAAGTTGGCATCTCTATAAATGAGCAACGAGGTTTGTATGTTTTGATAAGTGGTCAGCCACATCCACTGCAAACCAGTTGGTCGTTATCATCTCCCAATCACATCTTTCGTATGATTATGTTTTCTGATAGAAAATGTATCCTGCAACTGGATGATGAGTGTTGGCAATGAATGATGACTGTCAATATAGTGCAATTATTGTGAATCATAAATGTACACAGCAGCAATTGTCGAATTTCCTAATACTCTTCAATAAACAATATTTTGATTATTAAACTAAATTTATGATTTGCAATAATTGGCTTTCATGTTACTTTTTTCACTTTCTACATCAATTCAATTGTCATTATTAAATCCCCCATATTTGGAATTTACTAGATTGGGTCATTATTTATTATGCACTTCTGTTTGAATACTAATACATTTGAAATGGTGAATGTTTTCCTTTTCAAATCTACTATAGAAATTTTTTCAGCGGAGAATGTTGAAAAAAAGTGTTACTAATTTTTTAATAACGTCACAAATGTGGGAATGAAATTATGTCGTTAAGAAATATGTATCAAATAAGAGAATATTTAATAATGGCTACTTAGAGTTTAATAATACTTAAGCCATATAAAGGCGCTGGGGCAACGAGTGTCAAGCTTAGAAGCAAAGTTCCTGTCATGGTAGTAAAGGGCTGCGCCTACGACTGTCATCAACTCTGTTTTCCATATCCCAAACATTCATGAATGATATACATAATTTGATATCACAATCAAAAACATCAAACAAAAATGCTCTCAATCACGACCACAGCAATATCAACGAACAATGCAGCACTCGGTGCAAAAAGGGACACTCTTTTGGGCGGGGACGACAGCTCTTCGCCGACAATTGATATTGTTAGTGACGCAGCTCATACGCAGATCAGGAAATTGCTCGATTTTCTGAAGGTGAGTAAAACTCTAGGTCTGAGTCGGAAAATTATACCGTCACCCAGCAAAATTTGAAGAAAGGGGTTCCATGCGATGACGTGATTTCATGGCATCTTTTGCATTGGTTCAAACGAAGTCGTGAAAGATCTGATATTTTCATTAGAATTTAGACCAATGCAAAGGAAGTCGTGAAAGATCCGATCTTTTTATTAGCATTTGAACCCATGCAAGGGAAATCATGAAATATCTGATCTTTTCATCAGCATTTGAACCCATTTCATCGATTCAATTGAGATGAATCTTGTGTATTTTTTTATACACATTTTTCTAAATTATTTACAATAGGCAATCGCAACCAACGTTGTTAAAACTCTCGTCGTAATGATAATGTCATTGCAAAGGGTTGGTGAAAATGACATTCCAAAGCATTGGTGGAAATGACATGCCAAAGCATTGGTGAAAATGACATGTCAAAGCATTGGTATAAATGACATGCTTTGGATCCAAAAATAAATAGCATCTTTTGGGGTCCACGCTCATATAAAATTCATCGATGAAGATTCTAAAAAGATGACATTCCAGATCACTTTCACCCATGGTTGAATGACATCTTTGGCATCGAACATTTTGCTGGGGAGCAAAGGGGAAGACATTCTCTGTGGCAGCTAGAGTGTAACATCCTTAAAGGATCAAACATCGGTCATAACCGATATACCAGTCCTTCCCAGGCAGGACCACATAACCACTCAATAAAGATAAGCACGTCTACAAGAGGGCAGTACATTACTGCAAAATACTTACCTAGTTGGAATATTACAGAACATTTGTCCTACTAGCCGAACTAAGAAAACATTTCCATTCCTCTCTGTTTGTTGCTTTGCTTTTTGGAATAGGGCGTCTTTCCATCTCTTCTTACTGTTTGTTTGCTCCATCGAAGCCTTGGCCTGCCAGCTCTACGTGTACCGTCATGTGACCATGTCATGTCATTCTTATGACATGACCTGGCCAACGTTGTATCTCACAACGTTTAACTATCCTGATGTCGTTGTTCACCGTCAACGCAGATTGGCCCGTAGCCCCTTCCAAGAAATTTTCTCTCAAACACACCAAGCACTGCCTTATCTGATTGATCAAGTACCCAGGCTTGGGACCTATACATCAGCACGGGTAGTACCAGTGTTTTGTAAAGCGTTATTTTTGTTTGACGAGATGTGGCTTTTTTTAAACTGCTTAATTAAGCAAATGTAGCATCTGTTGGCCAATACTAGTATTCTTTTTATAAAGGTAGACGATGTCTTTTACTACCTCAAAATTATAGGAAACAATTCCCACTGTTGTCCGAGATCTATGGACACCATAAACTTGGTATTCTCGCCGTTTACGGGCATTATAGGAAACAATTTCCACTGTTGTCCGAGATCTAAAGACGCATTGCGTGTCGACACCATCAACTTCGTACTCTCGCCGTTTACTTTCGACCTTCGTGAAGGTATCTGTTACTTCTTTTAGTGATCGTCCCATGATGTCTATATCGCAATCATAAGTAAGTAATATGTGGCTATTGGTGTAAATTGTGCCATTTCTTTTAACATCTGCATTTCGTATAACTTTTCCAAGCAGAATGTTGAATAAGTCACACGAGAGACTGTCTTCTTGTCTAAAACCTCCTTTGTTACTAAACTCTTCTGAGAGTCTATTTTCTTTTATAACTGAGGACCGAGTACCAAGTCACTTTACAAAGTCGATCTGCATCTCTAGGGTCTTCTACAGGATTTGCTGCAGGGTAAATATCTGGTCAATTGTGGATTTGCCAGGTCCAAATCTGCATTGGCATGGTCCAATTATTTCATTGACCAAAGGCTTTAGTCGTTCGCACATTAACCCTGACACTATCTTGTAGGCAACAGGGAGAAGACTTATGTCCCTATAGTTAGCACATACAGTCCTTTCCATTTTTGTGGGCAAGGCACAGGATGCTCAGGTTCCAATCGTCGGGTACTCGTTCTTCCTGACAGATGGTGCTAATCAGCTGATGTATAAATCTTATCAGCGAGTCGCCTCCGGTTTTGAACAGCTCAGCTGATAGGCCAACGGCTCTTGCTGCCTTATTATTATTCAGCTGGTTTATTTCTGTCTTAACCTCATCTTGGCTGGGCGTTATGCATTCGACACCATCTTCTCGGATTGGATCTGTGGTATCTTCGTCGTCTTCGCTACTTTTGGAAACTGAACAGTTTGGAAAATGTTCTTTCCATATCCTGAGCACACTATCTGTATCAGTTAACAAATTACCTTGCTGGTCTCTACAGGAGGATGTGCCTTTACCAAAGCCATCAGTTTGATGTTTCACTCTTTGGTAGAACTTTCGGACTTCATTCTTGCTCCTGTCTCCATCTCCATTTTTTCACCCCCTGTTTTTCCGTTTCGCTTTTTTCCTGCGGCAAAGACGTTTCTCCTCTTTCCTTCTCTTCCGATACCTCGCTCGTGTGCTACGCGTTGTTACTAATTGTAGAGTAGCCCTATATGCCGCATTTTTCTTTTCGGTAGCAGAACGACACTACTGGTCATACCATGGGTACCTTGGTGGAGGTATTTGGTGTCCAAGTATGGATTTTCGGCTGTTTGCATGGAGTGGGAAATACTTTGCCATTGTTCTGATATTTTATCTGGACGAGGAGTGCTTTGATTAAGCATTTGGGGCAGCTGAGTGGAATATGCTGTGGCTAGTTGTTGTGATTGCAGCTTACCAATGTCTAAATTTCGGGTTGTGTCTGTTCGTACTTTATTTGCTACGTTTAATCGGGTACGTACCTTTTCTGCAACAAGACGGTGATCCGATTCTATGTTTGCTCCTCGGAACGAACGTACATCCAACACGCTCGATGAATGTCTTCCATCTATCACAATGTTTCTTGTTTTCCAATCTGGAGACAACCAGCTGCCAGCTGAATGTCGACATGATTAAATCTGTTGCTGCTAACTACCATGTTTTTTGCCGCTACGAAGTCTATCAGCCTCATACCATTGCCAGATGTTTCACGGTGGAGACTGTATTTCCCGACTGTTGGGCCAATATATTCTCCTTTCCAATTTCGTATTAAGTTTATTCTAATCGCTCGTAAAATATATCTTTGGTATGTTCGTCTTTGTCTCCCATGGGAGCATGAGCGCAAATAAAGCTGATGTTGAAGAATTTTGTAGCAAGTCCTTCATTCACTGGGGTGAAACTGGAGACCAGATGTTTTAACCTCCGGCCAACTTCAAATCCGCAACCAAACTCATGCTTTGTGTCAAGACAGCTATAAAACAGTGTGTAACTTTCTGGTGTTGTTGTGACGCCTATCCCAATCAATCGTATTTTCTGTATAAAAACAGCACCTTCTTTATAAAGAGTGCGAACATTCAAGGTGCAGATTCGCAGATCATGGTCCTTAAAATGTCTGAAGGAGTCGTTTACTTTAAAGGGGTTTGCTTATCGTTTTCTTCATTTTTTTCATAGAATATTGTTTTTTTTCTAGGGGTGGGTTACTACTCGTACTAACCCGACGCCCGAACCCAAGTTTTTATCGTTCTTATGTTCTTCTTGTTAACACAACGGGTGTTAAAGGCAGTTCCCCAGGTGACACCATGGGGAGCTCAGTGTCCACTTGAGATGAGAGAGGCACCAAGATAAATCCTGGTCTTTGTCATGTTAAAGCCAGTCAGGACCGTTCCTTGGTATCTTTCATCCCCTATGCACCCGTATTATTGCAACACACTTGTTAATAAGTCCCCAGAAGATGCTTTGCAATAGGAATTCCGGGAGTATCCGTTGAAACTTCGATTCGTAAGGCATTTCGAAAGGAAATATCCTCATGAGGAGAAGCGTTCCTCCAAATCGAGCGGATTCCGAACCCTACCCCTCTATTCAGTAACTTTTTAACAACTTCACTCATTGTTTATTTTACAACAATTTAATTTGTTTGTTTTATAGTTGTTATAAAAACAAAAAGACCTACCGGTCCGGTCACCAGCTCAAAGTCTACGTTGACTACACCGATTCCAGGTAAGTTGAGTTTGGCAATCTCGTTTATCATTCACTGTCATCGCTCAAGAAGGTATGAGTAACGTCATACAAACGAACGTGTGAAATTAAGTATACACAGCTTTGTCATACAAATTACCGGAGTCCATTGAACGAGATAGTGAACCGGATCGTTCAAGTGAACGAGATTGGCACAACTCTACAGATAAGATTAAAAATCCGCTGGTTTCAAGCTGTTGAAGTCCCTTGCGGACAGAAGTGGTGTCTGCGACAGGTTCGGATAACTTGACTTCCTTGGGCCCGAAGATATGGCCGGAACCCACCAAGATGCCCCCGTTACGCAGGCGAACTCTCCTAGTGTGATTACTGCGTCTGCGACTGCCACAAATACTGTTGGGGGAGGCAGAGCGGGAAGAGTTCTGGAGCTCCGTACTTGCCGAGAAATCAGCTCAAACGTAAAACTACATCCCTACTCTCACTTTGGAAGCCAGGGATCAGAATTGCTATAGAGGTTCTGCTGCCCACTGCGTATAAAAGCTATGATAAGTAAGTTGGAGGACAACATCATTGAGTACTGCAGGGTCTGTGAAGGCTAGGAAGAGACAGCAATGATCGAGTTCTTTCTCTGTCGATGTTCTAGCCGGATGAAAAAAGACGAAGGCTATTTGACGCAGTCGATATTGATTGTAATGGCCCGACACTTTAAAGACCCTGCGATACCAATTAAGAAGATTGATATGCACAATAACTTACGAATTGGGTATTGAAATAATTGTAGATAATCTCTAAAATATCCTTTAATGAACAACATAAATGGCTGGTGGCCACCATAATCGAATGGAGTCACTGATATTAGTCTAACCTTTGTACATCGTAATGTTTCTCCCGAACGTACATACAGCTTCAAGAGAATCTATATTTCGGATAACTAACAAAAGTTGAAAATTCTTACTGAAGTGCAGTTTAAGGGCTGTTTTAGGATTACATATTTCAAATTTGTATCGAAAAAAGTTCATGTAATTCTGATGGGAATGTCCATGCTTCCTGACATAACGCGAAATAAGTGGTTGATTTAGTGGCAAACAAATAACCGCTTATTTCGCGCAATATCCCCTTGCTAAAATAATGGATTAGTATGGAGTTTTGTAATGCGTATTTTTGCTGGGAATGACCAAATTTTTAGTAACAATTTTCCAATCCCACTATAGGGGTAGGGTTCGTCACAGAAAATTTATATTGAGGTGATGAGAGTAAAAGATAGGATTTTCGCTACTGAGTATACTTATTAGGCCGGGGCGATTTGTGTGGAAGGAAAAAAAAACCTTAATGGGCCCTTCGCGTTTCTGATTCCTGGGATTGAACTGAGCAAAAAAGTCCACTAGACCATAGGTCCACGGTGAAAATCGAGCCTCCCGATTTTGACTTTAAGTTTTGTATCCACGTTTTTTTACATTTTTGCATATAACGCCCAAACCGTTGAGATTTTCAATCCAAAACAAAGTCAAAAATTTTAGCCAAGATAGTAATTAAGAACTTTCTAATACATCGCAAAAGTATTGGAATGCTCCTTCAGGCGGTTTTAACCTTGAGAAAGTGCAAACTTTTCGAAAAGTATCGATAAACGGCACTGTGCTACAAAAGTTGACCCGAAAAAAATTCAAGCGTTCTGATGAAAAACTCTATCGTGTTGGGATCCATGGACAACGAAAATGCCTTTAGTTCGTTTGAGTCACTTCGTTTTATTTTTTTTAACGGTAAAAGTAGTGAAAATCTGTGTTTCTTACATTTTCAAATTTAAACGGGCATATCTTCTTTTTTTACAACGGATTTCTATTGATCCTTCTTCCTTTTAAAGGGGTGAATTATATCTTTCGAACAAGTTATTATTATAGTGGTTTAAGTCTGATAAACCCCACAAAAAACTATTTAAAATATTTTTGAAAATTATGAGAAATTCAATTATAGTTTTTTTGTGGCGGTTTTCTGACTTAAACCACAATAACTTAGCCATTTTTAACCGATTTCAAAAAAGTAATAACTTGTTCGAAAGATATAATTCAACCCTTTAAAAATGAAGAAGGATCGATAGATATCCGTTCTAAAAACAAGTAAAAACGGCGTTAAGTTCGGCCTGGCCGAACTTGTTATACCCTCTACCACGAGTTATATTGAAGTAAAATGGAATAATTAGTTTCCTTTCGTGTATGAAGAAGACTTAATACTAAATTTCAGCAATTTTGGTAAAACAATGTGAGGCACCATTCTATGAAAACTATTTCAGAACGTCGATCCATACCGACAAATTTCTGACCGAAAGTTTTTAGACCCAAAGAAGACAAAATACCGAATATCGGGATGTACCGTTCTATGGGGGCTATATGAATGCGTAGACTTATACCAACAAATTTCAGGTGGAAAGTTTTATACACCCAACCATAACTAAATACCAAATTTCAGCCATTTTGGTAGTATAATGAAGCTAAAACCGTAAAAATACCGAAAATCGGGAGGTACCGTTCTATGGGGGCTATATCAAAACGTGGACCGATATATCCCATTTTCAATACCGACCATCCTGCAAGTAATAAAAACTACTGTACCAAATATTGACTCTCTATCTTTAAAATTGCGAGCTGTATCTTGATTTCAACAGACAGACGAACGGACGGACGGACAGACGGACATGGTTAAATCGACATAGAATTTTATGCTAATCAATAATATATATACTTTATAGGGTCTCCGACGTATATTTCGATGTGTTACAAACGGAATGACAAATTTAATTATACCCTCCATATGGTGGATTATATAAAAAGAAGATATGCCCGTTTAAATTTGAAAATGTAAGAAACCCAGATTTTCACTACTTTTACCGTTATAAAAAAATAAAACGAAGTGACCCAAACGAACAAATGGCATTTTCGTTATCCATGGATCCCAACAAGATAGAGTTTTGCATCAGAACGCTTGAATTTTTTTCAGGTCATCTTTTGTAGCACAGTGTCATTTATCGACATTTTTCGAATAAGGCCAAAACCCTCTGAAGGAGCATTCCAATGCTTTTGCGATGTATTAGAGAGTTCTTAATTACTAAAAAATCTCAACGGGTTGGCCGTTATATGCCAAAATGTCAAAAAAACAAGTAAAAAAGTATCAGTCGGCTTTGCCGACAGAGATATACCCTCAGCCTGTGCAAATTGAAACACTTTTTTCACAAAAAACATATGTATTTAGGGGGTTTAAAAATTTTGGTCGTATGAACCCACACAAATGTTGATTAGGATTAAAGTTCAAAAATTTTGCGGAAAAGGTACTTAAAGGAATGGACCGACATAGACAATGGGGGTGCAATAGGGGGTTTTTACACTCTTCGGGCTATTTTTCAGGAAGTATGGCCTTGCCCCTGAGGAAACTTGTACCTTCGTATAGGGGACAGTGAATACAAGATGTTACAACAAAAACCAAGGCGATTCGAGAGCAGGTCCTAAACTGAACTTTTCCGAAATTTTGTGTGGGAGGTACTCGAAGGAGTTTACCGATTGACTCCATATTGTAACCTCATCTAAGTCTGGTAGAAATTTTATAATGTGCAAAGTATGGAACAAAACGGTTACTTCCTTCAAGAGTTATCGTACTCACAAATTTTCCGAACATTTTCGAACTTTTGTAGGGGAGGTACCGGAAGGAGTGGACCGATATAATCCATCTTTGAACTTGAACTAATTTTGGGCAAAATTTTACGAAAGCCAAATTTTGGACCGAATCGGCAGATCCGTTCGAGAGTTATCTTGCGCTCCAACCTCTACACACGGTGATAAAGGTTTTTTGTAACTTTCAGGCTATTTTCTCAGGAAGTATGGACTTGCCCCTAATGAAACTTACAGTGTCGTATAGAGGACAGCGAATACAACTTGCGTAAACAAAAATCAAAGCGATTTGAGACCAGGTCCTAAACTGAACTTTTCCGAAATATTGTGGGGGAGGTACCCGAAGGAGTGGACCGATTGAGTCCATATTGGAACCTCATCTAAGTTTAGTAGAAATTACACGATGTGCAAAGTATGGACCAAATCGGTTATTCCCTACTAGACTTATCGTGCGCACAAATTTTGCGACAGTTTTTGAACATTTGTGGGGGAGGTACCTGAAGGAGTGGACCTATATGGCCCATCTTCGAACTTAAATCGAATCTGGACAAAATATTTCGATACCCAAAATTTGAACCGAATCGATTGATCCGTTCGAGAGTTATCGTGCGCACCAGCCAGCCAGACAGACAGACGGACAGACAGACGGACAGACAGACAGACGGACGGACATAGCTAGATCTACTCAAAATTGTCTGAATCGGATATCGTACAAACATACTTGGGGTCTAAAACCATTATTTCAATGAGGCACATTTTTGGTCGTATCAAAGTGTAAATACCCTCTTTAGCCTAAAGGCTGAGGGTATAAAAAAACGTGGATAAAAAACTTAAAGTCAAAATCGGGGGGCTATGGTCTGGTGCACTTTTTTGCTCAGTTCAATCCCAGAAATCAGAAACGTGAAGGGCCCATTAAGGTTTTCAGATCGCCCCGGCCTAATGCTTATACAAGTTGTGATGTGATCGGGTACTGCTGGTGCGTCGTTTAGGCAGCGCATCTAAGGCCTGTGGGGATTCGATGGTTTTCCGCAATATATCCTTTTCTCAGTTGATTTATCGCCATACCCACTACGATACTAGTGTCAGCATCCTAGGCACTAACTGTCGTCTAGGCCAACGATGGCTCTTCAGCTCTACGAGATCTACTGAATAGAGAATACTTGGGGTGATATTCGGACCCACAATGGCTCTTGAACGAATTTTCTTTGCGTACTGGTTCACGAAGACTCTTAAACAGAATATTGGTCACTTCATTCTTGTGTTCTTGAACGACGACGGCTCTTGAACGAGATATCGGTCTCTGCTCCATCTATTGGGGAAATATAAAGACGACAAATTTCAGCAGAAAAGTTTAATATCCCCAACGAAGTTTAAGTAACACATTTTAGCCATTTCGGTGGGATATTGAGGGAACAACCTTCAAAATACCGAAAATCGGGAGGTACCGTTCTATTAGGGCTATGTGAAGACGTAGCCCCGTATCGAAAATGTTCAGGTGAAAAGTGTTATACCCCCAACAAAGACTAAATACCAAATTTTAGCCATTTCGTTGGGGGTATTGTGGCCGCAACCTTCAAAATACGGAATATCGGGAGGTACCGTTCTATGGGAGCTATTTGAAGGCGTAGACTTATACCGACACATTTTAGGTGGAACGTTTTTTTTTTTCTTATAAGACTAAATACCAAATTTCAGTCATTTCGGTGTGATAATGAGGCTAAAACCTTCAAAATACCGAAAATCGGGAGGTACCATTCTATGGCGGCTATATGAAGGCGTGGACTTATACAGACACATTTCAGGTGGAAACTTTTATACCCGAAACGAAGACTATTTCGGTGTGATACCGTTCTATTGCGACTATATCAAAACGTGGACCGATATGGCCCATTTTCTATACCAAGCATACTAGGAGTAATATACACTTCTGTACCAAATAATAAACCTCTATCTTTAAAATTGCGAGCGGTATCTTGATTTCAACAGACGGACTGACGGTTGGGTTTTCGTTATTTGGTATATTTATACAAGTTGTGACATGGTCAGGTACTGCTGGGGCTCAATTCTGTTTCTATAAAAATGTGAAATGAAAACTTTTATAAAGGAAAAAACTGCCAAATGAATAAAATTATAAAGGAAATATTTTTCATTTCAAATTTTCATAGAACAAGAATCCAGCCCCTGGTGCGTCTTTTAGCAGCTGCTCCAATGCTTAGGAATATATCGTTGTCTTAGTCGTTGTATCGCCATACCCACGACGATACTAGTGTCCGTTTCCTTCCCACTAACTGTCGTCAAGGCTCTACGAGATAAACTGAATAGAAAACACTTGGTAAGATATTCGGGCCCACAACAGCTCTCGAACGAAATATCGGCGAATTTTCCTTGCGTACAGGTTCACGACGGCCCTTAAAAAGAATATTGGTCACTTTATTCTTGTGTTCTGGCTCACGAGGGCTCTTGAACGTGTCATCGGTCTCTGCTCCATCTGCGACTGCCTCAAACGCAGCTGGGGAAAGAAGAGAAGGGAAGGGTTCTGGGGATTGGAATTTGCAGAGAACTCAACTCAAACGTAAAACTGCATCCCTAGTCTCACTTAGGAAATCAGAAATTAAAATTGCTGTAGTGGTCATTACTGGTCACTACCGTATAAAATCTCTGATAGTCAAGTGAGAGGACAACATCATTGAGTACTACATGCTCTGTGAATCCGAGGAAGTGACTAAAACGAGCAAACATATTCCCTGTCGACGTCCTAGACTGATGAACAAAACATACAGGCTGTTTGACGCCTTCGAGATTGCATCTCTCTTACGTATCTTTCATATAACTCTCTATCCAAGTATGATATTGCAGTAGCCTTATTTGGCTGGGCCGCGTCTTTTAATCAATTTCGCTTAAATTTATTCGATTAATCTCTTCTCATCTGAACACAATGGACCGCTCGTCAGTTGTCTATTACAAGGGCATCTTACAACCTTACCTGACGTACATAAGTCTTCGATTGATTTGAAACGTTAAATGATCAAGAAAAAAAGAGTCCTAGTTTAATTGCGTTTTGTCATACCTTTAAGCATGCGATCAATTCAATCACATTTTATATCTCAGCCTTTAAATCCTGTCTGTTAGGAATAACATTTTATTTTATAAAAAATATATATATCTGAACCAATTACAATGAAAACAATTCCCCTATAACGAAAAGTAAATATAAGCACGCAAACATACATTGATTGCGGTATAACTGATATTTTCCTCTCCAGTTGTAGAACTATGTCGCTGCATTTGAGTTCAAAGCGAAGAGTTCGATACCTGTATTTAATATATCAAACACTTTAATCTGTGTGTTCCGACAGGAAACCATTATCCATACTAATTCACTTTTATTGGCCATAAGGGGGAATCAATTCCTAAAGTCTCACGTGAAACAATGGAAAACTTTCGCTTGAAAAAGAAAAAGTGCTAACCCCAAAGGTGATGGAAAATAAAAAAAAGAAGAAAAGAAGCAAAAAGAAAAAAGATAAAATAAAACTCATAGACAAACGCATGAGTTCTATATCTCAATATTAGAGGTGTAAAGAAGATGCTGAACATAATTACTATCATCATAAGTTGTCCGGATTGATGGTGACATGCCACCAGAGTCTACAGCACGTGGTGACATCTATTATTTGGAAAACAACAAACGAATATATTATTGGAAATAATTTATGTGTGTGTGAGCAAAGTAAAATTGTTGCAATATCCGCAGATTTATGCGACATGATGTGACTGGTCAGCCAGGAGACATGCATTCATCATAATTATTATTATGGCTACCAAATAGGAGCCAAAGTTTTAGATTGAGCTTTTCTTCTGAGCATACAATTTTTCAATGTGCGAAAGAAAGATTCAGCGCGTGTGTATGAGACGGTTGTTACTACTGACCAGGTTAAGATATTGTTAATGTTGGCATGTCTCAACGGATGTTTAACGCAGTGACATAGATGACGTGCCTTGCGAGTCAAGAGAGGCAGCATCAGCAACATTTATTGCTGAATCGTTGCAGCTATGACGTGCCTTATGATTGTTGCCTTGTTCTTTTTCTTCTTTGACCGGCTTCAGTCAGATGTTGTTTCTGTTTTTTCTTCCAGTTATAAGTCGATTTTGTATTTCTAATAATTATTTTTATATTTTTTGTTTTCATTTATTAACTTCGGCGTAGAAAACAAAAGCATTTGAAATTGTTAAAGCCGTTTGATGATGTCTATTTGTGCATAACTTCCATACACACTGACCTAGAAATTTTGTATTTAACGTGAACCGATCAACAACGAAACAAGCTATGTTAATAATAAAAAGCAACAAATGCAGTCCAGTGGAAATAGTGCAGTACGGGAAGCGAGAATGTTGTCGTTGTGGCGTTTTTTTGCAGTTATATGTTAAAGCCTAAACATGCTAGATTGATACCTAACTGAGAATTAACATGGTGCAATCTTGGCTCCTGAATTTTAATTTGTATAAACTCAGAATTTTGGATAACGATAGATATATACAATTTTTATAATATAAAAACGAATAAGGAAATGATCAAAGTCGGGTGGGATCGACTATATGATACCCCACACCACTGTGAATAAAATACCTAAAATATCCTGCGGTGACCAACTTAAATTGGTGGTTACGATAATCGAATAGAGTGACTGATATTGGCCTAAACTTTGCCCATCGTAATATTTCTACCAAACGTACATTAAGTGTCAAGAGAGTCTATATCTGACAACTCCCTTGGCTAACTCTGCCACAAAAGTTCAAAATTCTTGTTAAGTGCAGTACCAGGGCTGCTCTACCATCATTTTAAAATTTTCATCGAAAGTAGTTTATGTAATCCTTATAGGAGTCGACGGTTTTCCGGAATATATCCTTGTCTCGGTTGATGTATCGCCATTCCCACGACGATACTAGTGTCAGCATCCTAGGCACTAACTGTCGTCTAGGCCCACGGTGGCTCTTCAGCTCTACGAGATCAACTGAATAGAGAATACTTGGGGTGATATTCGGACCCACAATGGATCTTGAACGAAATATCGGTCAATTTTCTTTGCGTACTGGCTCACGAAAGCTCTTAAACGGAATACTGGTCACTTCATTATTGTGTTCTTGCCCACGACGGCTCTTGAACGTGATATCGGTCTCTGCTCCATATATGAGGGATATATGAAGACGTGGACGGACCTATACCGACAAATTTCAGGTGAAAAGTTTAATATCCCCAACGAAGTTTAAGTACCAAATTTACCGTTCTATTGGGGCTATGTGAAGACGTGGCCCCGTATCGAAAAATTTCAGATGAAAACTGTTATACCCCCAAGCAAGACTAAATACCAATTTTCAGCCATTTCGGTGAGGGTATTGTGGCCGCAATCTTCAAAATACCGAAAATCGGGAGGTACCGTTCTATGGGAGCTATTTGAAGGCGCGAACTTATACCGACACATTTTAGGTGGAAAGTTTCATACCCGCAACGAAGACTAAATACCTAATTTCAGTCATTTCGGTGTGACAATGTGGCTAAAACCTTCAAAATACCGAAAATCTGGAGGTATCGTTCTATGGGGCTATATGAAGGCGTGGACCTATACAGACAAATTTCAGGTGGAACGTTTTATGGCTCACGAAAGCTCTTAAACGGAATACTGGTCACTTCATTATTGTGTTCTTGCCCACGACGGCTCTTGAACGTGATATCGGTCTCTGCTCCATATATGAGGGATATATGAAGACGTGGACGGACCTATACCGACAAATTTCAGGTGAAAAGTTTAATATCCCCAACGAAGTTTAAGTACCAAATTTACCGTTCTATTGGGGCTATGTGAAGACGTGGCCCCGTATCGAAAAATTTCAGATGAAAACTGTTATACCCCCAAGCAAGACTAAATACCAATTTTCAGCCATTTCGGTGAGGGTATTGTGGCCGCAATCTTCAAAATACCGAAAATCGGGAGGTACCGTTCTATGGGAGCTATTTGAAGGCGCGAACTTATACCGACACATTTTAGGTGGAAAGTTTCATACCCGCAACGAAGACTAAATACCTAATTTCAGTCATTTCGGTGTGACAATGTGGCTAAAACCTTCAAAATACCGAAAATCTGGAGGTATCGTTCTATGGGGCTATATGAAGGCGTGGACCTATACAGACAAATTTCAGGTGGAACGTTTTATACCTGCAGCAAATAATAAATACCAAATTTCAGCCATTTTTGTGGTGTATTGAGGCCACAATCTTCAAAATACCGAAAATCTGGAGG
The DNA here is from genome assembly GCF_047663935.1 of Musca autumnalis. Classification (NCBI taxonomy): domain Eukaryota; kingdom Metazoa; phylum Arthropoda; class Insecta; order Diptera; family Muscidae; genus Musca; species Musca autumnalis. The sequence goes on from NW_027411644.1 coordinate 267,223,319, forward strand.
TACCGTTCTATGTCGGCTATATGAATCCGTGGACTAATTTTTTTTTTTATTTTTTTTATTTATTTTTTTTATTTATTCATTATCTTCTGTAATAACAAGGCCTAATGACCATATATAAGTATTACACAGCTCTTCAAATCTGAGTAGTAATAAAATCTTACAAACTAAATTAAACATACATTGTAAAATATTCCTTGGCTCCCCAGCCATCAATATATTTGCAAATGATTACAATTATTATTACAACACGTCCCGGTTAGCAATAATCCAAAAAATAACAATAAAAACACTTCAAAAGAGACAAAAGAAGAAAATATCAGTCGAATAAGAACTATAACTGAGCAAAATGTCGGAGAAGTTTAAGCCTAAACACATTATTGGAATGAGAAAACACTTTTAATCCATATGGCAATATGTTCCAACGCCGTGCAACCCGGACTAAAATAGCATAACAATCCTTATAGATTCTCGGTATAATGATTTGTGGGTTTCTCGTTGAATGCGAGAAACTAAATATTCTCCTCAAAGGCGCAGGTCTACCACTATTAATTATACTATAAAATGACAAAAGGGTTCGATATGAGATAAAACTATCAAAAGAGCAGCCAATAAATTGCTTCACATAATTCGAAATATGATCTCTTCTTCGGACATTATAAACAAATCGCACAATTGAGTTTACTATCCTTTTTAATCGCGTGATGTTTACACCAGCTGATCCTGAAACTATCTCAATACCATATAATACCATGGACATCAATAAGGCATGGGCAAGTTTTTTCCTGATATTAAGAGGGATATATAAGTTTGCTGAGTGTATTCTTCGGAGAGAAGACCATACCTTACCAGATAAAACATCCATATGGCTTTTAAAAGATAGTTCATTATCAATAACAAGACCTAAGCACTTATGGTGTGTAACAAATTCTACATTATTATTAAGTAGAACTATATTTATGGGTGGATAAATTATCTTAGAAACCCCAAACATCATAGCTTTTGTCTTATTGGTATTAATAGTTAAAGAATTAACGGACGCCCAACATGAAAATCGAGACAGACATGCATTTATACTGTTTTCCAACAATAAAGGGTATTCGCTGTCCCCATTAAAAAGTAACAAGTAAAAAAGTATTAAGTTCGGCCGGGCCGAACTTTTCATACCCTCCACCATATAATATTCATTCCTGTCCCCAACTTTAAGTGAGTATGTTAAAATGTCAGATAATGTACATAAAATGCTTCATTCGGGAGGCCCTTTTTATGGTGCCTATATCTAACTGTTGACAATTTTGGGTGGGCTAGAAATTGGGAGGTACTGTTATATAGGGGTTATAATAAAACATGGGCCTATGTTGACAGTTTTTGATGGGAGTCTTTAATGTCAAATAACTCCTAATTCGGTTAAAATATTTAGCTAGAATCCTCAATATATCGAAAATCGGTACATAACGTGGGAACTTCAAATGTCATTAACAACTAGTTCGGAGGTATCTGGGCTATACGAAAATATGAACTTAAATGAACAATTTTTGTTGACTTTTATATTTCAAATTACAGAAAGTACGTCCAAAAAATAAAGCTAAGGTACGAAAAATCGGGAGGTTTGTTTTGGGGCTATACAAAAACATGGATCTACGTTCGGTTAAACATTTTAAGTAAAATCCTCAAAGTACCGAAAATCGGGAGGTATCGTTATATTGGGGCTACGTAGCAATATTGTTGATGTAGATATGTGGTGACCACTACAACCTTCAAATGTCAAATTACAGTTAGTTCTGTTAAAAATTGTAGCTAAAATTGCAAATTACTGAAAATTGGGAGGTACCGTTACATGGGAGCTATATCCGAACATGGACCTATGTTGACAATTTTTGATGGAGAGGTGTTGTGACCACTAAGAATTTCAAATGTCAAATTACTGCTAGTTCGGTTTAATATTATAGCTAAAATCATAAAATTACTGAAAATCGGGGGGTACCGTTATATGGGGGCTTTCTTGACAATTTTTGGTGGAGAGGTGTGGTGACCACTAAGAATTTCGAATGTCTAATGTTCAAAATACAGATAATTCGGTTAAAACTTGTTCGAAAAATTCTCAAAATACCTGAAATCGGGCGGTAACGTTATATGGGGGCTATTCCAAATCATGGACCTATGTCCACTAGTTATATAAGTTTATTGACATTTAAGAACCCTAAATGTCAATTGATAGCTAAATCGGTCTGAAAATGTAGATAAAAACGTCAAAATGCCGTAAATCGAGGGTACCGTTATATGGGGGCTATACCAAAACGTGAACCTAGGTCCACAACTTTTGTTATATAAGTTTAGTTACACTTAAGAACCCTAAATGTCAAATTATAGCTATATCGGTCTGAAAATGTAGCTAAAAACGTCAAAATACCGTAAATCGGGGGTACCGTTATATGGGGGCTATACCAAAACGTCGACCTATGTCCACAAATTTTGTTATATAAGTTTATTGACACTTAAGAACCCTAAATGTCAAATTATAGCTAAATCGGTCTGAAAATGTAGCTACAAACGTCAAAATACCGCAAATCGGGGGGTACCGTTATATGGGTGCTATACCAAAACGTGGACCTATGTCCACAAGTTTTGTTAAATAAGTTTAATGACACTTAAGAACCCTAAATGTCAAAATATAGCTAAGTCGGTCTGAAAATGTAGCTAAAACCGTCAAAATACCGTAAATCGGGGGGTACCGTTATATGGGGGCTATACCAAAACGTGGACCTATGTCCACAACTTTTGTTATATAAGTTTACTGATACTTAAAAACCCTGAATGTCAAATTATAGCCAAATCGGTCTAAAAATGTAGCTAAAAACGTCAAAATACCGGAAATCGGGGGTACCGTTATATGGGGGCTATACCAAAACGTGGACCTATGTCCACAACTTTTGTTATATAAGTTTATTGATACTTAAGAACCCTGAATGTCAAATTATAGCCAAATCGGTCTAAAAATGTAGCTAAAAACGTCAAAATACCGCAAATCGGGGGGTACCGTTATATGGGGGCTATACCAAAACGTGGACCTATGTCCACAAGTTTTGTTATATATGTTTATTGACACTTAGGAACCCTAAATGTCAAATTATAGCCAAATCGGTCTGAAAATGTAGCTAAAAACGTCAAAATACCGTAAATCGGGGGGTACCGTTATATGGGGGCTATACCAAAACGTGGACCTATGTCCACAACTTTTGTTATATAAGTTTGTTAACACTTAGGAACCCTAAATGTAAAATTATAGCCAAATCGGTCCAAAAATGTAGCTAAAAACGTCAAAATACCGCAAATCGGGGGGTACCGTTATATGGGGGCTATACCAAAACGTGGACCTATGTCCACAAGTTTTGTTATATATGTTTATTGACACTTAGGAACCCTAAATGTCAAATTATAGCCAAATCGGTCTGAAAATGTAGCTAAAACCGTCAAAATACCGTAAATCGGGGGGTACCGTTATATGGGGGCTATACCAAAACGTGGACCGATATAGCCCATCATCGAACTTGACCTGCCTGCAAACAAAAGACGCATTTTCCCAAAATTTCAGCGTCCTATCTCCATTTTTGTGGATGCTAGAGTGATTACCACAGACGGACGGACGGACGGACGTGCTCAGATCGACTTAGAATTTTACCCTGATCAAGAATATATATACTTTATAGGGTCGCAAATGAGTATTTCAATGCGTTACAAACGGAAAAACAAACTTAATATACCCTCCATACTATGGTGGAGGGTATAAAAAGATGTCGTCTGCAAATTGAAGGGTCATGGAATTTACACTCTGACAAAACAGCAGTGGTCCTAAAACCGACCCCTGTGGTATGCCCCTATAAAGTGAAACTGTGTTCGACTGACAACCATTAACCACCACATACTGAGACCTATCACAAAGATAAGAATAAATAAGTTTACATGCGGTTTTTGAAAAATTGAATTCGCCCCTGAGCTTACTTATCATACGTGCATAATTTATGGAGTTGAAAGCCTTCGAAAGGTCCAAGGCTACCATAACACTCATTTTCCTTTCATTTATCATTTGGCGAATATATTCAGTTGCTTTAATGAGCAAATGTGTGGTGTTGTAACCTTTTCGAAATGCATATTGGCTGTCACATATAAGGGTAGATGTATGCTCTAGTATCTGATTCTTCATGACAATTTCTACAATTTTAGATACGGCTGGAAGTATGGAAATCGGTCGGAGATCTTCCGGGCTACGAATATAATTAGATTTTGGGATAGGGACAATACGCGCTGTTTTCCAAGCCTTTGGAAACACGGAGCTTGTTAAAATAAAATTGATCAGGTGTACTAAAATATCTGAGACATAAGGGTAAATAAGCTTAATAAAATTTATCGGTATCTTATCCACACCTGCCGATTTAGATTTGATTTTGCTTAAGGCCTCAAAAACCTCAAATTCTGCAACACACCGAAATGAAAAAGATGAGTTGGAATCAATGTACTCCGAGAAATCAATTTCATCTTCCGATTCAACATCACTATCCGCAAAAAAATTGTTAATATCATTAACATCTATATCAAAATCAATATCATCATCAGAAACACATCCCGCACTTTTTAGCACTTTCCAAATGCCATCTGTATTCATTTTACTAAAACGAGTAGATAAATATTTTCTCTTTTCCCGACGAATAAATTTCTTTGCTCTGTTTCGATATTTGCGATATGTTTCCCAATTCCTCGGACATCTGTATTTTTGAAAAGCAGCAAAAGCCAAATCCCGAAGCGACCTTGCAAGTGTTACTTCTTTCGCCTCAATCCAACATTCCTTCTGAAGTTTTACTTGCTTCCTTACAATAGGAACACAAGTAAATAAATCATGAAGTAATCGACTAATGTAGGCACATTTTAAATCTACGCCACATTCAACTAATAGTGTATTCAAATCGAAATCATGCAAGATTGAAAACAAATTTGCCCAATCAATATTGTTATAATCTCTATATTCCGTAAAGTGTATGCGCTTAGTAAAATTTAAGCGAAGAGATGCAAATATGAGTGCGTGGTCTGAGATAGATGGACATTGGACCTGATCGCAATGACCAATAAGAGATACATTGCTAACCAACATATAATCGATAAGTGAAGTCGATCGTCTAGCAAGATCGAAATGCGTCGGTTTAGAATTGTGTATTATAGACAAATTATACCGTGTACACAAGGAGCGAAAAGCATTTGCCTTAGTAGTTTCAAACAAATTATAATTGAAATCTCCTAATATAATAATGTTAGAGTACTCAGAGAAGATATGCATATGATAGCATTCAAAGTCATACAAGTTTCCTGTTGGTAGATAAACAACTCCAACGAGAATTTTTGAATTATCGATAGATAATTCAACAAAAAGCGATTCACATGCAGGTCGAGAGATTTGCGAGACAGTTTTGTAAGGCAGCCCATTACATATAAAAATACCTACACCGCCACCTCTACCGGCAATACGTCTATCATTCCGGCATAATCTATAGCCAGGAATGGAAACAGCTTTATTACATATCCTGTCTGTTAACCACGTTTCGGAGACAGCAAATAGCTGAAAAGTACTGTCTGTGATAATATGTCTTAGTTCATCTAGTTTATGTTTGGGTTTGATGCTCCTACAATTTAAATGAGCGATTTTAATGTTATTATGGTAAGGCAACAAAACCGATTTAATATATGAACTATTGCTAACCACGGGACCTAGATTTTCTCTATGGGACATGATAATTGACATAACGCTTAATGGTGGGGAAACAAGGAACTGCACTAAACAATCCAATCATGACAATTAATTCAGAAATAATCATACTAACAATATTCATGCAGCTGATCACTATTATTAATAATGAGATCAATAAATAATATATTTATAATAAGAAATAAGTAGCAAAAAAGTATATATATGAATATGTATCAATTTTTGTATAATTCGGCATGCAGAAATAATATAACAATGCAAAATAATATTCATTCCCTTTTGATAATAAATTTAAATATAGCACAAAAGACTTGAGAGATTCATATAAATTGCATGCAAAGATAATATAATTAACAATGTAATAATAATCTCATAAATTTGCATATCCATTTCCACCTGAAAATAATGAAGCTCACTAAGAAACGTTGGTGCTAGCAGATGTTGGAACTTCTCCGGAACCATTGAGTAACGACAAACACTTATCAACTTCAGCATATATCTCATTGCCATCCGGAAATATTAACTTGGCTCGTAATTTGTCCGAATTCAATACTCTAAACTTAGTTATTATATTTTTTTGACGAAGCTTTAAACAAATAGAGTTAAGTTGAGCAGCCCCAGGCGAAAAATGCTCATTAAGATAGACTCTGCTAGTCAAGTCACCACCATTATCACCGCTAATTAGGTCACACACCTTGAGAGTTCTTGTTTTAAAATATTCTTGCATAATCGAGTCCCGTGTATTTACACTGTTTAGCTTCACAAGTATCTGTGACTTCTTGCCAATGTATCCAACATAGTTAATGTCATGGCATGATAACTTAATTTTGAAGAGCGAGCCTAAGGCCAAAACAGGGCCTACCAAATCATTTAAACCTGCTGGTAATCCGCTAATTAAAAAGTCGCTGCGATTAATCCTGCGGTGCAGTACATTTATTTCCGCTTGAAGTTGTGATATTTTGGAAGATGTGTCAGTTTCCAAATTGTTTACTCGTTGGTGACAATTACTTATGTCGGATTTTAGTTCAGACAAGCAAGAATGCATTTCACCTTTAATTTCATCTAGAGCACTTTTAATGTTGTTCTGCTCTGTCTGGTTGCTCAATATAAAGTTATCAAATTTAGCATTGAGGCTACGAATCTCACCAGCTATACCACCATTACGAGTGTTTGGCAGATTGTCCACACATGAAGAACAAATAAAATTGCTGGTTTTTAAAGCACACAATACAGCCAATTCCTTTTCGCTAATTTTGGCACAAGAAGCGTGAATCAATTTGGAACAGACTCTGCACAAAATGCTTCCTTTTGATTTTGTTACGGATTCCTTACAGGTGCCACACTTTTCCTTCGACATCTTCGGCAATACAATAGCAATAAAAAACAACGTAGGAATAAACAGTTATCGAAAGAGAACAGTCGCAAGTCGGTAACTATGCAAACAACAACAGCATACAAGGCCACAAATTATGCAATATCCTCAGATCGGGAAAATAATAATTAATCATCTATTTGTGATTTATCGATTAAAATTCCATTTGTCACTTATTTATTATTTGCAAATATACGAGAAGCAGCCAAAAGAACAATAGTTTGAACGCCGTAAGTATGTAAATAAATTAAATTAGATGACGATCAGCTGCGTTGAATAAAAACACGTCTACTCAGACATAGCGTTGCCAGACTTATACCAGCGTCGCCCATAATAGGTGTATAGGTGAAAAAAAAAACAACAACCACATGATGTTCATCGTTAGTTTATGTACACGTACACTGTACGTGAGAGAGAGAGAGAAGCAAGTGCAAAAACAACTCAGTGACTTATACAGACACATTTCAGGTGGAAACTTTTATACCCGAAACGAAGACTATTTTGGTGTGATACGGTTCTATTAGGACTATATCAAAACTGGACCGAAATGGCCCATTTTCTATACCAAACATCCTAGGAGTTATAGAAACTTCTGACCTCCCCGTTGTGTCACCTGGCCTAGCTGCCTTTAAAACTCGTTAAAGGTAGTGAGCTAAAATGTGCCGCGTGTTCACCCATAAGAACGTTAAAAACATGGGTTTGGGCGCTGGGTTAGTAACCCTCCCCTAGAAAAAGCAGTCTACAATGAAAAAAACAAAAGAAAAGAAAAACAAATTCCTCTAAAGTTGACGACCCCCGCAAACGTTTTAAGGACCATGATCTGCAAATCTGCACCTGGATTGTTCGCACACTCTATATAGAAAGTGCAGTTTACGCATTGGCAGATGTACTTGAAAAGTACAAGGCCGACATTACTGCCATACAGGAAATACGATGGATTGGGGGAAGGCGTCACAACAACGCCTAAAGATGACGCATTGTATTATGAGTTTGGTTGCGGATTTGTAGTTGGTCGGAGGTTAAAACACCTGGTCTCCAGCTTCACACCCGTGAATGAAAGACTTGCTACAATTCTAATAAAAGCAAAATTCTTCAACATCAGCTTTATTTGCGCTCATGCTCCCACTAAAGAAAAGGACGAACAGACCAAAGATATATTTTATGAGCGCTTAGAAGAAACATATGACCGTTGTCCTGCCCATGACATTAAAAGTATTCTAGGCGATTTTAATGCCAAAATTGGAAAGGAAAATATCTTTGGCCCAACAGTCGGAAAATTCAGTCATCTGACAATGGCATGACTTCTCAGCGGCAAAAAACATGGTAGTTAGCAGCACCAGATTTAAACATCTCGACATCAATAATGGCACCTGGATGTCTCCAGATCAGAAAACAAGAAATCAAATTGATCACGTTGTGATAGATGGAAGACACTCATCCAACGTGTTGGATGTGCGCTCGTTCCGAGGAGCAAACATAGACTCGGACCACTACCTAGTTGCAGCCGGACTACGAAAGTTAGACATCGGTAAGCTGCAATCACAACAGACAGCCACAGCGTATTCCACCCAACTAGCCCAATTGCTTAATCAAAGCACTCCTCATCCCGATAACATATAAGCGCAATGGCAAAGCATTGCCCACTCCATGCAAACATCCGCAAAATCCATACTTGGATACCAAAGACTTCAACCAAGGAATCCATGGTATAATCAGGAGTGTCGTGCTGCTACAGAAGAGAAAAATTACCAGCAAGGTAATTTGGTAACTGATACAGATAGTGTGCTCAGGATATGGAAGGAACATTTTTCAAACCTGTTGGTATCCAGCGAAGACGACGAAGATACCATAGATCCAATCCAAGAAGATGGTATTTAATGTATATCACCCAGCCAAGATGAGGTAAAGACAGAAATAAACCGGCTAAAGAATAACAAGGCAGCAGGAGCCGATGGCTTACCAGCCGAGCTGTTCAAAACTGGAGGAGACACGCTGATAAGGTGTATTCATCAGCTAGTTAGCACCATCTGGCAGGAAGAACGAGTACCCGACGATTGGAACCTGGGTATCCTGTGCCCCGTCCATAAGAAAGGAGATAAGACTGTATGTTCTAACTATAGGGGCATAAGTCTACTCCCGATTGCCTACAAAATCGTGCCAGGGATATTGTGCGAACGACTAAAGCCTATGGTAAACGAGGTAATTGGGCCATACCAATGCGTCTTTGACCTGTCAAGTCCACCATTGGCCAGATATTTACCCTGCGGCAAATCCTGGAGAAAACCCAAGAGATGCAGATCGACACCTACCACCTTTTTGTCGATTATAAAGCAGCCTTCGACAGCCCGCTGCGTTCAAAGGTATTCCAAGCCATGTCTGACTTTGACTGACACGAGGTCCTCAGTTAAAATAGGAAAGAACTTCTCCGATGAGTTTTGTACCAAAAGAGATTACAGACAAGGAGACAGCCTTTCCTGTGATCTCTTCAACATCCTGCTGGAAAAGGTTATTCGAGAGGCAAACGTCAAAAGAAGTTGCACAATCTACACCAATAGCCACATGTTACTTGCTTATGCTGATGATATAGACATCATAGGACGATCAGCAAAAGAAGTAACAGATACCTTTATGAAGGTCGAAGGAGATCTGCTAAAGTGGGTCTGGCGGTAAACGGCGGGAAGACTAAGTTGATGGTGTCGACGCGCAATGCGTCCATAGAGATCGGGCCAAGTGTTGACGTTGGTTCTTATAATTTTGAGGTAGTAAAATACTTCATATACCTCGGCACCGCCGTAAACACAAGAAACGACATCAGTTGTGAAATAAAAAGAAGAATTGTATTGGCTAACATATGCTACTTTGGCTTAAGTAAGCAGTTTAAAAACAAAGCCACATCTCGTCAAACAAAAATAACGCTTTACAAAACACTGATAATGCCCGTGCTGATGTATGGTTCCGAAGCCTGGATACTTGCGCAAGCAGATAAGGCAGTGCTTGGTGTGTTTGAGAGAAAAATTCTTCGAAAGATCTACGGACCAATCTGCGCTGACGGTGAATATCGACGTCGCATGAACCACGAGCTGTATCTGCTATACAACGACATCAATATAGTTAAACGTATCGAGATGAAACGATTGCGTTGGCTAGGCCATATAATAAGAATGAGCGATGGTGAACCCGCTAAAAAGGCGTATAAATATGAGCCGCTTGGCGGTGCACGCAGAATTGGCAGGCCAAAGAATACATGGCGTAAACAATTGGATGAAGAGATGACAAGGCGCGGTATTTCAGAAAGAGAAGCAATGGACAGGGAGAAATGAATATCTTTTCTTAGTTCGGCCTATAGAACAAATGATCTGTAATGGGCCAGCTAATTAAGTAAGTAAGTATGTCGGACGATATGTCCTTGTTAGAATAATGGGTTAATAAGGGGTTTTTTAATGTGCATTTTTGGTGGGAATGATCCAATTTAAAGCTAAGAAAATCTTCTTTAATATTTATATATTTTTTTAGTTGTCTTATCCCACAGTAGGGTAAGGTTCATCACAGAAAAATTAATTGATCTGATGAGATTCAAAGATAGATTTTTCTTATACAATTTGTGTTGTGGTTGGGTCCTGCTGGTGCGTCTTGTGGGCAGCTGTTCCAATGCTTTGGCTGTGGGGATTTCGACGGTTTTTTGTAATATATCGTTGTCAGGGTCGATGATTTTCCCTACGCACAACAGTACTGGTGTCGTCAAAGCCCACGACGCACAGTAGAAGTAGAATAGAAGGCATTGACCTAGGTTGATGCATTTTTGCACAAGTACTTATGAGGGCATAGGAATACAAAATATCAACTATGGTCCATATCGGTTCAGAATAGCGGCCACTTTTCCTTTCGTTTTGGACCACGACGGCTCTTGAACGGAATATCCCTCAATTTTCCTTGCGTTCCTGACCCCGACGGCTCTTAAACGGAATATGGACGACTTTATTCTTGCGTACTGACCAACGATAACTTTTGGACGGGATATAGGTCAAACTATTCTTGTGTTCTGACCCACGACGCCTCTAGAACGGAGTGTCGGTGACTTTATCCTTGTGTTCTGGCGCATTACAGCTCTTGTATCGGCAATTTGTTTTTGTGTTCTGACACACGACGGCTATTGAACGGAATGTCGATCACTTTATTCTTGTGTTCTGACCCATTACAGTTTTTTTTTGTGTTCTGGCTTACGACGGCTCTAGAATAGAATATCGGTCACGACGGTTCTTACAGGAAATATGGGTGACGATATTCTAGTTTTCTGGCTCACGGCGGTTCTTGATTTGAATATCGATTACTTCATTCTTGTGTTACGTTCTTGCTCACGACTGTGACATGAAATCTTCGAAATAATTAAACTACTAGCACCTTCTCTTACCTTTAGGCCCACTACGGCTCCACCAGAAAAGTTATAAGGTTGATTTTTGCTTAGCTTCGGGCTCACGACGGCTCTCGAACTCCACGATATAAATTTTCGTGAATCACGACGGTACACTACAACTTGTCCTTTCCACGATGTTTGTATTTTTAAAATACATAAAATCTGGAGGTTAGGAATGTACGAAAAAATATTAATCATATTCTTCGTGCAGCTTTTCTACCAATAGAGAATCCGATTTACCATGTTACAGTCAGTACAGTAGACTAATCCTTTACAAGATTTCACATGGAGCAGTGTCGTAGTACCAATCTGAGAACCCGCAATACCTCTTCTATGAGGGCTATATTAAAACGTACCCATAATTCTCTGTATACTTATTTTATACCCGTATCGAATAATGTGGCAAAAACCTTCAAAATATCGAAAATCGGGAGGTACCTTTCTATAAGGGCTATATCAAAACGTGGACCTACACCGACAATTTTCTGCTGGAATGTAGTATATCCCCAACGAAGACCATATACCGAATTTTACCCATTCCTTTAGGATAATGCGTCTAAATCCTTGGAAATACCAAAAATAGCACGGTACCGTTCTATGGGAGCTATATCAAACCGTGGACCACTCCGTGTATTACTTGCAGGTTCTTGGGGATTGAACGCTCTTTTCCGACTGATCTCGATCTTGGCATGTATCCGTTTCATCTTATAGCCTCTCCGAAGTAAACTTATTTGTGTCTTCATAATTTCTATCTACACAACTGTATTAGCCTAATGCTTATCTTAAAATCTTATAATAAAATCTATTATCATTATGATTCTGATTATTTTATTTTCATATTTTGCTAATAACATTTTTGCTCGTGTTGGAAATAAAATCGCAACAATGACAACACTGTTAAAAGTTTATGGAACGAAGTAGTGAGCACACTATCAGTATTGTTTTATTGGATGTGTAGTTTACGTCTGCATTCATCCCGACATTCACCTATTACACTTGGATCAAATGAAGACAGCTAACTATGCAGCTGATGGATGCATTTGAGTGGAAACTAAGTCTCACCTTAGACTCCTCAGCATGTATCCTCAGATTATTCTTCTTGTGATACATAAAAGCAGTTGGCTAGATAATTTTCTTGTCATTTGATTAGTTCAGCTCCTTGCAAACACATCATTCACTTTTACACCACTTTCGATTATCATATTTGTTGGGAAATAATAAAAAGTGAAATTATCTCAGGAAATAAAACAAAATAACAAAATTGGAAAACAAAAATAAACACAACATGTCCTACAACATTATTATTGTGGTAATCAGTTTTGCATATATCTTCAGTTTTGACACTTTATTTGTAACGGCTACAAATTCAACAACAAATACCTATAATTCTCGTCCTCGTGCCTTGCTAACGAACAGTGATGCCTATCTTGTGCGGAACCAAAAACAGTGCCTCGAAACCCGAAGTATAGTGTCGTGCATTAAATATAAAGCTTCAAAAATTGTTTGGAAATTGGCATCAAATAGTTTGGGCTATTTTCCACGACAAAATAGCCGTGAAATGTCGGAAGATAAGCGACGTATAAGTTTCGTACAACTGGAAGAACCATCGGATATCAGTTTTTTTGGTGATGTCAGAAGTTATGAAGGTATGTATGTGCGTGTATGAGTCTTTAAGGAAGTTTCAAAATAAGATATTAAATATTTGTATGTAGTGTAAACTCTGAGTGTAGTTGTTACAAATATCTTGTAGTACTTTATGAATTAAATTTGATATCGAAGAAGGAGAGCCTCTCAATGAGATTTATCCTCTCTACGAACAACGTTAATATTTAATATTGTGTTTGATGACCCAATGTAATGTTACATATGTACATATATGTGGCTCTAAAGCAGCGTCGCCCATAATATTTCCATCAATACTACAGCATATGTGTATGCATTGGTGAAAAAAACAACAACCACATGATATTCATCGTTTGTTTATTTACACGTACACTGTACGTGAGAGAGAGAAGTAAATGCAAAAACAACTCAGTGGGCGCCCTCACTATACTTCTTTGCAAAGACAGCGCGTCTCTGCTCTAAAGCTTGTGTTGACGTAGGGGATGAAAGATATCAAGCAATGGTCCTGAGCGGCTTTTACATGGCAAAGCCCAGGATCTTGGTCCCTCTTTCATCTCAAGTGGACACTAACCTCCCCGTGGTGTCACCTGGGCAGCTGCCTTTAACACCCGTTAAAGGTAGTGAGCTAACTTGTGCCGCGCGTTCACCTATAAGAACGTTAAAAACTTGGGTTGGGCGTTCCAAAAAGCAACATATGAAGAAAGAGTAGATAAGAACAACAAAATCCTCTAAACTTGACGATACCCGCAAACGTTTTAAGGACCATGATGTGCGAAACTGTGCCTGGAATGTTCACACTCTTTATAGAGAAGAAGTAGTTTACGCATTGCAGATGTACTTGAAAAATACAAGGTCCATATTACTGCCATATAGGAAATACGATGGAAGGTTAAAACATCCGGCATCCAGCTTCACCTCAGTGAATGAAAGACTTGCTACAATACGGATAAGAGCAAAATTCTTCAACATCAGCTTTATTTGTGCTCATGCTTCCACAGAAGACAAGGACGAACAGGCCAGTGATATATTTTAGGAGCGCTCAGAAGAAATATATGACCGTTGCCCTGCCCATGACATTAAAACTATTCTAGGCGATTTTAATGCTAAAATTATGCTATGCTATTTGGCCCAATATGCTAATGCTATTTGGCCCAACAACCGGCAAAAAAATATGCGGATGCCAGGGACCTCCTCCAAAAAACCCATGATATGATCAGGAGTGTCGGCTGCTACAGAAGAGAAAAATGCGGCATATAGCGCTACTCTACAATCAGTAGCAACGCGTAGATCACAACAGAGGTATCGTTAGAAAAGGAGGGATGAGAAACGTCTTTTTCGCAAGAAAAAGAGGGTAATGAAAAAAAAAGAGTGTAAAAAAATCGAAATGTAAAGGAGCCAGACTGAAGTCCGAAAACTCTACCAAAAAGTAAAACATTAAACCAGAGCTGAACAAAATCGAGAGAGAGGCACATTTAAGGGATGGGTATATAAGGGTATACCGCATCGGTATACATTTCCAATTGCACTTAGACACAAATGTTGAACTTTTGTGGAGGAGGTTCCCTAAGGAGAGGACCGATATTGGCCATTTTAAATGTTAAACAAAATTGGAAAGGAAAATATCTTTGGCCCAACAGTCGGAAAATTAATTAATTAAAATAAAAATTCACTATAAATGACCTTCGCCTTAATAAGGCAAAAATAAAGGAAAATTCAGTCTCCACAGTGAAACATCTGACAATGGTATGAGGCTGATAGACTTCGCAGCGGCAAAAACATTGTAGTTAGCAGCACCAGATTTCAACATCTCGACATCCATAAGGGCACCTGGCTGTCTCCAGACTCGGACCACTACCTAGTTGCAGCAAAGGTACGCACCCGGTTAAACGTAGTAAACAAAGTACGAACAGACACAACACGAAATTTAGACATCGGTAAGCTGCAATCACAACAGACAGCCACATCGTATTCCACTCAACTAGCCCAATTGCTTAATCAACGCACTCCTCATCCCCATAACA
The DNA here is from genome assembly GCF_047663935.1 of Musca autumnalis. Taxonomy (NCBI): domain Eukaryota; kingdom Metazoa; phylum Arthropoda; class Insecta; order Diptera; family Muscidae; genus Musca; species Musca autumnalis. The sequence continues at coordinate 267,238,495 of NW_027411644.1, forward strand.
TATCAGCGCAATGGCAAAGCATTGCCCACTCCATGCAAACAGCCGCAAAATACCAAAGACCTCAACCAAGGAATCCCCGAAGATGGCATTGAATATATACCACCCAGCCAAGATGAGGTCAAAGACAGCAATAAACCGGCTAACAAGGCAGCAGGGGCCGATGACTTACCAGCCGAGCTGTTCAAAACTGGAGGCGACACGCTGATAAGGTGTATGCATCAGCTAGTTAGCACCATCTGGCAGTAAGAACGAGTACCCGACGATTGGAACCTGAGTATCCTGTGCCCCGTCCAAAGAAAGGAGATAAGGCTGCATGCCCTAACTATAGGGGCATAAGTCTACTCCCTATTGCCTACAATATCGTGTCAGAGATATTGTGCGAACGACTAAAGCCTATGGTCAAGGACATAATTGGACCATACCAATGCGGCTTTAGACCTGGCAAGCCCACCATTGACCAGATATTTACCCTGCGGCAAATCCTGGAGAAGACCCAAGAGATGCAGATCGACACCTACCACCTTTTTGTCGACAGCCAGGTATTCCAATCCATGTCTGAATTTGGTATCCCCGCAAAGCTCAATCGGCTTTGTAAAATGACTTTAACTGACACGAGATCCTCAGTTAAAATAGGAAAGAACATCCCCGAAGAGTTTTGTACCAAAAGAGGTTTCAAACAAGGAGACAGCCTCTTGTGTGATCTCTTCAACATCCTGCTGGAAAAGGTTATTCGAGAGGCAAACGTCAAAAGAAGTGGCACAATCTACACCAATAGACACATGCTACATGCTTATGCTGATGATATAGACATCATTGGACGATCAGTAAAAGAAGTAACTGATACATTTATGAAGATCGAAGAAGAATCTGCTAAAGTGGGTCTGGCGGTAAACGGTGAGAAGACCAAGTTGATGGTGTCGACGCGCAATGCGTCCATTGAGCTCGGACCATCTGTGGAAGTTGGTTCCTATAGTTTTGAGGTAGTAAAAGAATTCGTCTACCTCGGCACCTCCGTAAACACAACAAACGACATCAGTTGTGAAATAAAAAGAAGAATTGTATTGGCCAACATATGCTACTTTGGTTTAAGTAAGCAGTTAAAAACAAAGCCACATTTCGTCAAACATAAATAACGCTCTACAAAACACTGATACTACCCGTGCTGATGTATGGCTCCGAAGCCTGGGTACTTGCGCAAGCAGACATAGCAGTGCTTGGTGTGTTTGAGAGAAAAAATCTTCGAAAGTTTTACGACTAATCTGCGTTGACGGTGAATATCGACGTCGCATCAACCACGAGCTGTATCTGCTATTCAACGACATCAATATAGTTAAACGTATCGAGATGCAGCGATATCTTTGGCTAGCCCATATCATAAGAAGATAAACCCGCTAAAACGGCGTATAAATACGAACCGCTTGGCGGTGCATGCAGAATTGGAATAGATGGTGCATACAAGTGGATGAACAGATGAAAAGGCGCGGTATTCCAGAGCGCGAAGCAACAAATAGAGTGAATTGGAGATTTTTTCTTAGTTCGGTCTATGGAACAAATGTTATGTAATGGGTCAGCTAAGTATGTAAGTAAGAAGTTAAACAAAAATTGGACAAAATATTAGGAGATCCAAAGTTTGGACCAAATTGGTTGCCCCGTTTAAGAGTTACCGTGCATAACAGTTTATTGACATTTTTAAATGATGGGGGAAGTACCGGAAGTTGTTGCCCATCATGGAACTTATACTAAGTTTGGATAAAACATTAGGAAAGCCAAATATTGTACCGAACAGACAGACGGACGGACATGGCTAAAACCATTATTTCTGTGAGGCACATTTTGCCCGTATGAAAGTGCATATACTCTCGTTAGCATGAATGCTGAGGGTATAAAGAAGTTACTGATATCTTAAGGAAGGTCGAAGGAAAATCTGTTTAAGTGGGTCCGGCAGTAAACGGTGACAAAACCAAGACCAGGTGGCATCGGCGGGTAATGTGTCAATAGAACTCGGATAAAGACTTCGTCTACCTCGGCACCACATAAACACAATAAACAACATCAGTTGTTAATTATGCAGAATTGGCCAACAGATACTACGTTGGTTTAACTATGCAGATTAAGAACAAAGCCACATATCGTCAAACGAAAAACACTTTATAAATCACTGATACTACCTCTTCCAATGTGTGGTTTCGAAGCCTGGCAATAGCAGAGGAGGCTGTATTTGGTGTGTTTGAGATAAAATACTTCGAACGATTTACTTGCCAATATGCGTTCACGGTATGGTATATAAATGTCGCACAGTAGTTCAGAAATCGATTTTACTGGCCAAAACTTTACCTTTTTGTCGTCACTGATCTTTAATTTAATTAATTTATTTAATTTTAATTTCTATATGGGATTCGATAGTAAACATATTGAAACTAAGGAAACCAAAAATTAGATCAAAATATTGGAAGGTGCAATTTTTTTTAAGGGCAAGTCCATACTTCCTGAGAAAATATCCCGAAAGCTGTAAAAAACCGCTAAGGAACCATGTGTAGTGGATGCAGCACACCATAATTTTTTTTTTTCTTTTCGTTTATTGATGTAATACATTAAATAGAAATACTACTATTAATAAACAAATAGTTGAATATATTAGTATATGTACACTGTTCCCAATGGGACGCTCTAGTACAGCAAATATAATGAATAACTTTGGTTATATAAATATATACATAATACACAATAATAAAGTGTTTCATATTTTGATAGGCTATATTATAATGAAAAATATTACAAAAAAAAACATTACTTTTATATTAATTTTTTTCATTTATGTTAAAAGGTTGTCGGGGAATAAAATAAGTTGATTATGACATATGCCACCAATATTTGCAAATGTTTAGAAAGTCTTTCTTGTCTCTTTGAGTTATAGTTGTATCGAACCTTGTATAATTACTTGAATTATTTACGTTGAAGGCTTTAACATTGGCTCTTCTATATAAATGATAAAATTTTGCTATACCAATACTATTTTGTATGCAATTTATTTTATCTAGGTACATGAATGATTCTGGAGGAACAAATCCAGTTTCTAAGCACATTTGTATATATCGATCGTCGATATAGTATGGGGCCATAATCAAATTGTTTGAATCATTTTCCGTACATTTCAATATATGGTTTCTAGTGAGTTTAATAATAAAATTATCTATTCTATTTATATTTACATTTTTATAAAGTATTTTATTAGATACGAATTTCAGATAGTTACTACTTTGAGATCTATACAGGGAGGTACAGGAACGCAAACATTTTCTTTCGAATTTTCGCAATTTCTCCATGTAAGAGGGAGAAATGTTGAACCAAATTGGAGCACCATAACAAAGAATTGTACGCACAATTGTTGTATACAATAGAATTTTGACACGTTTGTTAATATTTTTAGAGAAGAATATATTATTATAAGCAAAGAATGCATTTCTAGCTTTTATTATTTGCTTATTTATATGATCGTTAAAGTATAAAAATGTATCTAAATATATTCCTAAATATTTCACTATCTTGTTTGTTGGAATAACTATGTTATTTCTAGTAGATTTTATTTCAAATTCTTTCCAATGTTTTCTTATATTCCAGTTGCATTTATCAACTGGGGGACGAAAGAGTATAGCTTCACATTTGTTTATATTTATTTTCATGTTCCAGTCTAGGCTATATTGTTCAACAATATTAAAGGTAGTTTGGAGTTTGTTATTAATATTTACAATCTTGTCGTCATGTTCATAAATAATTGTATCATCTGCAAATCCAATAATATTCTCTGTCTTATTTAATAAGTCGTGTATATATATGTTGAATAATATTGGAGCATTAACTGTGCCCTGTTGAAGGCCATTTATCATTTTGAATACAATTGAACTAATAATAGTTCCTTTTCCTATTACAAATTTCTTTTCAGTTATCATGTTGTATAGCAAAACAACAAGGTGAAAAGGAAATTTATATTTGAACATTTTGTAAATTAACCCAGGTATCCAAATGTTATTAAAAGCCTTTTCAAAGTCAATTAAGCAAGCTCCTGTACATTTTTTGTTGTTCCAGTTCCACTGGATGTTTGATATTAAGAGATTTATGGCATGAATCGTAGAATGTTTATGTTTGAAACCAAATTGCTTTTCGCAAATTATATTAGCTTTTTGACATTGTTTAGAAATAATTTTGTTGGTGCAAATTTCAAAAATTTTACTAATATTAGGTAGCAAACTTATAGGTCTTAGATTTTTGGGGTCAGAGATGTCTTTATCCTTTTTAGGAACCGTAATGACTTTGGCTGTTTTCCAGCAATCTGGGAAATGCGCATTGTTAATCATATTATTAAATAGTGTCAAATAATCGAATATCAAGGCAGTTGGTAATTTCTTTAGAATAAAGTTATGAATTTTATCCAAACCATAGGATAATTTACCTTTCAAGTTTGCAAAAATAAACAACATTTCTTCGCGGGTAGTAAAATACTCCTGAAGTGAAGAACAGTTAATATTATTGGCTAGACTAGTGTCGCTGAAGGTTGTAATTCTGGCATTATGTTCTAAGTACCTCTCTCTAGCTCTTAAAAAGGAATTGAATACATTTATAACTACGTTGTGTATTGTGTTGGAATCATCTATATTTTTTGAGGCGTATATAGACTCTAAATAAGCTCCTATATAGTTCAGTATATTGTCTTCGTTTCGCAAAACATATTTATTAGAGTCACTATCAATTTCTATTGTTTGGTGATCTATTTCAGAGCGGTGTAAAAGGTTTATATCTCCAACTGGAACTTTTAGGAAACTGATATTTGAAGATGTTTGTTTTTTTAATAATTTTTTGGTATGAAAAAACATTTTTGATGGATCACTGCAGCACACCATAACTCTCCAACGGATTAACCAATTCGATCCAAAATTTGGCAGTCTTAATATTTTGAGCAAATTTAAATCAAGTTCCAAAATGAGCCATATCGGTCCACTCCTTTGGGTACCTCAACCACAACACTTCAAAACTTTTTGCTAAAATGGTGCGCGCGATAATTTTCGAAGTCTGTATGTCTGTCAACTCCTTCGCTTACCTCACACACAACATTTCGAAAAAGTGCAGTTTAGCACCTCCTCTCGATTCGTTTTGATTTTTCTTGCAACAGGTTGCGCTCAAGGTCCCTATTACGATGGTACAAGTTTTTTGAGTGGCAAGTCCACACTTCTTGAGGAAATGACCCGAAAACAGTAAAAAAACCCCTACGGCCAGCAAGTGTAGTGGCTGATGCGCACGACAACTCTTGAACTGCATACTGCGTTGGTCCACACTCTGCATATCGTAATATTTCTTCGAATATTAGATACAATTCGAAGGTGGTGCTTATAGATAGGTTCACTTCTTCCATTACCTCCACCACAAAAGTTTGAAAATATTCGCCAAAATGGTACGCGCAATATCTCATAAATTTAGGAATCGATTTTGTCCAAACTTTGGATCCTGAAATTTAGTTATGTTCAAGAGTGGTTCCTATCGGTCCACTCCTTGGTGTACCATCCACAGAAATGTTCAACATTTTTGTTTAAGTTTTCGAGGATCCTTTGGAAATTTTTACCGAACGTACTTCTAGTGTCGCTGTTTACAGCGATAACTTGTTTTTCGTGGGCAAGTCCATGTGTGCTGAGATAATGGTCCAAAGCTCTAAATTGTATGGTGACCAATTGAAATAACTGGTGGGCACGATATTTATCGAGACGAATGACTCCCAAAATAAGACCAACTTACAAAATGGGTCATATCGGTCCATTCCTTTAGGTACCTCCACCGCAAAACGTTTGATCTTTAATCCAAATTCATCTTTTTGTCGGCAAGTTGCTACGCCCAAAATTCTGAAAACCCCCTAAATCACTGCCGACAAAGGGAGGGCACACAAAATCCTGAATATTGGCATCTTTTGACAGTGTGTTAGTAAGGTTGTATGCACGCATGCTGCAAAACAAAAAACAAATCAAAACACAAAACACAGTTTTTTCTGAGCAAACAGGGGTAAATATCAAAAATGACTATGAAAACGCAACAAAATTGATTAGTTGTCAATGAGAACCATACCTAAAATTTTCTGAGCGACATTTTTGCAGAATATTTCGAAGCTGAAAAAGTCAACTATTGGTACTTTTATAGCGGCTCTTAAAATAAAGGACGAAAGGGACATTGAATGAAGCGAGTTAGAAGGTCGAAGTGCTCTACGAAAATAATCCTTATTCGATTTGACTGAAGACATGTCATCTCAAAAATAAGCTAAAGCAACGGTGAACAAAGATATAACGCTAATTCCTGATGGCTTACAGGGTCTCTAGCAAAATCTTCATCACCCCATAACGCGGAAGTTCGACTTACGGCGGATCTGTCCTTCGGGGTTCTTAACATACTCACCAAGGCCTTTCTTCCCCAAGAGAAATTTTGCGTGCCACAGACTTTCACCTCCATTTTGTTGCACAGTGTATGTAGAAAATACCATTATGAAAACCACGCCCACTCCAAAGAAGATATTTCGTTCGTAAGAATTACCAAAATAATTTTGTGGCGTATTTTCATTCCTTCACTTTATTTGATCTCATTTGATTTCATGTAAAAATTATTCATAATTACATGGAAAATCCTTCAGCTACTACACCTACACATAATATCAACAAACAAAATTCCACACATTTCCTCCTTTTACCGTAACTATGTTCAACATTATCATTTAATGATTCCTAAAGGGAAACTTAAGCAAAAATAAACGTTTTAATTTTAATAGCAATTATTTTGCATATTAATTCAATTGTCATTAATGGAGTGATTCTCCCACGTCAAGTGTCAATGGACTTTTTCCATCGAACGACAAGACGTTGGCATGCATAAACCGGCAAGCACATTGTATACTATCTTTAAAGGGACAAATAAAAGGTGAATATTAATGTTGTCTTAAATGATAAATAATTTAGTTTCTTGTAACGGAAATGTTCTTTATGGTAAACAATTATTAATTATTACCCTGACAGACAACGAAAGAACATTGACATTTACCACAGTCGTCTATTCCCTAAAGGCAACAAAAGTAATATTGAATAAAATAGCGATTTTCAATATTAATAAAAGGGGCTACATTTTTGTTTGGCAAAGGATAATGACTTGAGGCAAAGCGGGTAAAGAGTTGTGCCTTCTTGTACACTGTTTGTAAAGTTAAAAGCCACAAACAAACATTTTAATTTTAATTTTACTATTCCCATAAAGAATAGAAAATATTTTGCTAAAATATTAATGAAATGAAATTTGAATTTAAAATTAGTTGCTAAAACCAACCAACAAACCTTTGTGTTATCTTTCTTTATAGATGATAATGAAATGAATGCTTTTGTTAAATTTCTAAAACGAGCCGTAGAATATTTTGGCCAAAATCATGCCATTCAAGTAACGGTGTCCAGTGATAGTGGAGCTCGCATAATTACCAGTGATAAGGGTAAGTAATTGGGTTTTTTGTTATTATATAATCCAGGATTTAGCTTTATTTTAAATTAGCTTTTTAAACATTTTTGTGTAGGAGATATTATGACATAATTTTGTTTAATTTGAAATACATGACATTCTTACTTAAGCCATTTGAGGTTTAAATGTGGTTCTAAAAATCCGATATTCCTTTACCAAAAATGATTTAAATAAAAAAGCCATGTTGCTTATGTATCACCGCCTTAACTCCGTTAAAAGGAATATTATATTTGGTGTTCCACAAGAAAAATAAAAACACAATAAGTAGGAACGAATTTTACCCTCCACCACGAGTTGTATTGTATTAACACGGAACAAGTAAGGAAGCATTAAGTTCGGCCGGGACGAACTTTTTATACCCTGCACCTTGAAATATTCTGAACTTTTATGAAAAAATTAATTTTTACAATTTTATAAGGAAAATTTTTGAGCACTTGGAACCCCAAACATCTAATTTTAGCTAACTCAGTCAGTTAAAATCGGGCTGCTATACCACAACGTTGGCCAATGTTCACAATTTTTGATATAGAAGTTTATAACCACTGGGAACCATATATGGACATCCAATCTTACCCGAAAATGTAGATAAAACTAAAATAAGTGAAATCGGTGCAACCACTTTATAGGACCATGCCAAAACGCAGACCTATGTTGACAATTTTTGGAGAAGTTTTGTGACAACTGGAAAACTGAAGTTACCTAAAATCGGTATCGATAAGTTGTCAGTGAGAACCGTACCTAAAATTTTCTGAGCGACATTTTTGCAGAACATTTCGAAGCTGAAAAACGTCATCTTGTGGTACCTTTAAGCGGTTCTTAAAATAAAGGACAAAAAGGACATTGACGGAAGCGAGTTAGAAGGTCGAAATGCTCTAATCCTTATTCGATTTGACTGAAGACATGTCGTCTCATAAGCTAAAACAACAGTTAACAAAGATATAACGCTAATTTCATATGCCTTACAGAGTCTTCAGTAGAAACATCATCACGCCATAACTCGGAAGTTCAACTCACAGCGGATATGTCCTTCATCCCCAAAAGGAATTATCTCTGCCCCAAAAATTCGGTTCACAGTGTAATTTAACATTTGAGGTTCCCAGTGGTAATAAAACATTTCCACCCACCATGTTTCGGTAAAGCCCCCGTATAACGGTACCTCCCGATTTGCGGTATTTTAAAGGTGTTAGCTACATTTTTTGGCCGAACTACCTGTAATTTAACATTTGATGTTCCCTGTGGTCATAAAACATGTCCACCAAAAATCGTTGACATAGGTATATTTTACGGTATAGCACCCCATATAACGGTACCTCCCGATTTTCGGTATTTTGAGGTGTTTAGCTGCACTTGTTGGGCGAACTAACTGTATTTTGATGTTAGAGGTTCCCATAGGTCACAAAATATATCCACCAACAGCTGTCGGCATAGGTCCATGTTTCGGTATAGCCTCCATATAACAGTACATCCCGATTTTCGGTATTTTGAGGATTTAAGCTAAATTTTTTAACCGAACTACCTGCAATTTTACGCTTTAGGTATCCAGAGGTCAAAAAATATCTCCACCAAAAATTGTCAACATAGGTCCATGCCTAGGTATAGCTCCCCATATAACGGTACCTTACTATTTGGTATTTTGAAAATGTTAACTACATTTTGGCCGAACTTCCTGTTATTTGACCTTTGAGGTTCATAGTGCTCACAAACCTTCTCCGTTAAAATTGTCAACATAAGTCAATGTTTCGGTATAACGGTACCTCTCGTTATTCTTTATTTCGGGGATTTTAGCTAAAATTTTTAACCAAACTTTTCGTAATTTGCCATTTGACGTTCCTAGCGGTCACGACACCTTTATACTGAAATTTGTCAATATATGTAGGTCCATGCTTTGGTATAGCCCCCATATAACGATTTTAGGTATTTTAAGAATTTTAACTACTTTTTGTCCGAACTACCTGTTATTTGATATTTGACGTTCAAAGGAGTCACAAAATTTTTCCACCAAAAATTGTCGAATGTCATGTGTTGACCGAACTATCTGTAATTTGACATTTGAGGTTCCCTTACATGCTTACTTAGCTGGCCAATTACAGAACATTTGTTCCATAGACCGAACTAAGAAAAGATCTCCAATTCTCTCTGTTTTTCGCTTCGCTTTCTGGAATACCGCGACTTGTCATCTCTTCATCAACTTGTTTGCGCCATCTATTCTTTGGCCTGCCAATTCTGCGTGCACCGCCATGTGGCATGTATTCATACGCCTTTTTAGCGGGTTCATCATCGCCCATTCTTATGATATGGCCTAGCCAACGCAATCGTTGCATTTCGATACGTTTAAATATATTCGTGTCTTTGTATAGCTGATATAGCTCGTGGTTCATACGACGTCGATATTCACCGTCAACGCAAATCGGCCCGTAGATCTTTCGAAGAATTTTCCTCTCAAACACACCAAGCACTGCCTTATCTGCTTGCGCAAGCACGGGTAGTATCAGCGTTTTGTATAGTGTTATTTTTATTTGACGAGATGTGGCTTTGTTTTTAAATTGCTTACTTGAACCATAGTAGCATCTTTTGGCCAATACAATTCTTCTTCTTATTTCACAACTGATGTTGTTTGTTGTGTTTATGGCAGCGCCGAGGTAGACGAAGTCTTTAACTACCTCAAAATAATATGTACCAACTTCCACAGTTGGTCCGTGCTCTATGGACGCTTTGTGCGTCGACACCATCAATTTGGTCTTTTCGCCGTTTACCGCCAGACCCACTTTCGCAGATTCTGCTTCGACCTTCCTAAAGGTATCAGTTACTTCCTTTACTGATCGTCCCATGATGTCTAAGTCATCAGCATAAGCAAGTAACATGTGGCTATTGGTGTAAATTGTGCCATTTCTTTTGACATTTGCATCTCGTATTACCTTTTCCAGCAAAATGTTGAATAGGTCACACGAAAGGCTGTCTCCTTGTCTGAAACCTCTTTTGGTACTGAACTGTTCGGAGAGGTTCTTTCCAATTTTAACTGTGGACCTTGTATCAGTTAAAGTCACCTTACAAAGCCGGGTGAGCTTTGCGGGGATACCAAATTCAGACATTGCATGGAATACCTTTGATCGGATGGGATTATCGAATGCTGCTTTATAATCGACAAAAAGGTGATATGTGTCGATCTGCATCTCTTGGGCCTTCTCTAGGATTTGCCGCAGGGTAAATATCTGGTCAATGATGGACTTGCCAGGTCTAAAGCCACATTGGCATGGTCCAATTATTTCGTTAACCATTGGCTTTAGTCGTTCGCACAATATCCCTGACACGATCTTGTAGGCAATCGAGAGTAGGCTTATGCCCGTATAGTTGGAGAATACTGTCTTATCTCCTTTCTCGCGGACGGGACACACGATGCTCAGGTTCCAATCGTCGGGTACGCGTTCTTCCTGCCAGATGTTGCTAACTAGCTGATGCTTACACCTTATCAGCGCGTCGCCTCCGGTTTTAAACTGTTCGGCTGGTAAGCCATCGTCTCCTGCTGCTTTCTTATTCTTCAGCCGGTTTATTGCTGTTTTAACCTCATCTTGGCCGGCGGTATCATCGTCTTCGCTACTATTGGATACCAGCAGATTGGAGAAATTTTCCTTCCATATCCTGAGCACGCTATCTGTATCTGTTACCAGATTACATTGCTGGTCTCTACTGGAAGATGTGCCTGTACCAAAGCCATCTGTTTGGTGTTTCACTCTTTGGTCGAATTTACGGACTTCATTCTGGCTCCTGTACATCTCGATTTTTTCACACTTCCGCTTTTCCATTTCTCTCTTTTTCTTGCGGAAAAGACGTTTCTCTTCTCTCCTTTTCTTCCGATATCTCTCTCGTGCTCTACGCGTTGCTACTGAGTGTAAGGTAGCTCTATATTCCGCATTTTTCTCTTCGGTAGCAGCACGACACTCCTGGTCATACTATGAATTCTTTTGTGGAGGTCTCTGGTATCCAAGTATGGATTTTGCGGCTGTTTGCATGGAGTGGGCAATATTTTTCCATTGCGTTGTTATGTTATCGGGACAAGGAGTGCTCTCATTAAGCAATTTGGCTAGTTGAGTGTAATATGCTGTGGCTATCTGTTGTCCAACTTCCTCGTTGTGTCTGTTCGTGCTTTATTTGAAACGTTTAGACTGGTACGTACCTTTGCTGCAACAAGGTAGTGGTCCGAATCTATGTTTGCGCCTCGGAACGATCGTACATCCAACACGCTCGATGAATGTATTCCATCTATCACAACATGATCAATTTGATTACTTGTTCTTTGATCTGGAGACAGCCAGGTGCCCTTATGAATATCGAGATGATTATATCTGGTACTGCTAACTACCATTTTTTTGCAGCTGCAAAGTCTATCAGCCTCATACCATTGTCAGATGTTCCACTATGGAGACTGAAATTCACGACTGTTGGGCCAAAGATATTCTCCTTTCCAATTTTGACATTAAAATCGCCTAGAATAATTTTAATGTCATGGGCAGGGCAACGGTCATATGTTTCTTATAAGCGGTCGTAAAATATATCTTTGGTCTGTTCGTCCTTTTCCTCCGTGGGAACATGAGCGCAAATAAAGCTGATGTTGAAGAATTTTGCTTTTATTCGAATTGCAGCGAGTCTTTCATTCACTGGGGCGAAGCTGGAGACCAGATGTTTTAACCTGCGACCAACTATAAATCCGCAACCAAACTCATGCTTTATGTCATGGCAGTTATAATACAGTGCGTCACCTTTGGGTGTTGTTGTGACGCTTTTCCCATTCCATCGTATTTCCTGTATGGCAGTAATGTCGGCCTTGTACTTTTCAAGTACATCTGACAATGCGAAAACTGCACCTTCTCTATAAAAGTGCGAACATCCCAGGTGCAGATTCGCAGATCATGGTCCTTAAAACGTTTGCGGGGTTCGTCAACTTTAGAGGGTTTCGTTTTTCTTTTCTTTCGTTTTTTCATAGTAGGCTGTTTTTCTAGGGGAGGGTTACTAACCCGACGCCCAAACCCAAGTTTTTAACGTTCTTATGGATGAACACGCGGCACATGTTAGCTCACTACCTTTAACGGGTGTTAAAGGCCGTTCCCCAGGTGACACCACGGGGAGGTCAGTGTCCACTTGAGATGAAAGAGGGACCAAGATAAATCCTGGCCTTTGTCATGTTAAAACCGGTCAGGACCGTTCCTTGGTATCTTCCATCCCCTACGTCACATTTGAGGTTCCCAGTGGTCACAAAATTTCTCCACCAAAAATGTTCAACATAGGTCCAAATTTTGGTATAGCCCCCATATAAAGGTGGCGCCGAATTGAAGAATATTTTTGATACATTTTCTGACCTTATATAGGCACATGGGTTTCTTTCTAGAATCTCGCTGAATTTTAATTTTGCCCATGTTTTCTAAAAACTATTTTAAAGTTAATTTGCCCTTTTACTGTGATTCGGTGATAAATTGTATATAAAATGTAGTATAACTTATACTGGTGTTGGGCGTCATAACTACTTATAGCAATAAGCAGTGATAATGAATGTATACCCTTTTACAGAACCACGCCGCATTATTAAAAGAAAGGCACGAAAGACATGGATGATTTTGCTGCCGTTGATAATTTTAATGAAAATCACCCACTTAAAAATGACATTAGTCGCCTTAATTTTAGGCGTTTTGGCCTTAAACATCCTGATTGTGGGCGGCGGTGGTTGGCTGATACATTATTTGAAATTTAAGACCTTATGTAAAATACATCCACAATTGGTACATCATCATTCGCATGCCTACGACTCTGATCCTGCTGGTAAGTTTAACTCAATCATTCGAACTTCATTGTATATGGTAAATATCTAATTTTCCCCTCATATGTCCTTTACAGATTATACACAATTTGTGGGCAGTACATTCCCTGGCACTTCGCATGGTTCATCGTTGAGTAGTAATGCGCATGAAATTCTTAATCCATATTATTTTTCCAAAGATTGGAGTACCAGCAAAGCCTATCGTGGTTACAATTATTTGGATACGATTAGTAAACGAATACAATAGCTAAAGATTTTCTTATATCGCAACTTTATTCGATATACTCGCAAATATTTTCTGAAATTCCTACGCTCTTTAACACCAATATTTGGTCAAGATTTTTTGTTTGATATAACCGCTTATATGTGGTAAATGAGCATGAAACTATTCAAATTGTATTATTAGTGTGTATTTCTTGTTTTTGTTGTAGTGTAAGTAGCGGTAAAAGAATGTATTTGGAGTTTAAGAAACAATTTTTGGAAAAATAATAAAATAAATATTTGTATTATTTTATAAATAAGTAAATATATAATAAAATAAATATTGATATTATATTATTTTGTGGGTGACTTAGGGGATGAAAGATACCAAATAACGTTCCTGACCGGCTTTAACATGGCAAAGCCCAGGACTTATCTTGGTTCCTCTCTTTTCTCAAGTGCACACTAACCTCCCTGTGGTGTCACCTGGGGAGTGGTCTTTAACACCCGTTAAAGGTAGTGAGCTAACATGTGCCGCGCGTTCACCCATAAGAACGATAAAAACTTGGGTTTGGGCGTCAGGTTAGAAACCCACATCTCGAAAAAGAATCCTACTATGAAAAACAAACCCCTCTAAAGTTGACGACACCCGCAAACGTTTTAGGACCATAATCTGCACCTGGAATGTTCACATTCTTCATAAAGAAGGTGCAGTTTACGCCCTGGCAGATGTACTTTAAAAGTACAAGACCGAAGTAACTGCCAAAAGGAAATATGATAGTTTGGGAAAGGCGTCACAACAACACCTAAAGGACGAACAGACCAAAGATATATTTTTCGAGCGCTTAGAATAAACATATCGCTCATTTACTCAAAGAGTGACACATCTCAAAAAATCCAGTTTCGAGAAAAACGCGTTTTATGTTGACGATTGACATTTGACTTCCCAACATAAAAAGATTATTACACAAAAACTAAAAGAGGACCATAATTTGCAAACAGCTAGCAAGATATCGGTGCTAAATTTCTGTGGAAGATCAAGCATGATTTGAGGGGTTTTAGTGCTTCATAAACCCAAAAAACTTTTGTGTCGAATTATGCCAAGCTCGTAGTAAATGAGCTGTAACTCGACAAGTTTTAGAGATAGAAATAGAAATTGCTAACTCAGAAAACGATATGATCGTTGTCCTGCCCATGACATTAAAATTATTCTTCGCAGCGGCAAAAAACATAGTTGTTAGTAGTACCAGATTTAAGCATCTCGATATTTATAAGGTCACCTGGCTGTCTCCAGATCAAATAACAAGAAATCAAATTGATCACGTTGTGATAAATGGAAGACATTCATCGAGCATATTGTATAGACCCGGACCACCACATTGTTACAGCCAAGGTACGAACCAGATTAAACGTAGCAAATAAAGTACGAACAGACACAACACGGAAGTTGGACATTGATAAGCTGCAATTGCAACAAATATCCACAGCATATTCCACTCAACTGGCCCAATTGCTTAATCAAAGCAATCCTTGTCCCGATAACATATGAACACAATGTCGAAGTATTGTCCACTACATGAAAACGGCCGCAAAATCCATACTTGGATACGAGAGACCTCCACCAAGGAACCCATGGTATGACCAGGAGTTTCGTGATGCTACCGTAGAGAAAAAATGCCGCATATAGGTTTACTTTACAATCAGTAGTAAATCCATGCTTACTGAGATAATGGTGCAAAAGCTCTAAAAAACCCACGGTGACAAACTAAAATGATTGATGGGCGTGATAATTATGGAAAGGAGTGACTGACATTGTCCCAACCTTTGCACGTTGTAATATTTCTCGCAACTGTCTCTCACACAAAAGTTCTCTCCTGTACCTCTCACACAAAAGTTCACACATTTAGTTTTAGAATAGGTTGAGACCAGTTCGCGGATACATTTTTTCGTAGGAGGGTATACAAATAGACAAAATTTCTAAATAATTAAAAATCAGTGTTAAATAAGTGTTATCACAGCGTGTTAGCGTTCAGAGCCAAACTCATAACTTCCAAACGGCTGCGCTAAAAAGTGTAAAAATACACTGTAAAAATACGATATGTCTGATGAGCTGCAACCAACAGCGAAACCAGGTCCCATAATGGTGGTCATGTGGGTTCGAATCTTCGGCTTCCCTTTTTCACTTGACAAAATATACATGACAATAATCGACAACCTACTTTCTTGGACTCTGCTTGTGTTTTTGATTAGCTGGTTACATGTGTGGCATCCAGGGTCTCCATAAGAACCCACTTAACCTTACGAAATCAGACGTTTATTGATCTAAATACTAGTAATCGTATGTTCTAATTCAATAAAATGTGATATGATGGTAGGCTTTGGAATGCTCATAGCAAGGCCGGAGGAAAGGGGGATTGGCCGCTATGGATGATCCGTAGTAACGATGTAAATTTATGTTTCGGGGTTGACGGCATTCGTTAATGGAAAGCTGCATTGGAGATCGGATTCTGCGCTGATTGGGAACGACGAAACTGATTGACAATCTGGTCGCGGACGACGGAGCTGATTGACAATCCGGTTCTACCATTTAACGATAATCGGCAAAGTATGTTTGAGTTCGGGAACTCGGGCAATGATGATCGTGAATTCGGCTTCGTATGATGAAAATCGGAAACGACGGTATGATAACGGTAATGATGAACAGGGAAGCAAGCTATGAGGGACAGTATACCGAAGTAACTGAAGCTTCCAAGGTCTCTGTATGCAATGTGTCAAAAGAACCGCCACAATTGGTAGTTGCTTCCAAATGTTGACAATACCCCACCTTAACTTGGGATAGTTGAGCGCCCTTTGTTATAACTCTGTTATTTCTCCATCCACACCATCAGATTTGGTCTTGATTTTGGGCGGTCTACTTTCATCATCTGGCTTATACTTTGGGTTACGTCCAAAAGAAGCCGAGAGCTGCCATGGAAATAAAATTTCACAAATTAGAAATTAGGATAGCGGAGCGTCATTTTCATATCTCTAGTATTTGACCACTATTTATAGCCCAATTGTGACCAATTTAAAATTAAGATATTAGTCATTACAATCCAAAGCCAAAGAAATACAAAATGGGATGGATTAGCCACTAATGCGACATCTCCGTTATTTGACCAACTACTCCGACCTCCGTTATAAGGTTTTTTTTTTTTTTTGGTTTGGGCTACTGCTCGCAGAAGCGCAAAATAAAACATTGACTATTTCCCCACAGAAGTTCGTTGCTCATTCTAATCCTTGAATATGATCAGGCCATTACCAAGATCAGACCATTGACAAGATGTGTAACTTAATCAAAGTCCAATACCACTGCTTTGAATGCAGAGTAAGACATTAAGGCCTGTCCCGCTATATCCGTAAAATCCGGAATGAGACAAGGTTGTTTGCTGTCACCGCAGATATTTATTGTTATTGATGAAATACTAATAAGGCACCAATTAAAGGTGGAACACCTGAAGGACCTTGTATATGCTGATGACATTGTTTTAAAATATAAGCGGTTATCAGGTGTACACAGCAAAATAATCGACATAGCATAAACTTCGAGTACATATGGCTTAAAGATTAATGTGGATAAAACGAAATCACTCCACTTAAACACTTCTCAAAGAAAACCCCTCTCTGTATGCAAATAACATCGAACAGGTGACGTACTTTACGTACCTAGGCAGCCAAATAACGCAAAATGGAGGTGCACTTGATGATATATTAGCCCGCATCCGAACTTCAAATAGAACTCATTGGAACAATTTTGTATTGGCAATATGCGCCCACGATTTGGTGTAAAAACAATAAATAATAATTACCAAGATCAATAGACTTCTTCCTCTCTGAAACCCAATCTCCAACAATAAATTCGTGACGATCCGATAATAATTCTGGTCGCATGTCATCAAGATATTAATGGATCTTCGGCCACTATTTGGATATGTTAGTCAATAAAAGCAAAACAACAACTCACCAAAATTGTTTTTTTTTTCAATCTCTCAGAAGAAACCAGGTTTTTTGCTTTATGATAGGCGTTCATGAAATGCAGAAATTTGAACCTTGACAAGACTTTATGAACACTATTCCTAAAATACACTAATTTTTTCTGTGTGATAGAGTCAGTGACGCCAGCTTCGAAGGCTAGACGGTCCAGAGGAGGGTTACTTCGGACATCCCTACTTGGGATTCAAGACTTGTAATATATTATCGCTAAATTTCCGATGACAGAAGTCTCCCCTGTCACGTCTGGGACGTTTGAGGAACAATTATATATTATAATTTCCCATGATGGTCCACTTTAAGATCTGCTCCTAATTTCTTTAGGATACATTCATCGGCATGACATTTAATGCTGAGTCGCAAAACTCGGAGGCTCAGCATTGAATTTAGAGATGCTTGTGGAGTACTTCGAAAGGTTCCCTTATTAGAGTCGAGGCTTCATGTCTAATTTGCTAAATTCTTGCACGAATAGAGTCCTCCTTAAGGTTCCCTTTTCCATCGCAAATGACAGTCCAGTAGTGCGATTCTCTAACACATTTTTTGAGTTACCGACAAAAATCTGTAAAATTAAAATGCTTATAAATTCGGTAATTAACGAAATTTTTCGGTAAGTTAGCGACCAAAAAAAGTAGTCGTAAAGTTCTACCGACTGAGTTGTAAACTCTTATTTGAACTTTTCATTCATAATTTTGCGTTTTAATTTTACCGACATTTGTCGGTAACTCAAAAAATGAGTTAGAGATTCGCACTACAGAAGTGTATTTAGGTACTTCTTCTCAGTATGAGCTCCTTTTCCACTGTATGTGGAGGAACCCATGCTGGAAATACCTTACTGGATTAGTCCCTACCCAAAATTCACCAAGGCAATTAACTGCCTCAGCAAAGAAAGCTGGCGATTTCTTGTTATGCCACATAATGACCTTGACGCCCTTTTGAATGTAGGCGTTGCCTAATTTACCATCACATAAGAAACAATGTTACTCCGAAGACAAGCAACCAGTGACTTTCGCCGATTCTCCAATCGGGATCAGCTGTGTCGATGATTGCCCCTCGACTCGGTCGTCTCAGGCATCATTGGGGAGAGGTCTGGTATGGGGTTCATTGCGCCTTTGGTAGAGGAGGTAGATTTTCTACCTTGAAGGTAGATTTTCCCGAGGTGGTGGCTGCCTCCTCGATACTGGGCTTATTCTCCTTGACTTTTTGCACAAGGTCAGCTGCATATGAGGTCGATGGGTTAAATACCTGAAAAACATCGTCTTCTTGGGTAAAGGCAGGAAGTCTTCGGAAGATCGAACCCGTTTCACAGTTTGTAACGTCAACGCTATTTGCAAAGCCGCCTCCCTCTCAAGGGAAGACGTGTAGCATTGACCGCAGTCAGAACTGCTTGAAGCGAATATAACAACAGCCGTCGGCCTTACGATTCGTTCGCTCATTGTGATTCGTTCGCTCCTCGCGATTCTCTCGCTCTGTTACCTAACTATACTCGATTCTTTCTTTCCAGAATAGCACAGCCGATGGACACCTGAGGTATCCGTTATATGTTTTTTTGTGATGGTCTTTGTCCGTGTTCTCAGGAAATGATAGATTTTCAATTGGCCCAACCACCTTGACTTCTTGACAGCCTGGGGCTTGATTTGTCCTCCGCTTTACCCTTGCCCTTGCTAGATGCAGACCCTTTCGCCATTTCAATCCCTTCTGGGCTTTGGAAAAGACATTGACTCCACATTTTGCTTTGAGTAGTAGTAGATTTCGTAAGGTTATGTTAAGGTTATTTCTTAAAAGTATCACGGAGTCTTGCTATTCCACTGGCAAACACATCTGGAGGTATACTTGTAGACCCGAAATAATGGTACCAACCGATTTTTTGAATTTTCAGGATTTTACAGACAGAAATCCACCAACTAAGCTTATCGTAACACATCGAAATATTCATCGGAGACCCTATAAATTATATATACTCTTGATCAGGGTAAAATTTTAAGTCGATATAACCATGTCAGTCTGTCCGTCCGTCAGGCTGTTGAAATGAAGATACAGCTCGCAATTTTTAAAATAGAACTTTGTAATTTGGTACAGAAGATGTTTGGTATTGCAAATGGGTTATATATCGGTCCACGTTTTCATATGACCCCCATATAACGGTACTACCCGATTTTCGGTATTTTGAAGGTTTTAGCTTCATTATCACACCGAAATGGCGGAAATTTGGTAATTAGGTATAAAACATTTCCCCAAAGTTTTGTCGGTATAGGCCCACGCCTTTATATAGCCCCCATAGACCTGTACCTCCCGATTTGAGGTATTTTGAAGGTTGAGGCCTCAATATTCCTCCGAAATGGTGTTTGGTATTCATTTGGGGTATACAATTTTAACGTTTCCTCCCTATTTTCTTTATTTCGAAGGTTGTGGCCTCAATATTCCTCGGAATGGCCGAAATTTGGTATTTAGTCTTCATTTGGGAGCACTCATATAACGGTACCTCCCTATCGGCGGTATTTTGAAGGTTGTGGCCTCAATATTCCAACATAATGGCTGAAATTTGGTATCCAGTCTTCATTTAGGGTGACGTAGGGGATGGATAATACCAAGGAACGGTAGTGACCGGCTTTAACATGGCAAAGCCCAGGATTTATCTTGTTCCCTCTTTCATCTCAAGTGGACACTGTCTTCCCCTGGGGAACTGCCTTTAAACACCCGTTAAAGGTAGTGAGCTAACATGAGCCGCGCTTTCACCCATAAGGACTTTAAAAACTTGGGTTTGGGCGTCGGGTTAGTAACCCTCCCCTAGAAAAAACAGCCTACTATGAAAAACCGAAAGAAAAGAAAAACAAACCCCTCTAAAATTGACGAACCCCGCAAACGTTTTATGTTCGCACTCTTTATAGAGAAGATGCAGTTTACGCATTGGCAGATGTACTTAAAACGTACAAGGCCGACATTACTGCCAACAGGAAATACGATGGAACTGGAAAGGCGTCACAAGAACACCTAAAGGTGACGCACTGTATTATAGCTTCCGTGACACAAAGCATGAGTTTGGTTGCCTATTTTTAGTTGGTCGGAGGTTAAGACATCTGGTCTCCAGCTTCACCCCAGTGAATGAAAGACTCGCTGCAATTCGATTAAAAGCAAAATTCTTCAACATCAGCTTTATTTGCGCTCATGCTCCCACTGAAGACAAGGACGAACAGACCAACGATATATTTTACGAGCGCCTAGAAGAAACTTATGAACGTTGGCCTGCCCATGACATTAAAATTATACTAGGCGATTTTAATGCCAAAATTGGAAAGGAGCATATCTTTGGCCCAACAGTCGGGAAATGGCTGATAGACTTTACAGCTGCAAGAAAGATGGTAGTTAGCAGTACCAGATTTAAGCATCTCGATATTCATAAGGGCACCTGGCTGTCGACAGATCAAAGCACAAGAAATCAAATTGATCACGTTGTGATAGATAGAAGACATGCATCAAGCGTGTTGGATGTACGATCGTTTCGATGTGCAAACATAGACTCGGACCACTAACTTGTTGCAGCAAAGGTACGTACCAGATTAAACGTAGCAAACAAAGTGCGAACAGACACAACGCGGAAATTGGACATCGGTAAGCTGCAATGAAAACAGATAGCCACAGCATATTCCACTCAACTGGCCCAACTTCTTAATCATAGCACTCCTCGTCCCGATAACATATCAGGACAATGGCAAAACATTGCCCACTCTATGCAAACAGCCGCAAAATCAGTACTTGGATACCAGAGACCTCCACCAAGGAATGCATAGTATGACCAGGAGTGTCATGTAGCTACCGAAGACAAAAATGCGGCATATAGGGCTACTTTACAATCCGTAGCAACGCGTAGCGCACGAGAGATATAGGAAGAAAAGGAGAGAGGAGAAACGTCTTTTCCGCAGGAAAAAGAGAGAGATGGAAAAGCGGGAGTGTGAAAAAATCAAGATGTACAGGAGACAGAACGAAGTCCGAAAATTCTACCAAAGAGTGAAGCAACAAACTGATGGCTTTGGTACAGGCATATCCTCCTGTAGAGACCAACAAGGTAATTTGTGCTCAGGATATTGAAAGAACATTTTTCCAAACTGTTGGTATCCGATAGCAGTGAAGACGGCGAAGATACCACAGATCCAATTCCAGAAGATGGTATTGAATGTATACCGCCCAGCCAAGATGAGGTAAGGACAGCAATAAACCCGCTGAATAATAATAAGGCAGGAGCAGATGGCCTACCAGCCGAGCTGTTCAAAACCGGAGACGACACGCTGATAAGGTGTATGCATCAGCTATTTAGCACCATCTGGCAGGAAGAACGCGTACTCGACGATTGGAACGTGAGCATCCTATGTCCAGTCCACAAGAAGGGTGATAAGACTGTGTGCTCCAATTACAGGGGCATAAGTCTGCTCCCTATTGCATATAAGATAGTATCTGGCATATTGTGTGAGAGACTAAAGCCTAGGGTCAATGAAATTATTGGACCCTATCAGTGCGGCTTTAGACCTGGCAAAACCACCATTGACCAGATATTTACCTTGAGACAAATCCTGGAAAAGACCCAAGAAATGCAAATCGACACCTTCCATCTTTTCGTCGATTATAAAGCAGCATTCGACAGCCCTATACGTTCAAAGGTGTTCCAAGCCATGTCTGATTTTGGTATTCCTGCAAAGCTCATTCGGCTCTGTAGAATGGCATTAACTGAGACGAGATCATCAGTTAAATTAGGAAAGAACCTCTCCGAAGAGTTTATTACCAAAAGAGGTTTCAGACAAGGAGACGGCCTGTCGTGTGATCTATTCAACATCCTGATGGAAAAGGTCATACGAGACGCGAAGGTCAAAAGAAATGGAACGATATACACGAACAGCCATATGTTACTGGCTTATGCCGACGACATTGACATCATGGGTCGATCGGTAAATTAAGTGACTGACACCTTTGCAAAAGTCGAAAGAGAATCTGCTAAAGTTGGTCTGGCAGTAAACGGCGAAAAAACCAAGTTGATGGTATCGACGCGTAATATGTCCACAAACCCCGCACCATCTGTGAATGTTGGTACCTACAATTTTTAGGTAGTAAAGGACTTCGTCTACCTCGGCACCGCCATAAACACAACAAATAACATCAGTTGTGAAATGCGAAGAAGAATAGTGTTGGCTAACAGATGCTACTTTGGGCTGAGTAAGCAGTTTAGGAATAAAACCACCTCTCGTCAAACAAAAATAACACTTTACAAAACACTGATACTACCCGTGTTAATTTATGGTTCCGAAGCTTGGGTACTTGCTGAAGCAGATAAGGGTGTGCTTGGTGTGTTCGAGAGAAAAATTCTTCGAAAGATCTACGGGCCAATCTGTGTTGACGGCGAATATCGGCGTCGTATGAACAACGAGCTGTATCAGCTATACAAAGACAAGAATATAGTTAAACGTATCGAGATGCAACGATTGCGAGGGCTAGGCCATGTTATAAGAATGAGTGATGATGAACCCACTAAAAAGGCGTATTAATACATGCGGCCCGTAGGAGGTTCTCGCAGATCTGGAAGGCTAAAGCTTCGTTGGAGCGAACAAGTGAAACGAGATATCAGAAAGCTACATATCCCAGATTGGGAAAATACAGCAGCAAACAGAGAGGATTGGAGATTTTTTCTTAGTTCGGCTTATGGAACAAATGTTCTGTAAAAGGCCAGCTAAGTAAGTAAGTATAATATCCCCATGTAAAACTGATGAATTTTACGCTCAATTTGTAATTTGTATTATTGCTGGGTAAGTAAATGTTTTGATATAGTCTTCACGATAACGCCCACGATAGGGAACTCTCAATGTGTAAGGAATATCCTTAAAAAATTGTCTAGGTCCACGTATTGATTTATTTTTTTTTATCGTTTTGAGGTTATTTAAATATAAATCTGAATTATTATATAATTGTGTACAATAGAAGATCTCTATTTGACAAACATCCCTCCATATTTCTAATTTTTTATCCTCTACGCTTCGCTAGTCTTTTTATAAATTGCGTATTAATTAGATACAATAAACTTCAATTTCATGTACATATTTCAAGTTTAATACCTTTTGGCATGCCCGAAAGTTATGTATGCTTCTTTAAAAAAATTTCACATAAATTGATTTAAAAAAATTATATTTGTTAGCATTACTAATTGAACAGCAAAATGCCTAATGGGCGGGCCAGTCAATTACAATGTTTGTGTTAAATAAACATTCGGAAAAAACACAATAATTTGATATGTCGCCCTCGGGTAATGGCAGATAAGTCTGAGTCAATTAAGTGTGACTAAATTTGAATTTATGTAAATATTTATTTTGTAAATTAGTTGTATTCAAATGTCTACTTTCAGATTAACTTCCCCTAAGCGGAAGTATTTGTGGAGAATTTAAAATAAAATCTGTTTTGCTGTTAAATTGGCATCAATATTTGTGTACAATTACTACGGTCTGTTTAACATTCCTAATATTAATGGAATTTCTGTTGAAGCGCTTTATTGATTGAAACAAAACAGTCTATTTTTACTGGCAGACAACGACAAACATTTAACAGAATAAAAGGCCAGTCTTAAATTCAGAATAATTCTTTTATTTTAAATTACTTTTTATATACATATTACTGCCGCTATTTACAATGAAGAAGAAAATATATGGGGGTTTCTGAGTGAAATTGGGCACCTTTTCAAAAAGTGGTTTTTGATTTCCTTAATTTGTTGTTGTGTTGATGCCGCTCCTCATAATCTTTTTTGTATTCTTTGTGTTTTTTATAAGCTATCTGGTAAAAAATAGAACAAATTTCACAGTGGGCTTGGATGCAAATATCGCTATATAATATTTAAAAACAATTTTTATAAATGATTGTACCCTTCGATTTCCTTGAAAATTTTGTTTGTGTTAAACTACCATTAATTACAAAAATTGTAAGTCCTGCTTCGTAGTGGAATTCGAATAATTACTATTTTTTCTATTTTTTTTTAAATTGTCAATACAATTTTTTCTTTACACACATATGAGGGGAGCAGGGACGTACGCAGGATTTCATTTCGGGGGGGGGGCCCAACTTGACCAAAAATCATGAAAAATTCAAATGTTGTATAGCGTTACGTAAAGCTATTTTAATGGGTTATGGCCACTTATAAGAATCAGAAAAGTCATTTTCATGCGGTTTTTATAAGAAATCTATTAAACCTTGAGTTACCTTCTATTTTTTTTTTTTTTTTGAAAAATCTTTCTAAAGCAGTTTGCGGTACCCACTGTAGTTTGAAAAAGAGTAAACCGATCAGCATATATTTTTGTGGGATCATTACGAACTTAATAATCTTGTCCATTATCGAAACGGAATTAAAAAAATAAATTTTAAACATTTTGAACAGTTAAAATCAAAATTTCGATTTTAACAAAAAAAAAAAAAAAAAAAACTAAACAAAATTATACTTTTTTTGTCGGACTCCGTCAGCAGTTATTTAAGGACTCTCTCGGTTAATCACGTGCTTTATGTGTATAATAGTCCCACAAAAACATATAAAGACCGGAGCATCTGTTTTCAAGCACCGCTTTCAAAAGTGGCTCTTCGAGGAAAATACGTTTTTAGACTCTATGCTACATACAAAGCTCGAAAGCTCATATCTCGGTAAATTTTTGTCCGATGGACTGGAGATTTTGGCACATATTCTAGTCTACATGTACTTTAAAATGAACCAACAAAGTTTAGATTTTTCGAATTTTATATGAAATATTGGCACATAGTATATAAATTCAATAGAATGAATTCATAATATTTAGGATACAATTTTAAATATTTGCAGAGTAGGATATTTAGAATTGAAAATAGGCAATATCGAGCCACGTTGGTAAAGTTTTTAATCATACAGGTCCATGTTTTGGTTTTTCGCAGAATTTTACAACCACAAAGAATTGCCGTTGTCGTTGCTATAGCAAGATTTTCATTATTTTAATTTTTTATTATTTTAATTTTTAAGAATATCGTCTGTCGTTGTCGTTGATATGTTTCCAAATGAACACATTAAGAAAAATTTAACAGATTTGGAGATATGTTGCGAAATGTATACAAATTATGGAACTTTTAGATATATTATATCATTTGAGGCAATAAATGTAGTTTTTCCAGTTCATTATTTCTCCAAATATTTTATTCTGGCCTTTATCTACAAGTTTCAGAGGTCAGAAGAAGATTTGCATTGGTTTCAGGGATATAGCCCCGAGTTGCTTAAAAAAGTCAGTATTTAACAATGTTTAGATGAGGCCATAAAATCCAAGCTGGATCTGACTCAACAAAACGCAACTAGGGCTGTTATATTTTGGGTCTGTACTTTCACAAAATCCTCACTTCGAATTGTTTGCACAAGATTACCTTAAAAATGTTGCACAGGCTGGGGGTGAAAAATTCTTTTTTGGCGATGAATGTCGATTAAGATAATATGATGAACCCGGAAGGACAGTTTTGCCATAGGTCAAACTTCTGAGTTATAGCGAAATGAATTCTTTCTTGACAAACTATACATACCTATATGACAAAAAACCTAGCGAAATTTTATCACGCCATAACTCAGAAGTTTGACCTATGGCAAAACTGTCCTGGTTTTAATGTCGGAATATCCGGTTCAAAAACTGAGATAACCGGATCTATCCCCCAAGAAAATTTTTTATTAACGTGTTCATCATTACAAGAGCTATTTGTGGTAAATATTTTGAAAGCACCCCAGATTTCAACATAGGCAATAACCAATTGTTATGTCTACATATCTATACATAACCAATAACGAATACACAGAAAAACAAAACATAGTTTAATTCTGAACCAAGTCCGAATAAATGCCAAAAATGGCAATGAAAACGGAGCAAAATCGACTAGTTGCCAAAGAAAACCGTACCTAAAATATTCTGAGGAACATTTTTGTAGAATATTTGAATGCTGAAAAATCTCATCTTGTGGTACTTTCACTAAGGTTCAAAAATAAAGGACGAAAAGGACATTAAAGGCATTGAGTTAAAATAATGAAATGTTCTACAAAAAGATTCGCCAATCGATTTGACTGAAAACATGTCACCTCAAAACGAAGCTACGCCAAACAGAGATATGGAGCTATTTTCCTAAGTATTATAGGTTAAAAATCAAAAATTTCATCGCGCAATATCTCAGAAACTTGACCTATGGCGAAAATTTCCTTTTCGGTTCTTAGTATACTCATTAAGGGATTTCATCTCCAAATTAAATTTTCCACCCCCAAAAATGCTGCTGCACAGTGTAATAAGCTAATTAATTTTTGAAATTAATCTTATTTTGAGAGACACTCCTCTTGATATTTATCGCGCCCATAAGTTATTTTAGTTGGTCACCGTAGTATTTAGAGCTTTGTCAGGAAGCATGAACTTGTCCACGAAAAATAGGATATCGCTGTAAACAAGACTACAAAATGTCCAAAGGATCCTCGAACAGTATTTAAACTGCAATTATGTTAGACTTCTATGAGGGACATGAAGATGTTGTCCAAACATATTCTCTTGGAACTTGATGTACTTTTGGAAGTAAATTTGCGAGTGGACCTAGGTAGTATATACTAGGTTCGATTTTAGACTGAATCGTTT
Organism: Musca autumnalis; assembly: GCF_047663935.1. Lineage (NCBI taxonomy): Eukaryota > Metazoa > Arthropoda > Insecta > Diptera > Muscidae > Musca > Musca autumnalis. The sequence goes on from NW_027411644.1 coordinate 267,265,687, forward strand.
AGTCCCTTCGACCATTTTAGTTAACATTTTTTAACTTTTATGGCAGAGGTACCGATATAACTTAAATTTAATTTGGACAAAACTTTACGGGATCCATATCTTGGACCAAATCAGTTGATCCGTTCGAGAGTTGTCATGAGTTCCAACCTGCCAGACAAACGGACGGTGGTAAGTACTTCCATCTTGTCTGAAACGAATATCGTCCAAACAAATTTGGAGTCTAAAATCATTATTTAGATGAGACCTATTTGTTTCGTATCCTAGTATATATAATCTCGTAACCTTAAAGTCTGAGGCTACAATTATACTTCGATGATGATAAAGAAAAAAATAAAGTGACGCACAAAAATTCATTTGTCTTCATTATTTTCTCATACTGTTTAGCAGCTAATTTGTCTAAAATAGGATAACAAATGTTGGCGATGCCAGTAAAACAAATTTCTAAATGACTTTCATGATTTAGTCCACGAAGGACCGACTCTTCATTTTATCCAATATAAATTTTTTCATATACTTCCATTCCCACAATACTCAACTCGTTATTTTTGTTGTTACAGAATGAGTTTTAAGCTTCGAGAGCTATATATAGTTCGAATATGACATAAAGTTGGAGTATATTCATTATGGAATTCGCATTTGATAGTGGAATGATATGACATGAAGAAGTAATTCAGATTTCATTGGAAATTTCTCTCAAAAACAGCATACAAACAAAAATTTTTCAAATATTTTCTTACAAAACATGTTAATGATGAACATTTTCTGTTCAGAAACTTAAGAAAAGTATAAGTTTTAATTTGAAATCTTCAAACATACAAACATTTTTATGAGAAAAAAATATAAAGAGTAGTTACAGTAGCTTAACAAATTTTGTTCGACCAAACGATTTCGGGGGGGGGGGGCCCGGGCCCCCTGTGCCCCCCCCCCTGCGTACGTCCCTGGAGGGGAGTATGCACATATTCAGGTGAACCAGCTAAAATAACAAGGGTATCCGGATCTGTCCCTTCAAAAAATGTATGTCTCGTAAAGAGCATAATAATATTACCCACCTTTTAAAAAATCCATCAAAATTGGAGAGTTATTTCACGAAAGATTCATTTTATGTCAAACTAGGCGTAGACCTGGATCTACTGTACCGATTACTACAAAGTGGAAAGACCGACCCAAAGGTCCAGTGGAACAATGACATGAAGTCCCTGTGGAATGGCTGACCCGAAGGTCCAATGTGTATGTATTGGCCATCACAATTTAATGGGTATCCTTCAAAAAAGTATTCCCAACACAATGACATAGAGGTGTAAGTTAGCGAACAACTTTTGTTCCAAGAGAAGTATCTCAGAAGTATTTGCCTACTGAAAACTGTTGTTACACAGACGGTTGGATGTCCGGGGTAGAACGGGACAGAAACCGAAATCTCTCGTCATCTCTGGCCGATTCGTAATACGGTCCTTAAAATTAAAAGTAAAAAAAAAAACGTTAAATTCCGTGCCGGGCCGAACTTTTTATACCCTTCATCATGAAATATGTATTCTGAACTTATATGGAATAATTAATTATCACAATTTTATGTGGAGATTTTTTTTGAGTAATGGGAGCCCCAAATAATAAGATCCTCAAAGTACCGAAAATATGGAGGCTATACCAAAACTTGGACCTATGCACAGTGGATCCACCCATTGGCCAAAAATAAAAAAATGAATGTCAAAATTTTGGTACAACATCTGGCAACTCTGACAGCTATGACATGGACCTTTTAAAAAATATATTAATTTTTCTTTCATTCGAACGCGATCTTCTTAAGAATAGCTTCAAAAGTCGGAACATTTGACTAATATTTTTTGTTGTGAGTACAACATATTTTTTAAGTGCAAGTAAATATATTCAAAATATCGCGAAACTAATACATATAACAAAATATTATAGTGGATTTTGAAGGAGGAGATAATAGCTTAATTTTCATTAAAAAATAGTGTTTTAGCGTGTTGTAGAATTCTAGTTACCTGCATATTTTCTTGGTGTATTTTGTAATGCCAATTTCATCCCATACTTAAATTTGACCTAAGGTTTTAGTCATGATGCCCACCAGTGCCCACCTCGGGAATAATTTTCCAAAGTAGTTCATGGGTTGAAGATTATTTAGATTAAAATCAGCTGCCATCTAGTGCCAGACTATAAATGGTGGGCCGCTGACTAAAGCTGCCCTAGAATGGGGTTTCTATGGATATATTAGCGTATAACTCTGTTATCTGACCACGTACATTAACAGAATTGGCATCAGTGGCAAGACGAAGAAATCTTCTTCCAAATTTGTCTTGCGTTAGCGGTACGTGCCTTCCAGAAAGAACGCTATAAGATCTATATTAAAAATTTTACCAATTTTCAGACAAAAATTTCGATTTTTTTTATCCGCCAAATTGATTGAATTTTATGTTGTTTTGGAGATTGTTTTGTTTCCCCAAGCCTATTTTTGCATTATAAGATAATCGGGACCTTTTTTCATGTCATTTTGTATTAACAGCATAAAACAATTCATACCGTTTGCCCCCTCCAGAGGGGAAGGGGGAAGAATGTTACGCTCGTGGTTTCTTAAAACTCTCTTCGCAGCAACACAAAGCTGTAACCGGCGCATTGGCTTGATTTTTACACTCTAAATATTTTTGGCCACTTTCTCCATACAAGTGGATCCACTGTGCTATGTTGAAAATTTTTGGTAGAGAAGTATCATGCCTGCAGGGAGTCTCAATTACATCCAGTTCGATTAAAAATTGTAATTTAAATCCTCAAATTACTGCAAATGTCAAACTGCAGCTAGTTCGGTTAAAAAGTGTAGCTAAAATCCTCAAAATACCAAAAATCGTTATATGAGGGCTAAAACAAACCATTGGCCGATATAGCCCATCTTTGAACTTGACCTGCCTATGGAAAAATATAGGGTTCTAGCACAATTTTTGTGAACGCTAGAGTGATTTCAACAGACTGACATGGCTTAATCCACTCCGAATTTTATCCTGATCAAGAATATATACTTTATGGGGTCGCAAATGATTCTTTCAATGCGTTACAAACGGAAAAAAAACCAGTAAGGAAAGGATCAAAGTCGGGCGGGGCCGACTATATAATACCCTACACCACTGTGAATATGTAAAATATATATGGGAGCTAATTACAAATCAGAACAGATTTCGATAAAATTTTTCACATTTATTTGTAGACCAAATTCAGTCACATAGTCCAAATTTTATCAAAATTGGACATATATAGCGTGTTTCGTACATCAAATCGGTCGAAAATATATATGGGAGCTATATCCAAATCTGAACCGATCTCGATATGATTTGGCACAGTTATTTCTAGACTAACCACCGTCACACATTCGAAATGTTATTGAAATCGGACAAATATAGCGTGTTTCGTGCATCAAATACCTCAAATCTGCCTAAAATATATATGAGAGCTATATCCAAATCTGAACCGATTTCGATCACCGTCGCACAGTTTAATTGAAATCGGACATATATAGCGTGATTCGTGCACCAAATGCCTTAAATCGGGCGAAAATATATATGGGGGCTATATCTAAATCTGAACCGATTTCTATATATTTTAGCAGACTTATTTCTAGACTAAATTCCGTCGCACATTCCAAATTTCATTGAAATCGGACATATATAGCGTGTTTCATGCACCAAATGCCTTAAATCGGGCGAAGATATATTTGGGGGCTATATCCAAATCTGAACCGATTTTTATTAAAATAAATAGCGTTCGTCTTTTGGCCAAAAAAACTATCTTCCATTTTCATGCGAATCGGACAATAAATGCGGCCTGTACTTTGTTTACAAAAATACATGGACAGACGGACAGGCGGACAGACAGACGGACATTCGTAAATCGACTCAGAAAGTGATTCTATGTATATCCCTAAAAGGAACTATAGATCTATCTCGTTTTCTTTTGCATGTTACAAACTAATGCACCAAGACATAATACCCCTTACCACAAGGTGGTGTAGGGTATAATAAACCTAATATACCCTCCCTACTATGGTGGAGGTTATAAAAACTGTATTAGATTTATAAATTCGATGAACAGTTATTCTGGGGGATGCCCAGATATCAAATTTCCCTGTAAAAAATGGTAGGGTATTAGCAACATTAAAGGTAGATACATAATATAAAACCGCTAAATTAGCAACATTAAATGTAGATACATAATATAAAACCGCTAAATGCGTCAGGTCCAGAGGCTGTGTGAATTGAAAAATTTCTTTCCCTCCCCCCAAAAAAAAAAAAAAAACGTATGTATTTAGCGGGGTTTCTGAACTTTGGGGCTTATGAAATATGGATTTGGATTAAGTTTTAAGGGGGAGGTACCTAAAGGAATGGACGGACATGATCCATTTTGGTAGTGGGCCTTATTTTGGGAGACATTCCTCTCAATACATATCGCTCTCACAAGTCATTCCTGTTGGTCACCATATAATTTAGAACTTTGGACCATTATATCAGGAAATATGGACTTGCCCGCGAAAAACATATTATCGCTTTAAACAGGGACACTAGGAGAACCTTCGGTAAAGGATTCTCGAACAGATCCTTAACCGCACTTAAACAAAAGTGTTGAACATTTGTGTGGGTCGTACCCCAAGCAGTGGTGCGATAGGGCCCACTTTTGAACATAAACTAAGTTTGGACACAATATTTCGAGATCCAAAGTTGTTGTTGTTGTTGCGTTTATGAGATATCATTTTAGCGCATATTTTCGAACGTTTGTGAGGGAGGTATCGGAAGAAGTGGCCCGGTAAGCACTAACTTCGAATTGTATTCGAATTAGAAGAAATATTACGATATGCAAAGTGTGGACCAACGCAGTATTCGGTGCGAGAGTTGTCTTGTGCAACAGCCACTACACTTGCTGGCCGTAGGCGTATGTATGGACTTGCCACTCAAAAAATTTATGCCGTCGTAATATAGGCCTTGAGTGTAACCTGTTGCAAGAAAAATCAAAACGATTCGAGAGGAGGTCCTAAACTGCACTTTTCCGAATATTGTGTGGGAGGTACCCGCAAGAGTTGACATACATACATATTTATATAGTTCATAATATAACATGATCTATCCCCCTGTTTTTATAACATATTTTTGTTCGTTCGTCTATATTCGTAATAATTTAGGCATCCATAGCGTAGATGAGTTCCATATATACACGGTGCTCTTGAAACAATTTTAAATGGAAGGTGCTTACACCTCGGAAATTTTTGCGGATTCTGAAACTACAATGTTTATAGATGAGAACAATCAAAAAACAAAAAAAATGATGGAGCGCTTTTTAAATAAATCGCGATTTAAGTTGACATTTTTAGGGGTTGTTTAGGTTTTCGCGATTTTGCTTAGAAACCACATTTCCTATCAAAATGGGACTAAAACAAATGTTGTAGATATGAAAATTCTCTACAAGATTGACCTTTATGATATTCTCGTCGGTTTTACCGTTTTTGAGATATAGAAGTTCAAATTGGGATAATTCAAATTCAATTCAATTCTGTATCGCCCCCTTATAAAACAATGTCATGACTGCAAATTCCCAACTTAAACTTATATATCTAAAAAATGTTACAACTAAGGATAAGTTACTTAAGCCAGTCTTGTAGAGAATTTTCACAGCTTTAAGATTTTCTCAGGTCACATGTCGATACGACTTACCGTATTCAAGCAAATTCGCGAAACCCTAACAAAAAAAACTAAAAATGTAAACTGAGCTTCCTTATCTCAAAAATGGTACAAGCTGGGTACAAATGATAAATGTCAATCCTCTAGAGAATTTTGACAGCTACAACATTTTCTTTAGCTCCATTTCGATTGGACTTGCGGTTTTCAAGCAAAATCTAAAAAACCTAAAAAACACCTAAAAATGTGAATTTTGACCGCGATTTATTTAAAAATCCCTACAGCGATTTTTTCTTGCTTTTGGATTTTTCTCATCTATGAACACTGCTGATTCAGAATTCACAAAAAACTTTCCCTGTGTAAGCGGTTTCCATCAAAAGTTAGTTAAGGCGCACCCTACATGACATTGTTTTATAAGGGGGCGATACAGTCAGTGCATTGTCCCAAGTTGAACATCTATATCTCAAAAATGGTAAAAACTACGAAAATACCATAAAGGTCGATCTTTTAGAGAATTTTCATAGCTACAATATTTGTTCTAGTCCCATTTTGATAGGAAATGCGGTTTCTAAGCAAAATCGCGAAAACCTAAACAACCCCTAAAAATGCCAACTTAAATTGCGATTTATTTAAAAAGCGCTCTGGCGATTTTTTTTTTGTTTTTTGATTTTTCTCATCTATGAACATTGTAGTTTCAGAATCCGCAAAAACTTCCGAGGTGTAAGCACCTTCCATTTAAAATTGTTTCAAGAGCACCGTGTATAGATAAGAATTCCTCATTTAAAAATCAGCGCTCTCCATTTGCGCTATGGCTAGTCAATCGATTTACACAATTTGACAATTCGTGTGAGAAGAATAAAACATTTTACAAAAACAGAGTGTATGTCTCGCAGAAATATCATGATGTGTACAGTATGGACCAAATTGGTTATTGCTTTCGAGAATTATCGTGTGCACCATTTTAGCGAAAAGTTTTGAACTGTTGTGGGAGAGGTCCCAAAGGAGTGGGCCGGTGTGGCCCATCTTAGTATTTGATTTAAGTTTGCGCAAAATATTACGACTGCCAAATTTGGGGTCGAATTAGTTTATCCGTTGGTTTTTCAGCTTTCGATTCATCATCTTTAGAAGTATGGACTTGGCACTCAAAAAGTTTATACCGTCGTAACATGTTAGAAAAATCAAAACTACTCGCGATAAGGTCTTAAACTGCACTTTTCCGAAATTTTGTGTGGGAGGTACCCAAGGGAGTGGACCGATATAGTAAATATTCTTACTTCATCTATGTCTGGTAGAAATATTACGATGCGCAAAGTATGAACCAATTCGGTTGGTCCCTTCAAGAGTTATCGTACGCATAATTTTTGCAAAACATTTTGAACTTTTGTGTGGGAGGTACCCGAGGGAGTGAACCGATATGGCCCATCTTCGAACTTAAACTAAGTTTGGACAAAATATTAGAAATGCCAAATTTTAGACCAAATCCGTTCGAAGTTATCGTGCGCTCCAGCCAGCCAGAAAAATAGAATCCAAATTGTCTGAAACGGATTCCGTCCAAACATACTTTTAGGCCCCAAGTAACTAACTAACAGCAAAGGCTAACATGTATCAAAAATTCCTTTTCTTTAAAAAAGTGTTAGTCGTTGTGCCCTCTAGACCTGGGTTAGAGTATGGCCAACAGGACAAGTGGCGATTCTCGCTCCTCTTTTCTACCTAACCTTACCTAGTCCGTCCAAAGTTGGATAGGTTGGTCAAAGCATGATACTCATTACCGAACATGTTTAAATATTTCTAACATGTTTAAATATAAGCAACAATAAATTGTTTTATAAATATGTATGTATATTAATAAGATTCGCGAGAATGGCTAATTATCTTTTAAAAATTCCTTAATTACCCATTTCAAGAAATTATTATTGTTTTTATATTGCTTGTGATATGATTTCAAATATACCGCTTCATTTCCTACATAAAATTGTTCGAAATGACCCTTGTAAAGCATATCGAATTTTGATTTTATTCCATTTCATGGTTAAAGAAATGTATACTTTATGAAATAAAAGGAAGGGAGGAAGAAAGGAAGAGGTTTAGAAATAAATTCATGATTTTCCCATTGGAATATGAAAACGAAGGAACACAACCGAAAAATGCAAACATTTCTCTATTGACATTTTTCACCACAAAAAGAAAAAAACACAATCTCTTTAGGCTCAATTGGACATTTATTGGTGCGTAGCTTATATAAATTTGCGCAAGCTTTCTAGGAATGTTTTGCCTATATCCTTTTTTTGCAATATTGATATTTGATTACCAAGTTTTATGTTTGACCAACCCGTCGTCGTTGCCTATCGGGGAGCACAAAAATGCTCGCACTTCCACATTCGATTGTCGATACGTAAAATGCCGCAGAATAACTGAGTTGTGGGTTCCTAGTGTTGTTATTAATTGATTTTGTTATTAGTTTTACTTTTTTTATTTTACCCAATGGACAGTGACGCATTAAAATAAATGCCACTTCAAAAAACATGTGCTTAAGTAGTTTTGTTGTTATGGTCACTTAATATTGAATATTTGAGAAATTTAAGAAAAGTGATTCATGTGATGGTTTATTATTTGTACCGCTTAAATTTCTTGTTAAGAGGGACAAAGGAGAGTAAACTTCAACCTACTATCCACCTAACGCAAAAAATAAATAAATAAGAAATAAATAAATTATAATAATAGTTGTAATAAAAACAAGTGAAAACGATGTATCAAGGGTTCTCTCGAAAATTAGGTTCGAATATGGATAATATCGGTGCACTCCTTCAGGTACCTCCCACACAAAATTTTAAATATCTGATTTCACCGAAATTTGTACATTCTAAAATTACTTCCAGACATACATATAAGAAGCACCAAGAGGGTCTATATGGAACAACATCAAAAGTCCAACATAAGTGCAGTGGAAGGGCTGTTGGGTGATCCATTCCTTAAATAATGCAAAAAAATATCTAATGACTTCCGAAATTAGGTCCACTTCCAAAATGGACTATAGTATCTGTCCATTCATTCAGGTATCTTCTGCACAAAAGTGCAAAACTTTTGCACTTTTTTCGTAGTCAAATTTATGAGTACAACATAAGCTTTTATTCGCAACGCCCACAATCGTGAAGTTATATACCCCAAGTGTTTCGATGTTTTTGTTCGTGTCCAAAAAAGGACACGAAATTCTGAAACTCCCTAACTATAAAATAAACCAAAAAGAAATAGACCCTATTGCACAGTGGTCAAATTTTCGAAAAACCTGGCCAAAAATTGAAAAAAATATCAATGTACACTTAATAGTGTCAAATATTGTATATAGGATCCCACTGCGTGTAATTATGAAAAAAATATATACGTTTCTTGTTTAGTTAGTGGGTATAAAAGCAGGCCAAAATAAACAACGGGTTTTAAATATTTTTTTTGGATTTGTAATGAATGGTATGTGAAATGAATTTAAGAGTAACATCGAGTTGGGCTGTGTTCCTCATCATTTCATAAAAACGGAAGAGTTTTTTTTTTAATTTTTATCGAAACATCCTGCACATATTTGCAGTTTTCGTTTCAAGTGGTATTTTGACTTGCAGATATATACATATTTTCGTTGATTCAGAATGTCTGAATATGGTAACTTCCTAGGACGTACAGTAAAATTTTATGGCGAACAAATTTCTAAAATATTATGATCTGATACGATCACATTTATAGGAGAATTTAAAGATTTGTGGAAATAGAAACCAAAAATGACCTTTTATGACTCACATGAGGGTTAATTTTTTTTTAAGAAAAAACCAGCAACCCGAAAAACATAAGAATCTATGGTTAGGTCTAAATCCATTACTTTTTATAGTTTTGACCAGGTTTTTCGTAAAATTGGCCACTGTGCATTTGGTTGCCCGAAGGCATTTGCACCAATCCCGACAAAGTGGGAATTGTACAAAAACTTCCTTCCCCAACTAATTTTAAGGAGCTACGACGCATATTGGGAATGGCATCGTGGTATGGGCGGTTTACACCAAACTTCGCGAAGGTCACGAGTCTACTCAACCAGCTTCAGAAGAATTCTGCCAAATGGGAATGGGGCCGACGCAAGCGCCTTTGACAATTTAAAGCGTATCCTGACCGAATGAGGCTAAGACCGTCAAAATGCCGAAAACGTGAGGTACCGTTCTATGAGTATATATTGAAATGCTGAAGATTTTCTGGGAAAATGTTTTGTAGCTCTTAAGCAGACTAACTGCGAAATTTCAGCTATTTCAGTGAGAAAATGTGGCTAAAACTTTCAAAATACCGAAAATCGGGAGATACACCTGTGTTGGGGGCTACATCAAAACGTGGACATGTGCTGACAATTTTCTGGAAAAAATTTTGCAAGACTAAATACCAAATTTCAGTAATTTTAGTGTGATAATGAGGCTATACCGAAAATCAGCTGGATCGCTCTTTATTGTACCATGGCAAATTTATACTCGTATAAGGTAGAAGCGACAACCAGTTGTATTTTTCCTTTTTTTGTTAATTTGGTTTTCAATGTGTAATATGGTTTACGCACAGTCATGGTAGAACAATAACATGTAACAGCAATACACAGCTGACTGAACTGGGTTGTAACGTTAATGTCAAATTCCATACAACATTTTATATATTTATTTCTATTTCGATGTACATCAGGGATATATATTTTTTTTGAGGAAAAAATATATCATTCCGAAGAAAACAATTTCCCAGAAAGACTTCTTCATATCAATGATATGTAACCTTCTCCAAGTCCGAACGACGTGCCGCACAATAAAGCATCGCTTATAAAGGCGGTACAACGTTTGTTAATTTATGAGGTATTTTGTTAAATTTGAAAAAAAAAATAAAGCCCTAATAAACATGTGCTTCTTTGATTTCGAAAACAAAAGATTGAACCAGCTTCTCCTTTTTCAATGAATTTCCAGCGACCCCAAACATATTTGCAAGAATTCTACTTTCTGCGAGAAATTATGCATTTGGTGGAATGATGTGGAAACATTAAAATTGAAAATGTAACGAATTTTCATTCATGTTTTCCAAAATATTCAATCAAATGTGAAAAATATTAGTTTTATAAATTCCAATAACTTATAGACATTTCCTTGTTTTGTTTACATGTACCGGTGACAGTAACGTTACAAACAAAAACAAATTCCTTTGTGGTTGTTGTTGAGTTGTATTTGTTGTAGTATTTACTTTACCTTATATTTGTTCTCCATGACTCACAGTTCTGAATGCTTTTTATTAACATTTTGATTCAAATTTAGCTCTGTTCCTTTACGTTCAAGAATCTTCAAGTTTTCCCACTTTTTACTCGAAAAGCGTTCCTTTACTTCTGACAACATACAATTCATATGTGAGCAGTTTACAACTTTTACTACATTTGCCGGTTTTACTATTTTCAAAAGTAAAGGAACAGACCATTTGTTATATTTTAGAGGATTTTCAAAATGTATTTATGTTTTTCCAGAGAATTTTTTATAACGACCCCATTATTCAATATTTTCTTTGACATTGAATTTTCTATAACAACATTGTTGTTTTTGTAAATTTGTTAGTTCCCAGCAAAAAAAGTCCTCCCAAAATCATGGGTTTTGTAAGGGATTTTTGGCAGCCGTAACTACTCGCAAACCCCCTTTCTTCCCCATTATTTTTACAAGGGCATGTCGCACTCAGTTTGTAGTTATTTTATGACCACTAGAATAACTAGTTATTCTGTGGCCACTAGAAGTTGAAAAGTAAGTTGAAAAAAATTCTATTTTTAGAACAGTTGATGTGGAGAATTTGTTTATAATTTCAACACACTTCCTACTTTCATTTTACTTTATTTTATTTCGCTCGCTGTGCGAGTTGAACACACGAACCCTCTGATTTCTAGCCAAAGACACTACATTCTATGCCACGCACACGAACATTAAGGGTTGGTTAAGAACTTAAATGTGCAGTGCACATGTGCACCACGAACTGTTATTTTTTAATTAAAAAAACTCGCGTGCCGACTGTGAGCGTTGAACACACAACCCTAGGATTTATAGTCGGACACACACTCACTGTGACACCGTCCTCATTACCTAGTGAGGAGCAAAGTAAGTAGGTTTGCCTTGTAATTTTTTTAAGAAGTATCCCATTACTTTTCAGTTTACTTGTAATGGGAAAAGAAGCTTGTTTACATTACTTTGTAATGGGTTACGTAATGACTAATGGATCCGAATTTTTGCTGGGTTGTTGTAATTCATGCATTTACCTTATATCTCTCATATTTTGTTTGATTTAACCAGTGGGAAAATGGAAACAAGGGTAAACGAGAAGGTAATGCAGAGCCACTACAGAGCTGAAACTTGAAACTCTGCATTCCATTAATGCTGAAAATCTGCATTCCATTAACAGCAGATTTGGGTATAGTGGACAATCAATGTAAATTTGTTTGCCAAATTTGATTGCTCGCTCGATTAGTTTGGATTGTTTGTGTAAAATAATTCTTACAATGCGTTAAATAACTTATTCCCCATGTGATAAATTCTCTAATTTCCCTCTGGATAGTTTTAGTGCAGTATGACGTCATTCGTTATTACTCCTTCTACTCTCTCTTATTTGGTACCTCTGGCCCATTTGTTGTTTACATCAAGGGTAGGCATTGTGACTCACAAGAAAGCCCATGTGCTCTAAGTGAGCGTAAATTTGTTATCGCTCACAGCCTGTGTAGATGCTAACTCGTTGTGAACAACAACAAATTTACGCTCATTGAGAGCACAAGAGGGACACAAAAATTTTCTCTGCCTCACTCTGGTTTACATTCATCCGTTTGTATACATATGCGTATGTGTATTTGGAGAGCAGAAGATAAGTGAGTTTTGAGCCAGGTCAGGCATTTAGGCGCCCGTGTGCGCTCATTTAGCGTTGCTCTCTCCACACACACAATTCAACCCATTGAAAAAGCATGCACTCACACAATGACGCCCCGTAAAGTATGCAATAGAAAAGTATGATGCCTGACCTGGGTTTTGAGTTACCTAAGGGGTACTTTACACGGTATGTTTTTTACATATGAGTTGTCACTTCTGCCATACAAAATGTATATGCAAAGTGACAACTCATATGTAAAAAACATATCGTGTAAAGTACCCATAAGTAAAGTAAAGGTGTGTGATTAGTAAAGTAAAGTATGGTATACACGTAGTTAGTATACACGGAGTTAGTATACACGGAGTTAAGTTAAACCTAATTCCGTAACAATACCCTCCATCTTATGGTGTATGTTATAATATCTGATTATCTATGATTGTATGTATTTGACGAACAAAGCAGCAAATAAAGGAGAATATAACTTTAAAAACCTTACAAAATATTCGAGTGTATTAATTTGTTGTTCCCACTTCAAAAATCACGCATTTACGTACATGAGAAAAAGTAGCCCGAAATTAAAAAAAACACACACACACACCATATAAACCATTTTTAATTCATAAAACCCTTTAATGAACCTTTTGTCATTTTGAAAACCTTTAGAAAAATTGCCTTCATTTTATGTTTTCTAGAAAAGTCAAAGCCTCTTTATTTGCATTTTTTACAAACCCAAACCCAAGATCATGTTTACTTGTTTATAGTCCGTATGCAATTTATTTGTCTTTGGTTTTTATTATTTTTTCAATATGAGTAGATATAATTAATAACATTTGTTACATGCAATTTCATTGAATGACTTGTCGGCCTGTTCCTAAGTTTTAATAAACAACAATTCGAGCTGATTTAATGAAATCTCTTTATTTTGATTTACTCATCAAACTGGTTATTAAACGTTATTGTGCAATAGTTGCGTCATAAGTTGATTCTTAATTATTTGACTGATTAAATGAAATAAATTTAGCGGATTAGATCAAGTATATTAATAAATAAGTTCATACTTACTTTAGGAAATGTAAGATAACATTACGCTGAGGGTTTTCGTCATCGTTGAAAATTGGTTTGATGTTGTCTAACCAGGGGATGCGAATCCAGGCATTCAGCTTATATGAAGCGTACATGCCATCCTCTGATATAATTACTTTTTAAATATTAAAACCCATAGTAAATATGAATTAAAATTAGTTGTATATATATTATAATATTTATTATAAAATTTTCAACAGTCATTTAAGTTTCGTTATCGGATTAGACACCATAGCTGAAGACTAGTTCATCTTCTTTCTCACAGTTGAAGGTCGTTTTAACGCCGTTTTTCAACCAGGGTTGAGACCAAATTTTTATGTCACATCTTTTAGGCTTTTCTTCATTATCAATATCGATAATATCTGCTGTAATTTTGTACAAGATACCTGATACTACTTGCTTGCTGGCAGAATGGATTTCTCCCAATCTAAGAAGAAAAAAAATTATATTATAGACATTATATATTACAGATTTAAGTATTTAGTAAGTTGATAAATTTTGGATATAAATATTTTGTTCTTGGAATTCGTTCCTTCCATTTGTTATAATATGAATATACTTGAGGAACAATTTGTATAACATCTGCCAAGCAAACAAACCAAAACCGATTTTTTCTGTTTTTTGTTCATTAATATTTTTTTTGATTTTTTGTAATAATTTAAGAACTAATAGTTCAGTCATAATGGACATTGAAATAGCAAAAATTCCCACAAAGCTGAATTTGGGTGGAGAGCTAGAGTTTGCCATTAGCAGCAATTTCCTGAAAGTCCCCATCGATTCCATGTGTGCGAAAGAAGTTGTTAGGGTCAAAGGCCAAATTTTAAGAGTTTTTAGGGTTTCGGAATTTTTGTTGAAAACGGTGGTTCTAAGTAATAAGTGATTTCAGTAAATGTTGTAGACGGAAAATTTCTCTACATATTTGGTCATTATTATTTTTTGATAGAAGGAACCTTTCTTGAGATATAGCGGTTCTAAAAAAAAAATCATTAATATACACATATAAGGGAGATATGCACATATTCAGGCGAACCGGCTAAAATAGCCGAGGTGACCGGGTCTGTTCCCCCATATATATATTTTCCTTTGAAGAGCACAATTATACCTATCTTTAAAAAATCCCACAAAATTGGAGAGTGTTTATTAGTAGTATTCCACGTTAGAGTCACTTTATGCAAAATTAGCCCATCTAGCCCACATGTATAATTCGAAGCCCAACTCCAACTCTCCGATTTTATTTTATTTTAATTTTTATCCAAAGTAGGGTTTGTTGCAGTGATTATGGAAATGTATGGGCGGTGTATCCGGTTCGCCGATTGTTTGACCCGAAATGCCCGATTTAAACACCGGGATAGACCCGGTTCTACTGAATCGATTTCTGCAAAGTGGGTATCGTTTGAAAGTTTATAGAAATAGAAAGCGTCGTTATTTTAACGGGACCGCCTCCTGAAGTTCTTACGCGTCATCTTTTTCTACATGTGTAATTTGATCCTTAGATCTCGAAACATCCAGAAAGGTCACTTCTTTTTAAAAATCGTAAAGACCCTTATCGTAGAGAATCTTTAAATGTTCAACATTTACTTTAGCAGATTTTCGATAAGCTTTACAGTTTTTGAGAAAAATACAAATCGTCACCATAAATGTCCGAAGACGTAACCCACAAAACCAAAAAACGTTATGAAATGAAAAACTGTTTTATAGAATATCAATCTTATGAGGTCGAGTATTTGGAGTATTATCAATCCCTTATGAATGGGAGTAAGTAATGAAACTAAGACCGCAAAAACGCTTGGTTTTGGGATCGGTTATTACAACAACAACTGCAATGTTATCCCATTTTCCGAAATTCCATTTCTTGAATAGTATCGTTATTTTTAAACGCAGAAGCTTGAAATTTTGTCAGAGTACGTATTTTAGCTTTATATATCAGATTCTATCAAAAAGCGAATTTAGATTTGCATGTGGGTTACGTCTTCGGGCATTTATGGTGACGAAATATAAAATGACCTTTTACTCTGAATAACTTCATTTGCACACACGGGATCGATGTGGTTTTAAAGACATTACTTTTATAATATTAGGTCGTCTCAAGACCACACGAATGAATGAAGTGTGTATGGGAAATGTTACCAATATTTTCCTAATCCATTTCCAACAAATTTAAAGTTTTGTCTTTTCGCGCTACATCAACGATTTTCGGTACATAGGTTCAGGAAAAAATCCCCTGCACAAATCCATTCCCGAGCCTATTTTTAGACAACAGTTATTGCGATTTTATTTCTGGTTTTAAGAAAAAAATATTTAAAAACCGATAATTATTTTAAAGGGCACAACTGACACTAAAAAGTTATTACAAAGTGACCTCAGCAAGTATTTATAATATTTGTAAAATGTTACTCAATATTCGTGGAATTTTAAAAAATTACACATTTTTAAATGTAGCCCAGTTTTTTTTAAATAAAGGTCCGGTTTTTTCATTGGAATGATTTTCCTATTTTGAAATTTCTTGTATTTCGCATTTTAGAAGATGGATTTCAAGGGGAATGAGTTATTAGATCCCTGTTTGCGCAACGCGGCTAGAAGAAAATATCAAAAAACACTTAAAATCTGACTTCAAAATGTCTGCATCATATAATAGTAGATAGACGCGGATCAAATTTTGAAAAGTTATACATTAGTCAGATGATCCTAATTTAGATTGGTTCTAGTTTTACTTTTACAGGAAAATCGTAAATAGAGGGCACTATAGGTCCAATGGCAAGTTTCTGAGGCAAAAATTCTATTTTTCAAGTCATATATTTGAATAAAGTAGTAACTGGACCACTTAATAAGAAAAACATTTCAACCTGACAACACTTCATGACGTACACGTCCGAAGATCTGCTTTACCACTAGTGAAACCAGGTAACGTAATTTGGTGACCATGTGGTTCGAGTCCTTGGCTTTCACAAAATTTCAAAAAATAAAAAACAGGCTGAACCCGGCTGGGATTTGAACCCACGTCCTTGAAAACATATCAAAAAATGTTGTCACGGCGTGTTAGCGTTCAAAGCCAATACTCATAACTTCAAAGGCAGCGCAAAAAAGCGTTTGTCGTGAAGAAAATACATTTCAGCGGCCAAATATCCGCGTAAATGTATAAAACACATTTGCATTTGAAAAACGAAAAGTTCTAGGACAGAGAAGCCACTACATAGTCGATACGTCCGAAGATCTGCTTTACCACCAGTGAAACCAGGTAACGTAATTTGGTGACTATGTGGGTTCGAGTCCTTGGCTTTCCTTTTTCACTTGCAAATAATTTCCGATCATCAAGCTTAACTCTAAACGAGAAAATTAATAAAAAATCATTAAAAATGATCTTCGCCTTAAAAAGGCAAAATTTCAAAAAATAATTAACGCTTTTTTAAATTGGAGAATACGTGGGAAGGTATGCTTAGTAAGATTGTGATTAAGAATTAAAAAAAGTAAGACGCGATAAAAAATTGTTGGTGTAGACATGTAATGAGTTTTTTGTGTAGTTTTTATTGTGGTTTATATGTATGATATTTGGAGTAGAACTATCGGTATCACGACGTATCCGCGAAACCATATACATATGTATATGTTGTAGAAGGTAATAGTGAGTACTACATGTGTAGAAAAATTTATCCGCGTTAACTTATAGAAACCTAATAATAGATAGTTTGACACTAGAGTTGTATAGTTCATGAACGAACTAGTTTAATTGAACGATTCATTGAAAAGAGCGTATGAACTAGATCAGTCGATATAGTTCATTATAGTTCAATAGTTCACTGAACTATAATCAGTCGGTGACCGTACGATCAACGAACGATTCACAATCTAGTTCAACATGTCGTTCACAAATACATAAAGTGACGGCGTCGTCAATGTTAAGGGATGCCTTCGTAATGGTGATTATGTTTTGGATCAAGGTACATGGGATAGCTGTCCGAAAATGACGATTTCTACAAAAACATACGAGACATAACAGCTTACTTTATGGATAGAAAAAGGGAAAATATAAGAAGAAACACACACGCACAACGCAATAACAATTTCTACACACACACACACACAACATAAGATTTTTTGCCTGCCACCTAAATGAAGGATGTTTTTTTTTAAATTAATTAATCTTTATTTAAGAATGCAATCAATCTATGTAAATGTAATATTTTTGTTATGGAGTAGTTAAATTATATTAGTCTTTTGTTTGTATTTGTTGTATGTATGCGTTTTCATCAAACGACCGATTAAGAGCCGGTGAACGATTTTGATCCGAATGATTGACCTGGACAGTGAACTATGAACTAGATTACTGACCTAGTTCAGTTTAAAGAGCGGCAGCTATTGAACTAGATCTTTCAATTGAACTAGATTGTACAACTCTATTTGACACATTAAAATTTGGATATTTTTAAGTATTGGACTGGGCTGGGAGTGGGACTTGTCAATATGACACAAGTCGCCAAATTTGATAGTTATCTTAATCGAGTTATACCAAGCATTGAAATCATTTATTTTCAAGATCTCTTAAATTAGTAACTGGGACTACAAACTCCTACTAAATTTAAAAATCTTAAAGTATTCAAAAATCGGACGCGATCCCGGTATTCTACTTCCAAATCATCTCTGAGATTTCGCGTTTGGCTAAAACCCGTTGTGGGGGAGGTCCCCGCCCACTCCATTTTCGGTATAAAAACTACCTTACGATACATTCTAAGACCTGAAGAATCTATAGTCAAAGTTTTATTAAATTTGGTCCAGCTATTTCAGAGGATTTATATTTCGAACATCAAGGCAGACCTGAATAATTTTCTATATATAGGTATGTAGATATATATACCTGAACCGATCAGAACCAAATTTGCCGGACGTGATTCTGAATTGAACAGGATTTACCATATCAATTTTTTTCACCCGATTTTATTTATTTTATGCACCAACCTTTCTACGTATGTCCAATTTTGATAATATTTTATATGTGTAAGGGAATTTGGACTAGAAATAAGTTTGCCAAATTATTTTGAAAACGGTTCAGATGTTTGTCCATTTTCATGTATCGCACCGAATACAAAATTGGACAGACATTTTGATGAATTTTGGAAAACGTGACTCAATTCGGTCTACAAAAAAAATTCCGCCATATTATGTTGTAAGGTATCATTTTGTCGGCCCCACCCGACTTTGTTCCTTTCCTTGTTGGTTTCATATTATCACCAATGCAGCTTCTACGTTAATTATTTATTGTGGCTCAGATTATGAGATCGTGGCTAAAACAATTCAGTTAATATTCCAGATTTATTAAATGGTGCACCTCAACTTCAACGATTGTAAAACGTTTTTTAAAGATTACCATATACGCATTTATGATAGTTATTGCCATTAAATTTTTTTTGTATAGTCTGACTTGATAACCCTATTTCTCAATGTTTTACACAAATACTATGGTAAGTTTTATTCCTACATCATGTGTAATTGCCTCCCATATAATAGAAGATTGAACATTAATGTTGTACTTGTAATCTTCCATTTTTTGACAAGTTGATCGTGGCTGACAACGCTAAGAACCTAGCGTCCTAATCCGCCATCATTATGTGAAAAACTTCGTAAAAATGGACATCGTTATATCGGCTTAACATTTCATTTGAACCAGATTTTAGCCACTTCGGTTGAATAATTTGGCTAAAACCTTCAAAATACGAATATTTTCTGCGACATTGTTTGAATCTCCCAACGAAGAACTAATACCAAATTTCAGCTATAACAATTGAATAATGTGGCTAAAACCTTGGAGCGCAAGAAAACTCTCGTACGGATCAACCGATTCGGGTCAAAGTTTGGCCTTCGTAATATTTTTTCCAAATTTAGTTTAATTTCGAAGATACGCCATATCGGTATACTCCTTCACGTACCTCCTCCTCAAATGTTCAAAATTTTTCGGTGAAATGGTGCGCACGACAACTCTCAAAGACAGTAACCGATTTGGTCCTTACTATTCATATCGTAATATCTCTACGGGACATAGATCAGGTTCGTATATGGACTATATCCCAGCAAAATAAATTGGAAGTAGTGCAATGTAGACTAGTTCTTTCACGGCATGTTTTTATGCAGTTCAAACGGAGTCGTGAAAAAGGCACTCCATTCCCCACATTTTAACCGCATTTGGAAGCAATCCAAAGAATCACATCCATTTGTCACATTTTAACAACATCCGGAGGCAGTTCAACGGAGTCGTGAAAAAGGCACTCCAATTCCTCACAATTTAACAGCATCCGGATGCAGTGCAAACGGAGTCGTGAAAAAGGCACTCCGTTCACTACATTTTATTAGCAGTTGTTAGAGATCCCTACATGCACATAAATCAGTTTGTACATCTCTACAGGCACCGGAATACATTTCCAAAAGGAGATAATCGTGTTAACATTTCCAAACATTTGTTAATACAAACAAAATAATATTTAATTTGTGAAAATTTTTCCGGTAACTCACGAGAAGAAAATTTCCGAATGGGAGTGCTGTTGGAGTACATGTCGAAATCTTAACTGGTGATGGGAAGACAATATCAAACCCATTTAGCAGATGAAGCAAAAGCACTTAAGCTTGGATTAAATGAAGAGCGGAGGAAACACACATTTTTGCGATTGAATTCAATAGAGAATTTTCATAATTTTTGTTAATTTAATAAAGTTATTAATATTTTTGTTTTACACAATTAATAAATGCATTTTATTTTGTTATTCAAAACACGTGCTCTGGACTGCCTCATATTCTACCCCAAAGGGTCAGTTAAAATGCAATGCCAAAGAGTCGGTTAAAATGCAGTGCCAAAGGTTCAGTTTAAATGCAATGCCAAAGGGTCAGTTAAAATGCGGTGCCAAAGGTTCAGTTAAAATGCAATGCCAAAGGGTCAGTTAAAATGCGGTGCAATGGAGTGCTTCTTTCAGTAGTCACTCCCTTGTAAAAATCATGAGTGAAAATGCATAATTTGATGTACTTCCAAATCACTTGTACATATCATTTAACTGCCTCTTTGGAGGCAAACTTTTCGCTGGGATAGGTTCACTCCTTCGAGTACCTCCCACACAAAATTTGGGAAAAGTGCAGTTTAAGGTCTGCCCTCGGATCGTTTTTTTGTAGCAACTTGTATTTGCTGTCCCATTACGACAGTACACGTTTTTTCAGGGGCAAGTCCATACTTCCTGAAAAAATGGTCCGAAAGCTGTAAAAACCCCTATGACACCATGTGTAGCGGCTGGAGCGCACGATAACTCTCGAACCGATCATCCAAATCGGTTTAAAGGGAGTCCCTTTGATTTTTGTTGTAACAAATTGTATTCGCTTTCCCCATTACAGCGGTAACAAGACCTTACTTCTTGAGATAATGGTCCAAAAGCTCCAAAAAGCCTGGCGGCACCAACTACACTAGGTAGTAGGTAAGATAACCCTCGAAGAGAGAAACCGATTTTATCCAAACGTTCTATATCGTATTATATACACGCAGAGAAAAAATATGATTGAACCAACAATATCCGAAGAGCAAAATATGTATTGTAAAGATATTGTTAGATTTCGCATGTAGTATTGTGAGTCCAACAATCGTTTTTGTTAATTACAAGAATAGTTGTTGTCATATTCAACAATAGTCGTTATCATATCCAACAATAGTTGTTGTCATATCCAACAATAATTTTTGTCTGCTGGACAATATTATTCTCTTTTCTTTGACAAAAAACATTTGGTGAGTTGTATGAGTTCCTCTTATATTTGTTATACCCTCAGCATTTATGCTAACGAGGGAATATACACTTTCATACGGACAAAATGTGCCTCATCGAAATAATGGTTTTAGACCCCAAGTATGTTTGGACGAAATGTGTTTCAGACAATTTGGAGTGGATTTAGCCATGTCCGTCCGTCTGTCTGTCTGGCTGGAGCGCACGATAACTCTCGAACGAATCAACCGATTTGGTTAAAATTTGGTTTACATAATATTTTGTCCAAACTTAGTTTAAGTTCGAAGATGGGTTATATCGGTCCACCCCTTCCGGTACCTCCCCCACAAAAGTTCGGAAATGGTCGGAAAATTTGTGCGCACCATAACTCTTGAAGGGAGTAACCGATTTGGTCAACACTTTGTACATCGTAAAATTTCTACCAGACTTAGATGAGGTTCCAATATGAATTCAATCGGTCTACTCCTTCGGGTATCTCCCACACAAAATTTCGGAAAAGTTCAGTTTAGGACCTGCTCTCGAATCGATCTGATTTTTGTTGTAGCAACTTGTATTCACTGCCCCCCTTTCGACGGTACAAGTTTCATCAGGGGGAAGTCCATACTTCCTGAGAAAATGGCCCGGAAGGTGCAAAAAAAAAAACCGTATGACACCCTATGTAGTGGTTGGAGCGCAAGATAACTCTCGAGCCAATCTGCAAAATGTCACATTCACAATATTTGGTGCAGGCTTAGGTTAGAAGATAAGCCATTTCGGTCCCTCCTTCAGGTACCTCCCCCACAAAAGTTCAAAAATGTTCGGAAAAATTGTGCGCACGATGACTCTTGATGGGAGTGACCGATTTGGTTCATACTTAACACATCCTAATATATATACCAGATATAGGTCAGGTTCGAATATAGACTATATTTGTCCACTGCTTCGGGTACCTCCAACACAAAATGTTGGATACATTCACTTTAAGATCTGCCCTCGAATCATTTTGATTTTTGTTGATGCAACCTGCATTCGCTGCCTCAATTGCGGTAGTAAAAGTTTTTTCAGGGGCAAGTCCATATTTCTTGAGAAAACAGCCCGAAAGTTTAAAAAAAAAACCGCTAGTGGCTCGAGAGCTCGAACCGAATACTGTGTTCGTCCACACTTTGGATATCGTAATGTTTCTTCGAATATTAGATGAAATTCGAAGGTGGTGCTTATAGGTCCATTCCTCCCTTACAAACGTTCGAAAATATTCGCTAAAATGGTAGGCGCGATATCTCATAGCAACCCATTTGGTCCAAACTTTGGATCTCTAAATATTGTCGAAACTTAGTTTATGTTCAAATTTGGGCCCTGTCTGTCCAATCCTTGGGATACCACCTACACAAATGTTCAACATTTTCGTGTGGTTAAGGGTCTGTTCGAGGATCCTTTGGAATTTTTTTCCGAAATTTTTTTTACAGCGGTATTATATTTTTCGTACGCTAGCAAGGTAAAAAATCCATATCTATCGATATCCCCGCAATTTTTGAGCTTTAATCCTATCCATATTTTTGTCGGTTCATACGCCCAAAATTTTGAAAACCTCTTAAATGCATACGTTTTTTTTAAGTATTTCAATACACACAGGCTGAGGGTATATCTCTGTCGGCAAAGCCGACTGATACTTTTTTACTTGTTTTTTATTTTATCTTTGTTCTGCTTTTGTGTATGTACACCATGAGATTCTTGTTTTTATTTGTTTCTTCTTTCTCATTCTTCTTTGTGTTTTCATAGTTGAGTTACACCACAATCTGAGAAGTATTTTTGGTCGTCATTTGTGTTTTCTTTTCATATTTTTTTGTGCTTTTATGGTATTCTTTATGTTGGGGTAGGTGCTTAGAGAATGAGCGCAATGGAGTAGTTATGTTTCTGCATTCAATTTGCACAAACAATGCTCACAATATTATACGCGTAATTTATACCAAAGTTATGTGGAAAAGGTATATGAGAATTATATACGATCAAATTAAACATTTCTGTAACAGGTTTTCTGGGCTGACAATAGTTTTTGTACAAATTTTAGATTATGATAGTTCCTACCATAGGTATTGTCAATGATTTTTACAATATTGAGGAATTTCGCAAGTTGTTTTTGTTTTTTTTATGTTTGGAGCAATCGATGGTATTTTTGTATTTGAAATTACAATGCTTGAACAAAACAAATTAATTGTTGGAACAAAAATAGATATTGTTGTTCCAACAAAAGCGAACAATATTTTTTCTCTGCATGCAGACGGTAGATGTATTGTGAGTTACTTATTTTCTTTATGTCTGAGGCTGAGGGTATATCTATGTTGGTCAAGCCGAGTGATACTTTTTTACTTGTTGAGATATAAAATTGAGATATTAATTGGGACAGCGCACTGACTGTTTCGCCTCCTTATAAAACAATGTCATGTACGGTGCGCATTAACTAACTGTTAATAAAAACCGCTTACACCTAGGAAGTTTTTGCGGATTCTGAAACAGCAATGTTCATAGATGAGAAAAATCCAAAAACAAGAAATAGTCCCTAGTTGGTTTTCGCGGTTTTCGTATAGCTGTGAAAATTCTCTAGGTTTAGTAATTTTTTCCTAGGATGTACTATTTTTGAAATATATAAATTTAAGTTGGGAAATTGCAGTCATGACATTGTTTTGTAAGGAGACGATACAGTCAGTGAGTTGTCCCAGTTTGAACTTCTATATCGCAAAAAATGGTAAAAACTACGAAAATATTGTAAAGGACAATGTTGTAGAGAATTTTCACTACTACAACATTTTATTGAGTTCCATTTTTATAGTGCGAGCGGTTTCCAAGTAAAATTGTGAAAACCTAAAAGACCCTAAAAATGTGAACTTTGACCGCGATTTATTTAAAAAGCGCTTCGGCGATTTTTTGTAGTTTTTTGATTTTTCTCATCTATGAACATTATAGTTTCAGAATACGCAAAAACTTCTAAGATGTAAGCACCTTCCATTTAAATTTGGTACAAGAGAACCGTGTTATTCATGTTACATATAAATGCACAACCACATAATACCCCTTACCACAGTGTGGTGTAGGGTATAAACAATGTTAGCCAATCAAGTTGAATAATCCTTGAAAATACCGAAAATCTTGTGGTACCGTTCTATAGGCGCTTTTTATACCCTCAACCTTTAGGCTAGAAAGGGTATATACACTTTCATACGGGCAAAATGTGCCTCATCGAAATAATGGTTTTAGACCCCAAGTATGTTTGGACGAAATGTGTTTCAGACAATTTGGAGTCGATTGAGCAATGTCCGTCCGTCTGTCTGTCTGCCTGTCTGGCTGGCTGGAGCGCACGATAACTCTCGAACGGATGAACCGATTCAGTTCAAATTTTGGCTTTCGTAATATTTTGCCCAAACTTAAGTTCGAAGATGGGCTATATCGGTACCTCCCCCACAAAAGTTCGAAAATGTTCGGAAAATTTGTGCGAACGATAACTCTTGAAGGGAGTAAACGATTAGGTCCACACTTTGCCCATCATGAAATGTGTACCAGACTTAGATAAGGTTTCAATATGGACTCAATCGGTCCACTCCTTCGAGTACCTCCCACACAAAATTTCGGAAAAGTTCAGTTTAGGGCCATCTCTCGAATCGCTTTGATTTTTGTTGTAGCAACTTGTATTCATTGCCCCACATACGACGGTACAACTTTCATCAGGGGCAAGTCCATACTTCCTGAGAAAATATCCTGAAAATTGCACAAAACCCCTATGACACGATGTGAGGTGGTTGGAGCGCAAGATAACTCTCGAACGGATCTGCCGATTCGGTCCAAAATTTGGCCTTAGTAACATTTTGACCAAACATAGTTTAAGTTCGAAGATAAGCCATATCGGTCTACTGCTTCAGGTACCTCCCCCACAAAAGTTCAAAAATGTTGGGATTATAACTCTTGAAGGGAGCGGCCGAATTGGTCCATACTTTACACATCCTAATATATCTACCAAATATAGATCATGTTCAAATATGGACTATATTTGTCCACTCCATCCGGTACCTCCCACACAAAATTTCGGATAAGTTAACTTTAAGGCCTGCTACCGAATCACTTTGATTTTTGTTGAAGCAACTTGCATTCGCTGCCTCAATTACGACGGCAAAAGTTTTTTAGGGGCAAGTCCATACTTCTTGAGCAAACAGCCCGAAGGGTGTAAAAATCCCCTATGGTACCATATGTAGTGGCTGGATATCTACTTCCATAATGGTCAATGTCGATCCATTCCTTTCAGCATATCCTCCGCAAAACTTCTAATCTTTAATCCTAATCAAAATGTTTAAAACCCCCTAAATACATACGTTTTTTGGGAAAAAATTGTTTCAATATACACAGGCTGAGGGTATATCTCTGTCGGTGAAGCCGACTGATACTTTTTTTACTTGTTGAAAACGTAGACCTATACCGACAATTATGTGCAGAAATATTTTATAACTACAACAGAAACTAAATACCAAATTTTAGTCATTTCGGTTGAATTTTTTTTACTTGTTGAAAACGTAGACCTATACCGACAATTATGTGCAGAAATATTTTATAACTACAACAGAAACTAAATACCAAATTTTAGTCAGTTCTGTCTAAAACCTTCAGAACTGTTTTTTACCCACCACGAAGAACAAATACAAAATTTCAGTTTTTTCCGTTGGATCAGGCGTTTAATTCCAAATTCCAAAAAATCTGGCTGTAGCGTTCTATGAGGGTTATACTAAAACGTTGACATGTACCGTCAATATTCAGGAGAAAAGTTTTGTAAACTAAATACCAAATTTCAGCAGTGTCTCTATGATTAAAATAAACTTTAAAAAATCCGGGTGCTACGCTTCTATAAGGGCTATGCAAAACCTGCACCTACATATATCTACAATTCTCTGTAGAAATTGCATTTACCCATTTTTGTATAACGAACGTCTCTATAACGACAAATTCGTTATAATGAGTTGTTGTATAAAGCACAAACATGTAGTCGCACACAAAAGGGTCTCTGTTCTGTAAAAGGGTTTGACAGTTCTTTAATTTTTTTATTTTAACTAGGTGGCTTTGGGAATAGATTTACTGCTTGTCTAAGCTCAGCAAACCACGTTGTGATCTACGTAATGTATTAAACATTTTAATACTAATTCAAGGTAACAAATCGTCCAATTATAACACAAGTTCAGTAATTAATTAACACATTTAACATAACAGGTTTCTTCACAGAATATACGAATACTTACTTGTAGTTTGGACCATTTTCACCCTTTGTCAACTCTGCGAGAGATGTTAGCAGTGCTTCCTTGGCTTCCAGCATATCATCGCCTTCCAACTTTCGTACACCACCCACAATACGACGTTCCTATTAAAGATTTACCAAAATATATGTATATAGTTTTACTCATAAATATTACATATAAACATGTTGTTGTTTAAGCGTACCCCCTCGATTGGTTGTGCGTTAACAAGACTAAAAAGTATAGCGAAAATAGCTAATGCGAATAATTTATTCATTTTGTTTACGATGCGACAACGACGACGATTGTTGTTTACTTCTCAAAGCTAACAGAGATACTGTTTTTATCTATCTGATCGTTTAACCTTTAATAACTTGTTGGTGTTGTAGTTGTAATTTTGAGTGTACAGTGTATACATTCTGTATGCTAGCAGTGATTTGTTTTACCTAAAGCTGGGTACACATTGTCAGTTTTGAATGACAGCTTTGTTGTTGCTTGCTAGTGTGGCCGTTCATTTTTGTCATTCATCATGCAACCACAAAATATTTTGGTTGGACAGTTATCGATAATTGCAAAAAATCGTCATTCAAAACTGACAATGTGTACTGTACTTTATACCACAATGTGGAAAGGGTATTATAAGTTAGTTTTGGTAAAAATTAAAAAATATTCGTCGTAGACCCACCAGTATAGAAACGTTTAGTTTTTGGTGATGCTCGTAAAATATTAAGGGGATGAAATGGACCATAAACAAAAGATAAGGGAACTACTGTTATAATAATTATAGTAAAGTTTTCAAATCATGATAGAGAAATTACCAGATTTTATTATACCCTACACCACACTGTGGTAAGGGGTATTATGTATTTTCATCTAACGAAAACGAAAGAAAAGAAAAACAAACCCCTTTAAAGTTGACGAACCCCGCAAACGTTTTAAGGACCATGATCTGCGAATCTGCACCTGGAATGTTCGCACTCTTTATAGAGAAGAAGTTTACGCATTGGCAGATGTACTTGAAAAGTACAAGGCCGACATTACTGCCATACAGGAAATACGATGGAACGGGAAAGGCGTCACAACAACACCTAAAGGTGACGCACTGTATTATAGCCGCCATGACACAAAGCATGAGTTTGGTTGCGGATTTGTAGTTGGTCGGAGGTTAAAACATCTGGTCTCCAGCTTAACCCCAGTGAATGAAAGACTCGCTGCAATTCGATTAAAAGCAAAATTCTTCAACATCAGCTTTATTTGCCCTCATGATCCAACTGAAGACAAGGACGGACAGACCAAAGATATATTTTACGAGCGCTTAGAAGAAACTTATGACCGTTGCCCTGCCCATGACATTAAAATTGTTCTAGGCGATTTTAATGCCAAAATTGGAAAGGAGAATATCTTTGGCCCAACAGTCGGGAAATTCAGTCTCCACAGTAAAACATCTGAAAATGGTATGAGGCTGATAGACTTTACAGCTGCAAGAAAGATGGTAGTTAGCAGTACCAGATTTAAGCATCTCGATATTCATAAGGGCTCCTGGCTGTCGCCAGATCTAAGAACAAGAAATCAAATTGGTCACGTTGTGATAGATGGAAGACATTCATCGAGCGTGTTGGATGTACGATAGTTCCGAGGCGCAAATATTGATTCGGACCACTACCGTGTTGCAGCAAAGGTACGTACCCGTCTAAACGTTGCAAATAAAGCACGAACAGACACAACGCGGAAGTTGGACATCGATATGCTGCAAACACAACAGATAGCCACAGCATATTCCACTCAACTAGCCCAATTGCTTAATGAGAGCACACCTTGTCCCGATAACATAACAACACAATGGCAAAATATTGCCCACTCCATGCAAACAGCCGCAAAATCCATACTTTGATTCCAGAGACCTCCACAAAGGAATTCATGGTATGACCAGGAGTGTCGTGCTGCTACCGAAAAGAAAAATGCGGCATATAGGGCTACTTTACAATCAGTAGCAACGCGTAGCGCACGAGAGAGGTATCGGGAGTAAAGGAGAGAAGTGGTGCCCGGACATAACTCCCACGGACATAACTCCCAAAATGATTTTGGACGTTATGTCCGCTGCCCTTTGCGGACATAACTCCCAAAATTCGTTGGGAGTTATGTCCGTGAAGCAAAGCGGACATAACACCCAAAAAAATGGCGGGCATAACTCCCAACGATTTTTTCTTAATTTACAAATTATTTCTTTGCTTAATTTTGAAATTTATAGTTATAAATTTTAGAGTAGAAGTTAGAATGTAAGCGGAATTATACATTTGAGAAGGTCTAAATGCCAACCACTATCGAAGTATCCACAAAATCCTCCTGATTTCATAAAATTATTTAAAAACGAAATTATGCCCGAAATTATGTAAGTAGCAGTTAAGAGAAGTTTTAAATTGTAAAAACATTTGTTAAGAAAATCGCGCTATTTTTTCAAAAATATTTTCGTTTTTCAGAAAGTATTTGAATATTTGTAACAAATCTCGAGATTTTTGTTTTCAAAAATATTTTTGATTTTTATCTCCTTTAATTGTGAACATATTTTTGAACAATTTTACAAAAATTTTTTATTTTCTTAAATTGTGAAAATATTTTTGTGAAAAATCGCGAATATTTTTTAAAAAACTTTTTATCTTCTTAAATTGTGAAAATATTTTTGTAAAAAAATCGCGCGATTTTTTTCAAAAATATTTTCGCCTGCGGCGCTTTTCGTTTTTAGAAAGTATTTGAATATTTTTACAAAAACTTTTTATTTTCTTAAATTGTGAAAATATTTTTTGAAAAACATCGTGCGATTTTTTCCCAGCAAGTATTTTTGAATTTTAACAAAAACTTTTTATTTTCCTGTAGGCAGCATTTTTCGTTTAAAATAGGTTTAAAGGCAAATTTTGAATATAGTTCGATTTGAGATGGCTACTACTTATTTTGTACTTAATTTTCTTAAAAATTTTAAATCAATTATACATTTTTTATGAAATGAAAAATGCATATGAACTTAGAGTTAATTTTTAATTTTTTTCTTATACATTTGAAATAAAAATTGTATTTAAATAAAAATCACTTAAATTTTAAAAACGGACATAACTCCCATTGGGACTTATGTCCGCTAAGGGGGGTCGGACATAGCTCCCAAAAAAATTGGGAGTTATGTCCGCAAACCAAGGCGGACATAACTCCCAAAATCGTTTTGGGAGTTATGCCCGTTGGGAGTTATGTCCGTTGGGAGTTATGTCACGGCACCGAGAGAAGAGAAACGTCTTTTCCGCGGGAAAAAGAGAGAGATGGAAAAGCGGGAGTGTGAACAAGTCCAGATGAACAGGAGCCAGAATGAAGTCCGAAAATTCTACCAAAGAGTGAAACATCAAACTGATGGCTTCGGAACTGGCACATCCTCCTATAGAGACCAGCAAAGTAATCTGGTAACTGACTTTTTCAAACTGTTGGTATCCAATAGTAGCGAAGTCGACGAAGATACCACAGATCCAATCCCAGAAGATGGTATTGAATGTATACCACCCGCCTAAGATGAGGTAAAGACAGCAATAAACCGGCTGAAGAATAATAAGGCAGTAAGAGCTGATGACCTACCAGCCGATTTGTTTAAACCCGGAGGCGACACGCTGACAAGGTGTATGCATCAGCTAGTTAGCTCCATCTGGCAGAAAGAACGCGTACCCGACGATTGGAACCTGAGCATCCTGTGTCCCGTCCATAAGAAAGGTGATAAGACTTTACGATCCAACTATATGGGCATAAGTCTTCTCCCTATCGCCTACACGATGCACTGAAAGAAAAAGCTTCATAATATAAACGAAATCTTACGTTCCATCAATGAAATTTGTCATTGATTTTGAGCCAACGTAGAGCTTCATTGAATAAACGAAAAAAGTTTCATTGAGTGTCATTGAAGTAAAATTAACGAATTTGTTCATTATTGCAATGAAACTTCTTCATTGATGCAATGAAATCTCTTCATTAATGCAATGAAACTTCTTCATTGATGCAATGAAATATCTTCATTAATGAAATGAAACTTTTTCATGGATGCAATGAAACCTCTTTATTAGTGCAATGAAAATTCTTCATTGATGCAATGAAACCTCTAATGCAATGAAATTAATATGTATTTGTATTTTCTTTTCACATTAACCACTTCATACCTACTTTCAACGAAGTTTATGATCCTATTGGGAGTTGTCACCATTAAGTAAAATTGAAAATCATAAAAAGTGTTAGTAATTTATTTGTCTTTATTTGTCGCTGGACACCAAACTCTTGGCATTTTCTCCGTGATTCCATCCTTCTTTAGATTTTCTATTGCTTGCATCTACTACAAAGAGAAAAACCAAATAAATGTAAATTCACTTATATAAACAAATGAATACATAAAACTTAACAGAAATAGTTTGTCCAATATTTACATACTTTTCTAAGTTAAAAACACGAATCGTAAAATGTTTATTCATCCGCACTTGGCGGCGTTATAAAGTCAACTAAAACAATGCTGTTGAAAATTTGCTGATCAACTTAAGCAATCGCTAATTGTTTTGACAGAGAGAAAGAAGGGCTGCTTTGTCTAATTTTGTTTTCTGCCTTTTAAACGCACACACGCACATTCACACCACATAGCTGGAATTTACTTCATAACAACAAAGAAATAAATAAAAGCAAAACAACTGAAAATAACATGCAGAGAAAATAAGTCTTGACATACGAGTAGAAAAATGAGACAAACCTGTTTTAATGAGCATGAATATGTATGTATATCACAGCCAATCGCTGACAGTAAAGAATTCTTGTACAGTTACGCTCCTAGTGACGCTTCTGCATATACATGCATAAATATGAATGTATGTATGCGATTCTACACGCAGAGAAAAAAATATGTTTGATCCAACAATATTCCAAGAGCAAAATATGTATTGTTAACATATTGTTGGATTCCTCATGTAGTATTGTAAATCCAAAAATAGTTTGTGTCAACTGAACAATATTTCTCTCTTTTCTTCGAAAATTTGTTTCTCTTCTCTCGCTATTCGATGCCGTGTTGAAAAAACAATTTTGGTGAGTTGTGGTGTGTTTGTATGACATGCTGCCTTTATCTTTGTTTTTGTGTGTATGTACTTGTGAGACTCTTGTTTTTATTTGTTTCTGTTTTGTTTCATTGTTCTTTCCTTTTCATGTTTGTTATGGTGTTTAATTATTCCTTATGTTGTGGTGGGTTCTTGTGGCTTTTTGTTTGTCTTTGTTGTCAGCCAATGCAGCAAACCATGTATTGTGTTCATCAATGATTGCAATATTATACGCGACATTTATATCCAAGTTATGCGAAAAGTGTATATGAGAAGTATATGCACTCAAATCAAAAATTTCTGGGCTGGTTTTCTGTATTGACAATACTTTTTGTAAACAAAATTAGATTATGATAGTTCCTACAATCGGTATTGTTAACGATTTTAACAATATTGCGGAAATTCGAAAGTTGTTTTTGTTTTCTATGTTTGGAACAAAAGATGGTATTTTTGGATTTGGATTACAATGTTTGAACAAAACAAATACATTTTTGGAACCAAAACATATATTTTTGTTCCAACAAAAGCGAAAAATATTTTTTCTCTGCGTGTATACACACATATGTATGTACGTGGCAGATTTCAAAATGTGTTCTGTTTATGATTGTGGAAAATTTAAAACATTTGTTTAATAAAGAAAAAATAATTAGAAGAAAAATAATAGTATATGGGTGATAATATAGATAGATAAGATATAATTATAACAGACCTTTTTTCATTCCGCAAAATAGTATTGGGACTTCAGAAATGTTTCATTTATTTAATGAAACTGTTTCATTTAATTAATGAAACTGTTTCATTTATTCCATGAAGCTGTTTAATTTATTCAATGAAACTGTTTCGTTTATTTAATGACACTATATCATTAATTTTTGGAGCCAACCAAAAACATCAAATATATATAAAATTTTCCACCAATTTCTTAAAAGATGTTTGCGTACTAGTTTTCTAAAGCACATACTATTTAGCATAGTTTCAATACTCAAACATTTTTCTAAATTTAAAGAAATAAAAAGTTTCATTACATCAATGAAATCTGTTTCATTTATTCAATGAAACCAAAAATCAGTAAATTTTAGTTAACGTAAATTTTCATAGCACGAATGAAACATTTCATTGTATTAATGTAACATTTCATAGCATCAATGAAAAATAATCAATGAAACCCGTTCATTGATACAACGAAGCATTTTTCTTTCAGTGTGGTGTCAGGGATATTGTGTGAACGACTAAAGCCCATGGTCAATGAAATAATTGGACCTTACCAATGCGGCCTTAGACCTGGCAAGTCCACCATCGACAGATATTTACTCTGCGGCAAATCCTGGAGAAGACCTACCACCTTTTTGTCGATTATAAAGCAGCCTTCGACAGCCCGCTATGTTCAAAGGTATTCCAGGCAATGTCTGAATTTGGTATCCCCGCAGAGCTCATTCGGCTTTGTAAAATTACTCTAACTGACACAAGATCTTCAGTTAAAATAGGAAAGAACCTCTCCGAAGAGTTTTGTACCAAAAGAGGTTTCAGGCAAGGAGACCGCCTGTCGTGTGATCTTTTCAACATCCTGCTAGAAAAGGTTATACGAGAGGCAAACATCAAAAGAAGTGGCACAATCTACACCAATAGGCACATAAACGGCGAGAAGACCAAGTTGATGGTGTTGACGCGCAATGCGTCCATTGAGGTCGGACCAAATGTTGAAGTTGTTTCCTATAATTTTGAGGTAGTAAAAGACTTCGTATACCTCGGCACTGCCATAAACACAACAAACAACATCAGTTGTGAAATAAAAAGAAGAATTGTATTGGCCAAAAGATGCTACTTTGGCTTAAGTAAGCACTTTAAAAACAAAGCCACAACTCGTCAAACAAAAAAAAGAAAAACAAAACGCTTTACAAAACACTGATACTACCCGTGCTGATATGTGGTTCCGAAGCCTTGGTACTTGCGCAAGCAGATAGGGCAGTGCTTGGCGTGTTTGAGTGAACAATTCTTCGAAATATCTACGGACCAATCTGCGTTAACGGTGAATATCGAAGTCGCATGAACCACGAGATGTATCTGCTATACAACGACATCAGTATAGATAATCGTATCGAGATGCAGCGATTGCGTTGGCTAGGCCATATCATAAGAATGAGCGATGATGAACCCGCTAAAAAGGCGTATAAATTCGGACCGCTTGGCGGTGCACGCAGAATTGGCAGGCCAAAGAATAGATGGCGCAAATAAGTGGATAAAGAGATGACAAGACGCGGTATTCCAGAAAGCGATTCACTAAACAGAGAGAATTTGAGATATTTTCTTACTTCGGTCTATGAAAAAAATGTTCTGTAATGGGCCACCTTAGTAAGTAAGTAAATGGAAACCTCTACGAAGAAAATAATCAATATACTTTAATTTTTGGTATATTCCCAATTTTACCTAGTTTGAAGGTTGTACACGCATCGTCCAAATTGAATGAGTGTAACATTATGTGTGTATTGTGTCAAACAGTAACAACGCAGCAAGCCAATCGTACCGACATTGTAACGAAATCGGCACAAAATTTGGACGCTACGTCCGATGTCGGATCCAAAATTGTAACGAAAGTTGTATGAAGTGGTCGACATAATTTCGTAACGAAATGTCGGATCGAAATCGTATTGATTTCGGTCAGAATTCTAAACGAAATCGGAAAAAAATCCTTGGGAAATTCGGAAGGTGAGTTTTTTTCTGAGTTTTCGTACATATTTCTGAACGATTTCGGAAAATTGGAGGTACCTTCCGAATCTCCTTAAAAATTTCTGAACTATTTTGGAATAATGTCGTATGAATATCGAAGGAAAAAAATGTTCTATCAGCACTAGCTTGAATTATTATACCAACCAATCATGAAACCAACCCCGTATACATATACAAAAGGTGGTTGTTGTGCGAAGCGGAATTAGTTTCCGACATATCGATCCGAATTCCTACTGAAATCGGGAGAAAAACATTGGTATATTCGAAGGGAAATTTACTTCCGAGATTCTCTCCGAATTCGAAACGAATTCTCCTACGAAAAATCGTATAGAAATCGGAACGAAATGTGAATGATTTTCCTTCCGAAAGTGTTCAGTAGTGGAATTCTGTAACTCATTTTTCGAGTTACCGACAAATATCGGTAAAATTAAAATGTTTATAATTTCGGTAATTAACGAAATTTTTCGGTAAGTTAACAACCAAAATAAAGCTGTTGCTAAATTCTACCGATAGCAACAGCGCAGTCAACTTTCATTGATACTTTTCATTCATAATTTTGCGTTTTAATGTTACCGATTTTTGTCGGTAACTCAAAAAATGAGTTACAGAATTCCACTACAGATGTTTCGGACATCCGACATTTGGTTTGCTGGGAAATGCTTCAGCCGAATGAAGGCACACGTTGTTGCTTATAGTGTACGTGTGCGTCTGTTCGTCTTCCCTATGCTCATGAGAGAGATAACACTATGGTGTGAGAAATAACACTATGCAACACTGAAATGCAAACAACTTCTAGTATGCATTTTTTAAAAGTACATATTGAGACTACAAAAACCCTAGTAGGGATCAGATCCAGTTCGGATTTTATGGCCACAGTTTTTTGCATTTATCGAGCCTTTATCTCAGAAACGATTAGGAATTTGGTCTTGTTGTCTTTGGCAATATTGTAGCCCTAAACAAGTAGAATTTATCTTTTGAAAATACCACATACAAAAATTTTCATCTAGGGCATCAAAATCGATAAAATATAGAAGATTTTACATAATTTCTGAAATTCTGGTCAGTATCAGCTAAACTATTGGGAGTTGAACCAAGTAACCCTTTGCAAAAATCTTCCAAATAAAGTTTTCAGCAATTCTTCAGAACATTATGAAACTCTAAAATGCTTACTTCATGTTGTTTCAGCGGTATTTTGCATCATATCTTCTACAACACGTATTTTAAACACAGTTCACACCAACAGTTTATTCTCGCATTTCGGATTTCACCACTCTATTGATATATTTATTAAATTGTCGCTGAAAAATATACTGAAAACAACGTGATAGAGGCATTTTACAACAAAGGCACGATCTGAGTTGTGCATTACATTCCAGGGAATATTTTTCCAAAAGAAAGTTTTGGAGATATGGTGCGAAATTTATACAAATTATGGACATTTTCGATATTTTATAAAATTTGAGCCAGTAAAAGTAGTTTTTCGAGTTCATTATTTTTACAAATATTTTATTCTTGCCCTTATCTACAAATTTGCTTCAGATGTGAGATGAAGATTCACATAGGTTTCAGAGATATAGCCCAGAATTGCTTTAAAATGTCAGTATTTAACCATGTTTAGATGGGGTCATAAAATCCAAGCTGGATCTGACACAACAAAACCTAACTAGGGTTTTTGTCGTTTGGGTCTGTACTTTCAAAAAATTCTCAGCTCAAATTGTTTGCACAAGATTGCCTTAAAAATGTTGCACAGTGTAATAGAGCCACAATCGTCACAATGCATTTAAACGTTTCTAAAACACTTCCGTGCAGTGTGTTATGGCGGGTTTTGGATTTTTATAATAAAATAGTATCGCATAAATAAAGTTCAATCAACATTTGTCCAATTTGGGGTTCGATGTCGTATTTGGCAGGACAGTGATATGATTGGGCCCACC
The DNA here is from genome assembly GCF_047663935.1 of Musca autumnalis. Classification (NCBI taxonomy): domain Eukaryota; kingdom Metazoa; phylum Arthropoda; class Insecta; order Diptera; family Muscidae; genus Musca; species Musca autumnalis. The sequence continues at coordinate 267,302,054 of NW_027411644.1, forward strand.
GACGCACAGTAGTTCAGAACGGTTTTTTCCTGGTCAAAATTCTGTAACTTTTGAACGGACAGAGATATTTTCATAATTCTTTTTTCGATAGACAGATAACATAATCAACTTTTAGACGAATTATAGGCGTTCAAATTCGGTCTGGTAGTTGCAGAGAAATTCAAAGTCAAATTTAAACTTTTGAGTTTTTTAAACTATTTTTCATCAAAATATGAGTGTTTTTGTGGTTTTTATATCTTCCTTTGTGTTAATGATGATCAAACACTAACAAATAAAGAATAAAATTAACAAAAAACTAAAAAAAAATTTCGAAAAAATTTTTTTTTCAAAAATTTGTAAAAAAAATTACAAAAAAATTATTTTTTTTTTCAAAAATTAAAAAAATACTCCTTGGGGTTTTATAAAACTTATATAACTCGTATAAAAACTTATATACTCCAAAAAATTTTAATTTGTATCAAAAAGCTGTAATTCATATGGAAAAATTATAGAAAAACACACAATTTTACCCATGTAATTTCAATAAATTGAAAAAAGTGTTAAACGGACGGAACGGGACGGGTACAAAAGTACACGCAAAAAAAAGGCCTCTCTAACATAAGTCCCAAACATATTTTGCAGCAAACATATATATGTTTGCAACAGTCCCAAACATAATATATGTTTGTGTCTGCAAACAAATATATGTTTGGGTGGAAACAAATATATGTTTGGGTGCAAACATATACAGTTGTACCTCGATTATCCGTGAGTCGATTATCCGGGAACCTCCATTATCCGTGATAGAAAAGAAATGTTGGACTTTTTTCCATTTCTTTTATTTTTCGTTATAAACTTCATTGCCCGGGAGTAAAAACACACTTTCCAATTAATCTGATTAAGCAAACAGAAGGTAAACAAACGAAAACTGGAAATTCTCCCGTATTACACAATTTGTGTATTTATGGTATCACAAAAACCATGGGACAAAGTCCATTCAGATGAAACTGATGATGATGATATTATGTATCATTCTAAAGTTTGGTGGATTACCGTAATGAATTTAAATAAAATTGCAGATTTTCATATTAAAAAAACATTGTTCCACTACATCCCATACAGGACAAGGGAGACTTCTCTCATATCAATGAGTGCACCCCGATTCATATTTAGCTCAATGATATGCGACCTACTGTTTATCGCCGAGTCCGAACGGCGTGTCCTAAGACACCACTTGTTGACAAGATTTTCAAGGCTGAAATACTCAGGAAACGTCGCCAACATTACTGAGGGGTATTTTGCCACCGTTGAAAAATGTTTGCTGTTTGTTGCCTGGCCGGGGAATCGAACCACCGACCTTCTGCGTGCAAGGCGGGCGTGCATACCATTGCACCACGGTGGCACCCAGATTTTCATATTATTGCACAATATTATGTCATTTTTACTTAAAAAATATGTTCAGGAACTGCGTAAAAGCATTGCCTCCATTATCCGGAAAAATCGATTATCCGTAATGCCCCTGGTCCCGACCATTACGGATAATCGAGGTCCGACTGTATATGTTTGGGTGCAAAGATATTTATGTTTTGGTGCAAAGATATATATGTTTGGGTGCAAACAAAGATATGTTTGGGTGGAAACAAGTTTATGTTTGGGTGCAAAATATACAAACCCAAAAGGCACAAAAAAAAAAAAACAAACACATGCACCAGTGGGCGCTTACTGAGAGCAAGGGAGCGTAAAATTCAATGTAAAACACTTTAAAATGTGTGCTCACTTGCTCTCAGTAAGAACCCACTGGCTATCTCTATAGCAGGGGCGAGCTTCTTTGCTTTTTTGTATAGTGAGGGCGCCCACTGAGTTGTTTTTGCATTTGCTTCTCTCCCTCACGTACAGTGTAAGTGTACATAAACAAACGATGAATATCATGTGGTTGTTGTTTTTTTCACCCATGCATAGGCATATGCTTTAGTATTGATGGAAATATTGTGGTCGACACTGCTCTATAGTATACACACAAATGTTGTGGTTTTTTATTGAAAGACAAAAGAACAACAAACACGTAGGTAGATACAAAATTCCAAAGAAATACATAACACACTTTAATAAAAGAAAAACTGATTGAAATAATTTGTAAATAGTCACACTTTTAAAAAGGAAAAATATATAGAAACGTAGTTGAACGCTTCTCCTTAGTTGTGAAATAAAACAAATTTTCCTCGTAGTTGAAATCATCAGCGGGGAATCGGCATCTAGAATCAAATGATTATGTAATGTAATGTAATAAATAAATATGGATATGCCATATTTCAAATATACATAAATAAGTATGTATGTAATTACCAATATTAAATGCGATTTCTTCCTTGTCCAATAAAATAATTCCATTCAATTTTCCGATTCAATTATAAAATGTAATGGGCATTTAATTTACTAAAAAGCACAATTTATTTAAGAAAACAGAAAACACTGATTTATTCACTCACTTTACCGTCTTGACTCTACAAAGGCAACTAAAACACTGAAGAAAGACAAAAAATATAATTCATATCATTTCTTCTTTTCTTTGTCGCCTGCTAAGTTGGTTAACAACAACAAAACAAGAAACACACGAGTTTGACGCATACATGCCACCAAAGCCCCCTTCTTCGCTTCTACGTCTTCTATTATACAATACACACAACTCTTTATTATAAAACAGCATTCCACGAGAGAGCACTATTATTACTCTCGTTGACAAACATCCTCTCTCCACCCATCAAAAAAATGTTTTAACATAAAAAATCATATCAAATTGAGATATGTAACAAAATGTTGCAAACATATATTTGTTTGCAACCGGTCCCAAACATATATTTGTTTGGATCCAAACATATTTCTAACATAAATTTTTCTGAGTGTATATATGGGCTGAAAGAGGAGACTCTCGGCCATCTTTCTGTGAAAACCGATCTTTGTTCCATGTTGTTCCACAAAAGTTCTAGTCCACTAAATTTGGAATTTCATAAAATTTAGTAGCGGAGGAAAAATAAAATAGATCATGTTGTGTAAACGCTACGATTATTTACTTAAACGATTTTTAAAGGCCACAATCCTGTCTACCTTACAAAAAACAATGAACAATATACAATATATGTTATAGTTTCCGAGAAATAGCTACGTCTTTCTCCAGGAAATTTGCAAAAATTACGTATTTCCCAAAAATGGTGAAAATGTTCGTCTTTAGGGGCACACCACGCCCACACCTTCCAATATTTTCACCTAATTTTTTGGTTTCCTTAGTTTCAATATGTTTGCTATCGAATTCCATATAGAAATTAAATATCTTTGACCAAACAAAATTTTGAATTTTGGCCAGGAAAATCGATTCCTGAACGATTGTGCGACGTAGCCAGGCCCGAAATGATTTTCGTTCCCATAGGATATTATACCCTAGACAGACGGCAGAGTTAATTTGCATTAAAAATGTCCTAATTTGAATTAATTTTTCACCCTGACAGACGATAGTATCTGCATTTATGAAACAGCTGTTTGTGTTGTTTGTTTGTACCCAGCAGACCATTTCATAAAGCTTTACAAAAGTTCGCCTAAATATGCGAAACAAATACACTTTCTACCTTTGATCTTTTCACCACGATGAAGCAAAAATAAATTTAATTTATTCGCGATATTTTTGAGTCTTTTTAATATTATAAAAATATTGCAAAACTTTAAAAAACATTTGAGGAATATATAATTTTCGATACAATTGGTATGGTGGGTAATGAATTTTTTTGTGAAAATATAAATTTGAAAAAGAGATTTGTTACAAGGTGTGAAAAACGATTAGCTGCTAATCTACTCGCGAAAGACCACTACTTATTTTGAAGAAACGCGAAAATTGCTGATTTGCTTTCCCTTTTTATTTTCTTAAACATGGAAATTTGACAAAAGACAATTGATTTTCAACAGCATTGCCATATTGAAATTGCTAAATTCAGTTTAAATTTCCTTTGATTTTGTGCATTAAGAATGTGGATAATGCACGAATTAATTTGAATTGCGGCAGTTAATGCAAATTAACGCTGCCGTCTGTCTAGGTATTAGCTTATATTCTACATTTTTATACCCTATATCACAATGTGGAAAAGGGTATTATAAGTTTGTTTTGGTAAAAATTCATGTAACACCGCGAAATATTCGTCGGAGACCCCAAATGTGGTATACCATTCTTCATATCTCGACGAGATAAAGCGATTTTGAGATGTGTGTCCGTCCGTCCGTCCGTCCGTCTGTCCATTATAAATTGTAAACACGCTCCAGGCCGCAATTATGGACCGATCGTCACGAAATTTTGTATGGGAGTCGGGTTCAGATCAGAATAGATCCCTATTCTTATTGGTGATGATCGTGAATGTGTTTAGCGGGTAAAATGGACCAAAAACATAATATTCATCCAATTTTCTAGCGGCTCTGTAGGTCTCAATAATAGTCTGATCAACGCGTAATTATACCCTACACCACAATGTGGGGAGGGTATTATAAGTTGGTTTTGGCCAAAAAGTTTGTAACACATCGAAATAATGGTCGTAGACCCATACTTATCTATATCAAAATGAATGTCTCGACGAGCTGAGTCGATCTGGCTATGTGTGTCCGTCCGTCAGTCCGTCCGCCTGTCCATCTAAACCTTTTAATCACGCTACAGGTCGCAATTTTCATCGGATCGTCACGAAATGTTGGGTGTTGATGGGGGTCCCAGAGGGGAAGAAACCTATTGATTTTGGTGATGGTCGGATAATATTTAGGGGTCGGAATGGGCAAAAAACTTATGTGGATAAAAAGACAAAGTTTTTTGCCAAAGCTAGTATCTCAGCTTCTATAAGGGTATACCAAAAGCAAAACCTGACAATGAAAGTAGAAAATATCACCTTTCTAATGATGTAAAGTAGGTTCCTGTAGGTGATCAAACAACGAAGATATCACAATAGTCGCAAATAAAACCCGCCAGCTTTGGCTGGGGACTTTCCAAAAGCAAAGCCTGACTATGAAAGTAGAAGATTCCACCTTTACAATGATGCACACTAGGTCGGCGTAGGTGACCAAATAGCGGAGATATCACAATAGTCGGTAATTCATCCCATTTTTCCATTTTTTTGGAAATCACGCTACAGGCCGCAATTTTGATCGGATCGTCACGAAATTTTGAGAGTTAATGGGGATCCCAAAGAGGAAGAAGTCAATTGATTTTGGTGAGGGTCGAATAATTGTTAGGGGTCGGAATGGGCAAAAAACTTATTTGGATAAAAAGACAACGCTTTTTTCCAAAGCTAATATCTCAGCTTCTATAAGGGGTATACCAAAAGCAAAACCTGACAATGAACGTAAAAAATATCACCTTTCTAACGATGTTAAGTAGGTTCTCGTGGGTGATCAAACAACGAAGATATCACAATAGTCGCAAATTAAACCCAAATTTTCATTTTTGCGATTTTAGTTATAATGACGAATATCACAGCTTTGGCTGGGGACTTTAAAAAAACAAAGCCTTACTATGAAAGTAGAAGATCCTATCTTTACAATGATGCAAACTAGGTCGGCGTAGGTAACCAAATAACGGAGATATCGCAATATTCGATAATACATCCCATTTTTCCATTTTTTTGGAAATCACGCTACTGGGCGCAATTTTGATCGGATCGTCACGAAATTTCGAGGGTTAATGTGGGTCTCACGGAGGAAGAAGCCTATTGATTTTGATGATGGTCGGATAATATTTTGGGGTCGGAATGAGCAAAAACTTATTTGGGAAAAGTCAACATTTTATTCCAAAGCATATATCTCAGCGTCTATAAGGGGTCTACAAAAAGCAAAACCTGGCAATGAAAGTATAAAATATCACCTTTACAACAATGTAACGTAGGTTGTCGTAGGTGGTCTAACAACGAAGATATCGCAATAGTCGCTAATAAAACCCAACTTCTCATTTTTGCGATTTTAATAATAATGACGGATATCACACCTTTGGTTGGGGACCTTCTAAAAGCAAAGCCTGAAAGTAGAAAATCCCATCTTTGAAATTATGCAAAGTAGGTTGGCGTAGGTAGTCAAATAATAGAGATATCGCAATAGTCGTTAATGCATCCCTTTTTTCCACTTTTTCTGCAATCACATTACAGGTCGGAATTTTGATCGGATCATCACGAAATTTTCTCACAGAGATAGAAGCCTATTGATGTTGGTGATGTCGACAGTAGTCAAATATAAAATTAAATATTAATTATTTTGGTTCAGTTCGCCTTAAGTCATTTGGTATAAAAGCCAGATAGGTGAAAACTTTCGTATCTCCATAAAAGAAATGTTTTCAAGTGAAAAGATTATTCACAGAGATAGTGGTGTAGGGTATCACATAGTCGGCCCCGTACCGACTATAGCCTTTTCTCACTTGTTTTCATATTACGTTATAATAAGTATAATTTTTTACAAAATAACTTGGTTTCAATTAAACCGTCAGCTGGTGTATTGAGTTTATATTATTGTTTTATTTCAAGTGATTAATAATTCAACTCATTTATCAACATTTGTCTATATTTTAAAGCTTCTTTCAAAAATTTAAGTAATGAGAGCCAGCAAAAATCTTCACCTCCATTTAAAATACTAACAACATCATTATTATGTAGTTGATTTTTGTTGAAATATTTTAAGCAAGATCTTAGTACAAGACACCGTCCAATGAAGTGGTCTATAGTTTCTGGTTCTCCCATGTTACACAGTGAACATCGTTGTTCATCTGTATTTCTATTTTTATTAGCATTTAACCACAGTAAATCTCCTCTTACTTTCATTATTAGGGATATGTGTTCTTGGCTAAACGCATCCTGGCAATACAAGGGACCTATGTTGAAATTGAGATATTTATAAAAACGGGTCTCACTTCGCTTTGCTCTTTCAATGTATGTGTTATGGGTATTGTCTTTTATTGCATTTAGCAGTTTCTGTGATCCGTCTATCCAAAACTTCTTGTAAAAGATAAAATCGTTTCTCAATCTTTGTGGTTTTAAATTTTTATATAGAGTCTCTAACACGTTTTTGTACAGCATAACAATTTCAAATTCTTTATTATATTTGAAATTTGCAAACAAATATATCAACCATTTTTTATGATATAATTTCTGTTCCACCGCAATGTCGTTCTTTGAGATTATTTGAAACTGGTCTCTTGCTACAAAGTAGTAAATGTCCATTGTACAAAAAATAATTTTTCTGTCGTATTTTTATGTTTGATCGGCCTTTCGAAGGTTAATAAAATCAAAAATATTGGGATTGAGGTCAATTTTTATATTTTATTTATTGCATATTATTTCCAATACATATTTCGAAATTACATTGAATTTCATCTTCAGGGATTTTTCTGTCGATTACTACGATTCTAGAAATGTTTCTTCGGCAAAGGACTTTGTGACGACAAACGAAATAAAAAAACTGATCGGAAACCGATTTTTATTCGTCAAAATCTCAAGAAGTATCAGTCGGCTTTGCGGACAGGAATATACCCAGTGCCTGTTTGAACTGAAACTTTTATCTATGGACAGATCGAATTTTCAGAATTGTGTAGCCAACAAAATATGGATTTATCATTGATCACAAGTGTGGCGGAGAAGGTACCTGAAAAAATGGACCGGACCGACATAGTTCATTTTGGAAGTAGATCTTATTTTGGGAGTCATTCCTTTTAAAAGATATTGCGCCCACCATCAATTTCAGTTCGTCACAGTATAATTTTCAGTTTTTTCAGGAAATATGGACTTGACCACGAAAAACATAATACCGCTTTAAACACAAGAAATACCTTTAGTAAAAATTTCTAAGAATCCTCGAATAGACCTTAAACTGAATTAAACAACTATTTTGAAGGTTTGTGAGGGCTGCACCCAGTATGTTTCATTTTCGAGCTATTTGGGGGGAAAATACCAGAAGGAGTAGACCGAAAAATCACCATCTTCGTACTTGATAAAAGGCTCGCAGAAATATTGCGATAAACAAAGTTTGGATCAACGTAGTATCCGTTTCGAAAGTTCTCGTGCTCACCAACGACTACACATGATGGCCTTTTGGGCCATTTTCTCTGGACTTGCCCCTGAAAAAACTTGTACCGTAGTAATAGGGGCCCCGGGAAAACTTGTTTTAAAAAATCAAAGGGTTTCCAGAGAGGTCCTTTTATTTATTAATGAATTTATTTTATATTTTTACTTATAACTAAATTATTAGTATAAAGAAAGTGAAGAAATGACTACTGAGGTATTAAGCTAACACAGTTATATTTATTTATTATCCAGAGAGGTCTTAAACTGCACTTCTCTGAAAAGTTTTGAAATACTATGTAGAAGGTTACGGAAAGAGTGGATCAATATGTTCCATCTTCGGAGTAGATCAAAATTAGGAGTAAATATCACGAAGGCCAAATTTTGGACCGAAACGGCAGCCACCCAGACGGACGAACATAGCTAATTCGAATTCAAGTTTTCTGAAACAGATTTCTTCCCTAAAACCATTATTTCGATGAGGCACATATTGACTAAAGGCTGAGAGTATAATAAATTTAGATTGGGAAAATTGTGTTTATGTATTTTTGCTAAAATAATGTACCGTCACCATAAATACTAAAATACGTTCTCTTGTAAAATTTCAGTCTTCTACTTTCAAAAATAACGATCCTATTCAAGAAAAGGCATTTCGGAAAATGGAATAACATTGCAGATTTTGTTGTAATGACGGATCGAAAAACCAAGCGTTTCCGCGTATTTAGTTTTATTACTTACTCCTATTTGTATATGATTGATAATATCCCATATACTCGCACTCATAAGATTAATATTCCATAAAACAGTGTTATAAAATACCGTTTTTTGCTTCTCCTGTAAGATTATTATTTTGTTAGTTCCGTCTTGGGCATTTATGGTGACGGTACAAACCTTGGATTGGGTTACAGAATTTCAATTTAAAAGAATTCAAGGCTTGTTGCCAGAGTTTTCCTAGCTCCTGATCAATTGATGAGAACATCCACGATAAGAAACCAGAATTTCTATAAGAGAAGTCCGACGATTGGACACCAAAATTAGTCTATTTCATTTGTCATTTACATAACCGCGATTGGGTGCTAGAATTTCATCATGAGTCTATCACTATTGCTCAGCATTAGTTCGCTATCAAGAAAACCAATATCAATCTTCAGAAATTCTTTATGATAAGAACTACGACTGGACACCAAAATATCTTTAGTGAAATAAGTATAAATGGTTTCTTTATGAGAATAACAACGATTGGATTCGGACACCTGAATCTCCGAAATTTAAAAATTTACCATATTCGGGCACTGCAGCGTAATAAAGGCCAGAAGGAAGACACGTGTCTCGGCGTTTTATCATTATTTGTATAACTCCTAAATTCTACATGTGAATATAAAAGATACTATTGGATAACGACATGATATCCAAACCTTCCCTCTGCATAAATCAATTCTCAACTAATCCCACTTTCCATCCGTAAATTATAGCCGTGATTTTGAACGAAGTGATATCACTGAACTACATAACGTTAACTGTAGTTTTTAGTGATTTGATAAAGGTAGACCCAACAATATATGCGATTATTAATATATCCATTGTTGCCCACTGCTGGTATAAAGGCATTCATTACTACCCTTTAGCAGGGATGGAAAATTCAGTACAATAGTACTATTTTCAGTACCATTTCACTATAAAAAGTACTGAAGTACTCCCACGGCCAATTCAGTACCATTTCACACACTCTAGTCTAGAAAAATTTTATGTGGAAGTAAAAATGCAAAATTCAAGATTAAAATTGCTAGACATTTTAAAAATCAGGATGTATATGGTAAATTTCAAATTTCCTTTACAATTACATAGAAAAAAAATAAAAACTTTTTTGGCGAGCACATCCGCCATTTTTGGTACATGGGTTACGAAAAAAATCGTGGTTTCAAATCTGTTCGCGTTCACAAAATTGGATGCTGCACTCAAAAGTTATATGCGGTTTTACTCTCTTGTAAAGAAAAAATATTTAAAAATTCCTATTGTGCTGTAATAAGAACATGTATATATGAATCGTTAGCAGCATTTGATATCTATCCGTAGATGCTAAAATATTTGCTAAATTTATTTTTATTTTCGCGGAAAATCAAAAAATATTGAAGAAATCTTGGAATAAATTTTATTTATTCTAAATCAGAGGCCAAAAAATCTCTAAAAAATAATTTAAAAATACGTACAGAATCTAGACAACGCGTAGAAAAATGTGAGACCAAAATTATAAAGATCGCGCTTATAACTTGCATATTACAGCAACAACAAAGAACGGAAACTTATTGTTGGAAATTATTTCAAAAATATATTTTTGGTTAAATACGAAAAATTTGAAAAATAAATGTTGGTAGTTATTCCATTATTTCGCTAAATTTCCATCCAAATCCTGAAGTATTTTGCTTAAACTTCTACGAAAAAAGTAATTAGTCATCGTGAAAGTATATATGCTTTCTGTGATAAGCAATAGAAATAAGAAGTACAGAGTAATATTGAAATCACAATCAAAGAAAAAACACAAAAGTTAAAAAGCGTGTAATTCGCGAATCCGTTTAAATCAGTTGAGGTGCATGTGCTTTTCGGATACAGGGAGTCCATGTCTATCAATATGCATGGATTTTCCCATGTTTCATTCAGCGGCCAACGTGTGCCATCAGTTGCATATTACTATTCAAAAAACATTCAAGTGGGCAAAAATTACGCGATGTGCATATGATTATAAGGTGCATCCGATTTCAATGGCCGCCTATTAAAAATACGTCAATATAAATGATTTTAGACAGATTCGTTAAGAACTGCGGATGTGCCACCACATTCTATTTTGGGATAAATAGGGATATTACTCCCGAATCTTTGTAATTTGTGACACCTCTTTTTGGCAAATATTATAATCGCGTATAAAGGATTACATTTATGTAAAAATAATCAAATAAAATCGCGGTTTCAATTCGCGGAATTGTCAAAATATATTTTTGCAGAATTTCCTACTTTCAAGGTATATATATCCGGCGTTTTAGTGGATGGATTCGAACGCGAAAGGTCTTATTAGATCCGGCACGTAAAAAAACTAAAATCACGCGGGGTTCAGGGGTACCTGTACGACAGTTGTAAATTTTAAAGCCAAAAAATAGATTTTTTCAGAAAATTTACGCACCAAATTTTGGCCTTTGGGCTCCTATTACTAGGAAGCTGTAGGGAGCACACTCATGAGATATACATCGAACAACGTGGAATCGCGAGTTCTACAATCCTGTAACTAGTTTGAAAATATTATCCAGTTGCACCATATAATTATAAGAAAAATTCGAAAAACACTGAAATCAAAACTTCAAAATGTCAGCATCGATTTTAGTGGGATGTAGTGTATATATCGAAAAGTCATGCACTAGAACCATGTTTCCCAATGGGTATTCTTTAGTTCTTTCTTTGAGCACAGGTTTGAATTTTGCGTGGTTTGGCCAGAAATCAAGAAAGAACACAAAATAACTTGATTACTTCAACACATTTTTCCCATTTTTTTATATTACCACCAACGCAGCTTCCACGAAAATTAATTGTTATGGTCCATATTATGAGATCTTGGCTAAAACACTTCAATTAATATAAATGTATCCATATTTTATAAAATATATCAACAGTTCGCGACTTATTAAATGGTGAACCTCAACTTCAACGATTGTAAAACTTTTTTGAATATTACCATATACCTTCATGTTGAGAATATACCAGAATATGAACTGATATTGATCATTTTCTTCGTGGAGGTCTTCCACCCTTCCGAAATATCAAGTTACAGTCACTGCGGCGGACTATCCATTTAAAAGACTTCACATCGAGCGGTATCGAAGTACATTCCAATATGAGAACCAGCAATACCTCTTTTATGGGGGCTATATTAGTGCTGGCAAACTATCGATGTTCTTGACTATTGTATTGATTACTGACGTAAAAAAATGTTTGCATCGGCCATCAAAACATTTTTGTGGACTATTTGTCACGAATTATTTAAAAAACAAGTGAGAAAAGGCTATAGTCGGTACGGGGCCGACCATGTGATACCCTACACCACTACCTCTGTGAATAATCTTTTCACTCGAAAACATTTCTTTTATGGAGATACGAAAGTTTTCACCTATCTGGCCTTTAAAACAAATGACTTAAGGCGAACTGAACCAAAATAATTAATATTTAATTTTATATTTCGACGCCTCCAAACAATAGTATGCTAAGTCGACTTAGCATGTTTTCAAGTTCTTTGCATTTTTATATTTAACGTCCTTTAACTTAAATTCTGTCAAATTTTGGTAATGATCGGACAATCCGAACAGAAGTTATAAACAAATATTTACTTAGCATAGTACTAAAGGTCAAAGAAATTTCAAAAATTTTAGAGCTTGTCCTGCAAAACTCGCTTTTCAGAATTAGCAAACTATTATTTGGAGGTGTAGAACGTCCTTTAACTTAAATTCTGTCTAATTTTGGTAATGATCGGTCAATCCGAACAGAAGTTATAAACAAATATTGACTTAGCATAGTACTGAAGTTAAAAAGAATTTCCAAACTTTGAGAGCTTCTCCTGCAAAACTCACTTTTTAGACTTAGCATACTATTATTTGGAGGTGTCGATTTGACTACTGTCGACATCACCAACATCAATAGGCTTCTATCTCTGTGAGAAAATTTCGTGATGATCCGATCAAAATTCCGACCTATAGTGTGATTGCAGAAAAAGTGGAAAAAGGGATGCATTAACGACTATTGCGATATCTCTATTATTTGACCTTATAGACGCTGAGATATTTGCTTTGGAATAAAATGTTGACTTTTTCTCCAAATAAAGTTTTTGCTCATTCCGACCCCTAAATATTATCCGACCATCATCAAAATCAATAGGCTTCTTCCTCTGTGAGACCCTCATTAACCCTCGAAATTTCGTGACGATCCGATCAAAATTACGCCCAGTAGCGTGATTTCCAAAAAAATGGAAAAATGGGATGTATTATCGAATATTGCGATGTCTCCGCTATTTGGTCACCTACGCCGACCTAGTTTGCATCATTGTAAAGGTGGAATCTTCTACTTTCATAGTCAAGCTTTGCTTTTGGAAAGTCCCCAGCCAAAGCTGTGATCTTCGTCATTATAACTAAAATCGCAAACATGAAAATTTGGGGTTTATTTGCGACTATTGTGATATCTTCGTTGTTTGATCACCTACAGGAACCTACTTTACATCATTAGAAAGGTGATATTTTCTACTTTCATTGTCAGGTTTTGCTTTTGGTATACCTTATATAGAAGCTGAGATACTAGCTTTGGCAAAAAACTTTGTCTTTTTATCCACATAAGTTTTTTGCCTATTCCGACCCCTAAATATTATCCGACTATCACCAAAATCAATAGGCTTCTTTCCCTCTGGGACCCCCATCAACACCCAAAATTTCGTGACGATCCGATGAAAATTGCGACCTGTAGCGTGATTACAAGGTTTAGATGGACAGACGGACAGACGGGCGGACGGACACACATAGCCAGATCGACTCAGCTCGTCGAGACATTCATTTTGATATATATAAGTATGGGTCTACGACCATTATTTCGATGCGTTACAAACTTTTTGGCCAAAACCAACTTATAATACCCTCCCCACACAGTGTTGTAGGGTATAAATATATGCGATTATTAATATATCCATTGTTTTGAGCATATATTAACTCTGATATATTGTAAAAAAAGTTCTGAAAACAAGAAGAAATTGGCTAAGTAGTCTTGTGTCACTTTAATAAAAAAATGGTAATCAAAATTATTTCATCAGTAATATAAGTCTAAAATAAGGTTTACATCATTGCTAAATAAGAAATTTTCGGTAAGATGAACTTTCAAAATTTTGGTCAGGTGGCCCCCCCGAAATGAAATCCTGGCTACATCCCTGAGGTGTGAAAAAATTTTAATTTGACCATTAAAATCTTAGAGGAAACGTTAGTTATCCCTCCTAGCATTATTTTCCAGAATAAATTTCGCACCGCTTATTACAATTTAAACCCCGGAAGAGGCTTAAACCCCATGTATGTGCGTACGTGTGTTGTTGCCCACTGCTGGTATAAAGGCATTCATTACTACCCTTTAGACATCCAGGATTGTCAGTTATAAATACAAATTCTCTGTGTTAACAACATCCCCCACTGTCTTTAACAATTGGCGCCAAAAACCGCCTACAACTTTTGTTCTCTGTTTACATGCGTGTGCAAAGCTTTTCTCTCACTGATAAGAAAGCTCTGTGGACGAATGTGTGCAACAGCTGTTTATTTGCTTCCTTGAGAACAAATAGCAAAAACCTTCGATACGAATGGAAATCTGCACAGACGACAACGAACTTTTGATGGAATGTCATACGCCGCAAATTCTGTTACCAAAAATTCAGTTGATACTTGACCGCGTTCAGAGTAACAACGGTTAACGGATGTGAACTTCTTACAACCGAGTTGAAACTGCGTTAGTGAAAACAAAAAATAAAAACTACAGAAAAACGTTACTTTAGAATTACAAACAAAAATTAAATTAAGTAAATAGAAAAATTTGTTCTAACACAAAAGAATAGTTTGGTTCTATTGTTAAGTGAAATAAAAAAAAACAACAAGATAATGCCAATAAATCCAAATTGTCAACATTACACAGCTGTTAAAATGAAATAAATGAAGTGCAAAAAGACCAATTTATTCGCCATCACCATTAATTCTGCTGCTTTTAAAAGAAATCTAATTTAAATCGGCAACATCGGCAAAAAATACAACAAACAAGTAAAACATATGTAAACATCCATTATTGAATTGAGTGTGAAACGAAACAATTAAAGTGAACATAGTATTTGTTGTTGTTCTTTGTGGAAGAGATAAAAAATGGCCAAGGGTATATATAAGAAGAAGTGTGCGTATGTTTAATGTTTATGGCCAATGTTTTATTAGTATCCCCCCCAAATAAAATAAGAATTTATGTGGTTTCCTGCTATTCCATCGAATTGTTTGTTCTTTAATGCGTAGTGGATATTTGCGGCATCTCAATACAATTTATTTGCTCTGCTGTTCCGAGCTGTGTTGTTGCTGATAATAATAAATACATTTGTTTGTCATTTAGCTACTATATTATATGGAGATGTGTATATATGTACGTACATACCTACGATAGTTAAACATTAAATCCGCAACAAAAACAAGGTAAAAATTGTTAACTTTCAAATATAAATTTAAGTTAAAAATTCAAGATTGTTTTTCAATAAAAGAGTTTTTAACGTAGATTGCGAAGAGTTTTAAGCGAGTCCGCTTAGATGTGTTATAAAAAAACAGCCAAAAAAAATTGGAATTGTGTATAACATAAAGTATAGTTTCTATAAAAGTCAATAGTGTGCCTCGAAAAAGATTCGAAACAAGTAAAAAAGTATCAGTGGGCTTTGCCGACAGAAATATATCCTCAGCCTGTGGATATTGAAACAATGTTTTCCCAGGAAACGTATGTATTTAGGTGGTTTTAAAAATTTTGGGCGTATTAACCGACAAAAATGATGATTAGGATTAAAGATCAAAAGTTTTGCGGAGGAGATACTTAATGGAATGGATTGGCCATTAAGGAAGTGTGTCTCCAGCCACTACATATGGTGCCATAGGGGGTTTTTACAACTTTCGGGATTTTTTCTCAAAAAGTATGGACTTTCCCTTAAAAAAACCTTTAACGTCGTAATTGAGGAAGCGAATGCAAATCGCTTCAACAAAAATCAAAGTGATTCGATAGCAGGACTTAAAGTGAACTTATCCAAAATTTTGTGTGGGAGGTACCGGATGAGTGGACAAATATAGTCCATATTTTAACCTGATCTATATCTGGTAGATATATTAGGATGTGTGAAGTATGGACCAGTCCAGCTACTCCCATCAAGAGTTACCATGCGAACAATTTTTCCGAACATTTTTGAACTTTTGTGGGGGAGGTACCTGAAGGAGTAGACCGATATGGCTTATCTTCGAACTTAAGCTATTTTTGGACAAAATATTACTAAGGCCAAATTTTGGACCGAATCGGCAGATCCGTTCGAGAGTTATCTTGCGCTCAAACCACCTCACACGGTGTCATAACGGTTTTTTTTGCAACTTTCAGCCTATTTTCTCAAGAAGTATGAACTTGCCCCTGATGAAACTTTTACCGTCGTTTAGGGGGCGGTGGATACAAGTTGCTAAAACAAAAATCAATGCGATTCGAGAGCAGGTCCTAAACTGAACTTATCCGAAATTTTGTGTGGAAGGTACCAGAAGGAGTAGACTGGATTGAGTCCATAGTAGAACCACATCTAAGTCTGGTAGACATTTCACGAATTGCAAAGTATGGACCAAATCGGTTACTCCCTTCAAGACTTATCGTACGTACAAATTTTCCGAACATTTTCGAACTTTTGTGGGGGAGGTACCGGGAGGAGTGGACCGATATAAGCCATCTTCGAACTTAAACTAAATTTGGACAAAATTTTACGAAAGCCAAATTTTGCAACGAATCGGTTGATCCGTTCGAGAGTTATCGTGCGCACTAGCCAGGCAGACAGACGGACGGACATTGCTCAATCGACTCCAAATTGTCTGAAACACATTTCGCCCAAACATACTTGGGGTCTAAAACCATTATTTCGATGAGGCACATTTTGCCCGTATGAAAGTGTATTTACCCTTAGAACAGATTTAAAGCATTATTTGATTGACAGGATACATTATTGGAATACGCCAAATAGATACAGACATATTTACAACAACAAATACAATTTCATTAAGCAGAAAAATTCACTATCGCAATATATTTTCCTTTAATATAAAGTCCATCAAAACCGGTCCAGTGGTTATTAGGCACCAAGGTCCTACTTTTATTTTGTTGCACCCTCAGCATTTATACTGGGGTTATGACTAGACATCTGAATTTTATGCAACCCCTAGTTTTGGTCCGATTCATGTCAAATTTTGGGACTGGGTATATTTTTGGCTTCTGATTAAATTACAATCGCAACATATGACATATGCAAAATGATAAAAATTCATAAATTTTGCATATACAAAAAATAATATGTGCATATGGAAAATTTACGCATTTTTCATATTTTCTTATGCAACAAATATTTCAATAATAAGCACGAAAATGTTTGTGTGTAAACTTTTTCTGTTTAAAATTATCTTCAGACATGCCAAAAAAATAGAGAAATGTATTACCACAGCCACAACCTTCAAAATACCGAAAATGGGGAGGTATCGTTCTATGGGGTCTATATGAAGACGTGGACCTATACCGAGAAATTTCAGGTGGAAAGTTTTATATCCCCATGGAAGACTTAATACCAAATTTCAGCCATTTCGAAAGGATAGTGAGGCCTCAACCTTCAAAATATCCGAAATTGGGAGGTGCCGTTCTATGGAGGCTATATGAAGACGTGGACCTATGCAGACAAATTTCAGATGTCATACCCCCAAACGAAGACTTAATACCAAATTTCAGTCATTCGGTGCAAATCCTTGTATATGTTTTTGCATATGGTTTTGTTTATGCTCATTTTATGCAAATATGTAAAGCTATGTCAAAATTTGCAAAATGTGCAAAAAATACTGGGCCTAATTCCTTTTATTTTAAGATAAAACGAGTTTCTGTCTAATCAGATTTTCTCTAGAACCATCCTAACCATACATGAATTTTCACAGGATAACTAGGCAGAGTTATGACTATTTTACAACCTCATACACCTGTGTCATATCATGATGATTTTCTAAATAAAATTACATAAAATCTTAAGTTTAAAGTGATTCCGTGAAAAACCTCACGCACAAAATGATTTTAAAATTTGAATTTAACAGAAGTACGGACAATTTTCTGAAGTCACCATAAACAGATATATAATTGCAAAAAAAAAAAAAACTTTAGAGCCACATGAGATAACCAAACTGAAATAATTTTGTTTTCTTTCTTTTCTTTTCTGACTAATTTGCTTTAATTCTGAGAATCTTAAAAATGTCGTAAACGCTTTTTTCAATGACATAATTTTTTAACAAAAAAAAAAAAAAAAAAAAAAAAAAAAATTCAAATTTTTTTCAAATTGGTTTGTGCATGACATTTTTCAATATTTAAATGTAATAAACGTTACGATATTTATTAGAAGGCTTACGTTTATTCATTCGTGCAATAGGAAATATTTGTTGAGATTTTTTTTTTAATTTCTATTTTTTTTTTTCAAAAAAATATTTTTTAAAAATTGCGCACAAACTGTTTGTATTGTCGAAAAGTCATAATCCAAATATACACTTTCATACGGACAAAATGTGCCTCATCAAAATAATGGTTTTAGACCTCAAGTATGTTTGGAAGAAATCCGTTTCGGATAATTTGGAGTCGATGTAGCAATGTCCGTCCGTCTAGCTGGCTACAGCGCACGATAACTCTCGAACAGAATAGCCGATTTGATCCAAAATTATTATTTATTATAATATTTTATGCAAACTTCGTTTAAGTTCGATATGAGTCCACTCCCTCGGGTACCTCCCTCACAATAGTTAGAATTTGTTCGCAAAAGCTTTGCTCACGATAACTCTCGAAGGGACTAACTTATTTATACATACTTGCACATCGTTATATTTCTATATTTCAGGACTATATCGGTCCACTCCTTCGGGTGCTCCCACACAAAATTTCGGAAAGGTGTACTTTAGGACCTCCTCTCGAATCGTTTTGTTTTTTCTTGCAACATGTTTCACCAAGGCCCCTATTACGATGGTACACATTTTTTGAGTGGTAAGTCCATACTTCTTGAGAAAATGAACCGAAAGCTGTAAAAACCCCTTACGGCCAGCAACTGTAGTGGCTGATGCGCACGACCGAATACTGCGTTGGTCCACACTTTATATATATATTTATTCCTTTAAACTCCTATAAGGAGCATAGGGCCAGAGTCCACACTTTGCATATCATAATAATTCTTCTTATATTATATACAATTCGAACATGGTGCTTATAGGTCCACATCTTCTGGTACCTCCCCCACAAAAGTTCGAAAATGGTGACCAACTGAAATAACTGGTGGGCGAGATATCTATGGAGACCAATGACTCCCACTTCCCAAATGGACTATGTCGGTCCATTCCTTTAGGTACCTCCCCCACAAAACTTTCCAAATTTTTGTCGGCAAGTTCTGAAACCCCCCTAAATAAATAAGTTTTTTGGTAAAGAAGTGTTTCAATTTACCCAGGGTGAAGGTTTATCTCTGTCGACAAAGCCAAATGATACTTTTTCACTTGTTTAATTAGCTTTTAAATGTTTTTTTTTTTTTTTTGTGAAAATATTGAGATTTGTTGCCAATTATAATGTCATCAACCTTATTGGTAAACCTTATGTTAATACCAAATCCATTTCAGACAAGTTTGGATTTAGCTATGGCCGCCCGTCTCTGCGACTAGCCTACTGGCTGGAAGTCACGTCTTCGTTTTAATATAGGCCCATATATGAGAAGCAAAAATTGGTACTCAAACCGTTCCCCTTAAATATCTTCAGTCTACGCTAGTCCGTGTCCGTGGATCCGTCCAGGCCGCGGTCATAATGCTTAATTTAGATTTGGTCGTTATGACCATCACAATTCTAATTATAAAGCCCATTGGGGGTTGAGTACGTTTTTATAACCTCAGCCTTCAGGCTAAGTGTGGTGTATAAACATTAATACGGCAATTATACGAGGGTTACTATATATATTTGTGGCCTACGCAATACTACGTGTTGCCCAGAAATTCCGCATAACAAGAAAAAAATGAGTGGTCAAAGATTTTCGTCTCCAGAAAATGCTGTTGAAGTGTTTAAAAACCGTGTTTTGTATGTGTCTCAATCGCAGTAGAAAAAGTGCTTCAATAATTGGTTTGAGCAAAAGTGTATAAATCATGCTGGGGAATACTTTGAAAAAACAATAAAATCATTTTTGATTAGCAAACATAGATTCATTACCTTGGTGTAAAACAGATAATAATATAAACAACCAAATGTCTTCGGCAATTCCATTTGAACAAATTTAAAAAAATTTTTGCTAGCACATCTACGATTTTTGGTATAGAGGTTAAGAAAAAAAATTTGGTTTCAAATCCGTTCGCATTCAGATTTTTTTTCAAAATATTTAAAAATTTGTTATTTATTTTTATGAGAAAATTTATGCATAAACCGCTAACAGCAGTTCATATCTATTCGTAGATATTTAAATATATACTAAATTTATTTTTATTTTCGCGAAAAATCAAGAAATAAAAAAAATATATTAAAGTAAATCCAAACTACCCTGCCCCTGAGTCTTTACAAACCTTTAAAAAACTAAATAAAAAATATCCACAGAATCTAGACAATGCACATTGGGGTAAAATCCACAAAATCGGAGATTAATTCCGGGAATTTGGGGGTTCAAAGCTTTGTATTTTTCGAATCTCGTTGACACATTAATCTCAAACAACAATTTCCAAACACAATTTAAAGTTAATAAATATGTCTTCTATTAATATTTTAGTTTTCAAGGCTTACTCTACCGAAAACTACCAAACTTTTTCAGTGTTTGGTTTTTTCATCTGAAAGAGCACATTTAAAGCTACATTCGAAATTTTTGTTGTTTAAAAATATTACATAGCTTTGTGGCAAATGACCGTCTACGAATCACTCTTTTTATTAAAGCGCTTTCCGGTGACCACTCCAACTAGAAAACGAATGAACCTATCTTTCTATGTTTTTGTGGGCTTATTTAGAATATAAAAATATTGTCCTTCATAGGCGGATTTTACAAAATATTAGTTTATACACAAATGGTGGACAGTCAAATCAAATTATAAATTTTTACGTTAAAAGGACCAAGTTTTTATCATAAAATTGCAAATTAATATTTTTTAAATACATCCGTCGATAAAGGTGTAGATTTCAATGTCCTAAATAAGCCAACAAAAATATTGGTATTAGTTTTCGAGCTAGTGTTGTGCCTTTTTTATTTCAGCTTCAATTTTTGTCAAATTTACCGACATTACGAGGTTTTAAAACTTTTCTGGGTTTTCTGTGTTGATTTCATTTCAATTGCCGAAATTTGTTTTGGTTGATCAATAACACTGTAATACAAAAGTTGACAAAAAATTTGCAGGGGTTCTGATGCATAAATTGTTTTTTTGGGAGTCCATGGAAATGAAGATACGTTTGGTGACTTTGAGACACTTCGGTTTTTGATATTATAACTGAAAATGTGAAAAACTGAGTTTCTTGGACTTTAAACTTTTAACGGGCATAACTTCTTTTTAAACAACGGATTTCTAACAAGCCATAACTGTTCAAAATTGGTTAACCATTGGATATGTTATAGTGGTTTAAGTGTGAAAATAAAAAACGAATTAAAATACAGGAAAATGCTTTTCCTTGTTCACAGGACAAACCCCTACTAGGGTTTTTGTAGTCTCAATATGTACTTTCAAAAAATGCATACTAGAATCAGAACACACTCATGAGATATACATTAAATCACGTAAAATCATGAGTTCTATAATTCTAGTATGAGTTTTGAACATTATCTTGTTGCTCGTCCGGATTATTAAAAAAAATCCAAAAACCCCGAAATTCCGGCTTCAACATGTCAGCATCAATTTTAGGTGGATGCAGTGGATATATCGAAAAATCATACACCAGTATCATGTTACCCATGGAGTATTCTTTGAGTTTTTCTTTGGGAATAGGTCTATAAAATGTAAGGTTAAACCAGAAATCGGGAGGGAACATAAAACAACTTGTTGGCTTCAACCCATTCTTAAGCAATTTTCTACATAAATGTCAACACAGCTTTCACGTAAATTAATATCAATATTAAACCATTCTAGACCAATTTGTTATCAAATAGCGATATTTCAGAGCATTTAATGCACTTTTGACAATATTTTGTTTTTCTTTTTTTGTTTTTCATTATAAACTCGCGAATATTATGTTTATATTTATTATATCTATCGGGCAGGAGAAAATGTGGTCATTTGCAACGAATTCGCGAAAGTTACAGACTGTTTTTAATGACTTTGCCTGTGAGAATCGTATTTGTTTTCTATAAATTTTGTTAGACTTATTGTTGACCTTTGGACTGAATTTATTTCTGGGGTTTGGTTTGGTTTTAGGTCAGAAAATTAAAACAATAGGTTTTGTTTTTTATTTTATTTTGTTTGTTCCAATATTTCGATCTTCTCCGAAGATCATAGTCAGAAAATTTTTCTTTAAAAAAGAACAATAGGCAATCATTATATATAAATATTAAACAGATATTTGTAACAAAAATTACATTTTATTTTTCTTTCCGTAACAACAGTCAGTTATGCACATCTTATTTTCCAAAAGAAGTATTTTGCAACTATAGCTTTTTGTGTTTTTCTATTGCATTTCTGTAGATCTGTGCACAGTGTTGCGTATCCATTTTGTAGTTTATTCTATTTTCCACTGGCACATTTATAATATATATCATTTCAAGCATGAATCTGCGCTTGTAATTTCTTTCCTGTGCCAAGATTTCTACTTCCTTGAAGTTTGGTGTATGTCGGCAAAGTGTGCCACAAGAGTCAATGAGAACCGTACCTTAAATTCTCTGAGCAATATTTTTGTGGAATATTTGGATGCTGTAAAATCTCATCTTGTGGTACTTTTACTACGGTTCGAGAAAGAAAGGACGAAAAGGACATGAAAAAAATTGAGTTAGAAGAATGGAATGTTCTACAAAAAGATTCACCATTTGATTTGACTGAAGACATGTAATCTCAAAACGAAGCTACAATAACGGCGAACAGAGATATAAAGATATTTTCTCAAGCATCATAGGCGAAAATTCAAAAAAATCATCGCGCGATATCTCGGAAACTTGACCTATGGGGAAAATTTCCCTCTGGGTTCTTAATATACTCACTAAGGGCTTTAATCTCCAAAAGGAATTTTCCACCGCACAGACCTTGAGTTCCAATTTGTGGCACAGTGTAATCACATCGGTGCGGAAACTTTTTTTCACCGAATCGAACTAAAAAACGCGTTTTCCTGATCAGGACAATATTCCGCACATGGTACTGGCGTGGTATTTTTTTGGTTATATCCCGAATGTTCATACGCTTTTATAGTCGGGGAATCATCGTTCATTCTTATAACAGGTCAATTCAATCGTTGTAGATCCATACTTTAAACTATGTCGATGTCAATATATATCTGGTGCGGCTCGTGTTTCATTTCGCCAACTGAGATTGTCTCTCTGATCTTTCGAAGAATTTTTCTCTCAAACATAAAAAATTCTTTGCTGAAGAAGCCATACAAATATTAGGATGGATATGTGATATTACTCTTTTGTAGAGTGTGGTTTCTGTTTCACGAAAAGTGTCATTGTTTTATCTTTGCCCATATTTTCACCTTAGCATTTCTTTTGGGTTCAAACAACTATTCATATACAACCCCTATTTTTTGTCCGATTCATGTCAAATTTTTGGGACTAGGCATATTTTTGGCTTCTGTATAAACTGCAATCAACACATATGACATATGCAACAAATATTTCAATAGCACTGCGCCACAAATTGGAACTCAAGGTCTGTGCGGTGGAAAATTCCTTCTGGAGATGAAAGCCCTTAGTGGGTATATTAAGAACCCAAAAGGAAATTTTCCCCATAGGTCAAGATTCTGAGATATCGCGCGATGAATATTTTGAATTTTCGGCTATGATGCTTGAGAAAATAGCTTTATATCTCTGTTTGCCGTTATTGTAGCTTCGTTTTGAGATTACATGTCTTCAGTCAAATCGAATGGCGAATCTTTTTGTAGAACATTTCATTCTTCTAATTCAATTCCTTTCGCGTCCTTTCTTTCTTGAACCGTAGTAAAAGTACCACAATATGAGATTTAACAGCATCCAAATATTCCACAAAAATATTGCTCAGAGAATTTTAGGTACGGTTCTCATTGACAACTAATCGATATTGTCACGTTTTCATTGTCCGTTTTGATATTTACCCGGATTTTGTTCAGAAAAAACCTATGTTTTGTTTTTCTGTATATTCGTTATTTGTTATGTATTGGTAGGTAGACATACCCTTTGGTTATCGCTTATATTGACATTCTGGATGTATCTGAAATATTTACCATATATAGCTCCCGATATGCTGGACACGTTAATGACAAACTTTCTTGGAAAATAGATCCGGCTATCTAATATTTTGAACCGGATATAGCGATATAAAACCCGGATTTTGTACCGATTTTAAGTAACCCATTAAGCTTATATGTATACCATTAGAAAGCTAATAAAATTGCCAATCAGGGAAAATAAATTTTTTGACAGCATCTTACCTGAGTTCGGTGCTAAGACAAAAAATCCGTATTCTTGAACCGTTTTTAAGGAAAAATATCACTGCGCGTAAATATGAAGATGAAAGCTTGGTGGGTGGAATATTCTTTTTGCCGATGAAAGTCGATGAAGTTAATATTATGAACCCGGAAGGACAGTTATGCCATAGGTCAAACTTCTGAGTTATAGCGAAATGGAATTTATGTTACGGGTTTATTGTCGTGCTCTTAAAGTTCATCAAGAATGTATGCATCACGCCATAACTCAGAAGTTTGATTTATGGCATAACTGTCCTTCCGGGTTCATAATATTAACTTCATCCACTTTCATCGGCAAAAAGAATATTTCACCCTCCAAGCTTTGATCTTCATATTTACGCGCAGTGATATTTTCCTTAAAACCGAACTCAGGTAAGATGCTGAATGGCAATTTTATTAGCTTTCTAATGGTATACATATAACCTTAATCGGTTACTTAAAATCGGTACAAAATCCGGGTTTTATATCGCTTTATCCGGTTCAAAATATTATTCTTCAAGAAAATTTGTCATTAACGTGTTCAGCATATCGGGAGCTATATATGGTAAATATTTCAGATACATCCAGAATGTCAATATAAGCGATAACCAAAGGGTATGTCTACCTACCAATACATAACAAATAACGAATATACAGAAAAACAAAACATAGGTTTTTTCTGAACAAAAACCGGGTAAATATCAAAAAGGACAATGAAAACGTGACAATATCGATTAGTTGTCAATGAGAACCGTACCTAAAATTCTCTGAGCAATATTTTTGTGCAATATTTGGATGCTGTAAAATCTCATCTTGTGGTACTTTTACTACGGTTCAAGAAAGAAAGGACGAAAAGGACATGAAAGGAATTGAGTTAGAACAATGAAATGTTCTACAAAAAGATTCGCCATTCGATTTGAATGCAGACATGTAATCTCAAAACGAAGCTACAATAACGGCAAACAGAAATATAAAGCTATTTTCTCAAGCATCATAGGCGAAAATTCAAAAAATTCATCGCGCGATATCTCAGAAACTTGACCTATGGGGGTTCTTAATATACTCAGTAAGGGCTTTCATCTCCAAAAGGAATTTTCCACCGCACAGAAACCTTGTTGCACAGTGTAATAGGCACAACAATGTTTGTGTGTGTGTTGAATTTTTCTGTATAAAATTTTCTTCAGACAAGTCAATAAAATAGAGAAATGTATAACCACAGCCACAACCTACGAAAATCGGACGGTAACGTTCTATGGGGGCTATATGAAGGCTTGGACCTATACCGACAAATTTAAGGTCGAAAATTGTATACCCCCAAAGAAGACTGAATATCAAATTTCAGTCATTTCGGTGGGGAACCTTCAAAATTCCGAAAATCGGGAGGTACCGTTATATGGGGACTATATGAAAACGTGGGCCTATATCGACAAAATTTCAGTTGGAAAGTTTTATACCCCCAACGAAGACCTTATACAAAATTTTAGCCATTTCAGTGTGATATTGAGGCCACAACCTTAAAAAACCGGAAATCGGGAGGTACCGTTCTAAGGAGGCTATATGAAAACGTGGACCTATACCGACAAATTTCAGGTAGAAAGTTTTATACCCCCAGCGAATACTAAATACCTAATTTCAGTCAGTTCGGTGGGATATTGAGGCCACAAAATATCGAAAATCGAGAGGTACCGAAAGTTTTATACCTCCAAAGAAAACTTAATACCAAATTTCAGCCATTTCGGTAGGATATTCAGCCCAAAAATCCTTGCATATGTTTGAAATATGTCAAAATATGCAAAATTTCTGCGACTAGTTCTTTTTATTTTGTGATAAAACGAGTTTCTGTCTAATCACATTTTCTCTACGACCATCCTAACCATACATGCATTTGCGTAGGATTTTGTTGTCTAATAACAATACAGTCCAACAGCTTCCTCTACTTCAGTTTATTTGAATTTAATAATTATCGCGAAATAACTTTATGATGGAATTTATATGTGTTTGTTTCTAACAGGTCTAAGGCTGTGTCCAGCCTATACAATATGCTTATGGTTTAATCTGTCCGTTCGTTTACTACAAGGATTTAAATTTAATGGCATTGTGTCTTTTGATGCAGTTTCTCGGGTAGCCATAATAAATTAATTAATTTCTTCTGATAAGAATATAACTTTTACATCAACAAAAATTCCTTTTTCCCTTTTTTAAGTTAATCCTTTGCTATTTTAAGTTTATCCATTAGGTTGATTAATCCATACTCTTTACTCCTTTTGTTTAAAGAATTACTATCTATAGGTCTTGGGAACACTAATACTTAAAAGCCCAGTAGGTTGTCCATAAGGAAGCATATGCCAATTATAGTGTTGGTGCGGGCGTATGATATTTATTACGTATTCGCCATTTGTACGTATGTAAATCCAAATATTTTGTTCAATCAAAAATTTGAGAATTCATCTATGAGTTTTTGTTGCTACTTTTACCAAAAAGGAAATGGCAAGCAATATGCAAACATTTTTTCTTTTTCTCTAGAGCTGCATTTAACATACAATTTTCATTTTAATAGTCACTGCGGGGTATTCTCGAATTATTTTGCTTTCACTTGTGATTGAATTCTTCCTTTGGCAAGAACAAAAATAAATAAATTTACAACCGGAACGTTTAATAAAGTGCCAAAAAGATTTTAACACAACAAAGAATATCAGTCAGCATTCATGCAGTCAGTTCCACCACACTCATTCACTAAGAATAAATGAAGAAAGAGTATATACACCATTTAAGAGTCCCAATGCAGATTGGGTTCTTACACTCAAAGAGTTGTGGGAACGTTCCGAATTCATTGACACAATATTTGCTATTCAAAGAAATATGATAATAAAATTTCGATTTTTATTATCTTTACCGACAACAACAATTGGTAAATATTCCCAGACGCACAATGCCTAGCTAGACAAACGGCAAGTTGCCTTTTTCAAGCATATGAATAATGTGTGAAATGAATTCTGTGTGGGCAAAAGAAAACATTTCAATATTACAAAAATATAATTATACCCTACGCCACAAGCTGTGTTTTTCGAAAAATTCATCTAACACCGCGAAATATTCGTCGCAATCCACAATTTTTTGTCGGAACCGTTTGTTAATTTCTATATGTGATTCTATAGTAAACATATTGAAAATAAGGAAACCAAAAAATTAGGTCAAAACATTGGAAGGCGTGGCCTGCCCTAAAGACTACCAGAAAGAAATAGCTATTTCTCGGAAACTACAATATACATTGTGTTCATTGTTAGGTAGGTAGGATTGTTGTTGCTTAATCAAAGCACTCCTCGTCCCGATAACATATCAGGACAATGGCAAAACATTGCCCACTCCATGCAAACAGCCGCAAAATCAGTGCTTGGATACCAGGGGCCTCCACCAAGGAATCCATGGTATGACCAGGTGTGTCCTGCTGCTACCTAAGAGAAAATGCGGCATATAGGGCTACTTTACAATCAGAAGCAACACGAAGCGCACGCGGGAGGTATCGGGAGAAAAGGAGAGAGGAGAAACGGCTTTTCCGCAGGAAAAAGAGAGAGATGGAAAAGCGGGAGTGTGAACAAATCGAGATGTTCAGGAGACAGAATGAAGTCCGAAAATTCTACCAAGGCGTGAAACATCAAACTGATGGCTTTGGAACTGGCACATCCTCCTGTAGAGACCAGCAAGGTAATCTGGTAACTGATACAGATAGTGTGCTAAGGATATTATTATTATTATTATTATGGCATGTTTATTTACATCTTGTAATAAAACTTAGCCTATTTGTATATATTTTCCATTGATTTCTGTCTCGAGCTATTGTTCTAAGTTCGCTAAAAGATTTAGATGTTTCTTGAGTCACTGATCTGCGCCAAGTAGATTTAGGGCGTCCTCTTTTTCTTTTTCCCTGTGGATTCCACTCCAGAGCTGCATGAGTTACATCGTCAGTGTCCTTTCGTAACGTATGTCCAATCCACCTGTATTTTCTGCGTTTAATTTCACGTTCTATTTCAATTTGGTTCGTCACTTGCAATAATCGCTCGTTGCTTATAGTTCGTGGCCACCATATTCTTAGAATTCTACGTAGGCACCTGTTGACGAAGCACTGTAGTTTGTGAGCTATCGCCTTTGTTACATACCAGGTCTCGCTTCCATAGATAAGAACAGATTTCACACACGAGTTGAAAATTCTGATTTTGGTGGGCTGTTTAATATTTTTGCAGCTCCACACACGACTCAATCGAGCAAAGGAGATTTTTGCTTTCCGCAGACGGTTGTCAATATCCGATAGTGTTCCTCCGACGTCGTCAACAACACTGCCTAGATATTCGAATTTGCGAACATCTTCCATCTCTACGTTACCTATAGTCAGCGTGTTATCGTTGTTAGCGTTAATGCGCATACTTTTTGTTTTGGTTGTGTTAATTTTTAGGCCAACTTTCTTAGCCTCGTTATCAAGCAAGGTAACTTGTGTTTGCATATCCTGATATCTATTTGCTAGTAACACGATATCATCAGCGTATGCCAGTTCGCAAAGTTTTCCACTTAGTCTCCAATTAATTCCCATATTCGCTTGGTTAACTACTTGCAGTATAAGGTCTAGTGTGGTAATAAACAACAGTGGGGATAAAGCGCATCCTTGTTTTACACCGCTGATCGTTGGGAATGGATCGCTGAGTTGTCCTTCGTGCACAACTCTGCATAGTCCTCCGTCATAGCTATTTTTAATAATGTTAATAATTTTTCTAGGGATGCCTTTGAATTCTAGCGCTTTCCATATACATTCTCTTTTAATTGCATCAAATGCTTTCTCAAAGTCTACAAATGTTAGATACAAACTTGAGTTAAGTTCGACGGACTGCTCTATGAGAATTCGGATGCTGTTGATATGGTCTGTGCAACTCTTGTTTGGTCTAAATCCAGCTTGGGTGTGTAAAATACTGTCATTAAGCGACTCTTTTATTCGGCATAGTAATATTTTATTAAAAATTTTTGTTACGGACGGAATAATTGTTATACCGCGCCAATTGTTCCTGTTCTTTAAATCTCCCTTTTTAGGTATTTTTATTACAATAGATTCCTTCCATTCACTTGGTATATCTTCCTCATTCCAAATATTTTGAAAGAGGGGCAGAAACAGCTGTGCCACCTTTTGTGGATCGACCTTATAACATTCTGTAGGTATTGCATCTGCTCCGGCCGTTTTACCGGATTTTTGAGTCGATATTGCGTCCACAATTTCATCAAATGTTGGTGGTTCGGTAGAAATATCTAATCTTGGGCTTAGTGGATTGAATATTTGTAGTTCCTCCTCATTTTCATCGTGGATAACATTTAGTGTTCGTTCAAAATGTTGCTTCCACGCAATCATTTGCTCATTTTTATTTGTCAATAGAGTGCCGTTGTCGTCTACAATCATATTGGAACTTCTGGTCTTGGTTCCACTTAGCTGATTTATGATTTTAAAAACATCCTTAATATTTCCCTTTGCAGCAGCCTTTTCCGCATCTTTCCCGAGGTCGTCCATATACTTATTTTTATCAGCTCTGGTTTGTTTCTTGATTAATTTGTTTAGCCTTTCGTAATCTCTTTTAAATATCTCATATAGTGTAACATTATTCTCTTCTGTGGCTAGCATTTTCCGCTTTACTTCCCGCCGATTTTCTATTAGTTTCCAACTCTCTTCTGTTATCCATTCTTTCCGCTCGGATTTGCTGTATCCAAGGGTCGATTCGCATGCATTCCTAAGTTCGTTTTTTAGCCTTTGCCATATCTCGTCGTTGGTGCTATCATCATAGTTGATATTTATTTCCTCCACTTTTCTTCGCAGTTCATTTCTCGTTGCATCATTTTGAAGCTTGTCGGTATCAAATCTTCTTCTTCCTATGGTGTTTGTGCGGGTTTTTCTTATCATGTTTAACTTAAGTTCACTGACCACAAGATAGTGATCACTTCCTATTTCGGCGCTTCTTCTGTTCCTAACATCAGAGCAAATATTAAACCATTCTCGGGAGATGCAGATATGGTCAATTTGAGATTCAAATGTTCCCGTCGGTGATTTCCATGTTACTTTATGTATTTCCTTATGCGGGAAGACAGACCCAGCAATCTTTAGATCGTAATTGCTGCATGTCTCTAGTAACAGCTCGCCGTTTTCGTTGCAGGATCCTAGCGCATGTTTCCCCATTATACTTTCATAATCATGATTGTCGCATCCTATTTGGGCGTTGAAGTCGCCCATTAGTATAGTGATGTCTCTGTTTGGTATCTCTGATAGGGTTTTGTCTAATAGGCTATACAGGGCTTCTTTGTGGGCGAATTCGCCGTCTTCTGTAGGCGCGTATACCTGCACTATAGTTATGTTTCTGCCTTTTGCTGCCAGCCTCGCAGTGATGATTCTTTCGGAAACTGGTTTCCATGTCAATAAGGCTTTTTTTGCTTTTATGGAGAGGTAAATTCCAACTCCTTTTATATGAGGGTCCTTCTCGTTTGGCATTCCAGAGTGCAAAAGCAGTCCGCCGTTTTTGCTAGGAGTTTCCCCGCTTTCGTTCCATCTAACCTCGCTTAAGCCCACAATATCCATTTTTAATCTTGCGCATTCAGCTGTAAGTTGATCAAATTTACCACTTTGGAACAATGTTCTTACATTCCAATGTCCACACCTTATCCTTTTCCGTTTGCCATGTGTCGTCAACTGATTTCCATTATTATTCATTATCTTTGTAAATACTCGAATCTTTATAAATTTCAGCAGTACATAGAGGATTATTCTTTGACTGCCTAGCCCGGTGGTAGGGCTGCTACCTTTTGGCCTCCGAGCATGCCATAGTACTCCCCACTTAATGCGAGCAGAGGTTTTGTAGCCGTCGACTCTCGAACAGACGCTGCAGAGTTGTGGTTGGTTCGTCCGCCGTAGTTGTAGTATGTCAATATTACGTCCTGCACCGTTGACCTCCCATCTTGGAATCACTAACATTAGCCTATAATTCACAGAGTATATTGTGATTAGCCCAATGAAGTGTTTGTTACGAAGTTTTCTCTCCGGGCTGTTTGGTCCGCGGGAGGTATTTCATTTCCCTCCTACCACCCATATCTGGGAAGCATTCGCTATCCGCCACCTGCGACGCGTTCTCTAGGGATTACAGCCTCCCCCGAGAACTAAGGATATGGAAAGAGCATTTTTCCAAACTGTTGGTATCCAATAGTAGCGAAGTCGACGAAGATACCACAGATCCAATCCCAGAAGATGGTATTGAATGTATACCACCCGGCTAAGATGAGGTAAAGACAGCAATAAACCGGCTGAAGAATAATTAAAACCGGAAACGACACGCTGGTATGCATCAGCTAGTTAGCTTCATCTGGCAGGAAGAACGCGTTTCCGACGATTGGAACCTGAGTATCCTGTGTCCCGTCCATAAGAAAGGAGATAAGACTTTATGCCCCAACTATAGGGGCATAAGTCTTCTCCCTATCGCCTACAAGATAGTGTCAGGGATATTGTGCGAACGACTAGAGCCCATAGTCAACGAAATAATTGGACCATACCAATGCGGCTTTAGACCTGACAAGTCCACCATTGACCAGATATTTACCATGCGGCAAATCCTGGAGAAGACCCTAGAGATGCAGATCGAAACCTACCTCTTTTTTGTCGATTATAAAGCAACCTTCGACAGCCCGCTACGTTCAAAGGTATTCCAAGCCATGTCTGAATGTGGTATCCCCACAAAGCTCATTCGGCATTGTAAAATGACTTTGACACAAGATCTTCAGTTAAAATAGGAAAGAACCTCTCCGAATAGTTTCGTACCAAAAGAGGTTTCAGGCAAGGAGACATCCTTTCGTGTGATCTTTTCAACATTCTGCTAGAAAAGGTTATACGAGAGGCAAACGTCAAAAGAAGTGGCACAATCTACACCAATAGCCACATGTTACTTGCGTATGCTGATGATATAGATATCATTTAACGATCAGTAAAAGAAGAAGGTCGAAGGAGAATCTGCTAAAGTGGGTCTGGCGGTAAACGCGAGAAGACCAAGTTGATGGTGTCGACGCGCAATGCGTCCATTGAGCTCGGACCAACTGTTGAAGTTGGCTCCTATAATTATGAGGTAGTAAAAGACTTCGTATACCTCGGCACCGCCGTAAACCCAACAAACGACATCTGTTGTGAAGTAAAAAGAAGAATTGTATTGGCCAACAGATGCTTCTTTGGCTTAAGTAAGCACTTCAAAAACAAAGCCAAAACTCGTCAAAAATAAATAACGCTTTACAAAACACTGATACTACCCGTGCTGATGTATGGTTCCGAAGCCTGGGTACTTGCACAAGCAGATAAGGCAGTTTTGAGAGAAATATTCTTCGAAAGATCTACGGACCAATCTGCGTTGACGGTGAATATCGACGTCGTATGAACCACGAGCTGTATCTGCTATACAACGATAAATGTATCGAGATGCAGCGATTGCATTGGCTAGGCTATACAATAAGAATGAGCAATGATGTACCCGCTAAAAAGGCGTATAAATTCGGGCCACATGGCGCTGCACGCAGAATTGGCAGGCTAAAGAATAGATGGCGCAAACAAGTGGGTGAAGAGATGACAAGGCGCGGTATTCCAGAAAGCGAAGCACTAAACAGAGAGAATTTGAGATCTTTTCTTAGTTCGGTCTGTGGAACAAATGTTCTGTAATGGGCCAGCTGAGTAAGTAAGTAAGGTAGGATTGTTGTCTTTAAGAAACGTTTACATGAAGTGAGCTATTGTATTTTTCCTCAGGTACTAAATTTTTGTGAATTCCAACTTTAGTGGACCAGAACATTTAGCGAAGAGCTTGGAACAAAGTTCCGTTTTCCCAGGTTGATGTCCGAGAGTATCTTCTTTCAGTTCATATATACTTTTGTACACGTGCGTTTCCGTCCGTTTAACACTTTTTTAAATTTATTGAAATTACATGGTTAAAAAAGAAATAAATTAAAAAAGAAATAGGATTTTTTGTATTTTTATTAGCTTTGTTTCTTTACTTTTTTAATAGTAAAAGTAGCAATAGAGAGAAGGTCTCACTTTTCTCAGAAAACCGTGAAAATTGCTCTCATGTAACAAGTTTTGCACAAAAGTAAAGAAACGGAAAAATAGTAGATCTGGCAGCAATGTCAAAAAAAACATGGTTGCTTAAAAAAAAAACAAACAAAATAAACTTCATCGTTTTTTATTTCCCTGGTTTAAATGTTTATTATTTTACATCTTTTTTCTGCTTTGACAAAGCGCGTGGTTTTCTTTTTTCCTTTTGCCTTAATTGTCAAATAAATGTCAAATCAGCAGGTTGACAGACTTTCCACTTTTTACACAACAAAATTTGTCGAGCAGAAAGTAGTAAAAGAGAAAGCCATTTTGTTTTTCTCTGCTCTCTCACTCTCTTAAAAATTGCATCCAGTTTTACTATTTTGATGCAAATTATGGACAAACTTTAAAATGTTAACTTTGGCCTTGAATTTCTCTTCAACTACTAGACCGAAATCGAACGCTTCGGATAGCTGATTATATTGTCTGTCAAACAAAGAAAAAATTATGAAAATATCTCTTTCCGTTCAAAAGTTACAGAGTTTTGAACGATTCTGAACCATTGTGCGTCGTAGACCGCACATGTGGTATACCAAAATTCATATCTCGACGTGATAAAGCGATTTTGAAATGTGTACCCATCCAACCATCCATTAAAAATTGTACGCACGCTACAGGCCGCAATTATGGGCCAATCTTCATTCGAAATTGTATGGAGGTCGGGTTCAGACCAGAATAGATCTCTATAGTTGTTGGTGATGATCGTAAAATATTTAGGGGTGAAATGGACCAAAAGCAAAATATGTATCCAATTTTGATCGCAATGGTAGTCTGATCGGTGCGATTTTTTATGTAAGGTTTGGGTTTACGACAGATAAGTAGCTTGCAACTTAACGTGATGATCAGATAATATTTAGTGGGTTAAATTTACCAGAACTTTTGTGTGAATGTTGGTAAAGTTATATTTAGAAGAGGAACGCTTAACTTTTCCATTCATGCTAATTATGTTGATGTACGTGGTCAAATAACTGAGTTACAGCCTAGGGATTCCTGATCCGTCAGTTTTAATTGTGCTTAGTGTAACCTTAATCACGCTAGAGATCGCAGTTATAGTTTAATACTGACAAATGTTTGCACGAGGTAATAGTTTTGGTCAAGGATAGTGCAAATAATTGTTGATAATGATCGGACAGTATTTAGCGTGTAAATTTGACCATAACTTTTGTGGGGAAATATATCCAAATTTAATTTTTAATCAGTAATTTAAATTGTGGGAGCATATTCGGACAACTTACGAAAACTTGAAAACCAGCACTTGACGACTCTTACTTTATGCAAAGTATATCAATGTAGCAGTTAGGTAAAGGAATTACTGTCTAAGATCACGGTGCGCCTGAACCAACTTTATATGGAAATTGCTTACACCTGGGAAGTTTTTGCAGATTCTGAATCTACAATGTTCATAGATTAGGAAAAAAACAAAACAAGTAAAAAAGTATCAGTCGGCTTTGCCGACAGAGATATTCCCTCAGCCTGTGTGAATTGACACTTTCAGCTATTCACAATATCAAGTATAATACCGGCTGTACATTTCCAAAGGATCTTCGAACAGATCCTAAACTGTCCTTAAGAAATGTTGAACTTTTGTGGATGAAGACCGATATGGACCATTTCTGAAGTAAAACTACCTTTGGACAAAATGTTAGGAGATCCAAAGTTCGTACGGTCGCACCGTTCAACAGATATAGCGCTTAGCTTTTTAGTGACATTTTTAACTTTGGATGGGGGGGAGGTACCGGAAGTTGCGCATCGATAGTGCCCATCTTCGAAATTAAACAAAGCTTGGAGAAATATTACAGAAGCCAAATTTTTAACCGAATCGGTTGATCCGATCGTGAGTTATCCTGCCCTTCATTCTGCCACTTTACATGCTTTCATAGGGGTTTTTATAACTTTAGGGCTATTTTCTCAGGACGAATGGATTTGCGCTCTAAAAAACTTGTACCGTCGTAATGGCGGCAGCGAATGTAATTTATTACAACAAAGATTAAAGTGATTCGAGAGAAGGGCGTAAACTGCATTTTTTTTTGTGGGGGAGGTACCGGAAGGAGTGGAACGATCTATGTCTGGTAGACGTTTCACGGTTTGCAAAGAATGGACCAAATCGGTTACTCCCTGTAAGAGTTATCGTATGCAAAAATTTTCGAACATTTTCGAACTTTTGTGGGGGAGGTACCGGAAGGAGTGGACCGATATAACCCATCTTCGAACTTAAACTAAGTTTGGACAAAATATTACGAAAACCACATTTTGGACCAAATGGGCTCATCCGTTCGAGAGTTATCGTGCGCACCAGCCAGCCAGACCTTGCTAAATAGAGTCAAAATTGTCTGAAACACATTTCGTCCAAACATACTTGGGGTCTAAAACCGTTATTTTGATGAGGCACATTTTGCCCGTATGAAAGTGTTGGCATAAATGCTGAGGATATAAAAATCGACAAAGGGATTTTTTAATTAATCGCTGTCAAAGTTCGCATTTTTAGGGTTTTTCAGGTTTTCCCTATATTGTTTAGAAACCGCGAGCCCTATCAAAATGGAACTAACGAAGATGTTGTAGCAGTAAAAATTCTCTACAAGATTGTCCTTAATTATATTTTCGTAGATCTTACCATTTTTGAGCTATAGAGGTTCAAATTGGGACAATTCACTGACTGTATCGTGTCTTTATAAACCAATGTCATGAACTGCAATTTCCCAACTTAAACTTAATATCTCAAAAATTTTACACCCTAGGACAAAATATACGAAAGCCAATCTTGTAGAGAATTTTCAGAGCTATAAGACTTTCACTAGTTCTATTTCGATAAGACTTACCGTTTTCAAGCAAATCGTGTAAACTTAACAAAAAAAAAAAAAAAAAACCTAAAAATGTGACCTGAACTTCTATAACTTAAAAATGGTAATGGTCAATCCTCTAGAGAATTTTAACAGCTAAAATATTTTTGTTAGCCCCACTTCGGTAGGACTTGCGGTTTCCAAGCAAAATCGGGAAAACCTAAAAAAAACTAAAATGTGAACATTGACCGCGATTTATTTAAAAATCCTTCCAGCAATTTTTTCTTGTTTTGGGATTTTTCCCATCTATGAACATTGCTGTTTCAGAATCCGCAAAAAGTTTGCAGGTGTAAGAGGTTTTTATTTAAAGTTAGTTAAGGGGCACCGTACATGACATTGTTTTATAAGGAGGCGATACAGTCAGTGCATTGTCCCAATTTGAATTTCTATATCTCAAAAATGGTAAAACCTACGAAAGTATAATAAAGGACAATCTTGAAGAGAATTTTCGCTGCTACAATATTTTCTTTAGTTCAATTTTGATAGGGCTTGCTGTTTCCAAGTTAAATCGTAAAAAAAACCTAAAAATCCCTATAAATGTGAACTTTGATCGCGATTAATTTAAAAGGCGCTGCGCCGGTTTTGTTTTGTTTTTTTTTCACTTTTCTCATGTATGAACATTGTAGTTTTATAATCCGCAAAACCTTTCTATGTGTAAGCACCTTCCATTTATTTGGTTCAGGCTCAACGTGACATACAAGTGTGCTTTATTTATAGTTTTAGTCTGTTTTTAAAGAACTACGTTTATAGAAAAGTATTAAAATCATGATAGAAGAATTCCCATTTTTTTAAATTGATGCAAATTACGATGCTGTACGGGGTTCTGTCCATTACATCATCCCCGAACGAAAAAGTGAGACTTCGCAATCATATATATAAATTCCGCGGAAAACTAATGCCCAGGGGAAGTGGTGTAAGGTATCACATGGTCGGACCCGTCCGACTATAGTCCTCTTTTGCTTGTTTTAATATTCCAATCGTTTGAGGAATATTACGCTGAGTGTTTCGGTACATATTTATTATGAATTTGAAACGATTTTTTATGTGTTCACATGTTTTGTGTAAATCTTCTTTTTTTCTTGCAAAATGCTTGTGTGGGTGTCATAATCTAAAAATTATATACATATTTATTATTGTTCAATGTGTGAATTGAATATTATTAATACGCCTTGATGCACTTGGCAATTAAAATACCAATACGGTATAACAATGTAAACCATTTGAAAGTAATTAAATTAAACTATAAACCAATACTTTGTATTATTTATATAATAACGACAATATAAAAACGACATTTTTGTACCCTCAGCATTTATGCTAACGAGGGTATATACACTTTCATACGGGCAAAATGTGCCTCATCGAAATAATGGTTATAGACCCCAAGTATGTTTGGACTAAATGTGTTTCAGACAATTTGGAGTCGATTTAGCAATGTCCGTCCGCCTGTCTGTCTGGCTGGCTGGAGCGCACGATAACTCTCGAACGGATCAACCGATTCGGTCCAAAATTTGGCTTTCGTAATATTTTTCCAAACTTAGTTTAAGTTCGAAGATGGGTTATATCGGTCCACTTCTTCCGGTACCTCCCCCACAAAAGTTCGAAAATGTTCGGAAAATGTTTAAGTACGATAACTCTTAAATGATTTAACCGATTTGATTCATACTTTGCACATCGTGATATTTCTACAAAACTTAGATGAGGTTCCAAAATGGACTCAATCGGTCCACTCCTTCGGGTACCTCCCACACAAAATTTCGGATAAGTTCAAATTAGGACCAGTTCTCGAATCGCTTTGGTTTTTGTTGTAACAACTTGTATTCATTGCCCCACATACGACGGTACAAGTTTAATCAGGGGCAAGTCCATACTTCCTGAGAAAATAGCATGAACGATGCAAAAAACCCCTATAACATCGCGTGTAGTGGATGGAGCGCAAGATAACTTTCGAACGGATCCGCCGATTCGGTCCAAAATTTGGCCTTTGTAATACTTTGTCCAAACATAGTTTAAATTCGAAGATAAGCCATATCGGTCCACTCCTTCAGGTACCTCCCCCATAAAAGTTCAAAAATGTTCGGAAAAATTGTGCGCACGATAACTCTTGAAGGGAGTGACCGATGTAATCCATACTCTGCACATCCTTATATATCTACCAGATATAGATCAGGTTCGAATATGGACTATATTTGTCTACTCCTTCTGGTATCTCCCACACAAAATTTCGGATAAGTTAACTTTATGACCTGCTCTCGAATCACTTTGATTTTTGTTGAAGCGATTTGCATTCGCTACCTCCATTACGACGGTAAAGTCCATATTTCTTAGGAGAGGCCGAAAGGTGTAAAAAATGCCTATGTCCCCATATGTGGCGGTCGGAGAGCATGATTCCTCCCGAACTGTTCAACTAATTTGGTCCAACATTTGGTCTTCGTCATATTATATCCAAACTTAGTTTCATGGGGCAATACCGGTCCACAACTTCCGGTACTTCTCCCCAATATTTAAAAGATGTCACTAAAATGCTAGGACGATATCACTTGAATGGGGCAACCAATTTGGTCCAAACTTTGGATCTCCCAATATTTTGTCAAAATTTAGTTTAACTTCTAAAATGGCCCTAAGGGTAACTTCCCCACAAACGTTCAACATTTGTGTCTTAGTGCAGTTAATTCCTAATCCACATTTTTGTCGGCAAGTTCAAATGTCCAAAAAGGGCCAAAACATTCTGAAGAGACCTTAAATTCATCTGCTCTGTCCGTAGGTGAGAGTTTCACTTCACATTGGCTGAGGGTATATATCTGTCGGCAAAGCCGACTGACACTTTTTTACTTGTTTTCTTGCAAAATGCTTGTGTGGGTGTCATAATCTAAAAATTATATACATATTTACTATTGTTCAATGTGTGAATTGAATATTATTAATACGCCTTGATGCACTTGACAATTAAAATACCAATACGGTATAACAATGTAAACCATTTGAAAGTAATTAAATTAAACTATAAACCAATACTTTGTATTATTTATATAATAACGACAATATAAAAACGACATTTTTGTACCCTCAGCATTTATGCTAACGAGGGTATATACACTTTCATACGGGCAAAATGTGCCTCATCGAAATAATGGTTATAGACCCCAAGTATGTTTGGACTAAATGTGTTTCAGACAATTTGGAGTCGATTTAGCAATGTCCGTCCGCCTGTCTGTCTGGCTGGCTGGAGCGCACGATAACTCTCGAACGGATCAACCGATTCGGTCCAAAATTTGGCTTTCGTAATATTTTTCCAAACTTAGTTTAAGTTCGAAGATGTGTTATATCGGTCCACTTCTTCCGGTACCTCCCCCACAAAAGTTCGAAAATGTTCGGAAAATGTTTAAGTACGATAACTCTTAAATGATTTAACCGATTTAATTCATACTTTGCACATCGTGAAATTTCTACAATACTTAGATGAGGTTCCAAAATGGACTCAATCGGTCCACTCCTTCGGGTACCTCCCACACAAAATTTCGGATAAGTTCAAATTAGGACCAGTTCTCGAATCGCTTTGGTTTTTGTTGTAACAACTTGTATTCATTGCCCCACATACGACGGTACAAGTTTAATCAG
This sequence comes from Musca autumnalis, assembly GCF_047663935.1. Lineage (NCBI taxonomy): Eukaryota > Metazoa > Arthropoda > Insecta > Diptera > Muscidae > Musca > Musca autumnalis. The sequence goes on from NW_027411644.1 coordinate 267,342,082, forward strand.
GGGCAAGTCCATACTTCCTGAGAAAATAGCATGAACGATGCAAAAAACCCCTATAACATCGCGTGTAGTGGATGGAGCGCAAGATAACTTTCGAACGGATCCGCCGATTCGGTCCAAAATTTGGCCTTCGTAATACTTTGTCCAAACATAGTTTAAATTCGAAGATAAGCCATATCGGTCCACTCCTTCAGGTACCTCCCCCATAAAAGTTCAAAAATGTTCGGAAAAATTGTGCGCACGATAACTCTTGAAGGGAGTGACCGATGTAATCCATACTCTGCACATCCTAATATATCTACCAGATATAGATCAGGTTCGAATATGGACTATATTTGTCTACTCCTTCTGGTACCTCCCACACAAAATTTCGGATAAGTTAACTTTATGACCTGCTCTCGAATCACTTTGATTTTTGTTGAAGCGATTTGCATTCGCTACCTCCATTACGACGGTAAAGTCCATATTTCTTAGGAGAGGCCGAAAGGTGTAAAAAATTCCTATGTCCCCATATGTGGCGATCGGAGAGCATGATTCCTCCCGAACTGTTCAACTAATTTGGTCCAACATTTGGTCTTCGTCATATTATATCCAAACTTAGTTTCATGGGGCAATACCGGTCCACAACTTCCGGTACTTCTCCCCAATATTTAAAAGATGTCACTAAAATGCTAGGACGATATCACTTGAATGGGGCAACCAATTTGGTCCAAACTTTGGATCTCCCAATATTTTGTCAAAATTTAGTTTAACTTCTAAAATGGCCGATATCGGTCCTCCCTAAGGGTAACTTCCCCACAAACGTTCAACATTTGTGTCTTAGTGCATTTAATTCCTAATCCACATTTTTGTCGGCAAGTTCAAATGTCCAAAAAGGGCCAAAACATTCTGAAGAGACCTTAAATTCATCTGCTCTGTCCGTAGGTGAGAGTTTCACTTCACATTGGCTGAGGGTATATATCTGTCGGCAAAGCCGACTGACACTTTTTTACTTGTTTTCTTGCAAAATGCTTGTGTGGGTGTCATAATCTAAAAATTATATACATATTTACTATTGTTCAATGTGTGAATTGAATATTATTAATACGCCTTGATGCACTTGGCAATTAAAATACCAATACGGTATAACAATGTAAACCATTTGAACGTAATTAAATTAAACTATAAACCAATACTTTGTATTATTTATATAATAACGACAATATAAAAACGACATTTTTTTCATTTCAAGTTGAACAAAACTTGAAAAAAATTTAATGCCTTCTTTATTCAGTGAATATAAACTCAATACCAAATGACCCGTGGATTGCCTTGTTCTAATAGAAATTACAATAGAACGATCTAATGTCAACTAAATTCAAATGAATATTTAGGATATGAAGTCGACCGCCAAAACCACATTTTTTGTCATCGCAAATAAATACATTCATATTGGCCTTATTGTAGAAAATTAACATTTGTTGAAACTGAGCTTTGGGGTATTGTAACTCGCGAAAAAATGTACCATACCATAAGTTGTGAACGCATTTCTGTAAAATCAAGTGTTTTAGCACGATTCACCGAGGGATTTTTAAAATAATAATTAGAGCGGAAGCTGTGGTAGAATTAATGTAAGAAAATAGGAAAAATGCGTAGAAGGAAACGAGTTTTTTATATTAATTTCCTATTAGCGGATCTCTAACACAACGTAGAGCTTAATGCTCCAAGAAAAAGTTAAGGAATACACTTCAAAGATGAAGTTCCTAATGTATGATTTTTTAAAATATCAACTACATCAGTCTTTAGGTGATGCTGGCATTTTGAAGACTGAAAAATTTGGGTTTTTTGAATGTTGTCTCTATTTCGGGTGGGCAACTGTATTTATCTAAAAGCTTAATGTGAGACTGTAGTACTGGCGGTTACCCAATTTTGCATGTATAACTCAAAAGTGTAACTTTCATAGGATCAGAGCAACCCTCTCCAAAAAAAGAAAAGTGGCGTAAGTATTTTGCATTCTTCACGTAATAAGCCATGGCGCGTTCAAATCCTTCAATTAGGTCGGCGGATATGATAGCCCTCAAGTTTCGAAAAACTGCAATAAATGGCTTCGCAAAGAACGCGTATTTAAACGCATTTTGGATGTTTCATTTTTACTTACTCGTAAATAAATAGATCGATACGCCTGTTTAAAATGTTCGGAAACAGATATCTAAAAACTATCGGGAATCCTGAGATATTATAAATTGTTTCTAAAAATTGAGTGAGATGCTACATACACGGTTCTTGATGGATCCCACTGAAACGGCATAGAATAATGTATTTTTTAATGGTGATCATTAGAGAGCGGAATTTTATGCAACCCCTATTTTTGGTCCGATTCATGTCAAATTTTGGAACTGGACATATTTTTGGCTTCTGATTAAATTCCAATCGAAACATATGACATATGAGAAATTATGCAAAATGCATAAATTTTTGCAACTACTTACTTCTCTACTTACTAAGTAATTATTGCGGTGGCACAGAGCCTGTGTGTCCGACTACAAATCGTAGGGTTGTGTGTTCTGCGCTCACCTTCGACAAGCGAGTTTTTATACCCTCAGCATTTATGCTAACGAGGGTATATACACTTTCATACGGGCAAAATGTGCCTCATCGAAATAATGGTTTAGACCCCAAGTATGTTTGGACGAAATGTGTTTCAGACAATTTGGAGTCGATTGAGCAATGTCCGTCCGTCTGTCTGTCTGGCTGGCTGGAGCGCACGATAACTCTCGAACGGATCAGCCGATTCAGTCCAAAAGTTGGCTTTCGTAATATTTTGTCCAAATTTAGTTTAAGTTCGAAGATAGATTATATCGATTCAGTCCAAAAGTTGGCTTTCGTAATATTTTGTCCAAATTTAGTTTAAGTTCGAAGATAGGTTATATCGGTCCACTCCTTCCGGTACCTCCCACACAAAAGTTCGGATATGTTCAGAAAAATTGTGCGCACGATAGCTCTTGAAGGGAGTAACCGATTTGGTCCATACTTTGCAAATCATGAAATGTCTACCAGACTTAGATGAGGTTCCAATATGGACTGAATCGGTCCATTCCTTCGGGTACCTCCCACACAAAATTTGGGATAAGTTCAGTTTAGGACCTGCTCTCGAATCGCTTTGATTTTTATTTTAGCAACTTGTATTCACTGGCCCCCATATGACGGTACAAGTTTCATCAGGGGCAAGTCCACACTTCCTGAGAAAATAGCCTGAAAGTTGCAAAAAACCCCTTTGACACCGTGTGTGGTGGTTGGAGCGCAAGATAACTCTCGAACGGATCTGCCGATCCGATTCAAAATTTGGCCTTATTAATATTTTGTCCAAACATAGTTTAAGTTCGAAGATAAGCCACATCGGTCCACTCCATCAGGTACATCCCCCACAAAAGTTGAAAAATGTTCGGAAAAATTGTTCACACGGTAACTCTTGAAGGGTGTGGCCGAATTGGTCCATACTTTACACATCCTAATATATCTACCAGATATAGATCAGGTTCAAATGTGGACTATATTTGTCCACACCATCCGGCACCTCCCACACAAAATTTCGGATAAGTTCACTTTAAGAACTGATATCGAATCACTTTGATTTTTGTTGCAGCAACTTGCATTCGCTGCCTCAATTACGACGGTGAAAGTTTTTGTACGGGCAAATCCATACTTCTTGAGCAAACAGCCCGAAGGGTGTAAAAACCCCTAGGCGCCATATGTAGTGGCTGGAGATCCATTCTTTTTAGTATCTCCTCCGCAAAACTTTTGATCTTTAATCCTAATCAACATTTTTGTCGGTTCAAACGCCCAATTTTTAAAACCCCCTAAATACATGCGTATTTTGGGAAAAATTTGTTTCAATATACACAGGCTGAGGGTATATATCTGTCTGCAAAGTCGACTGATACTTTTTTACTTGTTACTTAAATAAATAGATCGATACGCCTGTTTAAAATGTTCGGAAACATATATCTAAAAACTATCGGGAATCCTGAGATATTATACATTTTTTCTAAAAATTGAGTGAGGTGCTACATCCACGGTTCTGGATCGATCCCACTGAAACGGCATAGAATGATGTATTTTTTAATGGTGATCATTAGAGAGCGGAATTTTATGCAACCCCTATTTTTGGTGCTATTCATGTCAAATTTTGGGACTGGGCATATTTTTGGCTTCTGATTAAATTGCAATTAAATTGCAATCGAAACATATGACGTATGCGAAATTATGCAAAATGCATACATTTTTGCAAATACCCAGCAAAAAGTTTGCCTCCAAAGGGGCAGTTAAATGATATGTACAAGTGATCTGGAAGTGCATCAAATTTTGCATTTTCACTCATGATTTTTACAAGAGCGTGACTACTGAAAGAGGCACTCCATTGCACTGTATTTTAACTGACCCTTTGGCACTGCATTTTAACTGAACCTCTGGCACTGCATTTTAACTGACCCTTTGGCACTGCATTTAACTGACCCTTTGGCACTGCATTTTAACTGACCCTTTGGCATTGCATTTTAACTAACCCTTTGGGGTAGAATAGGAGGCAGTCCAAAGAACATGTTTTGATACAGGCATTCTGCGGAAATTGTGCAAGCCATTACAAAATATCCCAGAGCAAATAAAATGCATTTGTTATTTGTGTAAAACAAAATATTAAGAACTTTATTACATTAACACAAATTATGAAAATTCCTAATTGAATTCAATCGCAAACATGCGTGTTTCCTCCGCTCTGCATTTAATCCAAGCTAAACTGTTTTTGCTTCATCTGCTAAATGGGTTGTCTTCCCATCACCAGTTAAGATTTCGACATGTACTCCAACAGCACTCCATTCGGAAATTTTCTTCTCGTGAGTTACCGGAAAAATGTTCACAAATTAAATATTATTTAGTTTGTATTAACAAATGTTTGGAAATGTTAAAACGCTTATCTCTTTTTGGAAAATGTATGCCGCTGCCTGTAGAGATGTACAACTGATTTATGTACATGTAGGGATCTCTAACAACTGCTAATAAAATGTAGCGAACGGAGTGCCTTTTTCACGACTCCGTTTGGACTGCATCCGGATGCTGCTAAATTGTGAGGAATTGGAGTGCCTTTTTCACGACTACGCTGAACTGCATCCGGATGCTGTTAAAATGTGATAAGTGGATGTGATTCTTTGGATTGCATCCAAATGCGGTTAAAATGTGAGGACTGGAGTGCCTTTTTCACTACTCCGGTTGAACTGCATCAAAACATGCCGTGACAGAACTAGTCCACATTGCACTACTTCCAATTTATTTTGCTGGGTACTTACTTCTCTACTTACTAAGTAGTGATTACGGTCGCACATAGCCTGTGTGTCCGACTACAAATCGTAGGGTTGTGTGTTCAACGCTCACCTTCGACAAGCAAGTTTTTTGTTAAAAAAATAAAAAACAGTTGATGGTGCACATGTAAGCGTTTAAACAACCCTTAATGTTCGTACACGTGGCATAGTGTGTTCGGTTACAAATGAGAAGTTCGCATGATCAAACCCAGCAGAGAGCGAACAAAAATATGAATTGTGTTGAACTTAAAATCAATTTCCACCTCAACAGTTCTAACATAGAATTATTTATTTAACAATAAGTAAGAATTTTATTTAGCTTAATATTCATCTTCTTGTGCCCACGGAATAACTAGTTATTCTAGTGGTTATAGAATAACTAGCAATTTGTAAGTACTTACGACTTAGTACTTAGTACAGATTTTTCTTTGCATCGGGGTATTCTGCAAATCGCCAAACTAATTTTTGGTACAAAAGCCCTCTCAGTAAGCGCTCACTGGCTATCTCTAACATATGCAGACACATAGGTACATACAAATTCCAAAGAAATACATAACAGACTTTGATAAAAGAAAAAGGGAATGACATTATTTATAAACAGTCACACTTTTAAAAAGGACAGAAATATATATATATATAGAAACATCGTTGAACGCCTCTCCTTAGTTCTGAAATAAAACACATTTTCCACAAAGTTGAAATCATCAGCGGGAAATCGGCATTTGGAAACGATTTTTTAATGTAAAAAATAGGTACATCCATATTTCAAATATCTGTACATATTATGTATGTATGTACGTACGTACATATATGAAAAATGTGTTGATGTAATTACCAATATTAAATGCGATTTCTTCCTTGTCCAATAAAATATTTCCATTTACCTTTTTGATTCAATTATAAAATTTGCAATTATAAAATGTATTGGGCATTTAATTTACTAAAAAGCGCAGAAAACACAAAACGCTGAATTACCGTCTTTACTCAATGATTGTATTTAGATAGCTAAGGAAAAACATTTTTTTCTTTTCCCCTTCGCTTGCTGCGTTGGTTAACAACAACAAATCACGAAAAACACGTTTTTGGCCGCTTACACAACACCATTTATTATAAAACTTATTATAAATTATAATACAGCATTCCGCAGCGGCGAGAGCCCTGCTGTTACTCTTTTTGACAAAAATCCTCTCTCCACCCATAAATAATATGTTCAAACATGAAACTATGCTGGTGCCCAAACAAATAAAATTGAGATATGTTACAAAATGTTGGAAACATATATTTGTTTGGACACAAACAAATTATGTTTGGATCCAAACATATATTTGTTTGGATCCAAACCTATTTCTAACAAATATTTTTCTGTGTGTACCACCGAAGCAAAAACAAACTTTATCACGATCCCGACATCGCTTCTACGTCTTTTATTGCACCATACACACAGCTCTTTATTATGAAATAAGTGATAGCCCTGTTATTACGCTCTTTGACAAAAATCCTCTCTCCATCCATAAAAATTATGTTCTAACGTAAAATATATATTGGTACCCAAACAAATAAAATTGAGATATTTTTCGTTTCCGTTTCCCTAAATTAACAATTTTGTATTTCCATATTTATGTTCAAAAAGGGAACATGTCTGCCGATTCGGAGAGAAATTAAATAATTTAGTGATTCTAGCAGTTTTCAATGTTTTAACATTTTAATTTGAAAATAATTTCACTTTTTAAAATTATTTTCCGTGCGGAAAATTCCGAGATAAATATTCATGATTGCCCTGATATTTGTTTGCAACCAGTCCCAAACTCATATTTGCTTGGATCCAAACATATTTCTAACATATACTTTTCTGCGTGCACAAAATTGTTTTCATGGTTCGAAAACTTAACTTTGACAAACTATATGTAAATGTTCAAAAACATTAAGCCAATTAAAGTCTATAGAGAATACAAGTTAAAAATATTTACAACTTTCAAAACAAACAAGTGATGTAGAGAAAAAATAATAATATTCAACTGGAAGATGCAATAACTAAAAAACAACTGTATTCTTTACTTTCATTTATTACTACAAATAAATTGTTTACATGAACAATTTTCCAAGTTCTGGAAACTCATTATACAATGTAACATCTCAATTTCACATAAATCCTGTCATTGGTTTTCAAAGTACTCTTCAGTTTGTTAGAACACACACACACGTGTATGCATACTTATTTATGTAAGTTAAATGTAATATTTAAAAATAGAATTCTTTATTCTTTAGTGACATGACCTTAAAAAAACAACGTCCATATGTTATTGACAATCAGACGACTACACACTTTATTAAATCTTTCATTGGAAATAACATTTTGTTTTCTTTGCCCTACCATTTTCTTTTTCCAACCTTTGTCCCAAAATTCTATTCTTGACTTTATTAAGACCCTCAACAGAATAAATAAATACTTAAATAATGTTATTGTTATTGATAAGACGAAGGAAGACGAACCAGGGGCAGAAAAGAACTCTCCTGGCTTAAAAATATCCAAACCTGGACCGGACTCCAAGACGAAAGAAGCCTTCTAAATGCTGCGAGAAATAGAGATCTTCAATTAATATGAAATGTTCTAAAATATTCACTTTATCATTTAAAATTGTAAAAATATTGTATAATCGCATATATCCGAACATCGGATGTGCAAATAAAGAAGAAGAAGAATGTTATTGACAGTACAATGTTGACGTAATTTACTATAAGATTACAACGGATAACAAGCAATCGAGAAAAAAATTAATTAAAATTATTACTAAGTAAATAGACTTTCGAAATGTTTTTTGGTATTTGCGAAGATGACAAAAAACAAGTTGATCACAATAAAGCTAATTGCTTTGTAGATATTGTTTGATTGATAAATTTAACAACAACAATGACTTGTGAATATCTTTTTTTTTTTTTTTTTGGGACAAGTTTTGTGTGCTTCTTATTTATTGTGTTAAGTAATATTTGTGAATGTTTAATTTTTTTTGTAATAATGACACATGGACTGAAATGTTGGATACCACAATGAAGAAATTCTAAGCCCAATCGGCTTGCACACTGAAATCCGGATTCGATTCCAGTCGGCGAATTAGAAACGCTGTTTTAGGGGAAATATGTAATTTTTTTCTTTTTTTCCATTGTCAAAATAATGGTTTAGTAGGTTGAGTTATAAGTAGTTACGGATAAAAATATAAATAAAATCAGTAATGAGAGGATCAAAGCGGGAGCGGCCGTCTATATAATACTCTACATCACTGTGAATATATAAAATATATATGGGTGCTACATCTTAATCTCAATCGATGTATATATAATTTGAAAATATTTCTTTTTCTATAATAATTGTTCCACAAACATCCCATTAGGGACAAGGGAGATTTCCTTCATATTAATGAGCGCACCCCGATTATATTAGCTCAATGCACGGAATTTCTTGTAGAGAAGTTTTACATGGCTGAAATAATCAGGAAATGTAGCCAACATTACACTGAGGGGTATTTCGCCACCGTGGAAAATTAGATGTTGCCTGACCTGGGAATCAAACCGCAGACCTATTGAGTATAAGGCGGGTGAACATGCCATTTGAATTTATGGCCATAGAATTTATGGTCCTTCAAATACCTCTAATTGGCCGAAAATATATATGGGATCAAATTTCCAAATCTGAACCGATTTTGACTTAATTTGGCACATTTATTTCTAGACCAAATACAGGCACACATGCGAAATTTCTTCGAAATTGGACATACATAGGGTTTTTGGTGCGTTACATACGTTACACAATACAATACACATTCTAAATTTTATCAAGAATGGACAGATACAGCGGGTTTCGTACATCAAAAACGTCAAAGCCCAGGATTTATCTTGGTCTATCTTTCATCTCAAGTGGACACTGACCTCCCCGTGGTGTCACCTGGGGAATTGCCCTTAACACCCGTTAAAGGTAGTGAGCTAACTTGTGCCGCGCGTTCACCCATAAGAACGTTAAAAACGTTAAACTACTATGAAAAAACGAAAAACAAACCCCTCTAAAGTTGACGAACCCCGAAAACGTTTTAAGGACCATGATCTGCGAATCTGCACCTGGAATGTTCGCACTCTTTATAGAGAAGGTGCAGTCTTCGCCTTGGCAGACGTACTTGAAAAGTACAAGGCCGATATTACTGCCATACAGGAAATACGACGGATTGGGAAAGGCGTCACAACAACACCTAAATGTGACGCACTGTATTATAGCTGCCATGACGTAAAGCATGACTTTGGTTGCGGATTTGTAGTTAGTCGGAGACTAAAACATCTGGTATCCAGCTTCACCCCAATGAATGAAAGACTTGCTGACATTCGAATAAAAGCTAAATTCTTCAACATCAGACCAAAGATATAGTTTACGAGCGCTTAGACGAAACATATGACCTTTGCCCTGCCCATGACATGAAAATTATTCTAGGCAATTTTAATGCCTAAATTGGAAAGGAGAATATCTTTGGCCCAACAGTCGGGAATTTCAGTCTCCACAGTGAAACATCTGACAATGGTATGAGGCTGATAGACTTTGCAGCTGCAAAAAACATGGTAGTTACCAGTACCAGATTTAATCATCTCGATATTCATAAGGGCACTTGGCTGTCTCCAGACCAAAGAAAAATAAATCAAATTGATCACGTTGTGATAGATGGAAGATATTCATCGAGCGTGTTGGATGTACGATCGTTCCGAGGCGCAAACATTGATTCGGACCATCTAAACGTTGCAAATAAAGCACGAACAGACACAACGCGGAAGTTGGACATCGATAGGCTGCAAACACAACAGATAGCCACAGCATATTCCACTCAACTAGCCCCATTGCTTAATGCGAGCACTCCTTGTCCCAATAACATAACAACACAATGGCAAAGTATTGCCCACTCCATGCAAACAGCCGCAAAATCCATACTTGGATTCCAGAGTCCTCCAAAAAGGAATTCATGGCATGACCAGGAGTGTCGTGCTGCTACCGAAGAGAAAAATGCGGCATATAGAGTTACTTTACAATCAGTAGCAATGCGTAGCGCACGAGAGAGATATCGGGAGAAAAGGAGAGAAGACAAACGTCTTTTCCGCAAGAAAAAGAGAGAAATGGAAAAGCGGGATTGTGAAAATATCGAGATGTACTGGAGCATAAGATGGTATAGAATGTATACCGCCCGGTCAAGATGAGGTAAAAACAGCAATCAACCGGCTGAAGAATAATAAAGCAGCAGGAGCCGATGGCTTACCAACCGAGCTGTTTAAAACCGGAGGCGACGCGCTGATTAGGTGTATGCATCAGCTAGTTACCACCATCTGGCAGGAACCTGAGCATCCTGTGTCCCGTCCACCAGAAAGAAGATAAGGCTGTATGCTCCAACTATAGGGGCATAAGTCTTCTCCCTATTGCCTATAAGATAGTGTCAGGGATATTGTGCGAACGACTAAAGCCAATGGTCAACGAAATAATTGGAGCATACCAATGTGGCTTTAGACCTGGCAAGTCCACTATTGACCAGATATTTACCGTGCGGCAAATCCTGGAGAAGACCCAAGAGATGCAGATCGACACCTACCACCTTTATGTCGATTATAAAGCAGCATTCGACAGCCCCCTCCGATCAAAGGTATTCCATGCAATGTCTGAATTTGGTATCCCCGCAAAGCTCATTCGGCTTTGTAAGATGACTTTAACTGATACTAGGTCCTCAGTTAAAATTGGAAAGAACCTCTCCGAAGAATTTTGTACCAAAAGAGGTTTCAGACAAGGATACAGCTTTTCGTGTGACCTATTCAACATTTTGCTGGAAAAGGTAATACGAGATGCAAATGCCAAAAGAAATGGCACAATTTAACCCAATAGCCACATGTTACTTGCCTATGCTGATGACATAGACATCATGGGACGATCAGTAAAGGAAGTAACTGATACCTTTAGGAAGGTCGAAGCAGAATCTGCGAAAGTGGGTTTGGCGGTAAACGGCGAAAAGACCAAAGTGTTGGCGTCGACGCGCAAAGCGTCCATAGAGCTCGGACCTACTGTGGAAGTTGGTACCTATAATTTTCGGCACTACCATAAACACAACAAACAACATCTGTTGTGAAATAAGAAAAATAATTGTATTGGCCAACAGATGCTACTATGGTTTAAGTAAGCAATTTAAAAACAAAGCCACATCTCGTCAAACAAAAATAACACTATAAAAACGCTGATACTACCCGTGCTAATGTATGGCTCCGAAGCATGGGTACTTGCGCAAGCAGATAAGGCAGTGCTTGGTGTGTTTGAGAGGAAAATTCTTCGAAAGATCTATGGTCCGATTTCCGTTGATGGTGAATATCGACGTCGTATGAACCACGAGCTATATCAGCTATACAAAGACGTGAATATAGTTAAATGTATCGAGATGCAACGACTGCGTTGGCTAGACCATATCATGAGAATGAGCGATGATGAACCCGCTAAAAAGGCGTATGAATACATGCCACATGGCGGTGCACGCAGAATCGGCTGGCCTTAGCTTCGATGGAGCATACAAGTGGATGAAGAAATGAAAAGGCGCTGTATTCCAAAAAGCGAAGCGAAATACAGAGAGGAATGGAGATCTTGTCTTATTTCGGTCTATGGAACAAATGTTCTGTAATGGGCCAGCTAACTAAGTAAGTATCTATTTTCTACAGTGAATTCCAAATACAGGTACGGTTAATGCTGTCGAAAGCCTTTCAGATATCAAAGGGACACGAATTTCAGCACTAAGATGCATATCGGCTTTGTATAATTCGGCGGGTGTACCGTCAATATCGGCTGCTTTTCCATTAGGTAATTGCTTGATGTCAGCGGAGACTTCACTTAAGCTTGGTATTGTTGCTCGTATCCTAGAATTTACATCATAGATGATGATATCAAAATCAACATGATGTTGTTCGGAATGATGTTGTCGCCTCCAGCGAGAAAGTTGCTCTTCGTCGTTGTTGAGAAGATTTCCTGTTTGAGCCAGTCGCAGTTTGACAAGGACAATGTTTACTTTATATGTGTATCTGTGCAAATGTACACATAATTTCTCTCCTACTTGTAACAAATTTTCATCTGATAAACAATTTGAAATCTATCAAAATAAAATGTCGGCAATAAAACTGTCTGTGAATCCTAAAAATCAATCAATCAACGGCGGACCATGTAAAGCTATTGAATTTGATTAATCATTGTTTAGTTCGAAAGTGAGATATTAATGTTCATACTTACACCGACTAAAAATGATACGAACATACATACATACAGCGAGGGTCACAATAAATTTTAAAGTCAATATGAATTGGAAAGGGTTGGCGTTTTTACTGTAGGTATATTTTATTAAAACCCTTTATACTAAAGTGGCAGTGTTAGATCGAATAGTTGGCACCGTGTTTAACTTTTTGAGTTATAGAAAATTAACTATATGATAGAAGACAAAAAATAAAAATACACGTGGACACGGCGTTTTCCTAATCACTTGCCATTTCGTATTTATTGCGAGCATTTTGTCAGGCTTATATCCTCTAAACAGTTAAGAATTACATTTTACACTCGGAGGTAAAGTTAGCTTTTATCATCGAGAACAAAAATTGTGGACAGATAAGATCCGCCTAACTTCATCTTTAAGGTTAAAATCGTTTAGGTAAAATGTTTTGTATATTTTTTCTCGGTATACATATAACGGCTCAAAATTTAAGCAAACAACCAACTACAGTTTAACTTCTCTATAACGTAGCACTTGCGAACCGAAGAATTACTACTTTATAGAGAAAATTCGTTACAGAGAAACCAAGGTAAAATGGTTAATTTGACCTACGCTTTTATTTAGAAGTAAAATAAGAATTATTTTCATTTGTTGGCGTTTTTTTTTATTGTTGGACTGCAGAATTTTACATCTTTGTGTTTATTTCAGCTTGAGTCCATATTTTGTTGTAATTCAATTGTTTGAATAAAACCAAAATATTTTAAAGTGGATATGAAATTGATTAGTTGCGGGCGAAGGGTAGGGAATACTATAGTTTCAGTTGTCACCAAACAACTTCATCAGTTCCCTTTTTCGCCGACTCTGTATCGATAAACAGGTCAATAAAGCCATCTAGCAAATTAAATAAAATGAGAAATTTGCTGTATGGCCCTAAAGCTGTTTACCCTACAATTTGAGTCGAACTAAAGAATTTCATATATACCACTGTTTTTATGTCGTCTTTGCTTCGCAAAGAATACGAACATAGGAGTGTTGCTTCAATAAGCGGGGGTAAAAACAAAAAGAAAGTTGTTTTTGCATTACGCATTGGTCAACAAGGCCGTGCTGATGCCTATTATTGTTGTTGGCGTTTTTTTATTGTTGGACTGCAGAATTTTACATCTTTGTGTTTATTTCAGCTTGAGTCCATATTTTGTTGTAATTCAATTGTTTGAATAACAACAAAATATTTTAAAGTGGATATGAAATTGATTAGTTGCGGGCGAAGGGTAGGGAATACTATAGTTTCAGTTGTCACCAAACAACTTCATCAGTTCCCTTTTTCGCCGACTCTGCACGCAGAGAAAAAAATATGTTTGATCCAACAATATACCAAGAGCAAAATATGTATTGTTAACATATTGTTGGATTCCTCATGTAGTATTGTAAATCCAAAAATAGTTTGTGTCAACTGAACAATATTTCTCTCTTTTCTTCGAAAATTTGTTTCTCTTCTCTCGCTATTCGATGCCGTGTTGAAAAAACAATTTTGGTGAGTTGTGGTGTGTTTGTATGACATGCTGCCTTTACCTTTGGGTTTGTGTGTATGTCTTGCGAGACTCTTGTTTTTATTTGTTTCTGTTTTGTTTCATTCTTCTTTCCTATTCATGTTTGTTATGGTGTTTAATTATTCCTTATGTTGTGGTGGCTGCTTGTGGCTTTTTGTTGTCTTTGTTGTCAACTAAAGTAGCAAACCATGTATTACGTTCATCAATGCTCGTAATATTATACGCAATATTTACATCAAAGTTGTGTGGAAAGTGTATATGAGAAGTATATACACTCAAATCAAAAAATTTAGTATCTGGTTTTCAGGGCTGACAATATGTTTTGTAAAAAAAATAGATTATGATTGTTCCTACAATCGGTATTGTTAACGATTTTTACAATATTGCGGAAATTCGAAAGTTGTTTTTGTTTTCTATGTTCGGAACAAAAGATGGTATTTTTGGATTTGGATTACAATATTTATACAAAACAAACACATTTTTGGAACCAAAATAAATATTTTTGTTCCAACAAAACCGAAAAAACATTTTTTCTTTGCGTGTGTATCGATAAACAGGTCAATAAAGCCATCTAGCAAATTAAATAAAATGAGAAATTTGCTGTATGGCCCTAAAGCTGTTTACCCTACAATTTGAGTCGAACTAAAGAATTTCATATCCACCACTGTTTTTATGTCGTCTTTGCTTCGCAAAGAATACGAACATAGGAGTGTTGCTTTGCTTTTGATGTACCACATTGCCTTATCAAAAAAGTCTTTACAATGTGCAATGGGAGAAAAAATATGATCGGGAACTTTGTTTCGATACTCCAAAAGGTCGCTAACATTTTGAACTATTTCTGTAACTGGAAATGTAAAGGTAATCCAAAACATGTTGTCCGATTCACCAATCTTCGAATTTGAATAAAAACAATTGAGAAACGTGCTGATCCCTATAATTTTATTAAGATCTGCGTTCGATCAACACAAAAAATATTTTTAACAGATATTTTCCTCATAAAACACTGTTTTGTTTCTTTTTGTGTCCGCCATGCAAAAATAAAGTGAACTTCAATAAAAAAGAGCGCTGGGAAATTCGTTATAGAGAGATTATGTTGTGCGAGAAATTTAAGTTGTGCCTCAAAACTACTTCGTTATAGAGAAATATTCGCTATAGGGAAAAATCAGAACTTTAATTTTCGTTTTGGAAGATTTTAATTTATTGAGGCAAAAATCAAAAAATTGTCATTTTGTTCAATATGGTGCCAAAAATATAAATATTTTCTTTGGTCAGCTCCACGCAGTTGTGACGCAAAACATTAAAATGCGATTATCTCAAAACGGGAAAATGGCATATGGAACACTTAAGCATGACACCGGCGATATACCAAACTTTTTTAGTAACCAAACTTCTTCATAAAGTACTCGAAATATTAAATTACGTTAAACCATGGCAGAACTACCAGGTAGTGGTATCACACCAGCTGATCGAATATGAAAAGTCAAATCCCTTTATAAAAAAATTATTTTTGTTGTAATTTCCCCAAAAACATAAAGAAAGTTTTGACATAACATATTCAAAATTTTACGATGCCACTACCTGGGTAATTGTGCCATGCGTTAAACTAAGTTTGGAAGAAATTTCTGTTTTAGAGTTACCTTGCACAACAGCCATTTTAGTATGGGCCGGCAGGGTTTTGTAGCTTTTTGGGCCAGGAAGTAGTGACTTACTCCGGAGAAATAATCAAATCGATCTTAAACTTCACTTTTTTCCGAATTTTGTGTAGGAGGTACCCGATATAGTCCATATTCTAACCTGATACATGACTGGATGAAATAAGATGATGTGCAAAGTGTGTACCAATCAGAAACGCGAAAATTATCATGCGGATTTGCCATTTTGATTGGTGCCGTCAGCGTTTAATGGAGTTTTTAGGATAATATATCAGGAAGTATGGACTTGCGCAAGAAAAAAAATTTACCGTCGTAAAGGAAGCCACAAGGACAACTTTAGAGTTCACTTTATCCGAACATTGTGTGGGAGGTTTCCGAAGGTGTGGACCGATAGAGTCCATATTACGATGTGCAAAATGTTGACCAAATCAATTGCTTCCTTCGAGAGTTATCGTTCACACCATTTTACAGAAAAATGTTGAACTTTGTGGGGGAGGTACCCGAAAGAGTGGGCCGATATGGGCGTTCGAGAGTTATCATGCGCGCCAGCCAGAGAGACGGACGGACATGGCTTAGTAGACTCCAAATTTGCCTAAAACTAATTTCGTCCAAACAAAACCGTAATTTCGATGAGGCACATTTTTGTCGTATCAAAGTTTATATATACCCTTTCTAGTCAAAGGATGAGGGTATAACTAAACTCTTCATCTAAGACTAATTCCTTCCTTGGAGGAGAATAATATTTTAACTGATAATAATCTCTTTATACTGAACATTTTATGTGCGGTGTGGTTCTATGGGTGAGTGTGGTTCTATGGGGGCTATATGAAGACCTATACCCACAAATTTCTAGTGGAAAGTTGTATACCACCAACGAAGATTGAACACAAAATGTCAGCCATTTCGTTGGGATATTGAGGCCAAAATTTAAAAAATACCGAAAATCGGGAGGTGGCGTTCTATGGGGCCTATATAAATATGTGGACCTAAGCAGACAAATTTCGGGTGGAAATGAAGACTAAATACCAAATTTCAGCCATTTTGGTAGGATATTGAGGCCACAACCTCAAAAAATCAAGAATCGGAAGGTACGTGTCTAAGGGGTCTATATGATGTCGTTGACCTATACCGATAAATTTCAAGTGGAAAGTTTTATGCCCCCAACGAACAGTAAATACAAAATTCCAGCCATTTCGTTGGGATATTGAGGTTAAAACATTGGAAATACCGAATATAGCTAGGTACCGTTCTATGGGGGCTATATAAAGGCATGGGTCTATATCGACATATTTCAATTGGAACGTTTTATGCCGCCAACGAAGACTAAATACAAAATTTCATCTATATTGGTGGGATATTGAGACCACAAACTTCAAAATACCGAAAACCGGGAGGTACGGTTGTGTGGGAGCTATATGAAAACGTGGACCTACATATATCGACAAATTTCAGATGGAAAGTTTTATACCCCTATGAATACTCAATACCAAATTTCAGCCATTTCGTTTCAATAACGAGGCTAAATCTCGATAAGCCCAATTTCAATACCAAATATCATAGGAGTAACAGAATCTTCTGTACAAAATTATAAAGCTCTATCTTAAAGATTGCTACCTGTATTTTTATGGACGGACATGGCTATGTAGACTCAAGAGTTTTTGCTAATAAAGAATTTATAGAGTCTGCGACAAATATTTCGATGTGTAACAATCGGAAAGACAAATTTAATTATGCCCTCCATATTATGGTGGAGGGTATATTAAAACAAGTAAAAAAATATCAGTCAGTTTTGCCGACAGAAATATACCCTCAGCATGTGAGAATTGAAACTCTCATCTATTGACAATGTCGAATGGATTAACGGCTACGCAAACAAAATCCTTTTCCTAAATAATTATGTATTAGGGTGGTTTTCAGATATTGTGACTCCTTTTGGGAGTATGAACATTCCGACAAAAATATATATTTGGATTAAAGCTCACAAGTGATGTGGAGGAGGTACTTGAAGAAGGATATTATATTTTGGAAGGGTATTATATTTTTGGAGTCATTTCTTTACTATAGATATCACACCTAGCAGTCACTTCAGTTAGTCACCGCATAGCTTGGAGCTTTCGGTCTACTATGTCAGGAAGCATAAACTTGCCCACGTAAATCATAATATCGGTGTGAAAAGGACCACAAAGTGTAGCATCGGGTTAAATGCACTTAAAAAAATTTCGAACTTATGGGAGGAGGTACTGTATGTATAATTATTTAAGTTAAACTAAGTTTGTAAAAAAACTACAGAGGCAACATTTTGGACCAAATGGGCTGTTCCGTTCAAGAGTTAACGTGCGCACAATTTTTGCGAACATTTTCGAACTTCTGGTTGGGTGGTACGCGAAAGACTGGATCGATATGACCCGTCTTCGAACTTAAACGAAGTTTGGACATAATATTACAAAAGCCAAATTTTGAACCAAATCAGTTGATCCGTTCGAGAGATATCGTGCGCTCCAACCAGGGTTTCAGAGTCGAGGTATTTTTGGCTCGACTCCGACTCCAGACCAGTTTTTTCACGACTCCGGCTCCAACTACGGGTCGACTCCCAGTGTGAATTCCTATACCACAAAAGATGAATAAACTCTTTACAAATGTTTAACTTTTTCCTATATTTGGGCCCATATAGGCTAATCTGTTGGATTTTCCTAACATATTCTTTAGAAAGGGCATTCGTTCGAATATAACACATATTTTTGTGGGCTTATCAAGGACAGCAAAGACCAGTTCTTCATCGTTCGATTGTGTAAAAAAATATTAGTTTCAAAAAGAATTTAACGGTAGCGACACCGAGTACATTTTGAAAAAAGGTGGCGAAGCGACCCCTTGCTAGAATATATCGCACATGTTCAACAAAAAGGTAGTAACTCAAAATTTTATATTTTTCAGTACAACTGTTTTTACATAAGTAGTTACTCTGAAGACATTAAAAGTGTAATATCGATATTTTTGACGAAAGAGTAGACAAAGTAGCTCCGTTATCTACCAAACTCATTATTGCAATTTGTATCAGGGAAAAGGCCAGTCGTTCTTTTTTCATATTTAGGCTAATTTGCTGGAATATGCCCTCCAGGAAGTAAAACATGGACCAAACATAAAATGTTTATATTCTTCATAAAAAAGTAGTGGTCTATTTCACCCGCTAAATAATATCAGATCATCGTCCAAAATTGTAGGCATCTTCTTCGACCTAAAGTCTTACCTCGTGCAAAATTTCGTGACAATTGAGTTATAATAGCGTGTTTATTATTATAATACGAACAAATTGTTGGATATAAAAGGCTGTAGCTCTGTTATCGGATCATGTACACCAATAAAATTGGCATCAATATAAAGGTCAAAAGTTTCTTTTCCTAGTATAGCTTACTTACCCGGAATATGTATTCCAATAATAAAGATAAACGCTGTACCTTAAAAAAAATTCAAAATTTTCACACAAAAGTTTTGGTCCATTTAACCCATCACCATCTCAAATTACAAACTTCTTCTCTTTGATATACTCTTACCTAATTAAAAATCTCAAGGCGATCGGACAATTATTGCGACCTATATTGAGCAGCTATAAAATCGGTTAAAAATTATGTATTTGGTCTATTTCACCAGCTAAATATTTCACGATCATCACCAATAACAACCCAGCAAAATTAAATGGAAGTGATTCCATGTGAAATCATGATTTCACTGGTTCTTTTGCATGAGTCGAAAGGAGTCGTGAAAGATCCTCTCTTTTTCATAGAATTTTCATGAGTGCAATTGAAGTCGTGAAAGATCCGATCTTTTTCATCGAATTTTCATGAGTGCAATTGAAGTCGTGAAAGATCCGATCTTTTTCATCGAATTTTCATAAGTGAAATTGAAGTGGTGAAAGATCCGATCTTTGTCATAATATTGTCATGAGTTTAAATAAATTGATAAGTACCCGCACAACAAATTATCAAATACTCATGTACCCGAATAATTGTGTACTTGCAGAGGTAATTGTTAAAATGAAAATAAAAGTCAGATGAAAGTGGTCGATAGTGGCAAAATTTATATATTTTAATTAAAAATACAATGTAAATTGATATAAAATAAAAGAAAACAAGTAAAAAAGTATCAGTCGGCTTTGCCGACAGAGATATACCCTCAGCCTGTATTTATTGAAACATTTTTTCCCAAAAAACGTATGTATGTATTTAGGGGTTTTCATAAATTTTGGGAATTTGAACGGACAAAAATGTTCATTAGGATTAGGGATCAAAAGTTTTGCGGAGGAGATACTAAAAGGAATGAATCTACATCGACCATTATGGAAGTGGATCTTCAGCCACTACATATGGGGTTTTTACACACTTCGGGATGTTTACTCAAGAAGTATGGACTTGCCCTGAAAAAACGTTTACCATCGTAATTGATGCAGCGAATGCAAGTTGCTTCAACAAAAATCAAAGTGATTCGATAGCAGGTCTTAAAGTGAACTTATCCGAAATTTTGTGTGGGAGGTACCGGATGGATTGGACAAATATAGTCCATATTTGAACCTGATCTATATCTAGTAGATATATTAGGATGTGTAAAGTATGGACCAATTCGGCCACTCCCTTTAAGAGTTACCGTATGAACAAATTTTCCGAACATTTTTGAACTTTTGTGGGGGAGGTACCTGAAGGAGTGGACCGATATAGCTTATCTTCAAACTTAGACTATGTTTGGACAAAATATTACTAAGGCCAAATTTTGGACCGAATCGGCAGATCCGTTCTGAAGTTATTTTGCGCTCCAACCACCTCACACGGTGTCAAAGGGGTTTTTTACAACGTTCAGCCTATTTTCTCAGGAAGTATGGACTTGCCCCTAATGAAACTTGTACCGTCGTATGGAGGGCAGTGAATACAAGTTGCTAAAACAAAAATCACAGTGATTCGAGAGATGGCCCTAAACTGAACTTTTCCGAAATTTTGTGTGGGAGGTACTCGAAGGAGTGGAGCGATTGAGTCCATATTGGAACCTCATCTTCCTCTTCTAAAATGTTTACGATGTACAAAGTATGGACCAAATCGGTTACTCCCTTCAAGAGTTATCGTGCGGACGATTTTTCCGAAAATTTTTGAACTTTTGTGGGGGAGGTACCTGAAGGAGTGAACCAATATGGCCCATCTTCGAACTTAAATCAAATGTGGACAAAATATTTCGATACCCAAAATTTGAACCGAATCGATTGATCCCTTCGAGAGTTATCGTGAGCACCAGCCAGCCAGACAGACAGACAGACGGACGGACATTGCTAGATCGACTCAAAATTGTCTGAAACGGATATCGTACAAACATACTTGGGGTCTAAAACCATTATTTCGATGAGACACATTTTTGGTCGTATCAAAGTGTAAATACACTCTTTAGCCTAAAGGCTGAGGGTATAAATATATTTTGTGTTTGGAAACCTGTTTCGTTTTGTGGATATTAAAAAGAAGTATGAAAGAGACCCGGTCTATAAACCACGAGCTCCACCAGCCGACCAACACCGATATAGTAAAACATATCGAGCTGCAATTATTGGGTTGGCTGGGCCGTGTCAACAGGATGGATAAAGTTGCCACCGGTATATTAATACGAGCCATTTGACGTTACGCCACCCGAGGGAAGAACAAAACTCCAATGGAAAGATCAAGTTCAATATGATATCACAAAACATGGGATCCAAAGTTAGGGAAGCAAAGTAGAAGATCGGTATAAAAGAGACCATTACATGGTAACTATTACAGGATAAGTTTTTCTTTTGAAATAACATAACAGAATTCAAATTTATACTAGATTCCCCAAATGATGAGGTTGGTACAGAGATTGAAACATAATTTATGGAATATTGGAAAAACGGAACCCCAAGTTGAAAGAAATATCTTGCAGCCATCGGAAGAGATAAAAATTATATTCCAGATTAATATAATATATTATTTTGAAAATTACATACAAAATAAAGAAAAGTAACATTGCATTCTTATTAATTCAACAAATTACATAATTGTATTGCAAATTTTACTTCTGATTGGCGAAAATTCGGATCTAAAGCATTGGTGCAAGAAGTCATGACAATGAACTGGTGTAAGAAGCCATGACAATGAACTGGTGAAAGAAACCATGACAATGAACTGGTGCAAGATGCTATGACAATGAACTGGTGCAAAATGCCATGAAAATGAACAGGTGCAAGAAGCCATGACAATGAACTGGTGCAAGATGCTATGACAATGAACTGGTGCAAAATGCTATGACAATGAATTGGTGAAAGTGTGTGTCACTCCCTTGTAAATGTCATTGGTGATTCACCTAAATTTTCACCTATGACATGTCACTTGCACCCATGATTCAACTCATGATTTGTCATCGAACATTTTGCTGGGAATAGGTGTATATTCTGGTCTGAACCCGACCTCCATGTAAAATTTCGTATCGATCGGTCCATAATTGCGGCCTGGAGTTTGATTACAATTTATAATGGACAGACGGACGGACGAAAGGACGGACACACATCTCAAAAAAACTTATAATACCCTTTCCACATAGTGGTGTAGGGAATAATGATTAAACAATATCGCCAAACAAAGATATTCAAAAATCATTACGTCATAACTCAGAACCATCAGCTATGGGATTCTTTGGGGTTCTTAATATACTCAATAAGGGCTTTCGTTCCGTTTCGTAGAGAAGTTATCCTTGTCTTGTATTTAAAGACCTTTTGGACTCCTAAAAAAGACATTGTGGTCTCTATGAGAAATCCTACTGATTACACTATGACACAACATGGAAGTCAACGTCTTTTTGAGAAGACCAGTAGGTCTTCTGGCGGAAGACTTGTAGGACATATATAGATGACGTTAAAAGTCCAATTATTATTGTATTGTCATAGAACTTTACTTTTGCTTGCAAACAATTAAGGGATCAGTTGGACAGAAAATATTCACGACATGCATTTAGTGATGAAAAGACTAGTATAATATATGTACCGCTTTCTTATAGCTTTCTTTTGCAATAAGTAATGATTTTCGAAGAAAATGGTGTACCGAGTTTAATGTTATATTTCTATAATGTTAAAAAATGTTCCCGACTCCGATTCCAGCAAATTTGCTCGACTCCGTCTCGTAGACTCCGACTCCGAAACCCTGGCTACAGCCAGCCAGACAGACAGGCGGTCATGGCTAAATCAACTCCAAATTGTCTGCAACGGATTTCGTCCAAACATACTTGGGGTCTAAAACCGCTATTTCGATGAGGCACATTTTGCCCGTATGAAAGTGTTTATAGCGTCGTTAGCATAAATGTTGAGTGTATAAAGACAACTTCAAAAAACAAATGCTGGTATTTATCATTTTTGCTATAGTTCAAGTCCACAGATAATAAACCGTCGAAAATTCAAGAAAACAATGAACTATAATAATGTAGCAAAGATGTCAGTAAACAACTTTCTGGAACATACCAACAATCATCTATGAACAGTTCTTAAATTTCAAAACAGCAAAGAACTTAAAAAAAAACTATTTTTATACCTCTTGCACCGATTCCGGAAACTGCCAACTAATAAACGAGACTTAAGGTCTTAGTAAGCAACATTTAAAAGCACATAAGAAATTTCTAGGAATGATTATTGTTAACTTTTTCCCCACCCAGTTCTGTAAAAAGAAACAATTTAAAATTCAAGGAAATTTGAACGGTTTGCTGCTCCGTAAATACGAAACTGTTCGAATTTCCTTGAACTTTGAATTGAACAGGAAAGAAAAGGAAAACAATGTTCTAGGAATATGTTTATTGCGATCTAAGATACATTTTTGTAGTTGGTTGTTTACTTGAATTGTAAACGATGAAAAAACTAAGAAATTATAATATCCTAAGCAAATAATTAATGTTTATAATATTGTTTTGGTCGCCTATAATTCGAAAACCGAATTGGCAAATAAAGAAGAAGAAACGGTTTTTATATCTACAGACCAAAACCCGAGAAAAGTTGTAAAACAAATGTTACCTTGAAGATTAAGTTTGATAAACTTAAAAAAACTATGGCATCACTTGTAGTGGTTGGAGGGCACGATAACTCCCGAACCGATCTGCCGAGTCGGTCTAAAATTTAGCGTTAATAATATTTTTTTCAAATTTAGTTTAAGTTCGAAGATAGACCATATCGGTTCACTCCTTCAGGTACCTCCACCACAAATGTTTGAAAATGTTCGGAAAAATTGTGCGCACGATAAACATTTCGAAATTCACTGTGCTAACAATATTTTGACAATTTATAACGGTATTTTCTGATGGGATAAGTTAGCTGTGGTAGTTTGCAGATGACCGTGTTGTAACAAAAATTTTTGCTGATCTTTAAATGAAAAAGTCCCGAAATCTGTAAACAAACCATAACCATGCCCCTACAAACATTGTGTACAATCCCACGGCAGCGGGTTCTTTCGTACCGGGTTCACCCGAAACCAGAGTGTTTCAGCCAGTGGCTGCCAGTATCAAACATGTGCTTCACGTAGGTTTCTATGCTGCTAAAAAAAACAACAACATTGTGTATGGTAATTTTCTCCGAATCTTAAATACAGTTCAAAGATGGTACTTATCGGTCCACTCCTTCCGGTAACTCCCCCACTAAAGTTCAAAAACGTGTAAAAGCATGTAAAGTTCAACATGTAACGTTTGATATATCATAAACGAATAACCGATTTGGTCCAAACTTTGGATCTCGTAATATTTTGACAAAACTTCATTTAAGTTCGAAAATGGGCCATATATGTCCACTTCCTACGGTACCTTCCTCACAAAAGCTCAACATCTTTGTTTGTTTTGTTTATTGTTGAAGATTCAATCTCATTTTCGATTGCTTGAGTGGAGTATTTCCCCATTGGCTCAACTCCATTTATTACCCTCTATTACAGAGAGTAATGTTTTTCAAAACGAACTGACAGTGTTGCAAAATTTTACTGATCGCTACCAATATCATGATTTCATCCCGGCGAAGGGAATTATCAATTGGCTTCTCAGTTTTGAATCTTTGTTTAAGTGCAGTTTATGGTCTGTTTAAGGATTCTTAGAAAATTTTTACCGAAGGTAATGCTTTTTCGTGGGCAAGTCCATGCTTCCTGACATAATGGCTCTAAATTATACGGCGACCAACTGAAATGACTGGTGGGCGCAATAGCTATCGAAAATAACTACTCCCAAAATAAGACCCACTACCAAAATGATCAATATCGGTCCATTCCTTTAACCTTTTGCGCTTTAACCAAAATCCACATTTTTCGGCATACATACATCGAAAGAGGGCCAAAAATATTGAAAACCCCCTAATTGCATAATTTTTAGGGAAAAAAGATTTTCAATTCATAGTTTTAGCATCGAAAGAATACCTTAAGCAATCCCGATCATGGTCAGAATTTGTGATGATTCTTCTGTAGTGACCAATACAGAAACGTAAGGTCAATACACGCAGAGAAATAATATTTGTCGCTTTTGTTAGAGCAAGGATATCTATTTTTGTTCCTACAATTTATTCATTTTGTTCAAGAAGTGTAATTGCAAATCCAAAAATATCATCTTTTGCTCCAAACATAAAACAACTTACGAACCTCCGCAATATTGTAAAAATCATTAACAATACCTATGGTAGGAATTATTATAATCAAGAATATTTACAAAAACTATTGTCAGTCCGGAAAACCTGTTATTGAAATTTTTGATAAATTATCTATAATTATCTATTTGTACCGTACATATTAGTTAATTGTCCTTCCTGTCCACAAGTTTAAATAGAGATATTTTGTGACCACGGAAACCCAAATACCTATATAAGGTCAGAAAATTTATCAAAAAATTTCTTCAATCGGGCGTCACTTTTATATGGAGGCCATATCAACAGTTTGTGACCACCTTGAACGTCAAATGTCGAATAACAGCTAGTTTGGCCAAAATGTAGTTAAAATTCCCAAAACACCTAAAATCGGAAGGTAACGTTGTATGGGGGCTATACCAAAAAATGGGCCTGTATTGACAAATATCAGAGGAGAGGTCTTGTGACCGCTAGGAACCTCAAATGTCCTCTGGACATCCGACCACTCTCCTCCGAACTTCGGAACAACCTCCTCTGGACATCCGAACAACTTTTTGATCGCACTCTTCGCGTACTCCCACTCGCGAGTACTTTTCACTCGCGAGTAAAAACGAGTAAATCGGAGCCCTGGTCAAAGATGCAAGAGCCTTCTCATCAACATCATCCTATGCTTGCTTTTGTTCTGCAGTCCAACTCGAAACTTTCTTTACATCACCTTTTACATGTTTCCAGCATCCTGAGTGTGAGCACATAGCGCATTTGCACAGACCACGTCTCATAATTATTTTCATGTAGCTTCTCAATCTTTAACATTGGAGACGGCGGTATGTATTATAATTCTTTTCTATGTTCTTGCATGAACCATACAATCCTATTCCGCTTAAAATTGACCACAAGGTTCTGGGCCCATAACCTCTTGCGATATGTGTATTCTCTCTTCCTTTCGAAAGATTTCCCCCCTATATATTTGCCTTTTAGCGGAACACACAAAGATATTCAATTTTATACAAAACTAGCTGAACCCGGTGCGCTTTGCTGCCCCGACTACGATAAAATATAATGGAATGCCATAATTATATTAACGTTTTTAATATTTTAACGAATAAATATAGGAGATATGAAGACGTTATATACCTATTCAGGGTTGTTATGGAGCTACTATGGTATTTTTGTATGTTTCAGGAGGCAACACTCCTCCGAAAGCCTTTCCCCCTATAAGTACCAAGCCTGAAATTTAATTTAAAAAATCGTTATAATTGTCTTCTTATACCCTTCACCATAGTACGGTGGTATATTAGGTATGGCATGCAACTCCTCGAAATAACCATTTAAGATTCCACAAAGTATATGCATTAGGGCAGTCAAAAAACACCCACTCGAACGATCTTTGTTTCCATAGTAATTTGTATGGGACCAAAGGGGAATATTGTAAAGGCCGTACTTATGGTCCAATCGATGAAAAAGCTTAAAAAGGTAATTGTTGTTGCTAAAAACGATTTCTACAGAAATTTATTACGATCAGTTAATGGTAATCCGTGCCCCTAACAGATTTTTATTTTCATAGTACTTTGCATGGGACCTATAATTGACCAATTATGTATATTGGAGCAAATTAAAATCAACCCGGTCTTCATAAATTTGGTAGGATTCCTTTTTAGCCACAGCAATGAACTGATTAAATATTTTTAACCATTAATATCTAATTCTGGCCTGTAGATCGTTTTCCTGAAAATTCGCCTTGGACCCCCATAAAATATACGATCATGTTAAATTATTGTAGAAATTCTTGTTTAATCAGAACAATGAACTGGTCCAGTTTTGATTCGATTGAACCATAAATACGGCCTTTAGAACATTCACTTTTGGTCCCACACAAATTACTATGGAAGAAAAGATCGCTCGGTTGGCGCAGGTAAACGTTAACCGATCGCCATAAGACTTCATTTATAAGGTTTGTAGACCAAATGGAAAAAATGTTTCAAAGGCGTTTCAAAATCAAATTTGTCGTTCTGTGGGCCGTTCTAATATACATATTCGTGATCAGCGTGGAAATTTGCATCGATATATAGCCATGCCCATCTGTGGAAATCAATCTAGCATCTGAATAGATTTAAGAATGTGGATAAAATGGTGGTGGAAGCTTTAGTAAACCCTTAGAACTTTTGGTATTAAAAATTGGCAATTTAGGCCCACGTTTTGGTACAGTCCCCATACAAAAAGAAACGCGAAGCTACGACGCTTTGAGGAATTTTGAAGGTATTAGCCCCCCATTTGTCTTCCGACTTTGGAATGTTTCCAGAGGTAAGAAAACATATGCACAGCAAATTTTTTAGGTACTCGTATAGGCCCCATATAACGGTACAACATTTTCGTTTTTATTGGCTGTATGTGTTTTTTAGGTTTTCACGATTTTGCTTCGAAACCGCAAGCTCTAACGAAATGGGACTTAAGAAAATATTGTAGCTATGAAAATTCTCTACAATATTGACTATTAAGATAACTTCGTAGTTTTTACCGTTCTTGAAATATAGAAGTTCAAATTAGGACAATGGATTGACTGTTTCGCCACCTTATAAAACAACGTCATGACTGCAATTTCCCAACTTAAACTTATATCTCAGAAACGGTACAATATCTCAGAAACGGTACAATAAAGGAAAAAATTACGAAGGCCAGTCTTGTAGAGAATTTTTGCAGCAACAACATATTCTTTAGTCTCATTTAGAAATTAATTGCAGTTTTTAGCAATTACCTTGAACGTTGGCATGAAATTGCCCTCCCTTATGATATTTGTCACGCCTAAGGAAGTCATTTGAAAACATGAATTATACGACTGGATATTCTTAAGGAAATGTCTTGATTCTGATGTTGCCCCGGATACTGAAGTTCGTAGTGGCTCTGGTGGTGGATTCAAGGCAGGCAATCGAACTTTACCATTTACACAACATAATCCTGGTGCTTCAGTTTTGAACTTAAGTGCGCTACAATGTTCACAAAGGACATTCATCGTTCCAATGGTAACATCCGGAAGCGAGCTGTAATCAATCGTACTATCGTAATTGAATGCAGCACGATTCAACTCCAATCTTACACGCCTTTGTCTACGCACTCGTTGCACCAAATTGTCTTGATATGAGCGTTGGCCTGACCGATTACATCTCATTCTTTCTCTATCTTCAATATTGTGTACTCCGATCCCGACGCTATATCTCCAGATTAATTTGGAATTTCAAAGACTTATGTAGCCAATGTTAAGTCCAGGCGATGCAGCAATATCCTCTGAAAATCTTTCTTCAAAATATATTTTTGCAAATTTGTCGCAGATTTTTTGCGATATCTCAAAAATAAAATACATCAGATCCTTCCTTGGATAAGTATGAACATTTTGAGACAATATTCTCTGACAATCTTTCTTCAAAATATATTTTTGCAGATTTTCGCGGATTTTTCGCGATCTCTCAAAAATAAAGTACGTCAGATCCTTCCTAGGATAAATACGAAAATTTTAAGACAATATTCACTGACAATCTTTCTTCAAAATATATTTTTGCAAATTTTCGCGTATTTTTCGCGATATCTCAAAAATAAAATACGTCAGATCCTTCCTTGGATAAATACGAACATTTTAAGACAAACGCGAAGCAAATCGGTTGTAAATTGGTTGAGTTTTTGATTCACGTACGAACGTCATTTGAGTTTTTTATAATAGATTGATTTAGGAACAAAAATAATTAACAAATTGAAATTGAGAACAAGAGGTCAATAATAAAAAAAACTATAATGAACAGAATGAAAAATATTTGACATTTTCAAAATACAATACCCAATATTTTTCAAAGAAGAATATGTTTGTTGAAACAATTTAAAGCAAAGTGTTTTCCCCAACAGATTTTCACTGCCACAACATTTTTTTTACTCCCTTTTCGATACGACTTGTGGCGGCGACTGTTCGTTCCCTTTGAGCAACTTAGGACGGCCAATTCTGAGTGGTACACCACAAGTTTTTTGCCTGAAGTCTTCGGATAAATTCGAAAAACGAAAAAGAGACAAAGCGAGTTCTCACACATCGGCGCAAACCAGCGCCTTTTTGACCGACCAAAACATGGAATTGATGGATCATCCAACGTACAGCCCTGACTTGGCCCCAATGACTTTTTTGTATTCTCGAAAATGAAAAATAAGCGTGGTCAACGATTTTCGGCGCCAGAAGATGGTGTTGAGCGTTCACAACCCATGTTTTCACGTACCTTCCACACAAAATTTCAAAAAATTTCACACAAGTGCGTTTATGGACATGTCTCGGATCATTTCGAAATTTTGGTAAATTGTTTTGGGGAATTGGCATGTGAAAATTTGCGGCATTGTATTAAATTTTCATTTATTTTCTACTAAATCTAGTAACCATTATATCCATTATATTTTCTGGATTTAATTCAACGCTAAATACTACTAATATGCCTTTATATGTTATATGTGTCATATTTGATATCGCATCATAAGACAATTTAAAAAATAATGTTACATTTCAAGTTTCTTTTGACGCCTACTATTGTTCATTAATCTGCTGACCTTGCGGATATGAATAAAGGTCTGTTAATAACTTGTATTTCGTACGAAAAAAAAGTTCAAAGGACATATCGACGCCTCCAAACAATAGTATGCTAAGTCGACTTAGCATGTTTTCAAGTTCTTTACATTTTTATATTTAACGTCCTTTAACTTAAATTCTGTCAAATTTTTGTAATAATCGGACAATCCGAACAGAAGTTATAAACAAATATTTACTTAGCATAGTACTGAAGGTCAAAGAAATTTCCAAACTTTTAGAGCTTGTCCTGCAAAACTCACTATTCAGAATTAGCAAACTATTATTTGGAGCTGTCGAACGTCCTTTAACTTAAATTCTGTCAAATTTTGGTAATGATCGGTCAATCCGAACAGAAGTTATAAACAAATATTGACTTAGCATAGTACTGAAGTTCAAAATAAAATTCCATACTTTGAGAGCTTCTCCTGCAAAACTCACTTTTTAGACTTAGCATACTATTATTTGGAGGTGTCGATATGATGAATGTAAACCTCAATAAACACATAAATATCCAGAGAACTGTTTCATGTACATGCAATAACTGTAAAAACACCCACACATTTATGCCTTTAAAATGGCAATAATTTTATGTTCCTGGAACCAATAAAAGTTTTCACACACATTAAAAGCTATTTTAAGTTAGTTTTATGGCCGAATGCCATTTACTACGAATGAAATGCCAAAATGTTGTGTTCTCATATTTAAATTATGTTTAAATTCAATGAACGTTTTTTTGTCATATACTAACATTGGACTTAGTAAAGTGAAATATTTAATAGGATTACGATTTTGATGTTTGACCCTTGTCAAAAGAATGACGCAATTACAAGATGAAAGGCTTTATGTTAATTGATAACACTGTGTAACAACAAAAAAACTGATAAGGAAAATCGAGTAGATTATGAAAGTAGAGCTAAAAATATGAGACACGCGTATCGGCGTTTTTAAAGTTTACGTCGGAAAGTAACCAAAATAGGCGGGGCAAGTTCCGCACATTTTTAAATTTTTCGAAATATTGGAGTTTAGATATCTTGGAATCCTTGCATTTCAGGTATATAGTGTCTTTGGCAACTTTACTTAGGAGGGTGTGGGAAATATTTTTTGTTGTTTTTTGTTATTGTTGACCTGTTGAATTATAATTTTGTTTGGTAATAGTTTGGCTGAAGGTCATTAAAAGACTGTTTTTTATTTGGTTGTTTTAAGTTTTATTTCCAATATTTCAATTGTCTTCGACAATCATCCTCAGGGATCTGTTTTAAAAACATAAATTTATAATTACAACTTATAAAATATATAAATGTAACACAAGTTATTCTCATTTTACCTGAATTTATGGAAGAAGAGCGACTATTGTGTTTCTAATGTAAACGTCAACTGAGCTTTCGTCTATGCTTATGAACTAAGTTTCTATATATATGTGCACAGTGGTCTGTGTCAGTCTTAAAATTTATTCTTTTGTCAGTCGGTATATTAATAATATGAAGCATTTCTAGAGTAAATCGTCTTTTGTAGTTATTTTCATGTGCCAGAATGTCAACGTTTTTAAAATCAGGTTTGTGCCCTGTTTGCGTGCAATGAACTCCTAGAGCGGTTTTTTGTTCAATAGGTTTGTCCGTTTTTTGATCAGATTTGTGTCCGGAAAGACGTGTTTTAAGTTTTGTTTTAGTCGTGCCAACATATACCTTCTGGCATATGTTGGCGTCGTCTCCATTACAAGTTATTTTATATACTAAATTGCACCTATCTTCCTTTTTAGTCTTAGTTTTTATTTTGCTAAACATACTGTTGACATTGTTGTTTGTCCTTAAAGCTAGTTGGTACTTGTCTTTGTTATAAATATTTGAGTTACAGAGCCTCTCAGAAAATCCTGGTATGTACGTTGTAGACTTATATGATTTTTCAATTTCATTTTCCCTTCCCTCATTTTTGTTTTTCATTTTTGCGTGTTTTATTAAGTCATTAATCGTCTTCTTTGGGAACTCATTTTTGGACAATATTTTCCGTATTTTTATTTCATTGGCATCGTGAAATTGTTCATCACTTATATTTAAAACTCGATTAATAAAGTTTGTGGCAGTGTTAATTTTAATACGTCTAGGGTGTTTAGAATGGAAGTTAATCAATCGTCCAGACGCAGTTGGTTTTTGATACCAATCTAATGTTATAGCGTTGCCTTGTCGAATTATCACAGCGTCTAAATATGGGAGTTTATTATTATCCTCTAGTTCATAAGTGAACTGTAAGTTTTTGTCGAATGAGTTTAATGTTTCCAAAATAGTTTCGATCTCAACTTTCTTTGCGATACAGAAAATGTCATCTACGTATTTAGTGAGTAACATCGGTTTCGTCGTCAATTTTTCCATCGTTGTGTCCAATAACTCCTCCATTACTATATCTGCAATTATCGGTGACGCTGGTGATCCCATAGGAAGTCCTTTTCTTTGCTCGTACACCTTGTCATCAAAAATGAAATATCTAGAGTCCTTAATGCATAATTTCAAGATTTCCATGAATAATTCTCTCGGTATTTTTGTGTAGTCTTTAATAATATTCCATTTGTCATTTATAGTATTTAACGCTAAATTTATTGGGACGCTAGGGAATAAAGATATTACGTCGAAAGATAGTAAAATTTCGTCCTCGTTTATCGTTGTATTGCCAATTTTTGTTTTGAGATCTACTGCATCTTTAATATTGTATATCGAGTCCTTTGTTAAGTGTTTTAAAATGTTTACAATATATTTGGATAGTCCGTATACTGGTGAATTTATGGATGAACAAATAGGTCGAAGTGGTGTTCCATCTTTGTGGATCTTAGGAAGACCGTAAATCCGAGGTGCAATTGATGTGTTCGTTGTCAGTTTGTTTTTCTCCATAGCGCTTATTATTTCCAATTTAAATAATTTATCAATCAATTTATTGTTTTTGTTTTGTAGTGAAGTTGTAGGATCCCGTTTTAATCTTCTGTAGGTGCACATGTCTTGTAATATTTCTTTCATTTTAGTGTCATATTCATTTTTGTACATGGCCACAGTCTTTCCTCCCTTATCCGCATTTAATATTAAAATATCCTTGTTATCTTTCATAAATTGCTTTGTTCTACCCACTGTGTCAAGTATTAGTTTATCTCTTGTGTCCAATTTCGTCTGTGTTAAGTGGTCGTCTATAAGAGAGACTAGCTTCACTCTCGCATTTTCTTGATCTTCTTTGTTGTCCAACGTTTGAATGCAGTCTTCACTTTCTGCAATTACATTAAGCAAGGGGAAAGATGTTTTTGTTGTTGGGAGAGCATATTTCGGTCCCATTGACAGTAGCCACTGCACGTCGTTAGGTATGTTGGCGTTAGTGTTGTTGGTGAACCATTCGTTGTGTTGTTGTATGTTGAGTGCTGCTAGTTGATTCTGTTTCAGTGCTTCATATTTGTTGATGTTTCTGGTTTTGTTATTATTGTCATAGTGCCTACGAAGATTGTTTTCGCTCTCCATGTATAGTTTGAAGTCGTTTTCGTCCATTTCTTTTTGCAGATTTTCTCTTATTATTGAAAGCTTTGTTTTGTTATTGTGGAGTTCTTTATGTTTCTGTTGTATTAGGAGTTTTAGAATTTTTGTGTGGAAGTTGTTGTTATATGTTTCTATTTTTGACAGCAAATTTGGCGGAATTCTGTCGTCTGTTTTGAAAATGTTGTATGTGTTTTTTGTTGTATTTATTATGAATTTGGGAATTATTCCTATGTTCCTGCATTTGATTAAGAATGTTGTTGATGCTGTTAGGCAAGATGCCTTTTTGTTGTGTTTGGAATATTGCTTGGTGTTGTTGATCGTATTTGTGTTATATTTATCTTTTATCTGTTTGTATAAATGCATTTTTAAAACTGTTTTTATCTTACTTGCGGTGTGCCTCCCGTGTTTTCTGTTGTTTTTTGTTATTGTTGACCTGTTGAATTATAATTTTGTTTGGTAATAGTTTGGCTGAAGGTCATTAAAAGACTGTTTTTTATTTGGTTGTTTTAAGTTTTATTTCCAATATTTCAATTGTCTTCGACAATCATCCTCAGGGATCTGTTTTAAAAACATAAATTTATAATTACAACTTATAAAATATATAAATGTAACACAAGTTATTCTCATTTTACCTGAATTTATGGAAGAAGAGCGACTATTGTGTTTCTAATGTAAACGTCAACTGAGCTTTCGTCTATGCTTATGAACTAAGTTTCTATATATATGTGCACAGTGGTCTGTGTCAGTCTTAAAATTTATTCTTTTGTCAGTCGGTATATTAATAATATGAAGCATTTCTAGAGTAAATCGTCTTTTGTAGTTATTTTCATGTGCCAGAATGTCAACGTTTTTAAAATCAGGTTTGTGCCCTGTTTGCGTGCAATGAACTCCTAAAGCGGTTTTTTGTTCAATAGGTTTGTCCGTTTTTTGATCAGATTTGTGTCCGGAAAGACGTGTTTTAAGTTTTGTTTTAGTCGTGCCAACATATACCTTCTGGCATATGTTGGCGTCGTCTCCATTACAAGTTATTTTATATACTAAATTGCACCTATCTTCCTTTTTAGTCTTAGTTTTTATTTTGCTAAACATACTGACAACGAACACATACTGACAACGAACACATCAATTGCACCTCGGATTTACGGTCTTCCTAAGATCCACAAAGATGGAACACCACTTCGACCTATTTGTTCATCCATAAATTCACCAGTATACGGACTATCCAAATATATTGTAAACATTTTAAAACACTTAACGAAGGACTCGATATACAATATTAAAGATGCAGTAGATCTCAAAACAAAAATTGGCAATACAACGATAAACGAGGACGAAATTTTACTATCTTTCGACGTAATATCTTTATTCCCTAGCGTCCCAATAAATTTAGCGTTAAATACTATAAATGACAAATGGAATATTATTAAAGACTACACAAAAATACCGAGAGAATTATTCATGGAAATCTTGAAATTATGCATTAAGGACTCTAGATATTTCATTTTTGATGACAAGGTGTACGAGCAAAGAAAAGGACTTCCTATGGGATCACCAGCGTCACCGATAATTGCAGATATAGTAATGGAGGAGTTATTGGACACAACGATGGAAAAATTGACGACGAAACCGAAGTTACTCACTAAATACGTAGATGACATTTTCTGTATCGCAAAGAAAGTTGAGATCGAAACTATTTTGGAAACATTAAACTCATTCGACAAAAACTTACAGTTCACTTATGAACTAGAGGATAATAATAAACTCCCATATTTAGACGCTGTGATAATTCGACAAGGCAACGCTATAACATTAGATTGGTATCAAAAACCAACTGCGTCTGGACGATTGATTAACTTCCATTCTAAACACCCTAGACGTATTAAAATTAACACTGCCACAAACTTTATTAATCGAGTTTTAAATATAAGTGATGAACAATTTCACGATGCCAATGAAATAAAAATACGGAAAATATTGTCCAAAAATGAGTTCCCAAAGAAGACGATTAATGACTTAATAAAACACGCAAA
This sequence comes from Musca autumnalis, assembly GCF_047663935.1. Classification (NCBI taxonomy): domain Eukaryota; kingdom Metazoa; phylum Arthropoda; class Insecta; order Diptera; family Muscidae; genus Musca; species Musca autumnalis. The sequence goes on from NW_027411644.1 coordinate 267,377,586, forward strand.
AATGAAAAACAAAAATGAGGGAAGGGAAAATTAAATTGAAAAATCATATAAGTCTACAACGTACATACCAGGATTTTCTGAGAGGCTCTGTAACTCAAATATTTATAACAAAGACAAGTACCAACTAGCTTTAAGGACAAACAACAATGTCAACAGTATGTTTAGCAAAATAAAAACTAAGACTAAAAAGGAAGATAGGTGCAATTTAGTATATAAAATAACTTGTAATGGAGACGACGCCAACATATGCCAGAAGGTATATGTTGGCACGACTAAAACAAAACTTAAAACACGTCTTTCCGGACACAAATCTGATCAAAAAACGGACAAACCTATTGAACAAAAAACCGCTTTAGGAGTTCATTGCACGCAAACAGGGCACAAACCTGATTTTAAAAACGTTGACATTCTGGCACATGAAAATAACTACAAAAGACGATTTACTCTAGAAATGCTTCATATTATTAATATACCGACTGACAAAAGAATAAATTTTAAGACTGACACAGACCACTGTGCACATATATATAGAAACTTAGTTCATAAGCATAGACGAAAGCTCAGTTGACGTTTACATTAGAAACACAATAGTCGCTCTTCTTCCATAAATTCAGGTAAAATGAGAATAACTTGTGTTACATTTATATATTTTATAAGTTGTAATTATAAATATTTTTTTTAAAAAGTTTAACCCTCATGCGGTTCATCAAAGGGGTCTTTTTGTCCTTTTTTTTCGAAAATGTTTCAAAAACTAATTAAAAATGTGTTCGTATCAAATCCGAATATTCTACAAAATTGTTCGCCATAAAATTTTACTATAGGTCTCAGAATACACCAAATCTGTAACTCTTGTCTAATCGCCAGGAATCTCTAAAAATGAAAAACACGTTTAAGGTTTAAAGTCGGACTTCAACTGAGTTTATTCAAAATTGTCCCATCATTGTAGTTTTTTTGGACCACCCCAAATTGTGCATGTGAGAGTTCATATGACACCTATATTTTCACTGGACCATAGCCGTAGACCTATAATGTATTTTCGCATGCAATATAAGTAACCAATGGGTAATCCTAACTAGGGAATTTAAGTTGAAAGTATTAAAAATACGCAATTTTGGCAGGTCCGATCTGGGTTTTTTATATTTTTCTAATATATATTCACCACAAATGTTTTTAAAGCTGTTTGAATTGAACGCACAACATCTTCTGTATGAATTTATAACGAAAAACCATCAATAAGATATTTATATTTTTCAATCACAACGACAATCTGTATGAAAATTGGAAAATATGACCCTAAAACCTATATATAAAAAACAAGTGCTACTAAGAATGTTACATGTTATGGGTACAGATTTCTTTTATTCAGAGACTCACAATGAAATTTCATTTGGAACATTTCTTTCTTTAACAGTATTCCCAAAAAGTAAAGGATTTTGCTAGATTTTGATCCAGTATGGAATTGTGTAAAATTAACAGTCCAAAATTAAAACATATAATTTCATCCTAATATATATAAATTTGTAATTTAATTTTTTTAAGGAAATAGTGTACATAGATTTATGGTTTATTTTGAAACTCATAGTGAAATTTTGTGTAGAATTTTTCATTCTTTTTTCACTTTTCACCTATAACCAAGTTTTATATTACTTCCATGTATCAACTAGAAAAAAGAAGGAACAAATTTTTATCAAAAAAATTGGGAAATATTTTCATGTTTTTTCAGCAAAATTGATACTGATATTTTCATCCTACAGAATGTAAATAGACATTTCATTTCTTTGGTGACCTATGGTGAAATTTGACGGAAAATATTTTTGTCTCTGACATCATCCCTCTAAAATGATGTTTTGTGGGACAATTTTGAATAAACTCAGGTGAAGTCCGACTTTAACCTTAAAACGTGTTTTTCATTTTTAGAGATTCCTGGCGATTAGACAAGAGTTACAGATTTGGTGTATTCTGAGACCTATAGTAAAATTTTACGGCGAACAATTTTGTAGAATATTCGGATTTGATACGAAAACATTTTTAATTAGTTTTTGAAAGATTTTCGAAAAAAGGACAAAAAAGACCCCTTTGATGAACCGCATGAGGGTTAAACTTTTTAACAAAAATATTTCCACAACCTCCTAAGTAAAGTTGCCAAAGACACTATATACCTGAAATGCAAGGATTCCAAGTTATCTAAACTCTAATATTTCGAAAAATTTAAAAATGGGCGGAATTTGCGCCGCCTATTTTGGTTACTTTCCGACGTAAACTTTAAAAACACCGATACACGTGTCTCATATTTTTAGCTCTACTTTCAGAATTTTTTCGGGTTTTCGCATCATTTTGAAAAAAATTGAATTTTGTTGCACAGTGTAATTACATACACACGAATCTCGATAACATTTCCATTTATTTCATTAAAAAAAACATGTAAAAATAAACCTGTAAAAATACCGTTTATCGATTTTTAGCACAAAAGAAAGTTTTTTTAATTAGTTGTAATTAACATGATTGCTAGTTGTAATTAATTTGATTTCCTTTATTTTGGATGTGGTATTGCTGCTCATCAGCAAAACCTTTTAGTATAATTAAGATTTTTTTACCAACGGATCCAGAGATATCACGCCTTGAAAAAGTAAAATTCTGTAAAAACTATATGCAAAGAAATACCCATAATGTCTTTAATACTGGTCCAAACAGAAAAAAATCTTTTTTTATTTTTTATTAGCTATCTAATTTTTACCCGAGTTACCTGTAATTTGACAGTTGAGGTTTCCCGTGGTCACAAAACATCTCCTCCAAAAATTATCAACATAGGTTCACTTTTTGGTATAGCCCCCATATAACGGTACCTCCCAAATTTCGGTAATTTAGAATTTTAGCTATAATTGTTATCCGAACTAGCACAAAACTTCTCCACCAACAATTGTCAACATCCATGGTTTGGTATAGCCCCCAGTACCCCCAGTAGTTCAATAGCTCAGCTCTTTTAACTGAACTAGTTCAGTAATCTAGTTCATAGTTCACTATCCAGTTCAATCATTCGGATCAGAATCGTTCACGGGATCTTAATCGTTCTCTTGATGAAAACACATACATACATCAAATAGGAACAAACATTAGAAAAGTATAATTAAACTACAAAAATATTACATTTAGATATTTTTATTCCATTCATAAAGAAAGATTAAGTTTAGAAAAAAACATCCTTCGAAAAATCGTAATTACAATTTCGTTTAAGTGGCTGGCAAAAAAATCTTACGTTGTGTGTTTGTTGAAATGATCACTGTATGTATGTTTCTTTTTATTTTTTCCTTTTTCTTTCCAAAACAAGGCACATTGAATAGGTAATGGATTCGATATATTGGGATACGATGTGTTTAAAATGCTCTTTATGTAAAAGTTATTTTTATTACAATGGGGGATGGCGCTTCACATTAATCCAAAACATAAACAAAACTCATTACATTACGAAGGCGTCACTTAGCACAGAGGACGGCGTCACTTTATGTGAATGACATGCTGAACTAGATTGTGAATCGTTCGTTGATCGTTCTTTGTGGATTTTTCGGTCGGCGCTCAGTGAGCTATTTAACTATAATGAACTATATCGACTGACTAGTTCATACGCTCTTTTCAATGAATCGTTCAATTGAACTACAGTCGAAATCGCTTATAACGTCGTCGTTTATAACGTCATATCGCTTATAGCGACGAAATCCAAAAGTCCCGAATTTCTGCCCTTTATATTCCACACAAATAAATGTCGCTTATAACGTCATCGCTTATAGCGTCATATCGGTTGTAACGTCGGTTTTTTGTGAAATATTTGAATTTTGCTATCGGTTATGACGTCGAATCATACGAAGAAGGAAATTGTCTCTTAATAATTTGTTGTATGTATATTTTTTCAAACTGAAACAACAACAAAATACCAAACTTATGCACCACATGTTCGAAGATGGCGGTCTCAAGTCAATTAAGCTTGAATGTATGTCACCCAATGTCACATCTGTTTTACAACCCATGGACCAAGGTGGAATATAATCATTAAAATAGCATTGCCGGATAAGCAAATATCCACTATCCTTTCAAGAATATAAAAGGATCAAAGTACGAAATTAAATGTGTTGGATGCCGTGTTAGTGTTAGATGAATCATGGAAAAATGTAACGTCTTCTGTCATTGATAATTTTCTTCATCTTGCGGGATTGTTAATGGACCTTTAAAAGTTTCTGAAGACATTTATCTTCGTTCTAATTTCTCCCACCACGTAGAAGATATTCATGACTTATTTGCCATCGATGACAAAGTTTTCACATCTGCCTTATATAATGACGACGACATAATTGAAAGTTTTAGGTGGAGGCAATTCTAATGAACAGAGTTTCAAATGCTGTAAGTGTCAGAGGCGTGTCTAGCTGTAGAAACTCTTAAAAAATTTATTTACTCAGAAGATGTTACAAACAAAAATGTGTTTTGGAAACCCTTTCAAAACTCAGATCTGAGTTAAATTTAAAACTTATGTCGGAATTCAAAAGCACAAACTAAAATAACAGACTCTTAGAAATAGAACCATATCCTATTTAAAGGTGACATTTCGAAGGCGACCTGCTGAAGAATGAATTTAATATCGTTATTTTTTATTATTTTGTCATTTATAGAATGAAAAAGTAAAAAATTGAATTGATTTTATTTATTTACTTAATAAAACAACGTATTTATACCCAAATGTCACTATACATAATATTATATTACCTCTTTTATAAATATCGTTTATAACGACTATCGCTTATAGCGTCCGATTTTGGCCGGTCCCTTGACCGACGTTATAAGCGATTTCGACTGTAGTTCGTTCATGAACTATACAACTCTAACCCCCAGTACCTCCCGGTTTTCTATATTTTGAAGATTTTAGCTAAAATTTTTAACCGAACTATCTGTAATTTGGCATTTAAGATTCTCGGTGGCCACGAAATTTCTCCACCAAAAATCGTCAATATATGTCCATGTTTTGGTATTGTCCCATATAACAGTACCTCCCAATTTTCTGTATTTTAAGATTTTAGCTAAAATTTTTAACCGAACTATTTGTAATTTGGAATTTAAGATTTTCGGTATTTTGAGGTTTTTAAATGCAAATTTTAACGGAACTAGCTGTAATTTGACATTTGAAGTTCTCTGTGGTCATGCAACTTAGCACCAAGAATCGAACTAGTTGTAATATGACATTTGAATTTTCAGTGGTCACGAAACTTTTTCACTAAAAATCGTCAACATAGTTCCATGTTTTGGTATAGCTCCCATATAACGGTACCTCCCGATTTTCGGTATTTTGAGGGTCTAAGCTACATTAATTGACGGAACTACACGTAATTTGACTTTTGAGGTTCTCTGCAGTTATAAAACTTTGCCACCAAAATTTGTAAAGATAGGTAGATACTATGATATAGCTCCACCTGGTTGAACACATTTTTATACCCTCCACCATAGTATGGAGGGTATATTAAGTTTGTCATTCTGTTTGTAACACATCGAACTAATCATTTACGACCCTATAAAGTATATATATTCTTGATCAGGATAAAATTCTAAGACGATCTAGCCATGTCCGTCTGTCCGTCCGTCTGTCCGTCCGTCTGTCCGTCTGTTGTAATCACTCTAGCGTCCGCAATAATTGAGATAGAGTGCTGAAATTTTGCACTCGAGGGTCTTTTTTCCATAGGCAGGTCAAGTTCGAAGATCGGCTATATCGGTCCACTCTTTGGTATAGCCCCCATATAACGGTACCTCCGGATTTGAGGTATTTTGACGTTTTTCGCTACATTTGCAGACCGAATTAGCTATAATTTGGAACTAAGAGTTCCTAGTGATCAACAAACTTATATCCCAAAGGATATGGGCATAGGTCCATGTTTTGGTATAGTCCCCATATAACGGTACCTCCCGATTTTCGGTATTTTGAGAATTTTAGCCACAATTTTTAACCGAACTATCTGCAATTTGACATTTGAGGTTCTCAGTGGTCATGAAACATCTCCACGAAACATCGTCAACATAGGTCCATGTTTTGGTATAGCCCCCATATAGCGGTACCTCCCGATTTTCGGTATTTTGAGAATTTTAGCTACAATTTTTAACCAAACTAGCTGTAATTTGCCATTTGAGGTTCTCAGTGGTCATGAAATATCTCCACCAAGCATCGTCAACATAGGTCCATGTTTTGGTATAGCCCCCATCAGGGACGTACGCAGGGGGGGGCACGGGGGGCCCGGGCCCCCCCCGAAATGGTTTGGTCGAACAAAATTTTTTAAGCTACTGTAACTAGTTATTATATTCTTTTCTCATAAAAATGTTAGTATATTTGAAGATTTCAAATTAAAACTTATATTTTCTTAAGTACATCATTAACAAGTTTTGTAAGAAAATATTTTAAAAATTTTTGTTTGTAAGCTGTTTTTGAGAGAAACTTCCAATAAAATCTGAATTACTTCATCATGCCATATCATACCACTATCAAATGCTAATTCCTTAATAAATATACCCCATGTCTATTAAGGCCTGCGTACATAAGCTGCTTTGCCTGATTGCCTTGCTTACCTGCTTCATTTCTGACGTAATAAAAATAATAGAATAAAGACGAAATTTCGAACTGGGTTGCCATCAGTTGGAAATTGGGTCGGCCTTCTTTGTTCTTTTATTTTTTTATTGAAGCAGCAAAGCAAGGCAATCAGGCAAAGCAGCTTATGTACGCAGGCCTTCATTTATTCGAACTGTATGGAGCTCTCGAGGCTTAAAACTCATTCGGTTATAACAAAAATAACGAGTTCAGTATTATGGGAATGGAAATATATAAAAAAATCTATTGAATAAAATGTATGAAGGGTCGGTCCTTCGTGGACTTCTGTTTTAGACAAATTTGCTGCTAAACAGTATGAGAAAAAATGAAGACAAATGAATTTTTGTGCGTAACTTGATTTTTACTTATCATTACCGAAGTATAATTGTAACCTTAGACTTTAGATTACGAGATTATATACACTAGGATTGTATCGTATAGATTTCATCAAAATAATGATTTCAGACTTCACATATGTTTGGACGATATTCGTTTCAGCCAAGATGGAAGTACTTACCAACGTCCGTTCGTCTGTATCTCTGTTTGTCTGGCAGGTTGGAACTCATGATAACTCTCGGTCCAAGTTATGGATCTCGTAATGTTTTGTCCAAATTAAATTTAAGTCATATCGGTACCTCCGCCATAAAAGTTCAAAAATGTTCACTAAAATGGTCGAAGGGACTAACCGATTCGGTCTAAAATCGAACCTAATATGGATCGCAAGATTACTTCCAAAAGTACAACATCTTCAGGTCTCTTATACAAGTCTAACATAACTGCAGTTTAAAGACTGTTCGATGATTTTTTGGACATTTTGTAGTCTTGTTTACAGCGATATCCTACTTTTCGTGGACAAGTTTATGCTTCCTGACAAAGCTCTAAATACTACGGTGGCCAACTAAAAAGCTTATGGGCGCGGTAACTATCGAGAGGGGTGTCTCTCAAATAATTATTAGTGAATAATTATGTGGGGTTCAATAAGGATCGATTGTTATTTGTCAAAACTATATAGAACTAAGTCCATCAAAGTGTTTGTCATCGAGTCCAAAAACTTCTAATCGTACAATTAAGAAAACAAATTATAACGCTGCTTTTGTAACATAATATTAAAAGTAAAAATAATCCTGGTATCAGAATCTATCTCTTTCGGTAAATAACACTGTGCAACATTTTTAAGGTAATCTTGTGCAAATAATTTGAAGTGAGGATTTTTTGAAAGTACAGACCCAAAGTACAAAAGCCCTAGTTCCGTTTTGTTGAGTCAGATACAGCTTGGATTTTATGGCCCCATCTAAGCATTGTTAAATATCGAATTTTTAAAAAACTCGGGGCTATATCTCTGAAACCAATGCAAATCTTCTTCTGACCTTTGCAGCAAATTTGTAGATAAGGGCCAAAATAAAATATTTGGAGAAATGAAAAAAAAAAATAAATTTTATTTTATAATATATCTAAAAGTTCCATAATTTGTATACAGTTCGCACCATATCTCAAAAACTGTTAAATTTTACTTAATGTTTTCATTTGGAAACATATCAACGACAACGACAGCCGATATTCTTAAAAATTAGGCTAAGATCATCGAAATAGTGAAAATCTTGCTATAGCAAAGACAACGGCAATTCTTTGTGGTTGTAAAATTCTGCGATAAACCATAACCGACCTGTATGATTAAAAACTTCAATATACTTTAATAAATTTTACATGGCACGTGGCCCGATGTTGTCTATTTTCCATTCTAAATATCCTACTCTGTAAATATTTAAAATTGTATCCTTAGTCCCAATTTACATTAAACGATTTTTCTTGCGGCAATTTTTCTCGTTCTCTTTTAAACTTGCCTCTTGCGTTTATACAGGCAAATCTGTTTTCAAAAAAATGAATATAATGTCAAAAACGAAAAATATAAAAGGAATTGCCTGAAAATTGTAGGTACGAGCAATTTTTTCCACTTCCATACCTCTTACGTGTCTCTCCTACAAACTGAGACTTGCCGCAAGTAAACTCGCCTAATGTAAATTGGGACTAAATATTATGAATTCTTTCTATTGAATTTATATACTTTGTACCATTATTTCATATAAAATATAGAATAGAATATGTGCCAAAATTTCCAGTCCATCAGACAAAAATTTACGGAGATATGAGCTTTCGAAGGGAAACATTTATTGTGTTTTGTATGTAGCATAGAAACTAAAAACGCCTTTTCCTCGAAGTGGCACTTTGTATGTTTTTGTGGGACTATTGTACACATAAATCATGTGCTTAACCGAGAGAGTCTTTAAAAAAAACTGCTGACGGAGTCAGAAAAAATATCAATTTTGTACAGTGTTTTGTTTTTGTTAAAATCGAAATTTTGATTTTAACGGTTCAAAATTTTTAAAAATTGATTTTTTTAATTCCTTTTCGATAATGGACAAGTTTATTAGGTTCGTACTGATCCCACAAAAATATATGCTGATCGGTTTATTCTTTTTCAAACTACAGTGGGTACCGCAAACTGCTTTATAAACAGTGCTTTATAAGCGGGCATTTGAATGTAAGATTTTTCAAAAAAAATAGAAGGTAACTTAAGGTTTAATAGATTTTTTATAAAAAAATGCATGAAAATGGCTTTTCTCATGCTTATAAGTGGCCATAACCCCTTAAAATAGCTTTACGTAACGCTACACAACATTTGAATTTTTCATGATTTTTGGTCAAGTTGTGCCCCCCCCGAAATGAAATCCTGCGTACGTCCCTGGCCCCCATATAACGGTACCTCCCGATTTTCGGTATTTTGAGAATTTTAGCTACAATTTTTAACCGAACTAGCTGTAATTTGCCATTTGAGGTTATCAGTGGTCATGAAATATATCTACCAAGCATCGTCAACATAGGTCCATGTTTTGGTATAGCCCCCATATAACGGTACCTCCCGATTTTCGGTATTTTGAGAATTTTAGCCACAATTTGTAACCGAACTATCAGCAATTTGACATTTGAGGTTCTCAGTGGTCATGAAACATCGTCAACATAGGTCCATGTTTTGGTATAGCCCCCATATAACGGTACCTCCCGATTTTCGGTATTTTGAGCATTTTAGTTACAATTTTTAACCGAACTTGCTGTAATTTGCCATTTAAGGTTCTCAGTGGTCATGAAACATCCCCACCAAACATCGTCAACATAGGTCCATGTTTTGGTATAACCCCCATATAACGGTACCTCCCAATTTTCGGTATTTTGATAATTTTAGCTTCAGTTTTTAACCGAAATAGCTGTAATTTGACATTTGAAGTTCTCAGTGGTCATAAAACATCTCCAATGAAACATCGTTAACATAGGTCCATGTTTTGGTATAGCCCCCATATAACGGTATCTCCCGATTTTCGGTATTTTGAGAATTTTAGCTGCAATTTTTAACCGAACTAGCTGTAATGATCGGTATTTTGAGAATTTTAGCTACAAGTTTGTCTATTCAAAAATAATCGTCAATATAGGTCCATGTTTTGGTATATCCCCCCATATAACTGTACCTCCCGATATTCGGGAATTTTCAGTGGTCACGAAATTTCTTCACTAAAATTCGTCAACATGGGTCCATTTTTGAGGGTCTACATTGTTTTCATGAAACTACCCTTAATTTGACTCTTGAAGTTCCCTGCAGCTATTAAACTTTTCCGCCAAAAAATTTAAAGATAGGTTGACTCTTTGATATTGTCCCTTAGGTGGTACCTTTCACCTAGCTGAACACATTTTTTTTAGATTAGATTAGATAACACTGTGCAACAAAATGGAGGTGAAAGTCTGGGGCACGGAAAATTCCTCTTGGGGAAGAAAGGCCTTGGTGAGTATATTATGAACCCCGAAGGACAGATCCGCCGTGAGTAGAACTTCGGCGTTATAGCGTGATAAAATTGTTGTTAGAGACCATGTGGGCCATCAGGAATTAGCTTTATATTTTTGTTCACTGTTGCTTAAGTGCTCTACAAAAACAACAAACAAATATATAATGCTAATTCATGATGGCTTACAGAGTCTCTTGTAAAAACTTCATCACGCCATAACGCGGAAGTTCGACTCACGGCGCATCTGTCCTTCGGGGTTTTTAATATACACACACCAAGGGCTTTCATCTCCAAAAGGAATTATCTCTGCCCCAACATTTGTGTTCACAGTGTAATTTAAGCAATAGTGGGAGGCAGTAGGAGTCTATCCATTGTCGAAAAGTTGTTCCACCTAAAATTTTTAAAGGACCCTAATTATTCCATTTTAATTAAGACTATTTTATGGTGGAGGGTATAAAAAGATCGGCCCGGCCGAACTTAACGACTTTTTACTTGTTTACATTAGATTAGCTAATTTAGGCATTTGGGGTTTCCATGGTCGAAAAAGGTTTCCACCTAGAATTGTGAAAGGGAACTAATTATTCCGTTTTAATTATGACCATCAAGGTGGAGGGTATAAAAAGTTCGGTCCGTAACTTAACGTTTTTTTTTTACTTAACTATAGTGATGTTGTATAGCAGATACAGATTGCGGTTCATACGACGTCGATATTCACCGTCAACGCAGATTGGCCCGAAGATCTTTCGATGCATTTTTCTCTCTAACACACCAATCACTGCCTTATCTGCTTGCGCAACCATCCAGGGTAGCATCAGTATCAGTGTTTTGTAAAGCGTTGTTTTTGTTTGACGAGATGTGGGTTTTTTTTTTAAACCGCCAGACCCACATTTGCTGATTCTCCTTCGACCTTCTTAAATGTATCAGTTACTTCCTTTACTGAATGCCCATGATGTCAATATCATCAGCATAAGCAAGTAACATGTGGTTGTTGCTGTAGTTTGGGCGTAGGGTTTTGTCGAAGGCTGCTTTATAATCGACAAAAAGGTGGTAGGTATTGATATGCATTTCTTGGTTCTTATCCATGATTTGCCGCAGGGTAAATATCGGGTCAATGGTGGATTTGCTAGGTATAAAGCCATAGACTTTAGTCGTTCGCACAGTATTCCTGACGCTATATTGTAGGCAATAGGGGGAAGACTTCCGGTTTTGGACAGCTCGGTTGGTAAGCTCCTGGTACCTTATTATTCTTTAGCCGGTTTATTACTGACTTTACCTCATCTTGGCTGGGCGGTATACATTCAATTCCATCTTTTGGGATTGGATATGTGGTATCTTCGTCGTCTTCGCTACTATTGGATACCAACGGTTTAGAAAAATGATCTTTCCATATCCACAGCTTATTGTAGATTAACCCTTCATGCCGCATTTTTCTCTTCGGTAGCAGCACTATACGCCTGGTAATACCATGGATTCCTTGGTGGAGGTCTCTGGTATCCAAGTATGGACATTGCGGCTGTTTGTATGGAGTGGGTAATACTTTGCCATTGCGCTGATATGTTATCGGGACGAGGATTGCTTTGATTAAGCAACTGGGCCAGTTGAGTGGAATATGTTGTGGCTATCTGTTGTAATTGCAGCTTACCGGTGTCTAACTTTCGTGTTGTTTCAGTACTTTATTCGCTACGTTTAACCGGGTACGTAACTTTCCTGCAACAAAGGGGTGGTCCGAGTCTGTGTTTGCTACTCGGAACGAACGTACATACAAGACGCTCTATGAATGTCTTCCATCTATGACAACATGCCGGTCAGGACCGTTCCTTAGTATCTTTCATCCCCTCCGTCACCCAATCAAAAAAAAAAAAAAAATTTTGAAAAACTGTCCGATTTCACTCAGAAATCTCCATATACTTTATTGTGGTGTAGAAAAGAATTCCAGAGAAAAATGTTCATAGATTTCAATTTACACATAGAAACACACAAAAAAGTATGTAATTAGATACACAGTGCTGCTCAAAACATTTGAAAATCAGATGCCTATATCACATTCAATCTATTTTTAGGGACATTTTGAGTTTTGAAATATATTTGTTTTTGTTATTTGATTATTTATTGACTCTATTTTCAGGATTTAAAAATGACTATTCAGTTATGAACACTTATGTTACAAAAATGTGTGAAATATCGGAGGAACACATGTTTTAGCCTGCTCAAAACATTTGGTACGTTCATTCATAGTTCATTTCCGACGAGTTTTTCGTATTGATTGTTTTTAATCAGAAGAAGGGAGCAAAAAGTTTTCATGAGGAGCAAATTTTATCCCACCTGTGTTTACATTTGACAGACAAGTATGCCAAAAACCAGACACGTCAATTTTTTTTAAGAAAAACTTAAATTATGACCAGAAATTTATATCAAAGCTTTGCTAAAATTGTAATTTTTGAAAATAGTGGATCCAACGAAGTACAAAAAAAATACATAGAAACAGCACAATATCTAAAACAGAGCTAGATACCGCGTAAAAAGAACTAAAATCGCCATAAGATGGGAAGGTGGTGTAAGTACAACCATATCTCCTCCAGGGGATGATCAAGAAATTATACGAATTATTAAGCAGATCTCTCAGAGGTCATCAACAGATTTTAAAATAATACTTTACACCGATTAATCTATACAAACCCCTTCGATACATACCAAGGATACCGGTATATCAAAATAGGCAAATTTGGAAAACAGTAATTTCCAGGAAAAATGGAATTTTTATAGAAATTTTGCAAAATTTTGGAGTAATGAAACCAAGTACATCTCGTCGATTTAAATCAATATTTGAGTTATATGACTTGAAAAAATGAACTCGAAAGATACAAAAAAGTTGACCCAAAATGTAGAAGGTGTTTTATATTACCCTGGAGGTATTTTTATGGAGAAAAATGATACTGGAAGCAATAGGTCGAGATATTTATCAGATCCAAGAACTAACCGGACATATAACATGCCAAAATCGCACCATGTACACACCAAAAGTGTCGCATAACAGGGTGATTTGGCATAATACCCCCTCTAAACGTATATAAAACCACGTAAAACTACACACCGGAAAAGGCCTCTCTTACATACATATGTCCCAAACATATTTTGCAGCAAACATATATTTGTTTGCAAGCAGTCCTAAACATAACATATCGCTCATTTACTCAAAGAGTGACACATCTCAAAAAATCAAGTTTCGAGAAAAAGGCGTTTTAAGTTGGCTATTGAAGTTTGACTTCCCAGCTTAAAAAGATTATTACACAAAAACTAAAATAACTATTTGGACCATATTTTTCAAACAACTAGCCAGATATCAGTGCTAAATTTCTGTGCAAAACAAACATGATTTGAAGTGTTTTAGTGTTTCATAAACTCAAAAAACTTTTGTGTTGAATTATGCGAAACTCGTAGTAAATGAGCTGTAACTCGTCGAGTTTTAGAGATATCAGCATGAAAATTTGACACAAGATAAGTAAAATTCGTAGAAAAAAATAGAAATTGCTAACTCAGAAAACGCATTTTTGAGTTATGCCACTCTTTGAGTAAATGAGCGATATGTTTGGTTCCTGCAAACAAATATATGTTTGGGTGCAAACAAATACAAACCCAAAGGCCACAAAAAAACCAGTAAGGAAAAGATCAAAGTCGGGCGGGGCCGACTATATAATACCCTACACCACTGTGAATATGTAAAATATATGTATATGGGAGCTAAATCCAAATCAGAACAGATTTCGATATATTTTTTCACATTTATTTGTAGACCAAATTCCGTCACATAGTCCAAATTTCATTGAAATCGGACATATATAGCGTGCTTCGTGCACCAAATGCCTTAAATCGGGCGAAAATATATATGGGGGCTATATCCAAATCTGAACCGATTTCTATATAATTTGGCACACTTATTTCTAGACTAAATTCCGTCGCACATTCCAAATTTCATTGAAATCGGACATATATAGCGCGTTTCGTGCATTAAATACCTAAAATCGGCCGAAAATATATATAGGAGCTATAGCCAAATTTGAACCGATTTCTATATAATTTGGCACACTTATTTCTAGACTAAATGCCGTTGCATATTCCAAATTTCATTGAAATCAGACATATATAGCGTGTTTCGTGCACCAAATGCCTTAAATCGGGCGAAGATATATATGGGGGCTATATCCAAATCTGAACCGATTTTTACCAAAATAAATAGCGTTCGTCCTTTGGCCAAAAAAACTATCTTCCCCAATTTTTTTCATGCGAATCGGATAATAAATGAGACCTGTAATTTGTTTACAAAAATACATGGACAGACGGTCAGACGGACAGACAGACGGACATGCGTGAATCGTCTCAGAAATTACATCCCTAAAAGGAACTATGGGTCTGTTTCGTTTCCTTTTGCATGTTACAAACTAATGCACAAAGACATAATACCCCTTACCACAAGGTGGTGTAGGGTATAAAAACAACTGAGAGCAAGGGAGCGTAAATTTCAATGTAAAACACATTGAAATGCATGCTCACTTGCTCTCAGTAAGCGCTCACTGGCTATCTCAAACATATACACACATTTACAAAAAGTTGGTGGTGGTTTATTGAAAGGCATAGAAAAAACAGACACATATGTAGGTACATACAAAATTCCAAAGAAATACATAACATACTTTAATAAAAGATAAACTGAATGAAATAATTTGTAAATAGTCACATTTTTAAAAAGAAAAAAAAAAATATATAGAAACATCGTTGCACGCTTCTCCTTAGTTGTGAAATAAAACACGTTTTCCTCAAAGTTGAAATCATCAGCGGGGAATCGGCATCTGGAATCACATGATTATTTAATGTAATAAATATGGATGTACCATATTTCAAATATATGTACATATGTATGTATGTAATTATCGATATTAAATGCGATTTCTTCCTTGTCCAATAAAATAATTCCATTCACCTTTTCGATTCAATTATAAAATGTATTGGCCATTTAATTTACTAAAAAGCACAATTTCTTTAAGAAAACACAAAACACTGATTTATTCACTCACTTTACCGTGGAGTAACCACGATGGTATTTAAAAACCGAAGAAAAACAAGATAATTCATACCATTTTTTCTTTTCCTCTTCGCTTGCTACGTTGGTTAACAACAACAAAACAAGAAACACACGTGTTTGACGCATACACGCCACCAAAGCACCAAAGCCCCCTTCTTCGCTTCTACGTCTTATATTATAACATACACACAGCTCTTTATTATAAAACAGCATTCCGTAGCCGAGAGAGCACTGTTGTTACTCTCTTTGACAAACATCCTCTCTCCACCCATAAAAAATATATTTTAACATAAAAAATATGTTGGTACACAAACAAATAAAATTGAGATATGTTACAAAATGTTGCAAACAAATATATGGAAACATATATTTGTTTGTAACTAGTCCCAAACAAATATTTGTTTGGATCCAAACATATTTCTAACATATATTTTTCTGCGTGTAGTATTTTATGAAAGTATGTTTAAATTCCTACTATGAAAAAACGAAAGAAAAGAAAAACAAACCCCTCTAAAGTTGACGAACCCCGCAAACGTTTTAAGGACCATGATCTGCGAATCTGCATCTGGAATGTTCGCACTCTTTATAGAGAAGGTGCAGTCTTCGCATTGGCAGACGTACTTGAAAAGTACAAGGCCGATATTACTGCCATACAGGAAATACGATGGATTGGGAAAGGCGTCACAACAACACCTAAAGGTGACGCACTGTATTATAGCTGCCATGACGTAAAGCATGAGTTTGGTTGCGGATTCGTAGTTAGTCGGAGACTAAAACATCTGGTATCCAGCTTCACCCCAGTGAATGAAAGACTTGCTGCAATTCGAATAAAAGCTAAATTCTTCAACATCAGCTTTATTTGCGCTCATGCTCCCACTGAAGAAAAGGACGAACATACCAAAGATATACATATTTTACGTAGAAGAAACATATGACCGTTGCCCTGCCCATGACATTAAAATCATTCTAGGCGATTTTAATGCCAAAATTGGAAAGGAGAATATCTTTGGGCCAACAGTCGGGAAATTCAGTCTCCACAGTGAAACATCTGACAATGGTATGAGGCTGATAGACTTTGCAGCTGCAAAAAACATGGTAGTTAGCAGTACCAGATTTAATCATCTCGATATTCATAAGGGCACCTGGCTGTCTCCAGATCAAAGAACAAGTAATCAAATTGATCATGTTGTGATAGATGGAAGACATTCATCGAGCGTGTTGGATGTACGATCGTTCCGAGGCGCAAACATTGATTCGGACCACTACCTTGTTGCAGCAAAGGTACGTACCCGTCTAAACGTTGCAAATAAAGCACGAACAGACACAACGCGGAAGTTGGACATCGATAGGCTGCAAACACAACAGATAGCCACAGCATATTCCACTCAACTAGCCCAATTGCTTAACGCGAGCACTCCTTGTCCCGATAACATAACAACACAATGGCAAAATATTGCCCACTCCATGCAAACAGCCGCAAAATCCATACTTGGATTCCAGAGACCTCCACAAAGGAATTCATGGTATGACCAGGAGTGTCGTGCTGCTACCGAAATTAAAAATGCGGCATATAGAGCTACTTTACAATAAGTAGCAACTCGTAGCGCACGAGAGAGATATCGGGAGAAAAGGAGCGAAGAGAATCGTCTTTTCCGCAAGAAAAAGAGAGAAATGGAAGAGCGGGAGTGTGAAAAAATTGAGATGAACAGGAGCCAGAATGAAGTCCGAAAATTCTACCAAAGAGTGAAACATCAAACAGATGGCTTTGGTACAGGCACATCCTCCTGTAGAGACCAGCAAGGTAATCTGGTAACAGATACAGATAGCGTGCTCAGGATCTGGAAGAAACATTTCGCCAATCTGCTGGTATCCAATATTAGCGAAGACGATGATACCACAGATCCAATCCCAGAAGATGGTATAGAATGTATACCACCCGGCCAAGATGAGGTAAAAACAGCAATCAACCGGCAGCAGGAGCCGATGGCTTACCTGCCGAGCTGTTTAAAACCGGAGGCGACGCGCTGATAAGGTGTATGCATCAGCTAGTTAGCACCATCTGGCAGGAAGAACGCGTACCCGACGATTGGAACCTGAGCATCCTATGTCCCGTCCACAAGAAAGGAGATAAGACTGTATGCTCCAACTAAGACTGTATGCTCTCCTCCCTATTGCCTATAAGATAGCGTCAGGGATATTGTGCGAATGACTAAAGCCAATGGTCAACGAAATAATTGGACCATACCAATGTGGCTTTAGACCTGGCAAGTCCAACATTGACCAGATATTTACCCTGCGGCAAATCCTAGAGAAGACCCAAGAGATGCAGATCGACACATTTCACCTTTTTGTCGATTATAAAGCAGCATTCGACAGTCCCCTCCGATCAAAGGTATTCCATGCAATGTCTGAATTTGGTATCCCCGCAAAGCTCATCCGGCTTTGTAAGATGACTTTAACTGATACTAGGTCCTCAGTTAAAATTGAAAAGAACCTCTCCGAAGAATTTTGTACCAAAAGAGGTTTCAGACAAGAAGAAAGCCTTTCGTGTGACCTATTCAACATTTTGCTGGAAAAGGTAATACGAGATGCAAATGTCAAAAGAAATGGCACGATTTACACCAATAGCCACATTTTACTTGCCTATGCTGATGACATAGACATCATGGGACGATCAGTAAAGGAAGTAACTGATACCTTTAGGAAGGTCGAAGCAGAATCTGCGAAAGTGGGTCTGGCGGTAAACGGCGAAAAGACCAAATTGATGGTGTCGACGCGCAAAGCGTCCATAGAGCTCGGACCAACTGTGGAAGTTGGTACCTACAATTTTGAGGTAGTTAAAGACTTCGTCTACCTCGGCACTGCCATAAACACAACAAACAACATCAGTTGTGAAATAAGAAGAAGAATTGTATTGGCCAACAGATGCTACTATGGCCTAAGTAAGCAATTTAAAAACAAAGCCACATCTCGTCAAGCAAAAATAACACTATACAAAACGCTGATACTACCCGTGCTAATGTATGGCTCCGAAGCATGTGTACTTGCGCAAGCAGATAAGGTAGTGCTTGGTGTGTTTGAGAGGAAAATTCTTCGAAAGATCTACGGGTCGATTTGCGTTAACGGTGAATATCGACGTCGTATGAACCACGATCTATATAAGCTATACAAAGACATGAATATAGTTAAACGTATCGAGATGCAACGATTACGTTGGCTAGGCCATATCATGAGAATGAACGATGATGAACCCGCTAAAAAGGCGTATGAATACATGCCACATGGCGGTGCACGCAGAATCGGCAGGCCTAAGCTTCGATGGAGCATACAAGTGGAGGAAGAAATGGAAAGGCGCGGTATTCCAAAAAGTCAAGCGAAAAACAGAGAGGAATGGAGATCTTTTCTTAGTTCGGTCTATGGAACAAATGTTCTGTAATGGGCCAACTAAGTAAGTAAGTATGTTTAAATTCCTATCGGACCCGATCAGACTAAGTAATCTAAATTCATATAGGAGGTTCGGATAAAACCTTGGTATTTAACAATTATACTTAGAACACAGGATTCCAAAGGATATACTAATTTATTTAGTTAACTGGTTTCCTTTACGATGTCTCCAGATAATAAATAAAATGTTTAACTCACGATATATTATCAAAACAAAATAGTTTCTTCAGATTTTGAATCAAATTTTCTCAATTGCAAATGTTTTGAGCAGATTCAAAAGTGAGTTCGAGCTTTGTTTTGTATATTTTTAGTAAAATAAGTGCGATTTTTGCAAATTGATTTTTAAATCTTTAAAAGTAACCCAAAAAACAATCAATCTACAAAAATAATTGTATTTCAAATTCACAAACTACCGCAGAACTATATGAAATATGAACTAGTCATTCCAGTTGCAAATGTTTTGAGCAGCACTGTACATATCAGAGGCCTGCGTTGAATCAACGCAACTATGTAGTGTATCTCATCATTTCGTAAACAAATCATTCATTTTACCAAAAATCAGCATACGCCAATGACTACCACAAGAATGCATTTCTTATTTCAAACAATCGGTTTGATTCATTCCCCAGCAAAATTTGACGGAAGGGGTTCTTTGCGATGACGAGATTTCATGTCATCTTTTGCATTGGTTCAAAGGAAGTCGTGAAAGATCCGATCTTTTCATTAGGATTTGAACTAATGCAAAGGAAGTCGTGAAAGATCCGATCTTTTCATCAGCATTTGTACCCATTCCATCGATCCAATAGAGATGATGTTTGTGTTTTTATTTACACACCTGTTTATTTTCATTTTGGTATGTTCCAGTACTGCAAAAATCTACTAATTTTTACTATTTTTTCCGATAAACAAAGGAAAAATTGTTATCGTAGTAAAAATAAGTAGATTCTTACAGTTTCTGGAACATACCAAAGTTGTTAGAACTGTCGTTGTCTTACATTTCCTGCATATCAAACAACTAAAACTTCTAAACAATTGGTATTATATGAAGTCCCAACCATCGAGCTAAAAATAGAATCGGACTGCACACATTGCTATTTTAAAAGTTCCCTTGTCTGTTCTAAATCTGACATAGAATGAAATCAATCAAATCTCGCTTCTTGGAATTTGAAAAAAAAGTCCGAAACGAAAAGGAACAAGAATCTGAAAATAAAGAAGAAACTACTTTTGGAAAGAAACAATTAAAAATAAATTAATTAAGCATAAATGGTATTTTCCATAAAAAGTCTCTCCTCCCCGTTCGTTACATTTTATTCTTAGAGATCCCTAAAGCAAGCCGGGTTGTAGATCCCTACATATTTCCGTCACTAAACAAAAGAGTATAAAATGTTGTTATAAAATAACAAAATTATAAAATAAAAGTAATTTACGAAATAAAAATATTTAAAGGTGTGCATTTGGAGTCCATGTTGAAATCTGAACTGGTGATGGGAAGATAATTGAAAAACCTTTTGTAAGATGAAAGAATATCAGTTGCGGAGAACGGAGGAAGTAATCTTTTGCGTTGCAGCGGTGGTGATTACATTTGCAATTTTGGATGTAAACTTTTGAAAAACTAAACTGATAAATTAATTGTAGCTATTTCATGAATTCTTTTGAATTAATAAAGAGTTTTGTTTTTCATGAAAACCATATTTCAATACAGCATTTCCATTTTCCAAACAAGACATGAAAATTTCATGCCAAGGGGTTGGTGAAAATGACATGCCAAAGCATTGGTTAAAATGACATGTCAAAGCATGGGTGAAAATGACGTGTCAAAGCATTGGTGAAAATGACATGTCAAATCATTGGTGGAAATGACATGCCAAAGTATTGGTGGAAATGACATGTCAACGCATTGGTTAAAATGACATGCTTAGGATCCAGAAAAGAACGTCATCTTTTGGGGTCCACGCTCATATAAAATTCATCGATGAAGATGCTAAAAAGATGACATGCTAGATCACTTGCACCCATGATTGAATGTCATCTTTGGCATCGAACATTTTGCTGGGTCATAAATGAGTGTGATCTACGAACTACTAATGAGCGATCGTTGTATGATTAAACAACCACCGCATTAATAGAGAGTAATAATCCTACATAGCATAACGTGTGAGAGAACTGAAAACAAAAACAACACAGTTGTCTAAACATAGCTGTCTACAAATATGGGGAATTTATGAGAGAGGTGTGTTGTTGTGTTATACAAAGGCTGTGTTAGGTAAACAGAGAATGCGTTTGTTTTGGTGTTACGACAACGTACATAGGCGGACATAACTGTGATTCATTTGATGCGTTTAGATTTTTTATGTGTTTTCGATTGTTTTCCTTTTCGCTAGTTGTATGCATAAAGTATACTCGAAACGAAGTCAACACGAACAATTCGAGCAAGAGGTAGTAACTTGTACGAAGCAGTAAAGTCTTTACATACAATGCGTTAAATATGAATCAGCAATGTTTGAGTTTGACTTTCAACAGAATATTGATTACATTCTAACTGAAAAAAGAGAGTGGTGGTGCGTACTAGTATCGCTTTTTCTTGTGTCTACCGCAATTCATAAAATTGGCACCGGTTGCAGGTCACTGGTACATATGTACTTACATGCAACGAAGATATGTAATTCAAACTTATCAAACACTAAATCCATAAAAATGCAAGACAACCCAAACACACATCATTAGGCAAACATATGTACATGAATTGAAACATATGTAATTGAATGAACATGAATTGAAGTTTTTATCGCCTTTTCCATTTGTTAAGGGAAATGTTTATGGCTGCTTTTTTGCAAAATGTTTATAGAATTGAATTATAAGAAAATATATAAAAAAACTCATTTTATAATGATTACTTTTCATTTCTATTTCAGATAGAACGGCTTCATATGGATTGTAATGTTCTTTTGCGAAACGACAAATGTCTAAATAAACATTAAAAGTGCAGTGAATGCAAAAGCTGTTGAATAGAAAAATCCAATATAATGGGAACGAATTTTTCTGCCCTATCACCACCATTTGCAGAATGAAATGTACGCTAAAATACACAAGCTATTGCAGTGTGCTAAAATATCGACAATAACAAATATAAGGACATTGATGGTTTTTCCGAGGCAGAATAGAACACCATCACAGCATAACCAAGCTAGTCACGCACTACAGTCAGCATCAGTTTAACACCGACACATTTTATATTGAAAATGGTAAGTACCATTTAAATGATGGTGGTGACAACAACTGACACTTAGCTTAGATGGAAATTGCAATTTAAATAGATGTACAGATACAAACTTGTCTAATAACAGCTCGAGTTGTGGGTGAACACAAAAGTTAAATCATGTTTTCTAACTTCTCTTTTTATTGTTCGATTATTACACTTGAAACAACGACCTGTTTTCACATGCAGGCGGCCACCACCGAACAAGTAAATGCCATTAGCAATATTCATTGTCCTTTAGGAGAATACATTAGCCAAATGTTATTGAAACTCTAGTTTTAGATTTTTTTGTCATTATTTTTTTCATAATGTCATGAACTTTTTAGCAAATATATAAATAAAAAACAGATAAATGATCCATTAGTAACATCTGTGTTTGATGCCACTGTGGGGTCAAGTTTTGAAATGTCATTTATGTATCTAGTAAAAAGAAAATTTTGATTTGAATCAAATGTTTTACTTTTTTTTTGGAATTTGGGAGATGGACGTGTTTAACGCAAATTGTATTTTTATTTCAATCATCAAAAACAAATAAAGCAACTACCAAAGTATCACAAATACAGCCATATACGATCTAACCATTTTCAAGGCAATAGGCGTGGATGTTTTTACAACAATTTTTCAAAGATTTTCATGGCAATAGGCGTAGATGTTTTTACAACAAAATTTCAAGGATTTTCAAGGCAATAGGCGTGGATGTTTTTACAACAATTTTTCAAGAATTTCCAAAGCAATTGGCGTGGATGTTTTTACAACAATTTCCAAGGATTTTCAAGGCAATAGGCGTGGATGTTTTTACAACAATTTTTCAAGGATTTTCAAGGCAATAGGCGTGGATGTTTTTACAACAATTTTTCAAGGATTTTCAAGGCAATAGGCGTGGATGTTTTTACAACAATTTTTCAAGGATTTTCAAGGCAAGAGGCGTGGATGTTTTTACAACAATTTTTCAAGGATTTTCAAGGCAATCGGCGTGGATGTTTTTACAACAATTTTTTAAGGATTTTCAAGGCAATAGGCGTGGATGTTTTTACAACAATTTTTCAAGGATATTCAAGGCAATAGGCGTGGATGTTTTTACAACAATTTTTCAAGGATATTCAAGGCAATAGGCGTGGATGTTTTTACAACAATTTTTCAAGGATATTCAAGGCAATAGGCGTGGATGTTTTTACAACAATTTTTCAGGGATTTTCAAGGCAATAGGCGTGGATGTTTTTACAACAATTTTTCAGGGATTTTCAAGGCAATAGGCATGGATGTTTTTACAACAATTTTTCAAGGATATTCAAGGCAATAGGCGTGGATGTTTTTACAACAATTTCTCAGGGATTTTCAAGGCAATAGGCGTGGATGTTTTTACAACAATTTTTCAAGGATTTTCAAGGCAATAGGCGTGGATGTTTTTACAACAATTTTTCAAGGATTTTCAAGGCAATAGGCGTGGATGTTTTTACAACAATTTTTCAAGGATTTTCAAGGCAATAGGCGTGGATGTTTTTACAACAATTTTTCAAGGATTTTCAAGGCAATAGGCGTGGATGTTTTTACAACAATTTTTCAAGGATTTTCAAGGCAATAGGCGTGGATGTTTTTACAACAATTTTTCAAGGATTTTCAAGGCAATAGGCGTGGATGTTTTTACAACAATTTTTCAAGGATTTTCAAGGCAATAGGCGTGGATGTTTTTACAACAATTTTTCAAGGATTTTCAAGGCAATAGGCGTGGATGTTTTTACAACAATTTTTCAAGGATTTTCAAGGCAATAGGCGTGGATGTTTTTACAACAATTTTTCAAGGATTTTCAAGGCAATAGGCGTGGATGTTTTTACAACAATTTTTCAAGGATTTTCAAGGCAATAGGCGTGGATGTTTTTACAACAATTTTTCAAGGATTTTCAAGGCAATAGGCGTGGATGTTTTTACAACAATTTTTCAAGGATTTTCAAGGCAATAGGCGTGGATGTTTTTACAACAATTTTTCAAGGATTTTCAAGGCAATAGGCGTGGATGTTTTTACAACAATTTTTCAAGGATTTTCAAGGCAATAGGCGTGGATGTTTTTACAACAATTTTTCAAGGATTTTCAAGGCAATAGGCGTGGATGTTTTTACAACAATTTTTCAAGGATTTTCAAGGCAATAGGCGTGGATGTTTTTACAACAATTTTTCAAGGATTTTCAAGGCAATAGGCGTGGATGTTTTTACAACAATTTTTCAAGGATTTTCAAGGCAATAGGCGTGGATGTTTTTACAACAATTTTTCAAGGATTTTCAAGGCAATAGGCGTGGATGTTTTTACAACAATTTTTCAAGGATTTTCAAGGCAATAGGCGTGGATGTTTTTACAACAATTTTTCAAGGATTTTCAAGGCAATAGGCGTGGATGTTTTTACAACAATTTTTCAAGGATTTTCAAGGCAATAGGCGTGGATGTTTTTACAACAATTTTTCAAGGATTTTCAAGGCAATAGGCGTGGATGTTTTTACAACAATTTTTCAAGGATTTTCAAGGCAATAGGCGTGGATGTTTTTACAACAATTTTTCAAGGATTTTCAAGGCAATAGGCGTGGATGTTTTTACAACAATTTTTCAAGGATTTTCAAGGCAATAGGCGTGGATGTTTTTACAACAATTTTTCAAGGATTTTCAAGGCAATAGGCACATCCATGTTTTTACAACAATTTTTCAAGGATTTTCAAGGCAATAGGCGTGGATGTTTTTACAATAATTTTTCAAGAATTTCCAAAACAATAGGCGTGGATGTTTTTACAACAATTTTTCAAGGATTCTCAAGGCAATAGGCGTGGATGTTTTTACAACAATTTTTCAAGGATTTTCAAGGCAATAGGCGTGGATGTTTTTACAACAATTTTTCAAGGATTCTCAAGGCAATAGGCGTGGATGTTTTTACAACAATTTTTCAAAGATTTTCAAGGCAATAGGCGTGGATGTTTTTACAACAATTTTTCAAGGATTCTCAAGGCAATAGGCGTGGATGTTTTTACAACAATTTTTCAAAGATTTTCAAGGCAATAGGCGTGGATGTTTTTACAACAATTTTTCAAGGATTTTCAAGGCAATAGGCGTGGATGTTTTTACAATAAATTTTCAAGGATTTTCAAGGCAATAGGCGTGGATGTTTTTACAACAATTTTTCAAGGATTCTCAAGGCAATAGGCGTGGATGTTTTTACAACAATTTTTCAAGGATTTTCAAGGCAATAGGCGTGGATGTTTTTACAACAATTTTTCAAGGATTCTCAAGGCAATAGGCGTGGATGTTTTTACAACAATTTTTCAAGGATTTTCAAGGCAATAGGCGTGGATGTTTTTACAACAATTTTTCAAGGATTCTCAAGGCAATAGGCGTGGATGTTTTTTACAACAATTTTTCAAAGATTTTCAAGGCAATAGGCGTGGATGTTTTTACAACAATTTTTCAAGGATTCTCAAGGCAATAGGCGTGGATGTTTTTACAACAATTTTTCAAGGATTTTCAAGGCAATAGGCGTGGATGTTTTTACAACAATTTTTCAAGGATTTTCAAGGCAATAGGCGTGGATGTTTTTACAACAATTTTTCAAGGATTTTCAAGGCAATAGGCGTGGATGTTTTTACAACAATTGTTAAAGGATTTTCAAGGCAATAGGCGTGGATGTTTTTACAACAATTTTTCAAGGATTTTCAAGGCAATAGGCGTGGATTTACAACAATTTTTTACAACAATTTTTCAAGGATTTTCAAGGCAATAGGCGTGGATTTACAACAATTTTTTACAACAATTTTTCAAGGATTTCCAAAGCAATAGGCGTGGATGTTTTTACAACAATTTTTCAAGGATTTTCAAGACAATAGGCGTGGATGTTTTTACAACAATTTTTCAAGGATTTTCAAGGCAATAGGCGTGGATGTTTTTACAACAATTTTTCAAGGATTTTCAAGGCAATAGGCGTGGATGTTTTTACAACAATTTTTCAAGGATTTTCAAGGCAATAGGCGTGGATGTTTTTACAACAATTTTTCAAGGATTTTCAAGGCAATAGGCGTGGATGTTTTTACAACAATTTTTCAAGGATTTTCAAGGCAATAGGCGTGGATGTTTTTACAACAATTATTCAAGGATATGGGCGTGGTTGTTTTTACAACAATTATTCAAGGATATGGGCGTGGTTGTTTTTACAACAATTATTCAAGGATATGGGCGTGGTTGTTTTTACAACAATTATTCAAGGATATGGGCGTGGTTGTTTTTACAACAATTATTCAAGGATATGGGCGTGGTTGTTTTTACAACAATTTTTCAGGGATTTTCAAGGCAATAGGCGTGGATGTTTTTACAACAATTATTCAAGGATATGGGCGTGGTTGTTTTTACAACAATTTTTCAGGGATTTTCAAGGCAATAGGCGTGGATGTTTTTACAACAATTATTCAAGGATATGGGCGTGGATGTTTTTACAACAATTTTTCAAGGATTTTCAAGGCAATAGGCGTGGATGTTTTTACAACAATTTTTCAAGGATTTTCAAGGCAATAGGCGTGGATGTTTTTACAACAATTTTTCAAGGATTTTCAAGGCAATAGACGTGGATGTTTTTACAACAATTTTTCAAGGATTTTCAAGGCAATAGGCGTGGATGTTTTTACAACAATTTTTCAAGGATTTTCAAGGCAAATAGGCTTGGATGTTTTTACAAGATGATTTCAAGGCAACAGGCATGGATGTCTTTACAAAATGTTTTAAGGCAATGGGCGTGGATGACTTTATAACATTTTTTCAAGGATTTTCAAGGCAATAGGCTTGGATGTCTTTAATTAATTGGATTAATCGAGCTAACATGACTAAAGGAGTTTTATGTTGAAAAAGTGAGGTCTAGCAAAGTCCCACACACCCAACCATTATTCTACCATCGTTTCGCTGGTGGTTAATTTAAGCTGATTAGACATATCGGATATGAATGGCTAGAAGAAAAAGACTGAGTTTGATGACTTCTATTTATAAAAACATTTTAGCAAATTTGAAAATATTAAATACTTTTGAAGCCTTTTTCTTATCAAGTCAACCTAGTGTCCTGCCAGGAATCATTTCTCAAGATTTTCCAAGGATTTTGAAGGCAATAGGCGTGTATGCCTGTACAGGATTTTTTCAAGGATTTTCAAATCAATAGTCGTGGTTCGTTTGTGCAGAACAATTCTAAGTTTCTATCTCAAAATTCATTTCAACCGCATTCCACAAAACAAGTCATTTGAAGTGCTATTTGTACAATATGCCTCATCCGCACTACCTTGTCTTTAACTTCAAAATCATTAACCTGTTCATTAAAATTTCATGAAATATGACATCTTCTGCATCCATGTACAGGAACAGGTTTTGTTTCAAAAGAGAAAAATCTCATTAAAATGTAAAATTCTGTTATCCATTTGCACGAAGCATATCTTTAACTTTAGTAATGCAACTTTTATGCAAAAAAAGTATTAATATTTCAAAGTAAACTTTGTTGCACATTTTGGTATGGAAGATTTGCCATTTCCACTTCGATGGAATTGCTTATGTACAATCACCGGGTGTCAACTTGTTTTAAAAATTCATTACTGTCACACAAATAATGATATAAAGTTTTATCCTCAATGACTGTGAAAAGTAATATACAGTAAGACAACTAAATGTTTGCAAATCAAAAAAAGATATATATTACATATTTTGAAATGAAACGTCATAAGTGAATAAATAACATGATGATATCGAAGATCCACTTTTTTCAAAAATGTTACCTATTTCTTGATTACATTCATCAGTTTTATGATTGAAATATAGGAATGTTATCATATTTTCTGAAATATGTTTCATCCGAGCAATCAATTTATTTATTTGACGCACCAAAGACAAAATTGGAAAGACATTTTGATAAAATATGTAAAGAAAATATTTCTCCAAATTATATTGAAAACGTGGTGGTTTAGGGTATCATATAGTCGCCCGACTTTGATCCTTTCCTTACTGGTTTGTAATATGTACATATGTGTGTAATTGAATATTGATCTATAAAAAATCATCACTTGCAAACATTTAGTTGCCTAACTGTAAAGCACAGCACAACTCATCAGAACAACATTGAAATGTTTGTTATATAATATAAGTACACAAGGTTATATACTTACATATGTACTCCTATGTATGCACTAATATAAATATATATGTACATACAATGTTATGGAATTTTCAGTTTAAAATTTAAACTTTAAATTCACTGTGAAACTTACATTCTATTTTTGACAATAAAATTCCACCTACGTCGCACAGTGGTTCAGAAATCGGATTTCCTTGCAAAACACCCAATTTTTTGTCGTCACCGATTGTTAATTTATATATAGGATTCGATAGTGAAACTGAGGAAACCAACAAATTAGGTACAAATATTGGAATGTGTGGGCGTGGCAAAAATACGTCATTTTTGCAAAAAACCGTTTCTTGAAAAGTATAACAGATATTGTGTTCATTGTTTTTTGTTAGTTAGGTAGGATTGTTGTCTTTAAGATCCGTTTCAATATATTAACGTAGCGTTTACGAGAATTGAGTTATTTTAGTTTTCCTCAGGTATCAAATTTTAGTGAAATTCCAATTTTAGTGGACTAGAATTTTTAGACACTTTTTAAAATTTTTTGAATTTACAAGGTTAAAAATGTGTGTTTTTCCCATACCGTTTCCCAAATAAATTCTGGCTTTTTACATAAATGTACATAGTTTTTAATATATGAGTATTTGTATAAATATAATTCTATATGATTCTAATATAATTCTATATGAGTTTTGTAAAAACCCAAGTAGTATTTTTTATTTTTGGTAAAAATTTAATTTTTTAAAAAAAGGGAAACAAATTTTTCCAATTTTTTTTCAATTTTTGAATTTTTATGGTTTAAATATATGTAGGTGTGTGACATTTTTTTAAATTGTTAGAACATATGAACAACTCAAAAATTAAAATATGAAAAAAACTCAAATTTTTAACTTTTACTACAACGAATTCGAATGTCGAACAAAAAAAAAAAAAAAAATATCTCTATCCGTTCAAAAGTTACAGAAGGAAAAAAAAAACGATACTGAACCACTGTGCGTCGCGTCGCATGAATTGAATTTTTACTTAACGTCTCTTTAATCGAAAGGGAAACGCAATTGAAAGTTAATATGTGTACGAGGTATTGCCAAGGTTGACAAGTGATTTCGAATCCAATATTTATCTTCTAGCGAAGAAATAAAAATTCAAATCTCTAGCAAAAAATTGAAAATTTGAATAGCAAAGTTCTAGTTTCTTTTCTCTTCGCATCAACAAAATTGGATGCTTAGCACAAAGTCATTGCGGTTTTTATTCTCGTATAAAGAGAAATATTTTTAAATTTCTTATTTGTTGTTGTTGTTTTCCAATGAGGAAATTTATGTTTAAAAAGTCATTGGGAACCTCAATTTATGTTTTAATAGTAAAATTCTTAAATTTCTTAAATGTATATTTATTTAGTGGAAAATCCTAATTATCCATCCACTGAGTCCGTATAATCTTTTAAAAATAAATTTAAAATCTCTACAGAATCGAGAGCACGTGAGACCAAAATTGGGTTTATAACTTCATATTACAGCAAAAAGAATAGAAGAGACTTACTATTGGGATATAATTTGAAAAAAAAAATATTGTTTTGGTTTGATACTAAAGGTTGGATAAGTATGTTTGGGAGGAGTTCTTCAAATATTTCGCTGAAACTCTATACAAAAAATAATTTATTCTGGTAAAACATCATCAAGAAACTTGGTTTGGAGAAGTTTTTCGTCATTGAGAACCTCAAATGTCAGAAAATGTAGCTTTAAGCCTCAACTTTAAATCGAGAGGTAAAGTTATATGGGGCTATACCAAAACGTGGACCTATGTTGGCAATTTTTTGTGGAGAAATTTGTTGGTCATTGATAGAATAAAACGTCGAATTTCAGCTAATTCGGTCAAAAAGCGTAGCTAAAAGCATCAAGAGACTTCAAATCGGGAGATACCGTTATATGGGCACCTGTTTCGAACATATTTGTTGCAGACATTTTTTGAACACTTAAAACTCTAAGTACCAAATTAGGGCGGAAAATGTAGCTAAAATCCTCGAAATTACTTAAATCGGGATGTACCGTTATGAGGGCCTACACCAAAACGTGTACCTAGGTCCATCTTAGAACTTGACTTGACCTAAGGAAAAAAGACACTCGGGTGCAAACGTTTAGCGTTATATATCAATTATTGCGGACCCTAGATTGATTACAACAGACGGACGGACATGGCTAGATCATTGAATTTTGTCCTTATCAAGAATATACATATGGGGGTTTCTATGTGAAATCGGACAATTTTTCAAAATGCGGTTTTTGATTTACTTTATTCTTTGATGTGGTGATGCTGCTTATCAGCAAAACATTTTAGAATATCTTTAGATTTTTTTTTTGACGAACGATTCCAGAGTTATCGCGCCTTCAAAAAGTAAAATTCTGTAAAAGCTATGTGCAAAGAAATACTTATAACTTCTTTAATATTGGTCCAAATGGAAAAAGCTTTTTTATCGTATTTTTTGATGTTTTATCAGGTGCCGTGACATAACTCCCACGGACATAACTCCCAAAACTATTTTAGGAGTTATGTCCGCCTTTGGTTGCGGACATAACTCCCAAACTTTTTGAAAAAATCGCGCGGTTTTTTACAAAAATATTTTGACAATTTAAGAAGATAAAACGTTTTTGTAAAAATATTCCAATACTTTCAGAAAAAGGAAAAGCGCCGCAGGCAAAAATATTTAAAAAAAATCGCGTGATTTTTTACAAAAATATGTTCACAATTTAAGAAGATAAAAAGTTTTTGGGAGTTATGTCCGCAAAGCGCAGCGGACATAACGCCCAAAATCATTTTGGAGTTATGTCTGTGGGAGTTATGTCCGGGCACCAAAGAAATAATTTATAAATTAAGAAAAAAAATCGTTGGGAGTTATGTCCGCGATTTTTTTGGGTGTTATGTCCGCTTTGCTTCACGGACATAACTCCCAACGAATTTTGGGAGGTGTGTCCGCAAAGCGCAGCGGACATAATGCCCAAAATCATTTTGGGGTTATGTCCGGGCACCGTTTTATCAGATATCTAATAAAAAATAGAAAACAAAATTGCACAGTGGTTTTGGATGCCATTTTCGCGATTTAAAATTTAAAATCAATATGTATCAATGATTGTACTCTTCGATTTTCTTGAAATTAGTTTTTTATTAACCAACGATTAATTACAAACATTTTAAGTCCTATTTGGTAGTGGGAATCAAATGATTACCAACAAATAAAAAAATACTTTTTTAGCATTTGTTTTGTACTTCTATTTGGAAATTTATCTTAAACATCTTAAAAACTTCGTCATTTTTTGATTTTGAAAATGGTTTAGTTGTTATTGTACCAGTCGGACAATAAACTAACTAAATTGATGATCAAAAAACTACAGCATAGGAATAATATGAATGGGCATCCGAGACGAATAATCTACCAAATATTAACGTGATATTTTCACCAGAAGATGGCTATTAAAATTTGAGTTTGTGATATTAAATGGCCAAAGTTATCGCGGGCACAAAAAACTTCATTCAGTACAGTAATTGGTACTCTAATTGTTAATCAATTCTTTAAATCGCAAAATGAAGAAGTTTTTAAGATGTTTAAGATAAATTCCTAAATAAAACAACGAAACAAATGTTAATAAATAAAATTTTTTATTATTTTGGTAAAATGACAAATATTTTACACAGGTAGAAAGGAAAACTTGCATTTGCAAATGTAAAAAAAAAATCAAGAAAAAATGGTAATCATTCTAATCCCACTACCAAATATGACTTAAATCAATCATTGTTAAAAATTTATTTTAAATATTAAATCGCGAAAATTGCATCCAAGCCCACTGTGCATTTTTTATATTTTTATTAAATAGCTTACCAAAATTAAGAATTTGACTTTTTCAAGGCGCGATATCTCGGGAACCGTTAGTCAAAAAAGTATGAAAATTTACTAAAATGTTTTGCTGATGAGCTGAATCAACACAGCAATAAATAAAGGAAAATCAAAAACCTAATTGCTTCTACATGAGTGCCGAACAGACGGTTATCGCTGGAAGTATTTCGGCATTTCACGCACACACAACCCGAACGCAAAGAAAGAGTGTACAAAAGAGAGCAAATGTTTTGATTTGAGTTCGTTTTGCAGCTTGCGTATGTACCAACTTACTAACACACTGTCAAAAGTTGTTAATATTTTGAATACATTCACATTTTTGTGTGCCCTCTTCTGGGTCGTTATTGTCCTACATAGTAACGTCATCCATTGTTACCCCTTCTACTCTCTCTCTCTCTCTCTTATTTATTGTTTCTGTCCCATTTGTTGCTTACATTCATCCGTCTGTTTGTATGTGCGTATGAGTGAGTGTGTGCGAACCAATGTGATCATTGTGGAACGTTCTACATCAAGGATGCCAGAACAGTCTATGCATTAGAGAGCGAGTATAAATATGGGAGAGTAGCATGTAGATGAGTCAGTTCAGTCCGCTACACAGTGATCAAAATCCCTGATCTAGCGGCGCGAGATTAACCCTTTGTGGCCCGATGTTGCCTGTGGGCAATTTTGCATGTTTGTGTATGCGTATTTCCCACATGTTTGAGATATTTTTATACCCTATACCACAATGTGGAAAAGGGTATAATAAGTTTGTTTTCCCAAAAATTCATGTAACGCCGCGAAATATTCGTCGTAGACCCCTCATGTGGTATACCAAACTTCATATCTCGACGAGATAAAGCGATTTAGCGATGTGTGTCCGTCCGTCCGTCCGTCCGTCTGTCCGTCCATTAAAAATTGTAATCAAGCTAGAGGCCGCAATTATGGACCGATTGTCACGAAATTTAGTATGGAGGTCGGGTTTGGACCAGAATAGAACTGATTAGTTTTTGGCGATGATCGTGAAATGTTAAAGGGATGAAATGGACCAAAAACAAAATTTTTGCTCGATTTTGTAGCCGCTCTGTAGGTCGCAATAATAGTCCGATCGGCGCGAAATTTTAAACGTAGTTTTGGTTTGAGATGAAGAAGTAGCGTGCAAGTCAACGGTATGATCGGATAATATTTAGCGGGTTAAATTGATCAAAACTTTTGTGTGAAAATTGGTAAAATTTCTAATGCACATCTTATAACAGCTAGCCCGGAAAGCTAGTGCACAGGGATAGTGGTATAGGGTATCACATGGTCGGCCCCGTCCGACTATAGTCTGTTCTTACTTGTTATATATACTAAGTGGGTATCGGTAGGTTGATTTCAGATGAATAGAAAAATGGAAATTACTTTTGAATGAATAGCTACAAATTTGGACATGAAATATTTTAGTGATTTTATAAAATGCCGTTAAATGTCAAACGAAATGAATAATTGCAGCCAAAATTTTTTGAAAAATCTTACTGACCCAGCAAAAATTTGGTAAGCACATGTCATTACTTGATGCATTACCGAGTAATGAGTTCTCATTACACTCCGCATTATCAGGTAGTGCATATATAATGGTTTACACATAACTACTTAATTCCTTACTTACTACTTACTTACTAAGGAATAAGTACGGTGGCACAGAGCTAGTGTGCCCGACTACAAATCCTAGATTTGTGTGTTCTAAGCTCACCGTCGGCATGGGAGTTTCTTGTTGACAAAATTACGAAGAAATGTTGATGTACATGGATGTTTTTAAATAACCCTTGCTATATGTACGAGAGGCCTAGTATGTAGTGTGTTTGGCTAGATATCAGAAGTTCGTGTGTTCGACACCAGCAGGGAGCGGAATAAAAGAAAAAGAAGAAATAAAAACAAAAAATAATTGGAGTGTTGAATTTGAATAGAATTTCACCACAATTGTTCTAAAAATAGAACATACGCTTTTAAGTTTTTTTTGACTACTGGTAAGTGGTTAAATATGTACTTAAAGAACACATTTAAGGAAGTACTTCCTTCCTATGACATCCCCATGTAGAAATAATGATTTTTACGGTCAATCAGTAAGTAGTTACAACTGCAAAAATTTACTGAATAAAGTAATTATTTGGTAATGACTTTTTTCGCTGGGTGAGATGTTGATCTAACAGAATAAAAAACAAACATACAATTTACAGTTCCAATTAGTAGTTATAAATGTTTGAAATTTGGAAGTTGCTCGTGGGCAACATTGGGCCATTGTGGTAATAAAGAGGTTACATTAGTGGAAGTCGAAAATATGGGTTAGTGGTATTCAATGAAATACAAAGGGTAATTGGGACATTCGGAGTTGTGAAACATGTTGTATTTATATTATTTTTCGAAGATTTGACTTGAATTAAGAGGAGATTGACACAGTTTTTGGTGAATATACATATTACATATTAAGAATTTGTATGATATCAAGCGAATATCTGTCCAAATATCGATGATGATATTGGATGAAGGTCAATATTATCAGGTTTAGAGTCTGCATAGAAAACAGAAAATATTTTGCAAACTTTTCTACTCAATATGAGCATTTCATGTTATATGAACACCACCATATAGGTCAAAATTGGCTAATTTGTGAACTATATAGGATAAATATAGGCCAATTTTCCATTCCATTTCCATAAATTTTCCTCTAGAATTAAACAAGCACATCAGATTATGCTTTTCCACATCATGAACAATGAAAAATATAACGATAATACAAAGACTTAAGAAACAAACTTTGTTCATTTTTATAACCACAATTACTTATTTTTGCGACTACTAATCATAATAAATATGAACAATATTTTTATCTCTATGGAAAAAAATCGGGGTCAAAGTG
Source organism: Musca autumnalis (assembly GCF_047663935.1). Lineage (NCBI taxonomy): Eukaryota > Metazoa > Arthropoda > Insecta > Diptera > Muscidae > Musca > Musca autumnalis. The sequence goes on from NW_027411644.1 coordinate 267,412,681, forward strand.
TTAATAGCTTGCAAAATAATTGAGATATGTTTCTGAAATTTTGCATAAACGTAGTATGTGTCCGTGGGTAATAATTGACTAAATATGAACTACATCGGCTAATATTTTGTATATCCCCCATATAACGATACTTCCTGATATTCGGTATTTTGAGGATTTAAGAAATTCTTTCCTTCCAACTAAGTTGCAATTTGGTAGTTAGGGTTTTTAGCCGTCACTAAACTTTTCCACCAAAAATTGTGGACATAGGTCCACGTTTGGGTATAGGCCCCTTTTTAGGTACCTCCCGATATTCAGTATCTTAGGGGATTTAAGCTACATTTTCCGCCCAAATTAGGTGTAATTTAGTATTTGGAGTTCCCCGTGATCACAAACATTATCCACCAAAAATTGTGGACATAGGTTTACTTTTTGATATTGCCCCCCTATAACGGTACCTCCCAATATTTGGTACTTTGAGGATTTTGTCCACATTTTTAGACCAAATAAGCTGTATTTTGCCATTGGAGTTTCTAGTTATTTATATATCTTCTCTACCAAAAATTGTGAACATAGGTCAACGTTTTGATATAGCCCCAATATAACTTTACCGCCCGATTTTTGTTATTTTGAGGATTTAAGCTATTAGTCGGAATCTGGGAGGTCCAATTTAATTTGTCGAAAAAGAATTGGACTGGACATTAGAGAACTTTTGTAGTTACGCTCCATTTAAGAAAAGTATAAAACACAAGAAAAATAGTAATTTGAAATTTGAAGTAATTTGAAAATATATTGCTATATAAATATGTACCTCCAGGCCCCAAACATTTTTTTCATTTTATTTACAACCTCCTCTATTAACTAAAAATAAACATTGCTTAGATTTAACAATTAAAAAATGTGAATTCGGCTTTTTTGCAACAATTTTCTTAAATTTTTTGCATTGGAAAGTGCATAGCTGAGAGAATATTTACAACAACAACAAAGTAAACACTAAATATTAGTCACCAAAGTGTCTGCAATGGATACAATGGAAAACATTTCTCAGTTTTATAGTCTGATTTTTTTGACTTTAGCGCCGCTAGATCAGTGATTTCGACCAGTGAGCGCGAATTAAAACAGTCCGTGAAGTAAAAAGTAACCTGAATAGAGTAAAGCTTTATGCTTACTAGAGCTAAACTGAGTGATTGTAACGAAATAAAGTCTTGTGTGAATCGTAATATGAACGAACCCTCGTTTTATTTGGTACAAATCGTATCTGGGAATAAAACAAAGACTACACGGGATTAAGTTGAACCCTAATTCCGTAAAAATATTAAAAAATCCTAGGGTTGCTAAATTATATTGCTGGTTGGCACAATAACAATCGAAAGAAATGATTAAGAAAATGAGATCCAAATGCCAAGATAGATAATAACGGTACACTCCTTCATGTATTAATTTATTGTGCAAAACTTCGGCATTATCGAGCTATAATCCAGTTAAAGGATACGCTGGTAGCTGGTAGTTGATGTTGTCATAACTGCAATATTATATTTTTTTCTAGGGAAAGGTAACACTTCCTTAGATGTGGGTCCCGAAATGTCTCAATCTTTAGGACTACTCCTTCATACACATCTTCGTACTTTCATAAACGATAGGAAGCGAGTTTTTCCATTTTACTTCAATACAACTTGCGGTGGAGATATATAAAAAGTTCGGCTGAACTTTACGCCGTTCTCACTTTTTTGTACATCCCTTGGCAGAGGGTATTTAGCTGATGGCAAAGCCTACTGATTCTTTTTTACTTGTTAATAGCTCATATCAGGAGAAACAGATTCGAACAACAATGGAACAAATCCAATGAAATTACTCGAATTATAACATATGCATGTTGCTATAACAATATACGTATTAAATTATTACTTACTATGGTAAATAGAAAACTAGCAGCAGTATAGAAATGAAAAGCTTTGAATAGTAAGCGGCATTTACATGTGTTCCCCTATCAATAATACACAAAATTCTCTACACGGAGGGACATGCTGTCATTGACAACAAATCACAAGGATTTAGATAAAAACAAAAATATCTTTCGACTGAATAGACAGACACTCAATGTTGGGTATATGGGTATACTTACACATAGACGTACGTACACAAATTCTTGTGCAACTACACACACTCACTCTTTTCATTTGACATTGCCAAAATGACTGATTGATAGCACGCGCTGGTGGTATCGTCATCGGAAATGTAAATATTTGTTTCCGTTTTATTCCAAAATAAACTCAAGTGTCCCCACTCACACTCACTCTTAAATTGATTCATTTAATTTCCGGTTCATGTTTTACCTCTCCTGTTCACTTTCCTTGTTTTCGTTTTCCTTTACAGATCATCAATATGAATCACACAGGCTTAGGTCTGGGTAGCTTTTCACTGCAAACAAATTCCATGGATATGCTAAATTCAATGGGCAACAGTGACAGCAGCGAAAGTAAGGTTATATCCATGGATTACCTGGAGATGACTGATGATGGACAAAATAACCTCCAGCAATTAAATGCGTCATTGAACAGTGCCAGCAGCGGTAACAATAACAACGACACATTACCATTAGATCCGGTTTTATTGGAACGATTTACTCGTAATCGTAGCATAGATGGCTTATGGTACCATGTGCTCATCATGCTCTACTGTGTCCTCATCATTTTCGGAGCAATGGGAAATATTTTAGTTGTAGTGGCTGTGATACGAAAACCAATGATGCGAACAGCACGAAATTTATTCATATTGAATTTAGCTGTGTCAGGTAAGAAAAATATTTATTTTATGTAGATGCATGTGAGTTATGCAAAAAGTATTGGAAATGGTTACAGTGATTTAGGAGGAGATTATATGAGGAAAATAATGATAGCACGTCCTTAGAATAAATGATTGAAGTAATTCTGGAAAATTTCCTCACCTGCAGAGGCATATCGCCACAACGTGACTTATGTAATTTTCGGAATATTGTATAGGTACTGCGGACAGAGAGATATAGCGTTATTTTCATATAAGTTGTTAGTCAGTTTATTTATTTTTTTTGGTTCACTTAAATTTATTTGAAATTTTTTCCCATTAGGGCGAATATCATTTTTATGGCAAACTGACTTAACGCCCAAGGACACAACGCCCAAAATTAATTGTATGTCCACCCTGACCCTGGACTTAACGCCCTATCTTCGGACATAAGGAAAAAAAAAATCGGAAACAACGCAAATTGTTTGGTCGTTATGTCCCTCCACCATAATAATTAATATAATTAAATTTGTCATTCCGTTTGCAACACATCGATAAATTAGTTCCACAAACATCCCAGAAGGGACAAGGGAACTTCTCTCTTATCAATGAGTGGACCCCGATTCATATTAGCTCAATGATATTGGACCTACTGTTTATCGCCGAGTCCGAACGGCGTGTCCTAAGAACACCACTTGTAGAGAAGTTTTACATGGCTGAAATACTCAAGAAATGTAGCCAACATTACAAAGGGGTAACTTTGCCTAGGATTTTTGGTATTGAAATGGGCTATATCTGCCTTCATATAGCCCCCATAGTAAGATACCTCCCAATTTTCGGTATTTTGAAGGTTGTGGCCTCAATATACCATCGAAATGGTTGAAATATTGTATTTACTCTTCGTTGGTAGTAATAAACTTTCCACCATGTCTTCATATAGCTCCCATAGAGCGGTACCTCCCGATTTTCTGTGTTTTGAAAGTTGTGGCATCAACATCCCACGAAATGGCTGACAATTTGTATTTGGTCTTCGTTGGTGGTAATCAACTTTCCACCTGAAATTCATCGGTATAGGTGCACGCCTTCATATAGCCCCCATAGAACGGTACCTCCTGATTTTCGGTATCCCAATGAAATGACTGAAATTTGGTATTTATTCTTCCTTATGGGGTATACAACTTTCCACATAAAATTTGTCTTTATAGTTTCACCCCTTCAAATAAGCCTCATAGAACGGTACCTTCCGTCTCAATATTCTACCGAAATGGCTGAAATTTAGTACTTAGTCTTCGTTGGGGGTGTACAACTTTCCACATGAAATTTGTCGGTATATGTCCACGCCTTCATATACAGTGGCGGCCATATAATTAAGAACGACATCGTATTAAAAAGTATTTGACTTGGTACGTTCCAAATATTTGAATATTTATATGGGACAAAATTTGTAAATAAAGTACAGGGTAAGCACTTTCAAATAAAGCCAAAACATGTTTTAATTCTCCCTCGTTTATACGAAAGAAACCACGATTTATTAAAATACTCATAAATCGACCTGGCCACATAATTAAGAACGATATAAGTAAAGGTTACTTTAAAGTAATTTTCATACACAATATGTGAATATATCGTTATGTATTTTAGAAATCGGTTACTTTGATTCATTTTTCGTATCAAATGTCCTTCAATGGTACATATTATTGAGTCTACGTTTGATAATTAGGACATACCTAAGGTTTTCCAAAATTTGCCCATAATTTGACGGATTGATTTTATTTTTGGGATCTAAAGCAAACCCGTTCGTGGGCATTGATTTGGTTACGAAGTTTTTCGGCAAATCACACACACGCGACCCGAACGCAAAGTAAGAGAGCAAATGTTTTGATTTTTTTACTTCAGTCTTGTACTGAATTTCATGCAAGCAGGTTGATGCCGCTTTATTTGTTTATTTTTGGGTACACAGAAAAGATTTTGCAGTTGTACAGCAAATATGTGGAGGGAAGAATTTGAAAATGGTTTTTGTTTTGTATTAATATTTTTAATGACGCAGAATGCCTCGTCTGCAATGCAACAATAAAAAATGTATGTATGCTTAGAAAGTCTTAAAAATCATTTTTATATACAATTCGTTTTTTTCTCTCAAAAAAATTAACATATGAAGAAAAATACTTTTCAAATTATTATTATTTATTATTATTTTTAATTTAAGTCATACAAAGCGAACGCGCCAACAATATATTTTTCATTTCACACTCAATATGAAAATCATCACCCTGTTCTGTCAGTGTAATTTTACCCACACATAAACAATTTAAGCGCTCGCTCTTCTTGGTCGGCTATGATCTAAAGCCACAGTTTTGGCTTCCTCTCATTCCCTCGACGACGCTCTGAACGATACCCTGTGATTGATACCGTTGGGCCAATTTTTTGTACAAAACGAAATTAATTTTTTATTTCCTGTCTACTACCTGCAGACAAAAATCCTACCGCTTTATAAGGTGGAAATGGCTCTTACGAAACTATTTCCCAGACAATTCCTTCGTAAAGGACTCAAACAAGTGGGATAAAAGCCAATTTAAGGGTAAATAAGCGCCGATTATGGAACGACAATCACAGGGTATCGTTCAGAGCGTCGTCGAGGGAATGAGAGAAAGCCAAAACTGTGGCTTTAGATCCCAAAAATAAAATCAATCCGTCAAATTATGGGCAAATTTTGGAAAACCTTAGGTATGTCCTAAGTATCAAACGTAGACTCAATAATATGTACCATTGAAGGACATTTGATACGAAAAATAAATCAAAGTAACCGATTTCTAAAATACATAACGATATATTCACATATTGTGTATGAAAATTACTTTAAAGTAACCTTTACTTATATCGTTCTTAATTATGTGGCCAGGTCGATTTATGACTATTTTAATAAATCGTGGTTTCTTTCGTATAAACGAGGGAGAATTAAAACATGTTTTGGCTTTATTTGAAAGTGCCTACCGTGTACTTTATTTACAAATTTTGTTCCACATAAATATTCAAATATTTGGAACGTAGCAAGTCAAATACTTTTTAATACAATGTCGTTCTTAATTATATGTCCGCCACTGTAGCTCCCATAGAACGGTACCTCCTGATTTTCGGTATTTTGGAGGTTGTGGCCTCAATATTCTACCGAAATGGCTCAAATTTGGTATTAAGTCTTCTTTGGCGTATCGATCTATTTATTTAAGTAAAAATGAAACATCCAAAACGCGTTTAAATACGTGTTATTTGCGGAACCATTTATTGCAGTTTTTCGAAATTTGAGAGGTATCATATCCGCTGACCTAATTGATGGATTTGAACCCGCCATGGCTTATTAGGTGAAAAATGCAAAATATTTACGCCTTTTTCTATTTTGGGAGATGGTTGCTCTGATCCTATGAAAGTTACTCTTTTAAGTTACACATGCAAAATTGCGTAACCGCGAGTACTACAGTCGCACATTAAGCCTTTAGAAAAATCCAGTTGGCCACCCGAAATAGAGACAAAATTCAAAAAAGCACATTTTTCGATCTTCAAAACAACATTCAAAACAACAACATCATGTCAACATCCCTTAAAGGCTGATGTAGTTGATATATTAAAAAATCATACATTAGGAACTTCATCTTTGAAGTGTATTCTTTAACTTTTTCTTGAAGCATTAAGCTCTACATTGTGTTAGAGATCCACTAATTGGAAATTAATATAAAACACTCGTTTCCTTCTACCCATTTTTCCTATTTTCTTACATTAATTCTACCACAGTTTCCGCTCTAAAAAAAATCCCTCGGTGAATCGTGCTAAAACACTTGATTTTACAGAAATGCGTTCACAACTTATGGTATGGTAATTTTTTTCGCGAATTACAATACCCCATACCTCAGTTTCAACAAATGTTAATTTTCTACAATAAGGCCCATATGTATTTATTGGCGATGACAAAAAATGTGGTTTTGGCGATCGATTTACATATCCGGATACACAACAAAAATTAAATATTCATTTGAATTTAGTTGACATTAGATCGTTCTATTGTAATTTCTATTAGAACAGGGCCATCCTCAGAAGGCATTAAATTTTTTTTATGTTTTGTTCAATTTGAAATGAAATGAAAAAAATGTCGATTTTATATTGTCGTTATTATATAAATAATACAGAGTATTGGTTTATGGTTTAATTTAATTACTTTCAAATGGTTTACATTCTTATCAATGAACGGAAAGAAACAAAACGATTCCCGTACCAATCACACAAAGCCACAAACTTTTCAGCTTCTCTGAATCGTTTCATTCTCGCAACCAAAACAAAAACACAAACTTTTCAACGTAAAAAGATGGAAACCGTACGATTGGTGAAATGTAACTTCGGCTATGCTTTGCCGAGTTGTTTCATTCACCACCGAAACGACAAGTATTTTTGGGAAACGTTTGCCGTGCGTTATGGTCAATGACACACTCAGACACACACACACATGTGATTGCTTAACAACCCTACAAGTTAGCATCAGCATACCACAGTGAATTTTATCAACCACCAAACGTTTTTGATTTATTCACATGTGTAAGTACTATTTAGTTTTCTATCTGTTGTTGTGGAGTTGAGTACTTTTCGCTTTTCGTTTTGTTCGTACTCACGAATGTAAACAAAACGAAACTAAACAGCGAGCTCGGCCAACGAGGGTTATGTTTCGTTTTGTATTGTTCCTACGGAAAATACGAAACGAAACGATTGGACATTTTATTTAAAGTATTTTTACGTACTCTGATTCTTATACCGTATTGGTATTTTAATTGCCAAGTGCATTAAGGCGTATTAATAATATTCAATTCACACATTGAACAATAGTAAATACATATGTATATAATTTTTAGATTATGACACCCACACATGCATTTTGCAAGAAAAAAAAGAAGATTTACACAAAACATGTGAACACATAAAAAATCGTTTCAAATCGTTCAAATTCATAATAAATATGTACCCAAACACTCAGCGATAGGAATATGAAAACAAGCTAAAGAGGACTATAGTCGGACGGGTCCGACCATGTGATACCTTACACCACTTCCCCTGGGCATTAGTTTTCCGCGGAATTTATATATGTGATTGCGAAGTCTACCTTTTTTGTTCGGGGATGGTGTGGGATTCTATGTATGATTGTGTATATATGTTATATATTATTTACATTATTTCGTAATGGACAGAACCCCGTACAGCATCGTAATTTGCATCAATTTAAAAAAAATGCTAATTGTTCTATCATGATTTTAACACCATGATAGAGGTTGCGAAATTTTGTAGCATAGAAGGTAAACGTAGTTCTTTATAAACAAATCAAAACTACATATAAAGGAAAGCCCACTTATATGTCACGGTGAGCCTGAACCCAATTTAAGTAAAAGGTGCTTACACCTAGAAAGGTTTTTCGGATTCTAAAACTACAATGTTCATAGATGAGAAAAGTGAAAAAAAATCGCCGGAGCGCATTTTAAATTAATCGCGATCAAAATTCACATTTATAGTGGTTTTTAGGTTCTTTACGATTTTACTTGGAAACAGCAAGTGCTATCAAAATGGAACTTAAGAAAATATTGTACCAGCGAAAATTCTCCACAAGATTGCCGTTTATGATATTTTCGTAGGTTTTACCATTTTTGAGATATTGAAATTCAAATTAGGACAATGCACTGACTGTATCGCCTCCTTTTAAAACAATGTCATGTACGGTGCCCCTTAACTAACTTTAAATAAAAACCTCTTACACCTGCAAACTTTTTGCGGATTCTGAAACAGCAATGTTCATAGATGAGAAAAATCCCAAAACAAGAAAAATTGCTGGAGGGATTTTTAAATAAATCGCGGTCAAAGTTCACATTTTTAGGTTTATTTAGGTTTTCCCGATTTTGCTTGGAAACCGCAAGTCCTACCGAAATTGGGCTAACAAAAATGTTTTACCTGTTAAAATTTTCTAGAGGATTGACCGTTATGATTTGTACCTAGGGTTTACCATTTTTGAGATATAGAAGTTCAAGTCACATTTTAGGTTTTTTTTTTGTTAAGTTTTCACGATTTGCTTGAAAACGGTAAGTTTTATCGAAATGGAACTTGTAAAAGTCTTATAGCTGTGAAAATTCTCTACAAGATTGGCTTTCGTATTTTTTTCCTAGGGTGTAAAGTTTTTGAGATATATAAATTTAAGTTGGGAAATTGTAGTCATGACATTGATTTATAAAGAGACGATACAGTGAGTGAATATCCCAATTTGAACTTCTATAGCTCAAAAATAGTAAATCCTACGAACATATCATTAAGGACAATCTTGTAGAGAATTGTCATTGCTACAACATTTTTATTTTGATAGGGCTCGCGGTTTCCGAACAATATTGTGAAAACCTAAAAACCCCTAAAAATGTAAACTTTGACCGCAATTAATTTATAAACCCCTTCGTCGTTTTTTTTTTATTTTTCTCATCTATGAACATTGTAGATTTAGAATCTGCAAAAACTTTCTAGATATAAGCACCTTCCATATAAAGTTGGTTCAGGCGCAACGTGACGTTAGACAGTAATTCCTTTATCTAACAAATTGCAAATTGATATAATGCAAATTGATATAATTTGCATGAAGTAAGAGGTCAAGAGTTGGTTTTCAAGTTTAGTTTTCGTAAGTTGTACGAATATGCCCCAACAATTTAAAATACTGATTAAAAATTTAATTTGGATATTTTCTCACAAAAGTTATGGTCAATGTTACACGCTAAATACTATCCGATCATTATCAACAATTATTGGCACTATCCTTGACCAAAACTATTACCTCGTGCAAACATTTGTCAGTATTGAACTGTAATTGCGATCTATAGCGTGTTAAGGTTACACTAACTACAATTAAAACTGACCAAATTTCACACAAAAGTTCTGGTCAATTTAACCCGCTAAATATTATCTGATCATCAAGTTAAATTGCAAGCTAGTTCTCTGTCGTAAACCTAAACCTTACATAAAATTCCGCGCCGATCAGACTACCATTGCGACCAAAATTGGATACATGTTTTGCTTTTGGTCCATTTCACCCCATAAATATTTCACGATCATCGCCAAAAACGATAGAGGTCTATTCTGGACTGAATCCGACCTCCATACAATTACGAATGAAGATTGTTGAAGATTGGCCCATAACTGCGGCCTGTAGTGTGCGTACATTTTTTAGTGGACGGACGGATGGACACACATCTCAAAATCGATTTATCACGTCGAGATATGAATTTTGGTATACCACATGTGGGGTCTACGTCGCACAGTGGTTCAGAATCGTTCAAAACTCTGTAACTTTTGAACGAAGAGAGATATTTTCATAATTTTTTCTTTGTTTGACAGACAATATAATCAGCTATCCGAAGCGTTCGATTTCGGTCTAGTAGTTGAAGAGAAATTCAAGGCCAAAGTTAACATTTTAAAGTTTGTCCATAATTTGCATCAAAATAGTAAAACTGGATGCAATTTTTAAGAGAGTGAGAGAGGAGAGAAAAACAAAATGGCTTTCTCTTTTACTACTTTCTGCTCGACAAATTTTGTTGTGTGAAAAGTGGAAAGTCTGTCAACCTGCTGATTTGACATTTATTTGACAATTAAGGCAAAAGGAAAAAAGAAAACCACGCGCTTTGTCAAAGCAGAATAAAAAGATATAAAATAATAAACATTTAAACCAGGGAAATAAAAAACGATGAAGTTTATTTTGTTTGTTTTTTTTAAGCAGCCATGTTTTTTTTTGACATTGCTGCCAGATCTACTATTTTTCCGTTTCTTTACTTTTGTGCAAAACTTGTTACGTGAGAGCAATTTTCACGGTTTTCTGAGAAAAGTGAGACCTTCTCTCTATTGCTACTTTTACTATTAAAAAGGTAAAGAAACAAAGCTAATAGAAATACAAAAAATCCAATTTCTTTTTTAATTTATTTCTTTTTTAACCATGTAATTTCAATAAATTTAAAAAAGTGTTAAACGGACGGAAACGCCCGTGTACAAAAGTATATATGAACTGAAAGAAGATACTCTCGGACATCAACCTGGGAAAACGGAACTTTGTTCCAAGCTCTTCGCTAAAAGTTCTGGTCCACTAAAGTTGGAATTCACTAAAATTTAGTACCTGAGGAAAAATACAAAAGCTCACTTCATGTAAACGTTTCTTAAAGACAACAATCCTACCTTACTTACTTAGTCAGCTGGCCCATTACAGAACATTTGTTCCACAGACCGAACTAAGAAAAGATCTCAAATTCTCTCTGTTTAGTGCTTCGCTTTCTGGAATACCGCGCCTTGTCATCTCTTCACCCACTTGTTTGAGCCATCTATTCTTTAGCCTGCCAATTCTGCGTGCAGCGCCATGTGGCCCGAATTTATACGCCTTTTTAGCGGGTACATCATTGCTCATTCTTATTGTATAGCCTAGCCAATGCAATCGCTGCATCTCGATACATTTATCGTTGTATAGCAGATACAGCTCGTGGTTCATACGACGTCGATATTCACCGTCAACGCAGATTGGTCCGTAGATCTTTCGAAGAATATTTCTCTCAAAACTGCCTTATCTGCTTGTGCAAGTACCCAGGCTTCGGAACCATACATCAGCACGGGTAGTATCAGTGCTTTGTAAAGCGTTATTTATTTTTGACGAGTTTTGGCTTTGTTTTTGAAGTGCTTACTTAAGCCAAAGAAGCATCTGTTGGCCAATACAATTCTTCTTTTTACTTCACAACAGATGTCGTTTGTTGGGTTTACGGCGGTGCCGAGGTATACGAAGTCTTTTACTACCTCATAATTATAGGAGCCAACTTCAACAGTTGGTCCGAGCTCAATGGACGCATTGCGCGTCGACACCATCAACTTGGTCTTCTCGCGTTTACCGCCAGACCCACTTTAGCAGATTCTCCTTCGACCTTCTTCTTTTACTGATCGTTCAATGATATCTATATCATCAGCATACGCAAGTAACATGTGGCTATTGGTGTAGATTGTGCCACTTCTTTTGACGTTTGCCTCTCGTATAACCTTTTCTAGCAGAATGTTGAAAAGATCACACGAAAGGATGCCTCCTTGCCTGAAACCTCTTTTGGTACGAAACTATTCGGAGAGGTTCTTTCCTATTTTAACTGAAGATCTTGTGTCAGAGTCATTTTACAATGCCGAATGAGCTTTTTGGGGATACCACATTCAGACATGGCTTGGAATACCTTTGAACGTAGCGGGCTGTCGAAGGTTGCTTTATAATCGACAAAAAAGAGGTAGGTTTCGATCTGCATCTCTAGGGTCTTCTCCAGGATTTGCCGCATGGTAAATATCTGGTCAATGGTGGACTTGTCAGGTCTAAAGCCGCATTGGTATGGTCCAATTATTTCGTTGACTATGGGCTCTAGTCGTTCGCACAATATCCCTGACCCTATCTTGTAGGCGATAGGGAGAAGACTTATGTCCCTATAGTTGGAGCATAAAGTCTTATCTCCTTTCTTATGGACGGGACACAGGATGCTCAGGTTCCAATCGTCGGAAACGCGTTCTTCCTGCCAGATGAAGCTAACTAGCTGATGCATACCAGCGTGTCGTTTCCGGTTTTAATTATTCTTCAGCCGGTTTATTGCTGTCTTTACCTCATCTTAGCCGGGTGGTATACATTCAATACCATCTTCTGGGATTGGATCTGTGGTATCTTCGTCGACTTCGCTACTATTGGATACCAACAGTTTGGAAAAATGCTCTTTCCATATCCTTAGCACACTATCTGTATCAGTTACCAGATTACCTTGCTGGTCTCTACAGGAGGATGTGCCAGTTCCAAAGCCATCAGTTTGATGTTTCACGCCTTGGTAGAATTTTCGGACTTCATTCTGTCTCCTGAACATCTCGATTTGTTCACACTCCCGCTTTTCAATCTCTCTCTTTTTCCTGCGGAAAAGCCGTTTCTCCTCTCTCCTTTTCTCCCGATACCTCCCGCGTGCGCTACGTGTTGCTTCTGATTGTAAAGTAGCCCTATATGCCGCATTTTCTCTTAGGTAGCAGATGGATTCCTTGGTGGAGGCCCCTGGTATCCAAGCACTGATTTTGCGGCTGTTTGCATGGAGTGGGCAATGTTTTGCCATTGTCCTGATATGTTATCGGGACGAGGAGTGCTTTGATTAAGCAACAACAATCCTACCTACCTAACAATGAACACAATGTCTATTGTAGTTTCCGAGAAATAGCTATTTCTTTCTGCAGAAATTTGCAAAATTGACGTATTTTCCAAAATTGCGAAAAATGGTAGTCTTTAGGGCAGGCCACGCCTTCCAATGTTTTGACCTAATTTTTTGGTTTCCTTATTTTCAATATGTTTACTATAGAATCACATATAGAAATTAACAAACGGTTCCGACAAAAAATTGTGGATTGCGACGAATATTTCGCGGTGTTAGATGAATTTTTCGAAAAACACAGCTTGTGGCGTAGGGTATAATTATATTTTTGTAATATTGAAATGTTTTCTTTTGCCCACACAGAATTCATTTCACACATTATTCATATGCTTGAAAAAGGCAACTTGCCGTTTGTCTAGCTAGGCATTGTGCGTCTGGGAATATTTACCAATTGTTGTTGTCGGTAAAGATAATAAAAATCGAAATTTTATTATCATATTTCTTTGAATAGCAAATATTGTGTCAATGAATTCGGAACGTTCCCACAACTCTTTGAGTGTAAGAACCCAATCTGCATTGGGACTCTTAAATGGTGTATATACTCTTTCTTCATTTATTCTTAGTGAATGAGTGTGGTGGAACTGACTGCATGAATGCTGACTGATATTCTTTGTTGTGTTAAAATCTTTTTGGCACTTTATTAAACGTTCCGGTTGTAAATTTATTTATTTTTGTTCTTGCCAAAGGAAGAATTCAATCACAAGTGAAAGCAAAATAATTCGAGAATACCCCGCAGTGACTATTAAAATGAAAATTGTATGTTAAATGCAGCTCTAGAGAAAAGGAAAAAATGTTTGCATATTGCTTGCCATTTCCTTTTTGGTAAAAGTAGCAACAAAAACTCATAGATGAATTCTCAAATTTTTGATTGAACAAAATATTTGGATTTACATACGTACAAATGGCGAATACGTAATAAATATCATACGCCCGCACCAACACTATAATTGACATATGTATGCTTCCTTATGGACAAACTACTGGGCTTTTAAGTATTAGTGTTCCCAAGACCTATAGATAGTAATTCTTTGAACAAAAGGAGTAAAGTGTATGGATTAATCAACCTAATGGGTAAACTTAAAATAGCAAAGGATTAACTTAAAAAAGGGAAAAAGGAATTTTTGTTGATGTAAAAGTTATATTCTTATCAGAAGAAATTAATTAATTTATTATGGCTACCCGAGAAACTGCATCAAAAGACACAATGCCATTAAATTTAAATCCTTGTAGTAAACGAACGGACAGATTAAACCATAAGCATATTGTATAGGCTGGACACAGCCTTAGACCTTTGAGAAGCACATATAAATTCCATCATAAAGTTATTTCGCGATAATTATTAAATTCAAATAAATTGAAGTAGAGGAAGCTGTTGGACTGTATTGTTATTAGACAACAAAATCCTACGCAAATGCATGTATGGTTGGGATGGTCGTAGAGAAAATGTGATTAGACAGAAACTCGTTTTATCACAAAATAAAGAGAACTAGTCGCAGAAATTTTGCATATTTTGACATATTTCAAACATATGCAAGGATTTTTGGGCTGAATATCCTACCGAAATGGCTGAAATTTGGTATTAAGTTTTCTTTGGAGGTATAAAACTTTCGGTACCTCTCGATTTTCGATATTTTGTGGCCTCAATATCCCACCGAACTGACTGAAATTAGGTATTTAGTATTCGCTGGGGGTATAAAACTTTCTACCTAAAATTTGTCGGTATAGGTCCACGTTTTCATATAGCCTCCTTAGAACGGTACCTCCCGATTTCCGGTTGTTTAAGGTTGTGGCCTCAATATCACACTGAAATGGCTAAAATTTTGTATAAGGTCTTCGTTGGGGGTATAAAACTTTCCAACTGAAATTTTGTCGATATAGGCCCACGTTTTCATATAGTCCCCATATAAAGGTACCTCCCGATTTTGGGAATTTTGAAGGTTCCCCACCGAAATGACTGAAATTTGATATTCAGTCTTCTTTGGGGGTATACAATTTTCGACCTTAAATTTGTCGGTATAGGTCCAAGCCTTCATATAGCCCCCATAGAACGTTACCGTCGATTTTCGTAGGTTGTGGCTGTGGTTATACATTTCTCTATTTTATTGACTTGTCTGAAGAAAATTTTATACAGAAAAATTCAACACACACAAACATTTTTGTGCCTATTACACTGTGCAACAAGGTTTCTGTGCGGTGGAAAATTCCTTTTGGAGATGAAAGCCCTTAGTGAGTATATTAAGAACCCCCATAGGTCAAGTTTCTGAGATATCGCGCGATGAATTTTTTGAATTTTCGCCTATGATGCTTGAGAAAATAGCTTTATATTTCTGTTTGCCGTTATTGTAGCTTCGTTTTGAGATTACATGTCTTCATTCAAATCGAATGGCGAATCTTTTTGTAGAACATTTCATTGTTCTAACTCAATTCCTTTCATGTCCTTTTCGTCCTTTCTTTCTTGAACCGTAGTAAAAGTACCACAAGATGAGATTTAACAGCATCCAAATATTCCACAAAAATATTGCTCAGAGAATTTTAGGTACGGTTCTCATTGACAACTAATCGATATTGTCACGTTTTCATTGTCCGTTTTGATATTTACCCGGATTTTGTTCAGAAAAAACCTATGTTTTGTTTTTCTGTATATTCGTTATTTGTTATGTATTGGTAGGTAGACATACCCTTTGGTTATCGCTTATATTGACATTCTGGATGTATCTGAAATATTTACCATATATAGCTCCCGATATGCTGGACACGTTAATGACAAACTTTCTTGGAAAATAGATCCGGCTATCTAATATTTTGAACCGGATATAGCGATATAAAACCCGGATTTTGTACCGATTTTAAGTAACCCATTAAGCTTATATGTATACCATTAGAAAGCTAATAAAATTGCCAATCAGGGAAAATAAATTTTTTGACAGCATCTTACCTGAGTTCGGTGCTAAGACAAAAAATCCGTATTCTTGAACCGTTTTTAAGGAAAAATATCACTGCGCGTAAATATGAAGATGAAAGCTTGGTGGGTGGAATATTCTTTTTGCCGATGAAAGTCGATGAAGTTAATATTATGAACCCGGAAGGACAGTTATGCCATTGGTCAAACTTCCTTAAATGGAAAAGGCCCAATTTTTCACCAAAAAGTTAAATGTGAACAATTTTAAAGCAAGTAACGGCTGGCTTGATAACGTAAAAAAACGAAACAACATCACGTATAAAAAAATTTGTGGAGAAAGTGCTGCCGTCGACGAAAATGTTTGCTTAGAATGGAAAGAAAAACTTAAGGACCTCATAAAAGATTATGATGCCAAGGACATTTTTAACGCAGATGAGACTGGACTATTTTATAAATGCTTACCAGATCGCACTTTTTGCTTCAAGAATGAAAAGTGTCATGGTGGAAAACACAGTAAAGAAAGAGTGACTTTACTATTTGCTGCAAACATGGATGGCACTGAAAAACTAAAGCCTTTATTGATTGGAAAGTCAGCAAAGCCCAGGTGCTTAAAGAACATAAGAACTTTCCCGGTAGAATACCGGAACAATAAGAAAGCTTGGACAACTGAAATATTTAACGAATGGCTTCAAATGTTGGACAATAGCATGAAGAGTCAAAACAGAAAGATTATTTTATTCGTTGACTATTGCACTGCACACAACAGGTACCCCGATCTCAGCTTTATTAAGGTAGAGTTCTTACCGCCTAACACTACTTCCGTCCTGCAGCCTTTGGATAAGGGTATAATTAAAAATTTTAAAACATTATACCGTAAAGATATGGTTACAAACCTAGTAAATTGTATCGATGAGAAAAGAGAATTTGTATTTACACTGCATACAGCTATGCTTATGGCTTATAAAGCTTGGATGAACATAAGCAAATCGTGTATTCAAAATTGCTTCCGAGCTTGCGGTTTTGTTAAGGATTTGATCTACAATTTATCCGATGAACCGAGTGTAAATATCAATAACGAGTTTCAACGTATTCCTTTTAATTCCGAGAATGCCGTTACCTTTGAAGAATACGTAAATGTGGATAATGACGTTGGTGTTACTGGAAATCTGGGAGATGACGATATTTTGGAACAAGTTTCAGGGGAAAATGAAGAAAGTGATGACGATGATGGTGACAATCAACAAGAAGTTGTGACACATAAAGATGCAAAATCATCAATTCAAAAACTACGCTCTTTTTTATCAAATCATGCTGTTGACGAATCATTATTTAACTATTTAGTACATATAGAAAACTCAGTAGATAAAATACGAGAAAATAGCCTTAAACAACCTCATATCACGGACTTTTTTCATGTATAATTTCATTTATTTTAGTTTTTAAATCAAGTATATTTATTTAAGCTATATGAATAACAGTTTTTGTTCTTTTTTCTGAATTTTTATATATTTTTTTTCAATAAATGAAAAACCTCGATAATTCGTATTTTTTATTTTAACCTCGTTAATTCGTAATCTCGATAAATCGTAATCCTCGATAATTCGTAAAATTTTGCTGGTCCCTTGAATTACGAATTATCGAAGTTCTACTGTATTAAGTCTTCGTTGGGGGTGTACAACTTTCCACATGAAATTTGTTGGTTTGAGCGGTACCTCCCGATTTTTGGTATTTGGAAGGTTGTGTTGTATTTAGTCTTCGTTGGTGGTAATAAACTTTACACTTCAAAGTCGTCGGTATAGGTCCACGTCTTTATATAGCCCCCATATAGGCATACCTGCCGGTTTTCGGTATTTTAAAGGTTGTGCCCTCAATATCCCACCGCAACTGCTTAAAACTAGTATTTGGTCTTCGCTGGGGGTATAAAACTTGCCTCCTGAATTTTGTCGGTATAGCTACTAGCCTTCATATAGCCCCCATAGAACGGTAGCTCCTGATTTTCGGTATTTTGGAGGTTGTGGCCTCTATATCCCAATGAAATGGCTGAAATTTGGTCTGGTATTTGGTCTTCGATGGGGGTATACAACTTTCCACATGAAATTTGTCGGTATAAGCTCACACCTTCATAAAGCACCCATAAAACGCTACCTCCCGATTTTCGGTATTTTGAAGGTTGTAGCCTCAATATTCTACCGAAATGGCTGAAATTTTGTATTTAGTCTTCGTTGGGGTATATAACCTGAAATTTGTCGGCATAGGTGCACGCTGTTGAACGGCCTCCATAGAACGTTACTTTTAGTCCGGTCAAAATAGACATGCGTATAAGGGGGAAATAGCAAAAATTCCCACAAAGCTGAATTTTGGTGGAGAGCTAGGGTTAGCCATTAGAAGTAACGTCCTAAAAGTCCCCATCGATCCCATGTGTGCAAAACAAGTTATTCGGGGTCAAAGGTCATTTTTGGAGGCATTATTCAGTTTTTTTAATTTTTCTCAAAAATGGTAAGACTTAGCAAAAGCCGGCTAAAGTAAAAGTTGTAGATTCAATAATTGTCTACAAGAGTGGTCTTTATGATTTTTAAAAAATACTTACCATTTTCGAGATATCGCGATCTAAAGGTTAAATAAGAAATTAGCCGCGTAAGTACATTATGAGGCGAACCGGTTAAAGTAACGACACTATGTGGTAGATACTTCCGTAAGCTTTCAGACGATATCCAAGAATCGGTTCATTAGATCCGGGTCTAACCCGGTTTTTAAATTTGGCCTTTCGGGTCGAATAACCGGCGAACCGGATCCGCAACCGTTGAAAATTATACATTTCCGTAATCAGCGCAACAAACCTTACCTTCGGACAAAACTTGAAAAAAAATCGGAGAGTTTTCGTTGGGGTCGTTCCCTTTGGGCTTTCGATTACACATGTGGGTTAAATGGGCTATTTTTGCATAAAATGACTCTAACATTGAATAACTCTACTAAACAAGCTCCGATTTTGTTGGAATTTTTTTTAGAAGATAGCTATAATTTCGCTCTTCAAGAAAATATATATATTTTTGGGGGACAGACGCGATTACTTCGCTTATTTTAGCCGGTTCGTCTGAATATGTGCATATTTCCCTTATAAGTGCATAAAAATCATGTGTTTTTTAGAACAGCTATATCTCAAGAATGGTTCCTTCTAGGAAAAAAATTATAAAGGTCAAACTTGTAGATAATTTTTCTGTCTACAATATTTACTTTAGTCACTTTTTGATTAGATCAACCGTTATCAAAAAATAAATCCGAAAACCAAAAAACCCTTAAAATTTGACCTTTGACTCCGAATAATTTTTTTTTGCACGCATGGGATCGATGGGGACTTTTAGGACGTTGCTTCTAATGGCAAACTCTAGCTCTCCACCAAAATTCAGCTTTGTGGGAATTTTTGCTATTTCAATGTCTATTTTGACCGGACTATTTATTCAACCGGAATAAATGAAATGTGGTATTTAGTCTTCGTTATAGGTTAGTGGCGACCAACGAAATACCATCACACGAAAACGTGTGAATATATGATGAAAAAAGCCACACCAAACTGATGTTCATAGTTTGTTTTTGTAAATGTACAGAGTTGGTGAGGGAGAGAAGCAAAAAAAAAAAAAAAAAACAAGTAAAAAAACCTTAACTTTTTATACCATAAAATTTTCTGAATTAAAACTAATAATTATTTTCTTTCCCGTCCACAATTTTAGTCCGAGATATTTTGCGACCAGGTAAAAAGCATAAAAATGTATTCAATCGGTCGGGAACCTTTTATTGGGCTATATCAAAATGTGGACCTACATATGTTTTTGGCGGAGAAGTTTTGTGACCACTGGGAACCTCAAATGTCGTATTCCAGACACTTATGTCAACTGTACCTAAAATCCAAAAAAAAACCGAAAATCGGGAGGTACCGTTATATGAGGGCTATACCAAAACATGGACCAGTATTGACAGTTTTTCGAGATGTTTTGTGAAGACTGGGGACCTCACACGACAGGTAGTTCGTTCGCAAAATGTAGCTACAGTCCTCAAAATACCGAACATCGGGAGATATCGTTATAAGGGGGCTGTTCCAAACTGTATACCTATATTTACAGTTTTTGGAGGAGATATTTTGTGACTACTGGGAACCTCAAATGTTGAATTACAGGTAGTTCGGTCAAAAGTTCTGGCTAAAATCACCAAATACCGAAAATTGTGCGGTACCGTTATATGGGGGTTATACCAAAACATGGATCTATGTTGACGGGTTTTGGTGGAGATGTTTTGTGACCACTGGGAACCTCAAATGTTCAATTGCTGGTAGTTTGGTCAAAAAATTTAGTTAGAATCCTAAAATAACGAAAATCGGGAGGTACCGTTATATGGGGGCTATACCAAAACATGGATATATGTATGTCAACAGTTTTTTGTGGAGATGCATTGTGATTACTTTGAATCTCAACTGTCAACTTACAAGTAGCTCAGTGAAAAAATTTTAGCTAAAATCCTCAAAATACAGAAAACCGGGAGATACAGTTATATGGGGGATATACCAAAACATGGACCTATATTTTGTGACCACTGGGAACCCCAAACGTGAAATTACAGGTAGTTCGGTCAAAGAATTTAACTAAAATCCCAAAAATACCGAAAATACCGAATATGGGGACTGTACCAAAAAGTGGTCCGATATAGCCCATCCCAAAAATATAGCGCTCTAGCTCATTTATTGCGAACGCTGTGTTACAAACAGAAAAACAAACTTAATATACCCTTCATACTATGCTGGAGGATATAAAAAAACAGCGCTGGGTAAACGCTTAATATACTATCATTACAAAGAAAACTTACCTGCTATAGACATAAACATTATTCTAGGTACAGAACATTCCTTGCAAAAAATCAGATGGTATACATATGTACACATAGTCCTCAATATAAAGGTAGCCCCAGGATACAAAACCTAAATTCGGATAATTGTAAATAATGGTTCATGTTTTGGAAAGAACAGCGATGACGATCAGACGATCAGGAAGAGCTTAATTTAATAAACGAAAGGAAACTAATTGTTCATATTTACTTCGAAACAGTTCATTGTGGAAGGCATAAAAAGTTTGGACCGGCCGAACTTAGCGCCGTTTTTACTTGTTTGTTAGTTTATATTTTAGTCATTAATTCAGTTAAAATTTCCATAACGTTGTTGATGGCCACTGAACAATTCATGGTCAGAGTTCAATCTTTGAAATTATATGAACTATATGGATATAGTTCCAATAGTTCCTTGTCGGGAATAGGTCCTTGGTACTAGCTCGTTCCGGAACTACACAATTCTACTTTTTACGAGCCCTTATAACGAGTGGTTTTACCGAAGGCTGAGGTTACCTCAGCCGCTGCCAGGGTCGACTCAAGGACCCACAAACCTTAAGTAAGATGAGACACGATTGAAGTGTGCTTCAGAGTTTTATTTATATAATTTCGTAAACATAAGTTTCAGATAATATGGAGATAAGTTGATATGTTGGTAAAGTTGGGGAACAGCCTCGGGTGAAATCGCTTCGAGTTGGTCGGTATGAAGTAGGTGGTAATCAGCGGATAGAAGATGGGCTGGGTAGTTGACAGTCGGTCGATAACACTCGGCTCGGAAATAGTGAAATCGGCAGTCTTCTGATCGTCAGCAATACTCGGATTGGCAATGGGTCGGTAGTTCCCGTTGTTGGCGTATCGCACGGCTCGGCGTTATTCGGATTGCAGTCGGATCGGTAGTCTTCGTGTGTTGAGTTCGGCTCGGTAGTCTTCGGGTGTTGAGTTCGGCTCGGTAGTCTTCGGGAGTTGAGTTCGGCTCGATAGTCTTCGGGTGTTGAGTTCGGCTCGGTAGTCTTCGGGTGTTGAGTTCGGTTCGCTAGTCTTCGGGTGTTGAGTTCGGCTCGGTAGTCTTCGGGTGTTGAGTTCGGCTCGGTAGTCTTCGGGTGTTACTATGTAAAGAGAAGAGGCGGGTATAGTTAGGCAATAGAGCGAACGGATCGCAAGGAGCGAACGAATCGACATGAGCGAAGGAATCGACAGGAGCGAACGAATCGGCAGGAGCGAACGAATCGCAGGAGCGAACGAATCGACAGGAGCGAACGAATCGACAGGAGCGAACAAATCGCAAGGAGCGAACGAATCGGCAGGAGCGAACGAATCGGCAGGAGCGAACGAATCGACAGGAGCGAACAAATCGCAAGGAGCGAACGGATCGACAGGAGCGAACGAATCGCAGGGCCGACGGCTGTTGCTAGGTTCGGTTCAAGTGACTGCGGACAATGCCACACGTCTTATCTTGTACTTCGTTTAACGCCAGCACTCGACAAATTCAGCGACGAAAACTAAACATCTTATCCATCTGGGTTTACGGAGTGAATGAGAATTATTTGTAAGGCGAGTTAACCAGGAAATACACTGAAGTTTGAATAATGTTCGAATAGAGTAGTAACTATGCATGAAGTTGGGATTATGCATGCACAAATAAGGTACTTTTGTATTGATACTGGATGTAATGTCAGAGAGGCGGTTTGGTAATGTAACGGTCACGTTACACCCTGTACTTACCGATTACCCGAACACGTCTTTGCCCTACGTGTTATTGTGTTTATTGTCTTCTGTAACACCGTAGCTGTGTTAAATTGTACTTTTAAAGCTACATATCCTGTCAGCATTTGGAAGTGAGTTTCTCACTTCCTCGCCTAAGGCGTCACTTCCGAGATATGCCGAGAAAGATCGTTGGTGCATTACAGAAACAATTTCTATAACATTATGACGGTTCTTCTTTTAACGAGTGTGCAGACACTTCTGAGTGACCTCAAAGCCGATTGTTTACATTTTTTTAAGAATTCAACAAATTTGAACTATATAGGACATTTTTCTATCTGATGATTATATGACACGGTGTTGCAGTGCTAAAGATGCTCATTTTGCACTTTGAAGGTCCGTGGTTCGATTCCTAAACCAGACAACCACATCACATTTTTAAAATGACAAAATATAGGGGGAAATTCTTTAGTGTTTCAGCTAAGAAATATAAAATCTCTAAAAGCGTACTTACCTAAAAAATAAAATAAAATTAAATAAAATAAAATACTAACATAAAAATAATAATAAAATTATCAATTTTTTTTTTAATTTTAAGAACTGTCGCGGGAATGACTTGCAGAAGTGTCGCTGAAGTGACTTCCAGGAAGTGACTGCGGCGTGTTTCTTATGATCAATTTATCAACATTTTTCTGCAGACACATGCTTCTTCGTATATTTAGCATAAATATTATCCTTCTGATTACTATTGCACAAATCTATTCAACATCTAATTTACAACACAAAAATATTACTGTCCCCTTTATTCCACTGTGCCATTCCGATGGATTTTACTTAAATAAAGTAGTAAATAAATCACAATTTATCTGTATTAACTCTAAGTCTTCTGAGCTTTATTAAACAGGCAGGCAGGCAATGACGACCATATCGCTTGCTTCTTGCTTAATAAAAGCCAACAATAACAAAAATCATACATCTAATTTTGTCATGTTTATATTTGTTTAACGTTTTCCTAGATTTATTGCTGTGCTTGGTTACGATGCCTTTAACATTAATGGAAATATTATCAAAATATTGGCCATTCGGTTCCTGCGCAATTCTCTGTAAAATGATTGCCATGCTTCAGGCACTGAGTATATTTGTATCGACAATATCAATTACAGCGATTGCCTTCGATAGATATCAGGTGAGTAAATAATCCCATGAAGATAATTTTTTTAATTTATACCTTGACCCGAGCTAATGACGGTAAAAACAATAAATGCGAAAGTGAATTAAGGAATTTATCCTTAATAATACCCGGAGGTGTAAAGTTTGTTAACATCTCTTGGGATTGAATTGATGCGCATTGTTATTGTATGGAGTAAATGTAATATAAATGTGTTTGTGTTTGTTTGTATGGCAAAGGAAATCAAATGTCGAAAAATACATAACAGCATGCATTAATTAAAATTATGAGGAGGATTTTGTCAATATACTCTTCTCTGAAATCATAATGAATGGCTAGAGAGCATAATTTCCATGGAAATTAAAATGATTTTCAGGATTAATCCGTATTTACGGAAACCTTATTTTATGGAAGGAAAGAAATCATAGCAATACGATTATGGTTAAAATGAACATTTTAATCGCAAGTATTAAGAATTAAGCAAAAAGTGAATATTACAACGGGATAAATTTCAGTTATTTCGGTTGAATAATGTGGATTAAAGTATGTGGAGAATATGACAATACTTGAAACGCATATGAACAGCGTAATAGTGGAAATGACACATGTGCATCCGATTTTCCAACACAGGGAATTAATAAGAGCTAGCAAACTATCGATAGTCCGACTATCGTTTTGATTGCCGCCGTAAAACAAAGTGTACATAAGCCACCAAAACAAGTTATTTTGGTTATCTCCTGCGAATTATTTTAAAAATAATTGCTTCTGAGTTTGGTATAGACAAAGCATTGCGACAGTGATCAAAACGATAGTCCGACTATCGATAGTTTGCCAGCTCTAGAATGAATCCCTTTCATTTGATTATTTGGCGACCACAATGTAGCATCAGTTGCATATTACGGTCGAAAAAAAAAACAATGAAATGGTCACAATTTCCACAAAATACATTTACATCACACATCATTCGATGCCATTTCAGTGCATTCCATCAAGAACCTTGGATGTAGCATCTCACTCAATTTTTAGAAAAAAATTACTATATCTTAGCTTTTAAATAGATGTTTTCGCACATTTTGATCGGGCTTAATACGCGATATTTGCGAAACCCTCTTTTTCAGTTTTTCGAAATTTGACGGGTATCATATCCGTCGATCTAATTGAAGGATTTGGATGCACCATGGTTTATTAGATTAAGAATGCAAAAAAACTAAAATCACGCTGGTTTCCATGGGATTTGTATGACGGTTGTAAAATTTGAATAAAAAAATAAGTTTCTTTGTTTTTTAAAAAATGCACACAAAAATGTCTACCTTGGGAGAGGATTGCTCTGATCCTATGAACGTTACACACTCGAGTTATACATGCAAAAATGCATAATCGTGCGTACTACAATCACATATTAGGCTTTTAGATAAATCTAGTTGCGCGTCCAAGATAGACACAAAACTCAAAAAACCCCATTTTTATACCCTCAGCCTTTAGGCTAGAAAGGGTATATATTTTTTACCTCAACAATCCGGACATTCGCTCGTTATACCCTCAGCATTTATGCTAACGAGGGTATATACACTTTCATACGGGCAAAATGTTCCTCATCGAAATAACGGTTTTAGGCCCCAAGTATCTGACAATTTGAAGTCGATTTAGCCATGTCCGTCCGTCTGTCTGTCTGGCTGGCTGGTGTGCACGATAACTCTCGAACGGATCAACTGATTCGAATAAAATTTTGGGTATCATAATATTTTCTCCGAACTTAGTTTAAATTGGAAGATGGGCCTTATCGGTCCACTCCTTCGGATACCTCCCCCACAAAAGTTCAAAATTTGTCTCTAGAATATTGTGAACGATAACTTTCGAAAGGAGCAATCGATTTGGTCCATACTTGGCACATCGTATTATTCCTTCCAAATATAGATTGGGTTCGAATATGGACTATTCAATCCAATCACTTTATTTTAAATATGTGATACAATAATTATGTTAGTAGGATT
Organism: Musca autumnalis; assembly: GCF_047663935.1. Classification (NCBI taxonomy): domain Eukaryota; kingdom Metazoa; phylum Arthropoda; class Insecta; order Diptera; family Muscidae; genus Musca; species Musca autumnalis. The sequence goes on from NW_027411644.1 coordinate 267,438,289, forward strand.
GTACATAAAAATAAATGAGTATAATTGCAAAAATAAAGTTTTACGGCATGGTTTGCATTCAAACCGTCAGCCGGTCTGTTGAGTTTAATATGTTTAGTAATTAAATTCATTTATTAACGTTTGCCTGTATTTCAGAGCTTGATTTATATAATTATAAAGATTTAGCCATCCATTATTTCCACCTCCACTTTTTTATGAAAAAAGCGTTTCCTAAAGATTGTAAATATTGGACACCTTCCTATAAAGTGTTGTGTAGATTCTATTTCTCCTAGATTACAAATGGATCATATATTTCTAGATTCGGTTCTTTGGCCAATTAAGAGCAGCATCCCAGCCCTGGTTTTCATTATACAAGAAATTTGGTTTTGAATATACTTATGGTTGCAATACAATTTTCCAGCGTCAGGGTTTAGTACCTTGTACATCCGCTGCTCACTTTGTTGTGATTTCTGCAGGTTTTGATTATAACTTTCCACTTTTAATATCTGGATTAAACTTTGGCTTGCGCTTTACCAGCACTCCATATTTATGTGTAAATTTTGACTACCAATGTTGTATAAGTTCAGCTGATCTTTGAAGTCTTTATACCAAGAGATATTCCGCTGCATTGTCTTCCTTGCAAGGATGTGGGGAAGCCTTAAACTATTTATTTCAAATAGTGCTTTAGCTACATATTTGAAGTGCTGTGTATACGTATATATGTATCCGGGTTCATACCCCGTTTCCAAAGATAGGACATACGATGGCGTATTTTCTGGTAAAGTTAAAATGCGTTTGATAAAGAATCTGTATAGTTTTTCGATTTCTTGAAAATAGTGATTCCCCCATAGCTGTGAACCATATCTTTGGATGGATCGACACACTGCTAAAAGCATTTTGCTTTTAATGAAATGCTTGCTTTTCCTATGAAGTTTCTCCATGTAGCGTTTTTGCAGCATTTGGCTGCATCGTTTTTCAAAGTAATGTGTTTCCTAAAGGATAATTTAGGCGTAAGCAAAATTCCGAGATATTTATACTCGTTAACAACTCTAAGTGTTTCTCCATTGTAGGTCCAATTTTCGTTTGTCGCAATCCTCCCACCTTTCCGAAAGATCATTACTTCAGATTTTGTTTGGTCGACTTCCATACCCCATTTTTCACAACACATTGTAAATTTGTCAATAATTTTCTGCAATATTAGGACGTTGCCTGCGAGAATTACAATATCATCCGCATACACGGATGTGCATTTCGTCTATATTTAGACCACCTCCAATCTCATCATGCATATCGTTCAAGTACAAAGCGAATAATATAGGGGAAAGTAAACACCCCTGTTTAACTCCTGATTTGGTTTCAAAACAGAGTAGTTACTATACCCAAAGCAAAAGGTTTATCCTCGGTGGACAATTTGCGTCCAATATGTATTCTACCTTCACTTTCAAAAATTTGTGAACATCTTATGAAGAAGCAGATGTTAAACTTCATTGATAATTTAAAACTGCTAAATCCGTTTCAATATGGACTTAGACGTGGTCACAGTACCGTGTCTCACCTTTTGCATCTTACTGAGACAATTAGAGAGGCTGTAGATATGGGTAATAATGGTGTATTGGTTTCACTTGATTTGTCTAAAGCATTTGACAGAGTAGACTATGCTACTCTCATTCAAAAACTATGTAATGAATACTTCATTGATGCCATGGCATGCAGGCTCATTTTCTCCTTTTTGAATGGTCGCTCTCAGTTCGAGGACTATAATGGATCAATTTCTAGTGTACGTCCTCTTAGCAGTGGAGTTCCGCAAGGATCCGTTCTTGGTCCTTTGCTTTTTATCTTGTACATCAATGATGTCAATGTCTCTATTGATATGAATGTATGTTCTCCATTTATATACGCTGATGATATCCACCTGTTTTTCCACTCTCCTAATGCCGCGTATTTACTACCTGTTATAAATTCAACTTTAAATGCAGTAGGTGACTGGATGGAGCAGAATAATTTCATTGTTAATGTTAGCAAGACAAAATCACTGTTATTTGGTTCTATTCGGCAGAGTAGCCATGTATTTACAATGTATATGAATGGCAATATTGTTGAAGTAGTGGATAAGATTAAATGCTTGGGTGTATACATTGATCATAAGCTTGAGTTTAGTGCTCATATTGATGCTTTGTTCCCCAAAGTCATTTCTATATTGCGTAAACTGCATTGTACGACATTTTATTTACCATTTTTTGTGAGGAGGCAGCTCGCGCATACGGTATTGATGTCTACTATTGCATATGGCATCGAAGTTATATCTGGCACTAGTCATCAGTGTTTAGATAAGATTTTAAGAATTGTTAACATGGTAATTCGTTTTGTTTATCGATTGAATTATCGTGATCACGTTTCGAGCTATGTTGAGGAGTTTTTGGGTTCCCCCTTCCAATCATTTGTGAATGCTCGAGTTATTACATGTTTTTACAAAACTATAAGGAATGGAATTCCGGAAATGCTTTGTGAAAAATTCTCTTTCATTCGATCAATGCGTAACCCCCAAATCACGTTTCCACGTTTTGGGTCGCAGATTTATGATCGTTCATTTGTTGTTCGAGTAGCTAGGTTGTGGAATATTCTTCCGATTAGCCTGCGTAATTTTGCTTATTCGCCTCATACTTTCAAGCAACGTTATCTATTTTATCTTCGCCATCCACATTTATTTGAATAGGAACATTTTGATTGTCACAGTAGAGGGTATAGTTGTCAATATTGCTATGGGGTTAACTTTTTTAATTTATTTGATTTTTATTGGCTGGGGAGCCAAAACATTCATAGGTTTTTGATTTTTTTTATACTTTGAATTTGCTATATAGATTTTTGTTAAATTATTTGAATTATACGGAATAGTGAATGATTTTATTATCTGGTCATGTGTATAAGCTTTATTATTGTATTAATAGTGATGCTACCTTGGGTCAATTTGACTTATTGGCATTACAATGTATGAATAATAAATAAATAAATAAATAAAATGTTGAATAGGTCACACGAAAGGCTGTCTCCTTGTCTGAAACCTCTTTTGGTACAAAATTCTTCGGAGAGGTTCTTTCCAATTTTAACTGAGGACCTAGTATCAGTTAAAGTCATCTTACAAAGCCGGATGAGCTTTGCGGGGATACCAAATTCAGACATTGCGTGGAATACCTTTGATCGGAGGGGACTGTCGAATGCTGTTTTATAATCGACAAAAAGGTGAAATATGTCGATCTGCATCTCTTGGGTCTTCTCTAGGATTTGACGCAGGGTAAATATCTGGTCAATGGTGGACTTGCCAGGTCTAAAGCCACATTGGTATGGTCCAATTATTTCGTTGACCATTGGCTTTAGTCGTTCGCAGAATATCCCTGACACTATCTTATAGGCAATAGGGAGAAGACTTATGCCCCTATAGTTTGAGCATACAGTCTTATCTCCTTTCTTGTGGACGGGGCATAGGATGCTGAGGTTCCAATCGTCGGGTACGCGTTCTTCCTGCCAGATGGTGCTAACTAGCTGATGCATACACCTTATCAGCGCGACGCCTCCGGTTTTAAACAGCTCGGCTGGTAAGCCATCGGCTCCTGCTGCTTTATTATTCTTCAGCCGGTTGATTGCTGTTTTTACCTCATCTTGGCCGGGCGATATACATTCTATACCATCTTCTGGGATTGGATCTGTGGTATCATCGTCTTCGCTACTATTGGATACCAGCAGATTGGAGAAATGTTCCTTCCATATCCTGAGCACGCTATCTGTATCTGTTACCAGATTACCTTGCTGGTCTCTACAGGAGGATGTGCCTGTACCAAAGCCATCTGTTTGATGTTTCACTCTTTGGTAGAATTTTCGGACTTCATTCTGGCTTCTGTACATCTCGATTTTTTCACACACCCGCTTTTCCATTTCTCTCTTTTTCTTGCGGAAAAGACGTTTCTCTTCTCTCCTTTTCTCCCGATATCACTCTCGCGCGCTACGCGTTGCTACTGATTGTAAAGTAGCTCTATATGCCGCATTTTTCTCTTCGGTAGCAGCACGACACTCCTGGTCATACCATGAATTCCTTCGTGGAGGTCTCTGGAATCCAAGTATGGATTTTGCGGCTGTTTGCATGGAGTGGGCAATATGTTGCCATTGTGTTGTTATGTTATCGGGACAAGGAGTGCTCGCGTTAAGCAATTGGGCTAGTTGAGTGGAATATGCTGTGGCTATCTGTTGTGTTTGCAGCCTATCGAGGTCCAACTTCCGCGTTGAGTCTGTTCGTGCTTTATTTGCAACGTTTAGACGGGTACGTACCTTTGCTGCAACAAGGTAGTGGTCCGAATCAATGTTTGCGCCTCGGAACGATCGTACATCCAACACGCTGGATGAATGTCTTCCATCTATTACAACATGATCAATTTGATTACTTGTTCTTTGATCTGGAGACAGCCAGGTGCCCTTATGAATATCGAGATGATTAAATCTGGTACTGCTAACTACCATGTTTTTTGCAGCTGCAAAGTCTACCAGCCTCATACCATTGTCAGACGTTTCACTGTGGAGACTGAATTTCCCGACTGTTGGGCCAAAGATATTCTCCTTTCCAATTTTGGCATTAAAATCGCCTAGAATGATTTTAATGCCATGGGCAGGGCAACGGTCATATGTTTCTTCTAAGCGCTCGTAAAATATATCTTTGGTCTGTTCGTCCTTTTCTTCAGTGGGAGCATGAGCACAAATAAAGCTGATGTTGAAGAATTTAGCTTTTATTCGAATTGTAGCAAGTCTTTCATTCACTGGGGTGAAGCTGGATACCAGATGTTTTAGTCTCCGACTAACTACGAATCCGCAACCAAACTCATGCTTTACGTCATGGCAGCTATAATACAGTGCGTCACCTTTAGGTGTTGTTGTGACGCCTTTCCCAATCCATCGTATTTCCTGTATGTCAGTAATATCGGCCTTGTACTTTTCAAGTACGTCTGCCAATGCGAAGACTGCACCTTCTCTATAAAGAGTGCGAACATTCCAGGTGCAGATTCGCAGATTATGGTCCTTAAAACGTTTGCGGGGTTCGTCAACTTTAGTGGGGGTTGTTTTTCTTTTCTTTCGTTTTTTCATAGTATGTTGTTTTTTCTAGGGGAGGGTTACTAACCCGACGCCCAAACCCAAGTTTTTAACGTTCTTATGGGAGAACGCGCGGCACATGTTAGCTCACTACCTTTAACGGGTGTTAAAGGCAGTTCCCCAGGTGACACCACGGGGAGGTCAGTGTCCACTTGAGATGAAAGAGGGACCAAGATAAATCCTGGGCCTTGCCATGTTAAAGCCGGTCAAGACCGTTGCTTGGTATCATTCATCCCCTACGTCACCCAGTCTCATTTTTCATAGATTGAAAATCCTCTGTTCAGCTAGTTCCACGAAAATAAATGGGATGAATTTCAGACTTTGCACATCATATTATTTCATCCAGTCATGTATATGGTGGAATATGGACTATATCGGTCCACTCCTTCGGGTACCTCCCACACAAAATACGGTTAAAGTGAAGTTTTAGAGATCCTCTCGAATAGTTTTGAAATTTGTTTCAGTAAGTTGTCCATGCGGCTCCCTTTACGATGGTACATTTTTTTTCTTGCTCAGTCCATACTTCCTGAGATATTGGGCAAAATGTTCCAAGAAACCCTGACGGCACCACCCAAAATGGCAAATCCACAAGATTATTATCGCAGGGAGTTTCTGATTGGTGCAGAGTTTGCACATCATATTATTTCATCCAGTCATGTATCAGGTTGGAGTATGGGCTATGGTCCACTCCTTCGGGTATCTCCCACACAAAATTCGAAAAAAGTGAAGTTTAAGAGCTCTTCTCTCATCGCTTAGATTCTTTGTTCAGTATGTTGTTTTAGCGGCCTCATTTAAAACGGTACAACCTTTTTCCGGAATAAGTCAATATTTCCTGAGACAATGGTCCAAGCTCCAAAACCCTGCCAGTACATATTGAAATAGCTATAGTGCAAGATAACTCTAAAACTTTTTGAAAAATTTTTTTTTCGGTTTTTAAAATGTCAGCATCCATAGAGGCTGATGTAGTGGATATATAAAAAAATTATCCATTAGGTACCTAATCTTTGATGTGTATTCTTTAACGTATTCTTGGAGCATTAAGCTCTACATTATGTTGAAAAGCCACAAATGGGAAATTAATTTAAAAACATTTGTTTTCTTCAACGCATTTTTCCTATTTATACCCTACACCACACTGCGGTAAGGGGCATTATGTCCATGGCACAATTACCAAGGAAGTGGTATCGTAAAATGTTGAATATATTATGTCAAAAATGTCTTTATGTTGTTGGGGAAATTACAACAAAAATATTTTTTTTATAATGGGATTTGACTTGTCATATTCGAACAGCTGGTGTGATACCACTACCTTGGTAATTGTGCCATGATTATGTATTTGTGCATTTGTATGTAAAATTCATAAGGAAACGAGATATACCCATAGTACCATTTGGGGATATGCATAGAATCACTTTCTGCATTTATTTTTCGATCAAATTTGGAATGTGTGACTTAAATCTGTCTAGAAATAAATATGCCAAATTATAACGAAATCGGCCCAGATTCAGATATAGCTCCCATATATAATTTCGGCGGATTTCACGTATTTACTGCACTAAGCACGCTATATATGAACGATTTCGAAATTATATTGAAATCGCTTTAATTGTGTGTATAGCTCTCATATATACATGAAATAATTCGATGTGCAAAGTCTGCACCAATCAGAAACTCCCTGTGAGAATTATCTTTCGGATTTGTCATTTTGTTTCTTACCGTCAGGGTTTCTTGGAGCCTTTGTGCCAATATCTCAGGAAATATGGACTTGCGCACTGTATCGTCGTAAATGGATGCACAACGACAACTTTCTGAAACAAACATTTCAAAACGATCCGAGAGGAGCTCTTAAACTTCACTTTATCCTAATTTTGTGTGGTAGGTAACCGATCTTTATCTGGAAGGTACAATACGATGTGCAAAGTTTGGACCAAATCTATTGCTCTCTCCGAGAGTTATCGTTCAAACCATTTTACAGACAAATTTTGAACTTTTGGGGGGGGGGGAGGTAACCGAAGGAGGGACAGATATGGCCCATCTTCGAACTTAAACTAAGTTTGGACAAAACATTACAATACCCAAAATTTGGTACGAATCGGCCAGCCAGCCAGACAGACGGTCAGACAGATGGACGGAAGGACATGGCTAAATCGACTCCAAATTGTCTGAAATGAATTTCTTCCAAACATTAATGGGGTCTTATTTCGATGAGACACATTTTTGGTCGTATCAAAGTGTATATACCCTAAAGGCTGAGGGTATAAAAACGGATTTGGAATGACGATTTTATCTTAACCTATGTACGAAAAATCATTGATGTAGCATCAACAAATGTTTGGAGTTTTTTAATATGGAAAACTCAACTTTGCAAATGTTTGCCCATATACGAACAAATTTCTTGACAAATTTAGAAAAATACTAATTATTCTAATCCCGCTACCAAACAAGACTTAAAATTGTCATTAATCATAGCTTAATACAAAAAATTTCAAGAAAATCGATAGTTATCGTTCACACCATTTTACAGAAAATTATGGACCATCTTCGAACTTAAACTAAGTTTGGACAAAACATTACAATACAGAAAATTTAGTCCGAATCGGTTGATCCGTTCGAGAGTTATCGTGCGCATCAGCCAGACAGACGGGCAGACAGATATCAGAAAGGCAGTCAGACGGACATGGCTAAATCGACTCCAAATTGTCTGTAACGAATTTTGTCCAAATACTTGGGGTCTAAAACCGTTATTTCGTTGAGGCACATTTTTGGTCGTATCATAGTGTACTCGTATATGAAGAAAAGACAAAATTTTTTAGTTTTCCATATAAAAAAAAATTAAAAAAATTTTTTTAAGCTACATGAATGATTTTTGGTACAAACATTGGGAAAAAAATCCCATTCTTAAATCTGTTCGAGATACTAATTTTGGTTGTTGCGCGCAAAAGTTATGGCGGTTTCAATTCTGATAAAAAGAAAAAAATCTTTAAAAGACTCTAATCATTATATTGAGAAACTCTCTTAATTAGGGGCTCCCTACATACTATATGGTTACTGAGGTCCCATAACTTTAGTGAAAAAGTTGTAAATTTCCGCGGAAATTAGGAAAGCATTCAAAACAATTGGTAGTTTACAAATTGTTCTAATAAAATTCAAGCTGTTTATGCATCTGAAAAATATATAAAAAATATGTACGTAATCTAAATATCGCGAAGATTCAAAAGAAACCAAAACTATACAAATCCGTTTAGCGGTTTGCATATTATAGCAAAAAACAAAAAATATATTGAGGAAATTTATAAAATTTTTGTAAGAGAAAATATTTATTAAAATTTATTTTGTGAGTTAGTTGAACAAAATGTAAGAAAAATAGGTCGGAGTTTTTCTTCTATTTTAGTTAAATTCCACGCAATAAATCACATTTTTTATTCTTATCACTTCTCGAAAACACGCTAACATCTAGCAGAAGATATGGATATCTTTCAAATAAATGTTGGGTTCCTTTAAATGGGGTATAATCTTGAAATAAAATTGTATCGGGTAATGTTCATTTTGAAATGCGTGTAAATAGCGAAATCCTCAAAATCACTTGATGCGCATGCGGTTTACAAATACAGCGAATTCTTCTCTTTTAATTTGTACACATTTGCCAGGATTTACTTTGGCCGCTAAGATGTAGCATCGTCTGCAGTTTAGTGTGCAACAAACTGTATTACGCTTACATTTTGCACAAAGTGCATACACTTTTTATGCGCATCCGATTTCACTATCAACCGTGAAAAAATACATCGATCTAAATATATTTCAATAAAATCCATCAAGAACCGTGGATGTAGCATCACACAGTATTTTTTGGATAAATCGGATACAGCTCCCATGCCACTAAATTTTTCAAACCGCTGTTTTCGCACAAACGCGAGTGATGATTCACTTTCTTCATTGAAATGGAAACGATCCACATAAAACGCGAATTAGTCAGCGATATTTTGAAAAACATTTTTTGCAAATTTTTCAATTTTTGCAGTAGCCATTTCCGCCGTTCTAGTAGATGGATTTTTACGATCTGTGATTCATATGATCCGGATCGTCGAAAAACTAAAATATCGCGGGGTACCAGCACACTCAAAACGATATTGTAAATACTGTACCCAAAAAATAGGGTTTTTAGAAAAAATATCGCACTTAAATTTGGCCTTTGGCAGTAGATTACTCTGCTGCTGTGTGGGCTACATACTTAATATACATATCAGATTATGCGAAATCGCGAGTTCTTTAGTCCTATATTTGGTTTTTCGAAATATCCGAATGCGCGTCCCAGTTACATAAAAAATACAAAAAACACCTGAAATCCGGCTTCAAAATGTCAGCATCCATAAAAGGTGAATGCAGTGGAAATTTTGGAAAGTGATACATTAGAAGTGTAATCTTCATTTTGTATTCTCCAACTTTTACTTTGGACAGATGTCCGTCATTTGAATGGTTTAATCAGAAATCGAATAGCAATGTAAAAAACCTGTTTAGATTCAACGTGTTTTTACCTATGGTTTTTCCTTTACGCGGTCGTAACTACCACGTAAATATAATTTTTTTGCTAAATTTTTGAGCTTTATACAAAAACATCTAAATTAATCCAGCAATAGTCATAGTTACTGGTAAACTACAATAGTTCGCGTATTATAATAGTGCAAACCTTGGCTTCATGGAAACTAAAAAATTTTGACTTTTCCTCATATATCCTTTCTAGCCTAAGGGCTGAGGGTATAAAAACATATTTGAAATGACGACTTTTTCTTAATCTATATACCGTAAATCATTGATGCAGCATCAACAAATTTTTGAAGTTTTTATACCCTCAGCATTTATGCTAACGAGGGCATATACACTTTCATACGGGCAAAATGAGCCTCATTGATATAATGGTTTTAGACCCCAAGTATGTTTGGACGAAATGTGTTTCAGACAATTTGGAGTTGATTTAGCTATGTCCGTCCGACTGTCTGGCTGAAGCGCACGATAACTCTCGAACGGATCAACCGATTCGTTCCAAAATTTGGTTTTCGTAATATTTTGTCCAAACTTAGTTTAAGTTCGAAGATGGGTTATATCATTCCACTCCTTCCGGTACCTCCCCCACAAAAATTCGGAAATGTTCGGAAAATTTGTGCGCACGATAACTTTTAAAGGATGTAACGGATTTGGTCCATACTTTGCACATCGTGAAATTTCTACCGGACTTAGACGAGGTTCCAATATGGACTCAATCGGTCCACTCCTTCGGGTACTTCCCACACAAAATTTCGGAAAAGTTCAGTTTAGAACCTGCTCTCGAATCGCTTTGATTTTTGTTGTAGCAACTTGTATACACTGCCCCCCATACGACGCTATAAGTTTCATCAGGGGCAAGTCCATACTTCCTGCGAAAATAGCCTGAAAGGTGCAAAAAAAAAACCCCCTATGACACCGTGTGTAGTGGTTGGAGCGCAAGATAACTCTCGAACGGATCTGCCGATTCGGTCCAAAATGTGGCCTTCGTAATATTTTGTGCAAACTTAGTTTAAGTTCGAAGATAAGTCATATCGGTCCACTCCTTCAGGTACCTGCCCCACAATATCTCAAAAATTTTCGTAAAATTTGTGCGCACGATAACTCTTGATGGTAGTGACCGATTTGGCCCATACTTTACACATCCTAATATATCTACCAGATATAGATCAGGTTCGAATATGGACTATATTTGTCCACTCCTTCGGGTACCTCCCACACAAAATTTTGGACAAATTCACTTTAAGACCTGCTCTGGAATCACTTTGTTTTTTTTGTAGAAGCTACTTGCATTCGCTGCCTCAATTACGACAGTAAAAGTTTTTTCAAGGTTAAGTCCACACTCCTTGAGAAAACAGCCCGAAAGTTGTGAAAAACCCCTATGACACCATATGTAGTGGCTGGAGTGCTCGAACCGAATACTGGGTTCGACCAAACTTTGGATATTGTAATATTTCTTCGAATATTAGATGAATTCGAAGGTGGTGCTTATACCTCCCCCACAAAAGTTCGAAAATATTCGCTAAAATGATATGCGCGATTTCTCATAGACGTAGCAACCGATTTGGTCCAAACTTTGGATCTCTAAATATTGTCGAATCTTAGTTTATGTTCAAATTTGGGCCCTATCTGTCCAATCCTTGTGGTACCACCCACACAAATGTTCAAAATTTTTGTGTGGTTAAGGGCCTTTTCGAAGATTCTTTGGACATTTTAATCGAAGGTTTTCCTAGTGCCCCTGTTTATAGCGATATTATGTTTTTCGTAGGCTATTGTGATAAAAAAGCCCTATCTATCGTTATTCTCGCTAATTTTTGATCTTTAATCCTATCTATACTTTTGTCGGTTCATACGCCCAAAATTTTGAAAACCCCCCTGAATTTTTTGGAAAAAAAGTTTTTCAATGCACACAGGCTGAGGGTATATCTCTGTCGGCAAAGCCGACTGAAACTTTTTTACTTGTTTAAAATGGAAAACTTAAATTTACAAAATTTTTGCACATATACAAAAATTTCTTGAAATTTTTTAAAAATACTCCAACTCAAGCAATTTTTAAAAAAATAGTAATTATTCAAATCCCACTACCACATAGGACTTACAATTGTAATTAACCATAGTAATTTAATACAAAAAAAAAAATTTCAAGAAAATCGAAGAGTACCATCATTGATAAAAATTGATTTTAAATTTTAAATAGATTTTAAATTTTACGGTGCAAGATTGTTTTCTAGTTTTTATTAGTCATGAGCATTTCTGTACCCATAGTTTTTACAGAATTCGACTTTTTCTAGGCGCGATATCTCGTTAGTCAAAAAAATCTGAAAAAATTCTGAAATGTTTTGTTGATGAGCAGCATCAACACACCATAAAATAATGGAAATCAAAAACCACTTTTTGAAAAAGTATCCGATTTCACTCAGAAATTCCATATACATATATTTTACGAGCGCTTAGAAAAAAATGATTGGCGATTTTAATGTCAAAATTGGAAAGGATAATTTGTTTGACCAAACAGTCGGGAAGTTCAGTCTGCAGAGTGAACATCTTACAATAGAATGAGACAGATGCAAAAAACTTGTACTTACCAACTCCAGATTTAAGCATATTGATATTCAAAAGAACACCTGGCAATCAAATTGAAAATCCACATTTGGATACTAAAGATCTCCACCAAGGTATGACCAGAAGCGTTGTGCTACTCTACAATCAGTAGCGCACGAGAGAGACATCGAGAGAAAAGGACAGATTAGAAAAATCTTATAGACAGGAAAAATGAGAAATAAAAAGGCAGGAGTGTTAACAAATCGTGACGTAGAGGCGCCAGAATGAAGCCCGAAAATTCTGCCAAAGCACAGGGGATCCACCCATTGCACGATGTGGCCAATGACAGGTTTTCGAGGCAACAAATCACTGCGGCAAGCTAGACCTTCCAAATTTTGTACAGATGTTTATAATGGGCTTAGAAACTAATATGCCAAATCTGGTTCATATCGGTTCATATATACATATAGCCCCGGATATATGTTCGTCCGATTTCAAGCAATTGATGGACCAAACACGCTAATTCTGCCCAATTTTTATGCGATTTGGAAAATACCACGGAATTAGGACTACAAATAAGTTTGCCAAGTTATATTGAAATCGGTTCAGATTTTGATATTGCTCCCATATATATTTTCGCCCGATTTTAGGTATTTGGGCACCAATCCCGCTATGTATGTCAAATCTTGATGAAATTTGAAATGTGTGACGGATTTTGGTCTAGAAACATTTTTGACAAATCATATTGAAGTCGGTTCAGAATTGGATATAGCTCCCATATATATGTTCGCCCGATTTCAGGCAAATGATTGACCAAGCATGCAAATTCCATCAAATTACAATAAAATTTGGAAAATGTTACGGAATTCGGACTACAAATAACTTTGTCAAGTTATATTGAAATCGGTTCAGATATAGAAATAGCTCCCTAATATACATATGTTCAAATTTCATGGTTTTGTCTGTGGTCTGTTATAAGTTAATAAAAAAGGTTCCAAATTTAGTAAAAATCGGCTAAGATGCCGCCACAAAAGCCAAGTTTGTCTGCGATATCTTTGAACTTATATATTATTATTATATACGTCTAATTAATTTTTCCGAAATCCAATTGATAACATTAATGGATTTCCGATTATTCTCCAACCAAAACATAAAAATGTCCATATTTTTTAATTTTATTACGACATCTGAAATCAGATTTTTATGAAAAGGCGCAGCTGGGCGCAGCTAATTTTTTCACAAAATGATAGTACACATTAATACCTTTCACCACATACACATAGCCCAGGAAGTCTGCGTTCACCTTACTACTTTTCAAAAATGATGCTAAAACTTTAATTAATAGGTAAATGAGATCAGTTTTTCTTTCATAAATATGTTATTAGCACTCTTTACTACCAGAATAAAAAGAAAAATTCCAGAAAATATGTTATTATTACGAAGATAACGGTAAAAAGTGTTGCAACTGCTGAATTAGAGCCCCAAAAAGTCTGCGTTCACTTTGTATGTTGCAATAATACCGTTAGTTTTTTTGAATTTTTTTGCAGTTTTCTCCCATTTTTAATCAATATTGTCACAACTGGTCATTATGTGAGGTCGTTTGCACACTTGCAAATCCACTATTGACCAGGTATTTAATTTGCGGCAAATCCTGGAAATGACCCAAGATAAGCAAGTCGACACTTACCATATTTTTGTCGATTATTAAGCAGCCTTTGGCAGCCTTCACAGAAAAATAAAAAATGCGGCGATAAAAAATTTTTCATATTGACGAAATTCGATAAAATTATTTGATCACAAAGTAAAAATACAACTGATAAAATATTTCACATATTGAATAAAATATTTATCGATTTTTTTATATTGAACTGATAATATATTTAACATATTGACAAATATATATATAAAAATATTCCAAATTTTGTATCAGCATTCAGCGGTTGTTAGAATAGCTACCAATAAACATTAAGGTTATAACTTGTTTGCAATTATCAAAAATACCACCGCATAGCCGCGTAGAGCACGAAAAACTACTATGAAATACGGTGTAATTTTTTCTCTACCGCGAAAAAAGTTTCCGCACCAAATGCATTGAAGTTCAGTAATGCATTATTTAATTTTATTTGTTAAAATGACATATACGCTTTCCGTAACAACTTATTAATAGTTTTAATCTAATTTAAAATCAATATAGAACCATTCTCGACCAATTTGGCTTTTGGGGTTGTATTTTATAAAAAACAACAAAATAATTGTAAATATGAAAATTTTTTATCGATTGAAAAAAAAAAAATATATTCAACAATTTTTTTCATCAAGAAAATATTTTGTTTTATCAAAGACAATGTGGAATATTTTGATAAATATTTTTGTCAATATGTGAAATATTTTATCAGTTGTATTTTTAGTTGTGATCAAATAATTTTATGGAATTTTGTCAATATGACAATTTTTTTATCGTCGGAAAATCGATACATTTTTGATTGAATCTTTGAATTTGTTTATCAAATGGCTAAAATTTTTTTCAAACGGATTCCAAGTTATGTCTGAATTTGATATTACATTAAAGCTAATTCGGCCTTGTAACATAACATTAGCTGTTACAAAGTGCTCAGATAAAATAGGAAGGAACCACTCCGAATAGTACCAAATGAGATTTCAAACAAGGAGACAGCCTTTCCTTTAAAATATTCGAAGGAGGATCTGCTAAAGTGGATTGGACAGTAAACGGTAACACGACCAAGTTGATGACTAAATTTGAACATCTATATATTAAAACAAGTGAGAAAAGGCTATAGTCGGTACGGGGCCGACTATGTGATACCCTACACCACTACCCCTGTGCATTATCTTTTCACTCGAAAACATGTCTTTTAGGGAGATACGAAAGTTTTCACCTATCTGGCTTTTATACCAAATGACTTAAGGCGAACTGATCCAAAATAATTAAAATTTAATTTTATATTTGACTACTATCGACATCGACATCACCAACATCAATATGCTTCTATCTCTGTGAGAAAATTTCGTGATGATCCGATCAAAAATTCCGACCTGTAGTGTGATTGCACAAAAAGTGGAAAAAAGGGATGTATTAACGACTTTTGCGATATCTCAATTATTTTACCACCTACGCCAACCTACCTAATTTTAAAGATGGGATTCCCCACTTTCTCAGTCAGGCTTTGCTTTTAGATGGTTCCCAACCAAAGGTGTGATATCCGTCATTTTTATTAAAATCGCAAAAATTATTTTGCGACTATTGTGATATCTTGTTTGTTTGATCACCTACGGGAACCTACTTTACATCATTAGAAAGGTGATATTTTCTACTTTCATCATCAGGTTTTGCTTTTGGTATACCCCATATAGAAGCTGAGATATTCGCTTTGGAAAAAACGTTGTCTTTTTATCCAAATAAGTTTTTGCCCATTACGACCCCTAAATATTATCCGACCATCACCAAAATCAATAGGCTTTTTCATCTGTGAGACCCCCATTAATCCTCAAAATTTCGTGAGGATCCGATCCAAATTGCGACCTGTAGCGTGATTTACAAAAAAAATGAAAAATGGGATGTATTACCGACTATTGCGATATCTCCGTTATTTGGTCACCTACGCCGACCTAGTTTGCATCATTGTAAAGACGGGATCTTTTACTTTCATAGTCAGGCTTTGCTTTTGGAAAGTCCCCAACCAAAGCTGTGATATTCGTCATTATAATTAAAATCGCAAAAATGAAAAGTTGGGTTTTATTTGCTACTATTGTGATATCTTCGTTGTTTGATCAGCCAAGTTATCCTGCTTAACATCATTAGAAAGGTGATATTTTCTACTTTCATTGTCAGGTTCTGCTTTTGGTATACCCCTTATAGAAGCTGAGATATTCGCTTTGGAAAAAAACGTTGTCTTTTTATCCAAATAAGTTTTTTGCCCATTCCGGCTCTAAATATTATCCGACCATCACCAAAATCAATAGGCTTCTTCCTCTGTGAGACCCCCATTAACCCTCATAATTTTGTGACTATCCGATCAAAATTGCGACCTGTAGCGCGATTTCCAAAAAAAATGGATAAATGGGATGTATTACCGACTATTGGGATATCTCCGTTATTTGGTCACCTACGGCGACCTAGTTTGCATTATAGTAAAGATGGAATCTTCTACTTTCATGGGCAGGCTTTGCTTTTGAAAATCCCCAACCAAAGCTGTGATATTCGTCTTTATAATTAAAATCGCAAAACTGAACATTTGGGTTTTATTTGCGACTATTGTCATA
The DNA here is from genome assembly GCF_047663935.1 of Musca autumnalis. Taxonomy (NCBI): domain Eukaryota; kingdom Metazoa; phylum Arthropoda; class Insecta; order Diptera; family Muscidae; genus Musca; species Musca autumnalis. The sequence continues at coordinate 267,454,756 of NW_027411644.1, forward strand.
TCTTCGTTGTTTGATCACCTACGAGAACCTACTTTACATCATTAGAAAGGCGATATTTTCTACTTTCATTGTCAGGTTGTACTTTTGGTATACCCCATACAGAAGCTGAGATATTCGCTTTGGAAGAAAACGTTGTATTTTTATCCACATAAGTTTTTTGCCCATTCCGACCCCTAAATATTATCCGACCATCACCAAAATCAATAGGCTTCTTCCCCTCCGGGACCCCCATCAACATCCGAAATTTCGTGACGGTCGGATCAAAATTGCGACCTGTAGCGTGATTACAAGGTTTAGATGGACAGACGGACGGACGGACTGACGGACGGACACACATAGCCAGATCGACTCAGCTCGTCGAGACATTCATTTTGGTATATATAAGTATGGGTCTACGACCATTATTTCGATGCGTTACAAACTTTTTGGCCAAAACCAACATATAATACCCTGCCCACATAGTGGTGTAGGGTATAAAGATACAATATAGGTCTAAACCATAAGGTCAATCTTGTAGGGAATTTTCACGACTTCAAAATTTTTTAGCCCCATTTCGACGGCACTTGCCTTTTTCAAGCAAAATCCTTATAACCTTAAAGACCCTAAAAACGTAAACTTTGACCGCGATTTATTTAAAAATCTTCAAAAACTTCCAGGTGCATGCACAGTTCATTTATAGTTAGTTCAGGCGCACCGTGTGAAGAATAGATATTTCGAAAGTCCCGTCCCGTCCAGGAACATGATCATGTCTCCAATTCTATTATCCTTGAATCGTTTTTGCAATAAAATTATTTACTTCATCTCTTCAACTAACACATCTTTAACATACTGTGCGCGTTTAATGAACATATGTATGTTGCTTGGTGACAGACATACAACATATGGATAATGTGCACATGTATGAATTTCAGCATAAGGAGCCAAAGTAAATTTATATTTATGTATGTTGACTCTTTCATCAAATTCTTGGTATTCTGTGACGATGTTGTTGTGGGAACATCGTACCATGATTGACAACATAACTTAGAACACAATTTTTCAAATGCTATGTGTTTCTCTACGACATATTAAGATGAATATACATACATATGTATACATAGGTAAATATTTGTTGGAATTAAAAAAAATTACTGCATACGCATACATAGTATGTACATATTTCAATATACTCGTATCTTTAATAATGTTAAACTTAAATTTGCACATTTATTAAAAGATAATTTTGTATGTAAAAGTCCCTGAAGAATTATGTATGTACATATGAATGTAAGTTTGTTCTTTGCGTCTGTCTGCAAACTGATTATTGACTTTAAGATGTTTGTTTTTCTTGTTTATCTGCGTATGTGACTAGACTTTGAACTCAGTAACTTTTAGTTGTTATCAGTTTCGTATCTATTGCACCGCATACAGACCAAAGCACATCCATCCCCTGACAATTCTACCCCTTTTTATTGGGTTTCAAATTTATGTAAATATTTAATGGATTTTGTCTAGCGAAAAAGCGCAATAAAATACATATTAACAACTCGCATTATCATTTGAAACTGAAACAAACTACTTCGTAGAATTATTTTAGTTTCAATAATGTCAAATCCAAATACAAATAGAAATTGAAAAATATTAAATTATAATCAAAACTGTGGCGTGCATGTCACAGCCAATATATGTTCTATTCTGTTTGTTAGTAAAGTGTTCCAAGAAACTTTAATATTACAATAAATACACATGAATTTTAGTGTTATCTTTAATGCAACACTTATTGTATTACATTTAATGAATAATATTAATTTTTAGGTGGAACACGATTTTTGAAGTAAAATGGAACAATTAGTTTCCTTTCGTTTATAACGAAGACTAAATACCAAATTTAAGCAATTTCGGTAAAACAATGTACCTAACCCTCAATAAACCGAAATTCTGGAGGTACCGTCCTATGGGGCCTATATCAAAGCGTCGATCTACACCGGCAAATTTCTGCCGCAAAGTTTAGACTCAAAGGAGACTAAATACCAAATTTCCGATATTTCGGTAAGATAATGTGGCTAAAACCTTAAGAATACCGAAAATCAAGCGGTACGCTACTATGGGGGATAGTGGAAGACGTGGATCTACCAATATCAAATTTTAGCAATTTCGATGGATTATTGTGGCCATAAGCTTCAAAATACCGAAAATCGGGAGATACCATTATATGGCACAGTTTGAAAAAATGCAGATCTAGCGTGCAGAAAACAAAAGTCGATGTTTTATTGTATGTATATCCATAATTATGATACGATGGTCACTAAAAAACCTTCTGCCGCCAGGCGCCACTTGACACTTTTTTGGGAAAGTTGAACAATTCACGTACGACCATGTGTTGAGTTGTTTTCAGTGACTTGAAAAAATCACTTTGCAAAAAAATGGAATTTACTTGTGAACATTTTCGTCCGATAATTTTTTACAATTTCCGACGTGAATAATCACGGCAAGAGTGCATCGATCAATCCTATGGCAGTATGAAAAACTGGTATAATGAATTCAATCGTGGCCGACACTCGCCAAAATGCACGAATAATGTAAGAACGCAGTGCTACATTTACCGTGAGATAGAGGCATCCTTGGGCATTTATTCCATCAACTAACTTTTGATATTGCATGAACACTTGGTGACAAAAATAGGGGTTTTCTCGTTGGATCCCCACATCGGTGCAAGAAATTTCAAAAAAAAAAAAAAAAAAAAAAAAATACAATCGCGGCGCTTCAAAAGACGTTTATAATATGGATCCCGGTAGCGAATCATGGAACCCGAAAAATAGCACCAATCGCCATTCTGTAAAAACGTTCAAAAACTATGTTTTTGGTCGTATGTCAAACTGTCCTGAGTACTTAGGCTAAAAACTGTTAAACTTTTTTAAAAAAAAAGTGTCAAATGACGCCTGGCGACACTGCCTGTTGCCTAGGCCAGAAGGTTTTTAGTGACCCTCGTAAGAGTAGCTTTAGATTGATATTTGTACTTCATGTTTTGATATATTTTCTCATTTTGTATTTTTATACCCTCAGCATTTATGCTAACGAGGGTATATACACTTTCCTTCGAAATAATGATTTTAGACCCCAACGATGTTTGGACAAAATCCATTCGAGACAATTGTGAATCGATTTAGCAATGTCCGTCCGTCTGTCTATCTCTCTGTCTGGCTGGCTGGTGCGCACGATAACTCTCGAAAGGATGAACCGATTTGGTCCAAAATTTAGCTTTCGTAATATTTTGTCCAAACTTAGTTTAAGTTCGAAGATGGGTTATATCAGTCCACTCCTTCCGGTACCTCCCCCAGAAAGTTTGAAAATGTTCTGAAAAATTGTGCAACCGATAACTTTTCCACATCGTAAAATTTCTAGCAGACATAGATAAGGTTCCAATATGGACTCAGTCGGTCCACGCCTTTAGGTACTTCCCACAAAAAATTTCGGAAAAGTTCTGTTTAGAAAGGTTAAAAAACCCTATGGCACCGTGTGTAGTGGTTCGATCGCAAGTTAACTCCTGAACAGATCTGTCGACTCGGTCCAAAATTTGGCCTTGTAATATTTTGTCCAAACTTAGTTTGAGTTTGAAGATAAGCCATATCGATCCACTTCTTCAGGTACCTCCCCCAAAAAGGTTCGATAATGTTCGGAAAAAATTGTGCGCCGGGATGGGAGTGACGGATTTGGTCCATACTTTACACGTCCTAATATATCTACCAGAGGGTACCTCCCACACAAAATGTTGGATAAGTCCACTTTAAGACCTGCTCTTGACTAACTTTCTGCAATCGCTGTCTCAATTACAACGGTAAAAGTTTTTTTCATACTTCTTGCGAGACAGCCCGAAAGTTGTAAAAAACCCCTATGGCACCATATGTAGTAGCTGGAGAGCATGATAACTCTCGAACTGATCAACCAATTACGTCCAAAATTTGGTATTCGTCATAGTTTGTCCAAACTTAGTTTAACTTCTAAAATGGTCCTCTCCTTAGGATACCTCCCCCACAAAAGTTCAACATTTGTGTCCAAGTGTAGTTTAGGGTCTGTTCGAAGATCCTTTGGAAATGTATGATGTTCTTTGTGGTCCTGTTTACAGCCATATTATGTTTTCCGTGGACAAGTCCATTCTTTCTGGCATACTGGTCCAAAAGTTGTACGATAACCCACTGAAATGACTAGTGGACGCGTTATCTATCGAAAAGATATGAGTCTCAAAATAAGATCCACTTTCGGTCCATTCTCTCCCCTGCAACACTTTTGATTTTTAATCATAATCCACATTTTTATCTGCAAGTTCAAATGTCCAAAAAGGGCCACAAAATTCTGAAAAGACCATAAATACATTCATCTGTCCGTACATGAAAGTTCCAATTCACATAGGCTGAGGGTATATCTCTGTCGGCAAAGCCGACTGATACTTTTTTACTTGTTACATATTTGCTCTGTTCCAGAACCTGCAAGAAGCTACTATTTTTTACTACGATAACATTTTTTCCTTTATGTTATCGGAAAAAATAGTAAAAATTAGTAGATTCTTGCAGTACTGGAACAAATCAATTATTTTGGTATAACTCCCATAGAACGGTACATCCCGATTTTGGTAATTTTTATGATTTTAGCAGCATTAACCAACCGAAATAGCTGAACTTTGACATTTAGTCTCCGTTGGTGGTACAAGATATTCTGACAGGGAATTGTTGGTACAGGTCCCCTTTTTGCTTTAGCCCCCATAGGACGGTACCGCCTGATTTAAGTAATTTTGATGATTTTAGTCGCATTATACAACTGAAATGGCTGAAATTTGACATTTAGTTTTCGTTAGTGGTATAAAATATTCCAAGAGAGAATTGTCGGTACAGGTCCACTTTTTTATATAGCTCCCATAGGACGCTACCTCCCGATTTTAGGTATTTTTAAAATTTTAAACATACAATTTTACCCGACCAATTCCAAGTGATATCTGATCTTATATTTCAAAATATTTCCATAATCGTTATTTTATTTGAATCAAACTTAAAAAAAGCTTTCTTACCTAATTGGCATATTTTCTACAAATTTATATTCAACCGAAATTCGCAGGTACGAAAGTAAGATGGAATTCTAGACAAGATACGAAAAAAATTAAAGAAAAATAGAAGCGGAACTCGTTGGATTTCCATATTACATTATAAGTGTAATCTTCATTTTGTATTCTTCTACTTTTACTTTAGATAGATGTCGTTCATCTGAATGGTTTAACCAGCAATCGAATAGCAAAGAAGAAAACCTCGTTAGCTTCAACGTGTTTTTACCTACATATTTGTATACCCTTTACCATAATTTGTCATTCTGTTTGTAACTCATCGAAATAACCATTTGCGACCCTATATTGATAATATCCTCTATGTAAAGCAACACCTCGCGAAATTACAATATCCTAGCTTTGTAAGTTATTTTTATAGCCTAAGCATTTATGCTAACGAGGATATTAAAATTTCATACGGGCACAATTTGCCTCATCGAAATACTGGTTTTAGACCCCAAGTAAGCTTTAACGAAATCTCTTTCAGACAATTTGGAGTTGATTCAGCAATGTCCGTCCGTCTGTTTGTCTGGCTAGTGCGCACGATAACTCTCGAACAGTTGAACAGATTTGGTCCCAAATATGGTTTTCGTAATATTTTGTCCAAACTTAGTTTAAGTTCGAAGATGGGCCATATCATTCCACTCCTTCAGGTACCTCAGCGACAAAAGTTCGAAAATGTTCGGAAAATTTGAAAGCACGTTAATAGTCCGGTCAAAATAGACATGCGTATAAGGGGGAAATAGCAAAAATTCCCACAAAGCTGAATTTTGGTGGATAGCTAGGGTTTGCCATTAGAAGCAACGTTCTAAAAGTCCCCATCGATCCCATGTGTGCAAAACAAGTTATTCGGGGTCAAAGGTCATTTTTGGAGGCATTATTCAGTTTTTTTTAATTTTTCTCAAAAACGGTAATACTTAGCAAAAGTCCGCTAAAATAAGAGTTGTAGATTCAATAATTGTCTAAAAGATTGTTCTTTATGATTCTTAAAAAAGACTTACCATTTTCGAGATATCTCGATCTAAAGGTCAAATAAAAAATTAGCCGCGTAAGTACATTATGAGGCGAACCGGTTAAAGTAACGACACTATGTGTTAGATACTTCCGTAAGCTTTCAAAAGATATCCACTTTGCATAATCGGTTCAGTAGAACCGGGTCTAACCCGGTTTTTAAATTTGGCCTTTCGGGTCTAATAACCGGCGAACCGGATCCGCAACCGTTGAAAATTATACATTTCCGTAATCAGCGCAACAAACCCTACCTTCGGACAAAACTTGAAAAAAATCGGAGAGTTTTCGTTGGGGTCGTTCCCGTTGGGCTTTCGATTATACACGTGGGTTGAATGGGCTATTTTTGCATAAAATGACTCTAACATTGAATAACTCTACTAAACACGCTCCGATTTTGTTGGAATTTTTTTAGAAGATAGCTATTATTTCGCTCTCCAAGAAAATATATATTTTTTGGGGGACAGACCTGATTACTTCGCTTATTTTAGCCGGTTAGTCTGAATATGTGCATATTTCCCTTATAAGTGCATAAAAATCATGTGTTTTTTAGAACAGCTATATCTCAAGAATGGTTCCTTCTAAGAAAAAAATTATAAGTGTCAAACTTGTATATAATTTTTCTGTCTACAATATTTACTTTAGTCACTTTTTGATTAGATCAACCGTTTTCAAAAAATATATCCGAAAACCTAAAAACCCTTAAATTTTGACCTTTGACCCCGAATAATTTTTTTTGCACACATGGGCTCGATGGGGACTTTTAGGACGTTGTTTCTAATGGCCGGACTATAACTATTGAACGGAGTAACCGATTTGATCCACACTTTGGACATCGTGAAATTTCTACCAGACGTAGATGAGGTTTCTCCCACTCAAAGTTCAGTTTAGAATCTGCTCGATGTGGTCCTCTATCGACAGGAATTACTCCCATCTTCCACTTCAAAAATGGACTAGTCGGTCCATTTCTTCCAGTACATCCTGCGCAACACTTTTGAGCATCAAACTAAATATGTATTTTTGTCGACAAGTTCATACTTCCAAAATGGGCATTAAAATTTGCGTAGCCGGTATTAGATTCGATATTGTCAATAGATGAACGTTTCAATACACACATGCGGATGGTATATCTCTGTAGGCAAAGCCGATACTTTACTTGTTTTATAAATATTTATTTAAAAATATTTTAGAGCTACAATTTTGCCTCCGAGAGCAAATTAAAATCCCTAGCGGCTTAGGAGATATGGGCCACATAAAATGATCCCTTTTGACAAGAAGGCCTCAAAACTTTGGGGGCCCATAGCCGCGAAAGTGGAAGTGATGGGGAAAACGCCAGGACATGTGTCTTTTTATTTTTAGTCTTCTATCAAGCTGCGGTGTCAGAATATGGTTAACTTTTCTTCATGTCGCACAGTGATATGGAATAAATTATTTCGATTTCTTTGAAGAATTTCATGTAAATATTTATTTAAAAAGCTAGGATATTAACATATTTCAAAGGATTTTTTAGCATTTAATTTTTCACTAACATTTTTGATATCCTTGTAACCCTTGAATTCAATAATTTATAATTTTTATATAAAGCCAATACTCTCCACTTTAACATGACACCAATGAATGTTGTCCTTTGAAATTTGAATACCTTTTGAAAGGTCAACTATAGTTTTAGACGTATATAGTCCGGTTAATGTTGAAATTTTGACTGTCGGACCGTGTAATGACAGCGAAATTGCTAAAATTTCGTATTTAGTCTTCTTTGGGAGTAGAAAATTAGCCCCTAGGAATTTGTCGCTATAAGTTTACGTTTTGATATAGACCCCGATTTTCCATATTTTCCAGGTTTTAGCCACATTATCAAATTATTATTCCACGTTATTATTGTTATACCCTACACCACTATGTGGGGAGGGTATTATAAGTTGGTTTTGGCCAAAAAGTTTGTAACGCATCGAAATAATGGTCGTAGACCCATACTTATATATACCAAAATGAATGCCTCGACGAGCTGAGTCGATCTGGCTATGTGTGTCCGTCCGTTAGTCCGTCCGTCCGTCCGTCTGTCCATCTAAACCTTGTAATCACGCTACAGGTCGCAATTTTAATCGGATCGTCACGAAATTTTGGATGTTGATGGGGGTCCCGGAGGGGAAGGAGCCTTTTGATTTTGGTGATGGTCGGATAATATTTAGGGGTCGGAATTGGCAACAAACTTATGTGGATAAAAAGACAACGTTTTTTTTCCAAAGCGAATATCTCAGCTTATATATGGGGTATACCAAAAGCAGAACCTGGCCATGAAAGTTGAAAATATCACCTTTCTAACGATGTAAAGTAGGTTCTCGTAGGTGATCAAACAACGAATATATCGCAACAGCGGCTAATAGAACCCAACTTTTTATTTTTACGATTTTAATAATAATGACGAATATCGCAGCTTTGGTTCGGGACCTTCCAAAAGCAAAGTCTGACAATTAAAGTAAAAAATCCCATCATTAAAATGATGTAAAGCAGGTTGGCGTAGGTATCCAAATAACGGAGATATCGCAATAGTCGGTAATACATCCCATTTTTCCACTTTTTTGGAAATCACACTACAGGTCGCAATTTTAATTGGATCGTCGCGACATTTTGGGTGTAATTGGGTTCCCACAGAGGGAAAAACCTTTTGATTTTTGATAATGGTCGGATATTATTCAGGGGTCGGAATGTGACAAAAAACATATTTTCAACATCCAAAATTTCGTGACGATCCGATCAAAATTGCGACCTGTAGCGTGATTACAAGGTTTAGATGGACAGACGGACAGACGGACGGACTGACGGGCGGACACATATAGCCAGATCGACTCAGCTCGTCGAGACATTCATTTTGGTATATATAAGTATGGGTCTACGACCATTATTTCGATGCGTTACAAACTTTTTGGCCAAAATCAACTTATAATACCCTCCCCACATAGTGGTGTAGGGTATAAAAATACCAACGTTTTATTTCAAAGATAATATCCCCCTTCTGTAGGAGGTATATCGAAAGCAAAACCTGGCAAGGAAAGTAGAAAATATCACCTTTACAACGATGTGAAGTAGGTTGTCATAGGTGGTCAAACAACAGAGATATCGCAATAGTCGGTAATGCATCCCTTTTTCTATTTTTTGGAATCACACTACGAAGTTTTGATCGGATCCTCACAAAATTTTGGGGGTTGATGGGGGTCTAACAGAGAAAGAACCCTATTGATGGTTGGCATACATCCCACTTTTCCATTTTTTATTTGGGTTGTACAGTCGATGCATTTAAATGCGTTTCAAAAAATTGACCTGTGTTATTGAAGACATTCAGAGCAAAGGCGCTAAGCTATCCCAATGTTAATATTTTGAATTTTATTAGTCAAAAGCTTATGAACAGGGGTAGTGGTGTAGGGTATCACATAGTCGGGCCCGACCCGACTATAGCCTTGGCTCACTTGTTTTATCTTAACATGTTACACTTGACATTACGGTCAATGGCCTTCCCCCAATAACACTGTGCAACATTTTGTAAGTGATCTTGTGCAAACAATTCGAACTGAGGATTTTTTGAAAGTACAGACCCAAACGACAAGAAACTCTAGTTGGGTTTTATTGTGTCACATCCAGCTCGGAGTTTATGGCCCCATCTAAACATGGTTAAATATTGAGTTTTTAAGAAAATTCGGGGCTATATCTCTGAAACCAATGCGAATCTTCTTCTGACCTCTGAAGCAAATTTGTAGGTAAGGACAATAATAAAATATTTGGAGAAATAATGAACTCGAAAAACTACATTTATTGCTTCAGATTTCAAAATATATGCAAAAATGCCCCAATTTTTATACATTTCGCACCGTATCTCCAAAGCTGTTAATTTTTTCTGAATATTTTCTTTCTGAAAAATATTCCCTGGAATGTAATACACAAGTCTTCAGAACATGTCATTGTTGTAAAATGCCTCTATCCTATTGTTTTCAGTACATTTTTCAACGACGATTTAATAAAAATGTCAACAATGTAGTGAAATCCGAAATGGGAGAATAAACAGTTGGTGTGAACTGTGTTTGAAATGCGTGTTGTAAAAGATATGATGCAAAATACCGCTGAAACAACATGAAGTAAGCCTTTTAGAGTTTCAAAATGTTCTAAAGAATTGTTGAGAACTTTATTTGGAAGATTTGTTCAAAAAGTTACTTGGATCAACTCCCAATAGTTTAGCTGATACTGACCAGAATTTCAGCAATTATGTAAAATTTGCTATATTGTATAGATATTGATGCCCTATATGGAGTTTTTCTTATGTGGTTTTTCAAAAGATAAGTTCTACTAATTTAGGGCTAAAATATTGGTAAAGACAGCAAGGCCAAATTCCTATTCGTTTCTGAGATAAAGGCCTGATAAATGCAAAACAAAAAAGTGTAGATTTAGCCCGGTTTAGATGAGGCCATGAAATCCAAACTGGATCTGACAGGACAAAACCCTACTAGGGTTTTTGTAGTCTAAATATGTTCTTTCAAAAAATGCATGCTAGAAGTTGTTTGCATTTTCAGTGTTGCATAGTGTAATTTAGTACGTTTTCTATCTATATCTTCATCCAATACCAAATTGTAACAAATTTATTACTTTTCCTACTCTTATAGCTCATTTTTCCATGGTGAACTTCTTGCCTCAACCCTACACATCAACAGTGATCCTCATTCAAAATTTCGGAATCCCTGTTCTATTCTTTCACCCAATAATAATGTGTACCAAATTTAGTGCTTTTTTATACCCTACACCATAATATGGAGGGTATAATTAAATTTGTCATTCCGTTTGTAACACATCGAAATATTCATCGGAGACCCTATAAAGTGTGTATATTCTTGATCAGGGTAACATTCTAAGTCTGTAGGAGGTAAAAACTTTTCCGACTGAAATTCGTCGGTATAGGTCCACGTTTCGATATAGCAACCATAGAATGGTGCCTTTCGATTTTCGTAATTCTGAAGGTTGTGACGCCAATATCCCACCCAAATCATTGAAATTTGTTATTTAGTCTTCCATGGGGTTATAAAATATTCCAGAAGTTAATTATCAGTTAGTTATATCCGCCATGAAAGCGTACCTCTTGATTTTCGTTATTTCGTTATTTCTTTGAGTCTAAAAACTTTTCGTCAGAAATTTCTCGGTATAGATCGACGTTCTGATATAGCCGCCATAGAACGGTACCTCCCGAAGGTTAGCCACATTGTTTCACCGAAATATCTGAAATTTGGTATTTAGTCTTCGTGGTGGAGTGTAAAACAACTTCGGTCCAGCCGAACTTAACGCCGTTCTTACTTGTTACACCATATAATACTTATTTCCAAAGCAAGGTTCTTATTTAACCCTACCCACCAGCAGTGACCCTATTATCAAACAGATGGATTTTACGTGTTCACTGTTTTTGTTCTTAATGACAAGAGCTACAAATTTCTCTCCGAGAGTAAATTGAAATTGTTAAGGGCTTAGACGATATGAACCTGAGATCCCTTTTATGATCCCTTTTAACATCAAGGCCTCAAATCTTTGGGATGGGCCATAACTTTAAACTTTCTATAATCTGTGTACTACTGACATAGCAAAATTAACTCTTAAATTTTTTGTTTTCTAAAATTTAATTTTCAGCACTAAGAAGAATTTAGCGAGTATTAAGCCTTACAGACTATATTATTTTAGTCCTAAATATAGTACGTACATACGTACGTAGATATCTCATTAGATTGACGTAACAAGAGGACCGCATAAGAAATACTTATACATATTTACATATTTTAATTTACCAAGTTTGCCTTGCCACCGCCGACTAGGTAGGTTGTGCTGTGCCCTTAAAATAAATTCCTTTTAATTAAAGTAAAATTATTTATAACATCATTATTATGCGTTAAGTAGAAAAGTTGTGACTTAAATTTGCCTCTGTTTCTTCATTCTTGTCTTTTCTAGGTTATTGTCTATCCAACACGTGACAGTTTACAGTTTGTGGGAGCCATATCCATATTGGCAGGCATCTGGTTGCTGGCCTTGTTGCTGGCATCTCCCATGTTTATTTATAAACGTCTAATACATGCTGACATTCCACCCGTTCTACAGGAACTCGGCATACACGGTGTCTCGTTTTGCATAGAAGATTGGCCACTGAATCATGGCCGCTTTTATTATTCCATGTTTTCGCTGTGCGTCCAATACTTGGTGCCCATACTAATAGTGTCGGCTGCCTATTTTGGCATTTATAACAAATTAAAAAGTCGCATTACCGTGGTTGCTGTACAGGCCTCATCCCAGCGCAAGACGGAGCGGGGACGGCGTATGAAACGCACCAATTGCCTGCTCATTAGCATAGCTGTGATCTTTGGGGTGTCGTGGCTGCCGTTAAACTTTTTCAATTTATATGCAGACATGAAACGGGGAGCGGTGACCAACAGCATGCTGGTGGCATATGCCTTTTGTCACATGATTGGCATGAGTTCGGCGTGTTCGAATCCCCTGCTCTATGGATGGCTGAATGATAATTTCCGTAAAGAATTTCAAGAATTATTATGCCGTTATAAAGAAAACACTAATATTGCTCTTAATGGTCATACAACAGGAGGTGGACAGTCGCGGCGGAAACGAAAGAATGCCGATATATCAAAGGGTGACCTAAAGCTATTGAGTAGTGTGGGCGTTGGTGCAGCAGCTGGAACTGGTGCTGGTGGTGATGGGGATGGACATATGACCAGTGGCTTTTTGGGCATTGGAAATTCAAATAATAATATTGGTGGCGGTATGCGTAGCGCTGTTACAGAATCTGTGGCTTTAACAGAGAATCCCATGTCAATGGAGGTTACCACAACTGTTGTGATCCGGTAAATTCACCCAACTTATGACAAACAATAAATAAATAGTTAATGAAAATTCAAAAAATATACTTCCTGTACATGCAGACACACCCACACATATTCACATACATACATACGTACATATAGATGCATACAAACAAAGTCATTGAATCAAATTCAGTGCAAATTCCATGAAACGAATAAAAATCAAATACAAAAAAAAAATTATTTTAAATAACGAAAACAAAAAGGAAACACGTTAATTTTTAAAACCATATTTAATTGTAACCAAAAACAACAACAACGACCAACACAACTCTTTGCAGGTTATACCACTACAAAGACTATCCAATTTGCACATACCGACATTTATTGTAAAAAAATAATTATCTTTACCTTTTCTCCCAACAATCCAGATTTCTTCCGCATAGTCCTCAGATTATTTATATTTGTAAAAAAAGAACCATTGTTGATGTATTTGATGTCTATTTCCTATTGGCTGTAATTGCATGATGATTAATGTAAATATTTACAAAACATAACTTTGTAGTTGTATTTATCTTTGATTAAGATTGTTTTTTTTCGTTTTTATTTTAAGAATTACTAATATTAACAACAACAATAATAAAAACAAACTCGAACGAAGTGTAAAAATCTACAAAATTGTTTAATTTTTAATTTTTGCTTCCGTATTATTATAGTGCTTTACGATTTTCAGGAGGTGATGAATCGATTGTCGAAGAAAATCTCAAAATTTTTACTCGTCAATTATTCCTGTTTCCAATTTTTCTACTCAAGCAAAATACAGTTATGTTATGGAAAGAACTCAATAATCAAAATTATTCCTGAAATTTCTCACAATGGATTCGCGAAAAGTCAAATTTATTTAGAACAAGACAATTTTTGTTTTTTTGTTTTTGTTTTAAGTAACGCAAGTTTCATGTAAAACTGAAAAAGGACCGCTAAAACAAGATTTTATTGATTTCATGTCTTTAGGAACCGCACCTAAAATCTTCTGAGCGACATTTTTGGAGGACATTTCGAAGTTATACAAGTCCATTTAGTGGTACTTTTATGGCGGTTAAATAAAGGACGAAGAGGACATGGAAGGAAGTTAGAAGGTTGAAGTTTTACTTGACTGAGGTCATGAAAAAGCTAAAACAACAGTAAACAAAGGTATCACGCTAAATACAAATGCCAAATATGGTCTCCAGCAAAAAAGAAATAAATAATAACAAGTAAAAAGTCGTTAAGTTTGACCTGGCCGAACTTTTTATACCCTCCACCATAAAACTAACTAACTGAACTAAAATTCCTGTCCACAACTAAAATTCCTGTGCAAACATGTTAATCAAGTAAAAAAGTATCAGTCGGCTTTGCCGATATACACTGCACCCCGCTTAACTACCTCCCATAAAATTCCAAAAGAATGAGGCAGTTATGCGGGAAAGGCAGTTACGAAAATCCCGCATAGCTACCTCATATAGGTAGTTATAAAAATCTCATCTCAACCTTACGAAAATGACAACAATTAGAACATAATCGTCAAGAAACAAAACGGTGCATAGTAGAATAGTTCATTTCAAGTCTAAAAATATATAAGATACATCTTTGTGCTTATTTCAGCTTGAGTCCATATTTGTTTTACAGTGGGTATGAAATTGATTAGTTGCGGGCGGAGGGTAGGGAATACTATAGTTTCAGTTGTCACCAAACAACTTCATCAGTTCGCTTTTCCGCCGACTCTGTATCGATAAACAGGTCAATAAGCCCATCCAGCAAATTAAACAAAATGAGAAATTTGCTGTATGGCCCTACAGCTGATTACCCTACAATTTGAGTCGAACTGAAGAATTTCATATCCACCACTGTTTTTATGTCGTCTTTGCTTTGCAAAGAATACGAACATAGGAATGTGCTTCAATAAGCGGGGGTAAAACAACGAGAAAGTTGTTGATATGAATTCTTTAGTTCGACTCAAATTGTAGGGTAATCAGCTTTAGGGCTATACAGCAAATTTCTTATTTTGTTTAATTTGCTGGATGGCTTACTAACCTGTTTATCGATACAGAGTCGGCGGAAAAGGGAACTGATGAAGTTGTTTGGTGACAACTGAAACTATAGTATTCCCTACCCTCCGCCCGCAACTTATCAATTTCATATACACTGTAAAACATTTTACCAGTGCCGGTAATAAACCGATAAAAGTATTATTAAATGTTCCTTTTGGGGAAAAATATTTGACGGGCAAATATCCGAATTGGGTACTTATCGAAAAGTAGTTAACCGGGACAGTTTGAACTCATTTATATGAAAAAACTTTGGGGATTTAGGTTTGTGAGGCGATTAAGCGGGAAAGGCAGTTAAGCAAAGAGGTAGATAACCGGGGTGAAGTGTATATCTATTTAAACTTTCATCTACGGACAGATCGAAAGTGTCAGGGACGTACGCAGGATTTCATTTCGGGGGGGGGGGGGGGGGGGGGCACAACTTGACCAAAAATCATGAAATTAAAAAATGTTGTGTAGCGTTACATAAAGCTATTTTAAATGGTTTTTAGTTTATTTTATATGAAATATTGACACAAAGTATATAATTTCAACAGAGAGTGAGTTTACAATATTATAGTTATAAGTTTAAAATTTGGAACAGAGTAAAATGCAGCATATCATAATACGTTCAGTATAGTCCCCATACAAAAGTTACGCCTGGTATTTTGAAGTTTTTAACCAAATTCTCCAACAAAATTGACGCAATAACTAAAAAATCTTTAAAATGAATATTACACATGTAGGTTTACGTTTTGGTGTATCCCAGAATTTTTAACCACAGTAGCTCTTATTTGGCATTTTAGCTTCCATTTTAAAGATTTACAATATTTTTTATTCTTCGAAGTACATAGTCCCATTAAAAAAGTTTTGTGTTATTTTTGCCTTATTAAGTTATCAATTGGACACATTTTACCGCGAGGACTGATGCTGATAAGAAGATCTATCTAAAAAACCTATTAATGTTATTTGTATACCATTAATTAATTGGAATAAATAACTCCAAAAAAAAAAGAATTACTCTCAATCCCCGAGTGCAGATTAGACTTGTAGCGAACATTTCCAATAAAACATTGCAAGCTATTGTAAGAAAATAATATTCTTTTATGTCATAAAACACGAAAACTTTACTATTTTACCAGAAGTTATAGTCATTTTCAGTAGTAAAATTTGTAGATTCTTGAAGGTTCTGGAACAAGCATTTAGAACAGAAAACATTTTTATCAGGAGTCGGGCGATACCAACTACGAATCACATACTCCGAATTCTACACGCAGTACTGTTTGGGACTACTAAACCCACATTCGGGCTCTGCAACATTTTAGCTAAGTCCTGACAAAATAGGTTAAGTCGGAAAAACTCCATCTGATATCCCAATGGTTGTTCCGCCTTATTTCTACCTTAATTATACGATTAGATGTTTATGAACTCGATGACATTTAAAACTTTCCAATGACTATGACCAAAGATTATGCACTTCAAGTAAAAAAGAATCAGTCTTAAAAGTATAGACTTTTATCTATAGACAGATCGAATACGAGCTTCATAACCAATATCTCCGTCCTAAAAATTGTGTAGTTAGAGAGTTTTAGAATTTCGTTGTCTTTTTAGGACGTATACACTTTCCGACAAAAATATCGAAACATTTGGGTATAAAACTTCACGATTGTGAGCGTTGCGAATAAATGTTTATATTGTGATCATAAATTTGACTTCGATAAGAGTGCAAAAAAGTTTTGCCCCTTTGTGGAGAAGATACGTGCAAGAATGGTCCATTTCGGAAGTGGACCTAACTTTGGAAGTCATTCCGTTTGATAGTTATGGTGTCAATCCGTCATTTTAGTTGGTCATGGTAAGATTTAGAGCTTTTGAACCGTTATGTCAGGAAGCATCCACTTACCCACGAAAAATAGAATATCGCTGTAAACAAGACCGCAAGGAGTAGCATTGGCAAACATGCCCAATGGATTCCTGAACAGCCCTTATATTGCACTTATTTTGAAATTTTGTGAAGGAAGTATCCCGAGAGTATTGTTGTCCATTAGAACTCTCTTGGTACTTGATATACATTATGTACGTCCGGAAGTAATTTTAGGATGTTCAAAGTTTCGGTGAAATCGGATATTGAAATTTAATATGGGAGGTAACGGAAGGAGGGAACCGATATAATCCATATTCGAACCTAATCTATGTCTCGAAGAAATCGGTTTGGACCTTCGACAAAGGTAGACTTGTGAGAAAAAAGGAGTGGACCGATATGACTTTAACGTTTGGTTGATCCGTTCGAGAGTTATCATGCGCTCGAGCCAGACAGCCGAAAGAATTGGGCTAAATCGACACTAAATTATTTGAAGCGGATTTTGTCGAAACATATGAGAAGTCAAAAGCCATTATTTCCATGAGGTACATTTTTATCGTTAGCCTAAAGCCCGAAATTACAGCAGATTTTAATACAATTTAACCAATGTTTGAGCATTAATTTTGTTTGTGGTTGTTTTTAGCTACAACTTTGTTAATGATAGGAAAAAAAAATGCAGTTGGGTATGCTACTTATAGCAGATATTATCACTTTATGACGCACAACAATAAATTTTTCTCCATAAAATAAAATAATAAAAAATAACGTAGTAAAACAATTTTCTTATTGGTTTTAGAGATATGCTCCACAGAAACACTTGATATATAGTACATTTTGTCCAGAAAACATGTCATTTCATGCACTTCCAATCCGCACAATACTAAACACGTAATTTTTTGAATTGAAGTAATACAGATTTCACTGGAAGTTTTCTCAAAAAGAGTATTTAAACAAAAAAATTTTTTAATTAATTTCTCGTTAGAGACGAGCTTACTGACCAAGATGCTTTTTGAAAAAGGAAAGCCGACGATACGAACCCACACAATCACCACTGTGTGACATGCATGTTTCGCCTTTGGTTTAGGAAGGCTCCTCAGACACATCGACTGTGGGGCGGCTTCGCTATCCTCTAACTTATTTCCTCTTTCAAATGCAAGTTGTTTTTTACAAAGTTGAATTTTTTGTTCAAATCTTTGTATGGCTTTCATGACAAACGCTTAGCGTAGCCTTTGAAGTTATGAGTTTGGTTCTGAACACTAACACGCCGTGACAACACTTTTTTCCATGTGTGTTTTCAAGACGTGGGTTCAAAAAATTCAACTTTGTAAAAAAACAACTTGCATTTGAAAGAGGAAATAAGTTAGAGGATAGCGAAGCCGCCCCCACAGTCGATGTGTCTGAGGAGCCTTCCTAAACCAAAGGCGAAACATGCATGTCACACAGTGGTGATTGTGTGGGTTCGTATCGTCGGCTTTCCTTTTTCAAAAAGCATCTTGGTCAGTAAGCTCGTCTCTAACGAGAATTAATTAAAAATTAATAAAAAAATGACCTTCGCCTAATAGGAAAAATTGTCAAAAAAAAATTTAAATATTTCTTAGACAACTTGTTCATAAAGAAAAATTTTGGGTACAAGACATTCAGAACAATCTAAGTTTTCATTTGAAAATTCCAAAAGTAAAAAATTATTTTAGTGAAAAAACGTAATAGTTTCTTAAAGTAGCTCAAAAAATTTTAGTCGACAAACCATTCGGGGGGGGCCGGGCCCCCAGTGCCCCCCCCCCCCCTGCGTACGTCCCTGGAATGTGTTTAGGGCCTTTTCGGAATTTTGTGTCCTTTTTGGACATTTGAGCTTCCCTACAAAAATGTGGATTAGGATTAAAGTGCAAAAAGTCTTTCGGAGGAGGTATTGTATGTATAGAGTATGGGACCTTCCCTCTGATAAAACTTCGTAGTTGAGGCAGCGAATGCAAGTTGCTTCAGCAAAAATCAAAGCGATTCGAGGAAAGTAAATTTATCCGAAATTTGTGTGGGAGTTACTCGAAGGTGGGGACAAATATAATCCATCGAATCCATTCGAACCTGATGTATATCTGGTAGATATATTAGGATGTGTGGGTGCCACCGTGGTGCAATGGTATGCACGCCCGCCTTGCACGGAGAAGGTCAGTGGTAAAATACCTCTCAGTAATGTTGGCGACATTTCCTGAGTATTTCAGCCTTGAAAAAACTTCTACAAGTGGTGTCTTAAGGCACGGCCGTTCGGACTCGGCGATAAATAGTAGGTCCCATATCATTGAGCTTAATATGAATCGGGGTGCACTCTTTGATATGAGAGAAGTCTCCCTTGAAATCTCCCTTGTCCCATATGGGATGTTGTGGAACAATGTTTTTTATTAGGATGTGTAAAGTATGAACCAAATCGGTCATTCCTTCAATAGTTATAGTGCGCACAATTTTTCCGAACATTTTTGAACTTTTGTGGGGGAGGTACCTGAAGGAGT
This sequence comes from Musca autumnalis, assembly GCF_047663935.1. NCBI lineage: Eukaryota > Metazoa > Arthropoda > Insecta > Diptera > Muscidae > Musca > Musca autumnalis. Next base: position 267,474,087 of record NW_027411644.1, read on the forward strand.
GGACCGATATGGCTTGTCTTCGAACTTAAACTAAGTTTGGACAAAATATTGGACCGAAACGGCAGATCCGTTTCGACGGTTATCTTGCGCTCCAACCACTACATAGGCGTTTTTTTTTGCAACTTTCATGCTGTTTTCTCAAGAGGTTATGGACTTGCCCCCTGATGAAAACTTGTACCGTCGTATAGGGGACATACGATACAATTTGTAACAACAAAAATGAAGCGATTCGAGAGGCAGGTCCTAAACTGAGCTTTTCCGAAAATTTGTGTGGGAGGGAGGTACCCGAAGCAGCGGACCGATTGAGTTCATAATGGAATCTCATCTAAGTCTGTTAAAAATTTCACAATGTGCAAAGTGTGGATCAAATAGGTTACTCTCTTCAACTCCAAATTGTCTAAAACGGATTTTGTCCAAACATACATTTTGATCTAAAACAATTATTTCGATGAGGCACATTTTGCCCGTATGAAGTGTATATACCCTCGTTAGCAGATGGTACCTTATTATGAGGGCTATATCAAAGCGTGGACCTATCTTGACATTTGGTGTAAAAAAAATGTTGTAACTGCAGGGAACCTCAAATTTCAAACTACGGGTGGTTCTGTCAAACAATGTAGGTAAGTCCCTCCAAAATACCGAAGATCGGGAGGCCGTTTACATGGGGGCTATACCAAAACATGGACCCATGTTGCTAATTATTTGTGGAGAAGTGTTGTGACCACTAGGATCTCAAATGTCAAATTAATTAAAAACTGTAGCTAAAATCCTCAAAATGCTGAAAATCGGGAGGTACCTTTATAAGGAGGCTATATTAAAGTATGGACCTATCTTGACAATTTTTGCGAAAAGTTTTGCAACTGCAGGGAAGCTCAAATGTCAAATTATGCTTAGTTCTGTCAAACAATGTAGCTAAGACACTCAAAATGCCTAAAATCGGGAGGTATCGTTTATATGGAGGCTATTCAAAGTATGGACCTATCTTCAAAATTTTTTGTGGAAAAGTTTTTAACTGCAGGGACCTCAAATGTCAAATTACGCGTAGCTCTGTCAAACGATGTAGCTAAAACCCTCAAAATACCGAAAATCGGGAGGTACCGTTCTATGGGGACTATACCAAAACATGGACCTATGTTGTTGCGGAGAAGTGTTGGGAACACTGAGAAATGTCAAATTACAGGTAGCTCGGTTAAAAATTTTAGCTAAAATCCTCAAAATACCAAAAATCGGGAGGTACCGTTATATTGGGGTTATATTAAAAAATGGACCTATGTTGACAGTTTTTGGTGAATTAGTTTCTTAACCTCAAAGAACCCTAAATGTCAAATTACAGCTATTTTGTTTAAAAATTTTAGCTAAATACTCAAAATACCGAAAATCGTTTTATGATGCTATACCAAAACGTGGGCCGATATAGCCCATCTTCTAACTTGACTTGCCTATGACGAAAACACAATCTGGTGGAAATATATTGCGTTCTAGCTCAATTATTGTGGACGCTAGAGTGATTACAACACACGGACATGGCTATATCGACTCAAGAATAAATGGGGATATCTGATTGAAATTGGACACTTTTTCAAAATTACATTTTTGATGTCCTTTATTCTTTGCCGTGGTGATGTTGCTCATCAGCAAAATATTTTTGTATATTTTTAGGGTTTGTTTGACTAAATATCGCGCCTTTAAAAAAGAAGAATTCTGTAAAAATATATGCAAAAAAATATTCATAACTTCTTTAATATTGTTCCAAATAAAAAAATCTTTTTTCGTATTTTTATTTTTGTATCAGCTGGGCTTGTATGCAATTTTCGCGATTTAATATTTAAAATAAATTGTTAGCAATGATAGTATCCTTCGGTTTCTTGAATTTTTTTTATATTAAACTACGATTAATTACAAAAATGTTAAGTCCTATTTGGTAGTGGGATTCGAATAATTACTATTTTTTCTTAATTTTATAAATTTGTCAATAAAGTTTTTCCTAAATACCACTGCACTATTGGTAATTTGGACAGGTTTTTAGGCAAAAAGTAGTTTTTTGCACTATTTATAACGCGAGTTTTCTAATTTGATTCGAAGAAAGAACATGTCAAATTCTATGGATGTGCAATTTGTCTTCAAAAATATTTAAAACTCGCGGTATAAGTCAAATCAACATTTCGAAGACAAAATAAAAAATGTTAGAAAAGTTTAAAATTCAGAGCAGAATATAAACGCAATTTCTAAGAGTTTGGTAATAATCAAATACAAAGATATGATATTCAGTGGAATGGTGGCGGTGTGTACTTTCTGTTTTAAGAAATAATTTTCTTCAGAATGTTTGTTACAGCAGAAAAAAACCGTTATATAGGATACAACCTAAGAATTATTAGTTACAAAATTATAGTTTTATATTACAGACGAAGTCTCCCTTGTCCCTTCGGGGATGTTGTGGGAACATATGTATGTATGTATTACAGACTTTTACAAATTTGTCCAACTTTGTCTGAAATTCTGCCACCGCGAATATCTTCAGCAAAGGGTTCTGAATCAAATACATAATTACCAAGGTGCGATTTTTTTTGCGTTTTTTGAGTTATATCACTTTTTGAAGGTGCATCCTTTTAGAAAAAATATTTTTTTTTAATTTTTTTGTTTGGTGAAGGAAATATTAACCACAAAAAAGCATCCGATTTGAACTTAAACGACATTTTGTTTAAAGAAATATTCAACAAGTGTTCTAAAAATGTACAGACGTGGTTTGGTCAACATTTTTGTTAATTATAGCCGTAATATGTTCTAACTAGGAATCATGCGTGATTTATTTGGTCCTTTTAAAAAATAATATATATAAAGATCTTTTCGCGAATCAATATTTTAAACATATCAATGTTTATTTTTTGGCGGATCAGTATTTTAGTTCATTGTAACCGTTTTTCTTTTATTTTACCAGGAACGAATAAAATAGGTAAAATGAGAGTAGGGGTAGGGAAAAGAAAATTTGTTCGTTATATCCGGCGTTCGTTATAAACGTGTTCGTCTGTAGAATTCTTATTAAAGCTTACTTTTAAATATCTTATGTTATAATATTTGAAACAGTGCTTAAATTCGTAGCTATTCGCTTGTACTTAAAAGCGGTTCTGAAAATCCTAATAAATTGTAAATATTCTACTCGCGGGGTAACAATTTTTGTTCTTTATAATCGTGGTTGTTTTAAGAAGTTGTCTGTTCAAATATTAAGAAAAAATCTTTGGAAACAAAAACTTTGTTCGCTATAAACGTAGTTTCTTATAACCGATGTTTGCTATATCCGAATTTTACGGTAAAATTCTTTGTTTTATCTTTCTTTTGCATACAAAGCATTAAAAATGTATAAAAGCCCATATGTCCACCGCTATTAATTTTTGCCTCAAAAACAGGCCAAATTACCTATAGTGCACTGTGCAAAATATGCATTTATTAAGATTTGTTTTGTTGTTTTATTTAGCAATTTATCTTAAAAACTTTTTCATTTTGCGATTTTAAGAATGGTTTAGCAATTACTGTACCATCATTAGTGGGTATTACATAATTGTTGGAAATAAAAAAGTACTTGTTATTTAAAAATCCGACGAAATCAAAATCAAATAAAAAGCAGAATGGAAGTCAGCTCTTATAGCAAATTCAGGAGAAGAAACGGGCCACAGACCCTCACCACCATTCACTCCATCCAACATCTCAAACGACTCCTCAAGTATAGAACCATTTAGAACCTCAAGTATAGAACCATGGGCAAAAAAAACGTATTTGGAGAAAAATTCAACTTTTTATTTTAAACCTAAGAGGTATACCAAAAGAAAACCCTGGCAATGAAAGAAGAAAATATCACCTTTACAACAATGTAAAGTAGGTTTTCGTAGAAGATCAAGCAACGGAGATATCGCAATAGTCGGCTATGCATGCCATTTTTCCATTTTTGTAATCACACTACAGGTCGCAATTTGGATCGGATCGTCACGAAATTTTGACAGTTGATGCGGGTCCCACAGAGGAAGATGCCCTAAGTTTGGGCAAAAAAACGTATGTTGAGAAAATTCAACGTCTTATTCGTATGCGAATATATCACCTTCTAGTAGGAGTATTCCAATGGCAAAGCCTGTCAACGGATGAAGAAAATATCACCTTTACAGTAATGTAAAATACCCAGGCGAAGGTGGTCAAACAATGGAGCTATCACACCTCTCGAAATTTTGAGAGTTGATGCGGGTCCCACAGAGGAAGAAACCCTACGTTTGGTGATGGTCGGATTATATTCCGGAGTCGGAATGGGCAACAAATTTATGTTGAGAAAATTCAACTTCTTATTCGTATGCGAATATATCAGCTTCTAGTAAAAGTATTCCAACGGCAAAGCCTTTCAATGGATGAAGAAAATATCACCTTTACAGTAATGTAAAATAGGTAGGCGAAGGTGGTCAAACAATGGAGCTATCACAATAGTCGCCAATGCATAAAATTTTTCCATTTTTTGTAATAACGCTACTGGTCGCAATTTTGATCGGATCGTCAAGGAATTTTGTTGGTTAATGGGGGTCCCAGAGAGGAATGAGCATATTGAGTTTGGTGGTAGTCAGATAATATTCCGTACAAAAATGTTTACTAGTGAAAATCTTATGCACAGGGATAGTGGTGTAGGGTATCACATAGTCGGCACCGCCCAGACTATAGCCTTTGCTCACTTGTTTTATTTTTTTAATTTTTCCCATCTATGAACATTGTGGTTTCAGAATCCGCGTAAACTTCCCACGTGTAAGCACCTTTCATTTAAATTTAGTTCAGGCGCACCGTGTATAACATTAAGGACAGAAGCATTAAATAATGAGTCCATTGCGCATTACAGTTTACCTTGAATCGTGTTGTTACATACATATTTTTTTTAGAAAATTTCTTTAATAACCGTAAATACTTACTTTTATTTTAAAGTTATGTGGTCTCTTGGCAACAAAAATATTGTTGAAATGCAATCATGAAGTATCCTTAATAATTTCTGGAGAAAATTCATTCTGATTTTTTGGTTTTATTCGACCTTTATACTTATTTTTAAAATTATTGATTTAATCAATAATTTCGAACATTCATTCCGGCATTATTTTACAAACCGCATTACATTTTCAGTCAACAGTGCTTAACGAATATTCTCCATTTGCATAGCTTCCTGCTAAAAATACATTCATTGTAAATAGTGAAATGTAATGATACTGAAATATGTTTTAATTAATTGTCTTGTTAGTCCTGTCAGAACAATGAATTCCATTTGAATACTTTGTTACCGTACTATAATTACATTGTTTTCCACATACCTATTTATGGTTCATTGCGTTCATTTAAGAAACTCTATAGCAAACAATTGTCATTAATTTGCGATCCAAACCGTCAACAATAAAAATTAAATAATAACATTTTTTTAATTAGTCCACATGCGATTGTTTTATAACAAGAATTCACTCCAATTTACTTTTGATAGAGCCCACCAAAAGTCCTTTCGAGTGAAATCTGTTCATCCATCGTCCGGTGGCTACACGAATGACTGACAATTTTGTATGATGCATTGTTTTTTTCCATTCAGTTCGTTCAAAAGTTATTGATTGGCATTTTTGTTGTTTTTCGTTTTCAGAGCATTCAATGAGTTTTTATGTGTATGTATGCCGTTAATGTTTGTAGCATATGTAAATGTATATTAAATCTTAAATAGTTATTTATATTCCTATTAAATTGTAATAAATTAAAAATTGAGTAGCATAACGATTTTCCTTGGATTTTCTCCTTCCAATTTGAAATGTAAAGTTTTATGAAATAAATAAAAAATGTAATTTTATATTCAAATAAAATAAGCATTTGTTGTTTTATTTTGTAACTTTAGTGGGATTATGCTATAGGAACGGAACACCTGGGCAAAAGTTAATAAATATCCTGGGTGTGAACACAAGCTTAAAACCACATACATGTAACATTAACATTACATAAGATCACCAAACACACACAAGAAAGTTAAATATTCACGATGTCATTGGAGATGACGAATCCTTGTGGGAGGTTGGCTTTGTTGGGGCAGGAGTTGTATAAGCCTGTATAACTTTGATCGCACGCTCACAACACTGCTTCGGACAATGCTGATTGGAGATTTGTCTTACTTCCAGTGGGTCTTCAAGCATTTAAGAGCTTTTGGGTGGTTATTCAGAGCTACTGATATTTCCTCGAAATCTTCAGCGCGTAACAATTGACTACAGAACCAATGAATAAGAAATTAATGAACCGAGTTTACGCAATCTATTCCGGATTTCAGGCATTAGAATAAACGTAAAAAGAGCTGGAATAGTGTGCATTGCAGATATTTGTGTTCTACTTAAACTTTACGAACGCAATCTCACTCCTCGCAATGATCTAGCGGAAGAGAAAAAACCAAATAAGAAAGTACCAGTCAGCTGTGCTGACGGAAATAACCCTCAGCCTCTGACCAAAAATAATTATTAATTAATTTCTCGTTGGAGTTGAGCTTGATGATCAATCAATAATGCAATTTTTCGCCTTTGGATGTGGGAAGGCTTCGCTATCATTTGTAAAAAACAAAATGCATTTGAAAGAGTAAAAGTGAGATGATAGCGAAGCCGTCCCACATCCAATATGTCTGAGGAGCCTTCATTACCAAAGGCGAAACATGTCATGTCACATAGTGGTGGGTGTGTGGGTTTGAATCGTCGGCTTTCCTTTTTCACTTGCATTATTGATTGATCATAAAGCTCGACTCCAACGAGAAATTAATTAAAAATTAATGCTAAAAGTGATCTTCGCCTAAAAAGGCAAAATTTTCAAACAAAAATAATTATACCCTACACCACTATGTGGGGAGGGTATTATAAGTTGGTTTTGGCAAAAAAGTTTGTAACGCATCGAAATAATGGTCATAGACCCATACTTATATATACCAAAATGAATGTCTCGACGAGCTGAATCGATCTGGCTATGTGTGCCCGTCCGTCCGTCCGTCTGTTCATCTAAACCTTGTAATCACGCTACAGGTCGCAATTTTGATCGGATCGTCACGAAATTTTGGATGCTGATGGGGGTCCCGGAGGGGAAGAAGCCTATTGATTTTGGTGATGGTCGGATAATATTTAGGGGTTGGAATGGGCAAAAAACTTATGTGGATAAAAAGACAACGTTTTTTTCCAAAGCAAATATCTCAGCTTCTATACGGGGTATACCAAAAGCAAAACCTGACGATAAAAGTAGAAGATATCGCCTTTCTAATGATGTAGAGTATGTTCTCGTAGGTGATCAAACAACGAAGATATCACAATAGTCGCAAATAAAACCCAAATTTTCATTTTTGCAATTTTAATTATAATGACGAATATCACAGCTTTGGTTGGGGACTTTCCAAAAGAAAAGCCAGGCTGTGAAAGTAGAATATCCAATCTTTACAATGATGTAAACTAAGTCGGCGTAGGTGACCAAATAACGGAGATATCGCAATAGTAGGTAATACATCCCATTTTTCCACTTTTTTGGAAATCACGCTACAGGTCTCAATTTTGATCGGATCGTCACGAAATTTTGATTTTGGTGATGGTCGGATAATATTTAGGGGTCGTAATGGGCAAAAAACTTATTTGGAGAAAAAGACAACGTTTTTTCCAAAGCGAATACCTCAGCTTCAATATGGGGTATACCAAAAGCAGAACCTGGCCATGAAAGTAGAAAATATCGCCTTTCTAATGATGTAAGGTAGGTTCTCGTAGGTGATCAAACAACGAATATATCGCAATAGCCGCTAATAGAACCCAACTTTTTATTTTTGCGATTTTAATAGTAATGACGAATAACACAGCTTCGGTTGGGGATCTTCCAAAAGCAAAGCCTGGCTGTGAAAGTAGAAAATCCCATTTTTACAGTGATGCAAAGTAGGTTGGCGTAGGTGGCCACATAACGGAGATATCACAATAGTCGGCAATACATCCCATTTTTTCATTTTTTTGTAATCACGCTACAGGTCGCAATTTTAATCGGATCGTCACGAAATTTTTGGGGCTAATGGGGATCCTACAGAGAAAAAAAAGCCTATTGATTTTGGTGATTGTCGGATAATATTTTGGGGTCGTAATGGGCAAAAAACTTATTTGGAGAAAAAGACAACGTTTTTTCCAAAGCGAATATCTCTGCTTCTAAAAGGGGTATACCAAAAGCAAAACTGATGATGAAAGTAGAAAATATCACCTTTGCAACGATGTTACGTAGGTTGTCGTAGGTGGTCAAACAACGAAGATATCGCAAAAGCCGCTAATAGAACACAACTTTTCATTTTTGCGATTTTAATAATAATGACGAATATCACAGCTTTGGTTCCGGACCTTCCAAAAGGAAAGTCTAACAATGAAAGTAAAAAATCCCGTCATTACAATGATGTAAAGCAGGTTGGCGTAGGTATCCAAATAACGGAGATATCGCAATAATCGGTAATACATCCCATTTTTCCACTTTTTGGAAATCACGCTACAGGTCGCAATTTTAATTGGATCGTCACGAAATTTTGGGTGTTATGGGGGGTCCCACAGAGGAAAAAACCTTTTGATTTTTGATAATGGTCGGATATTATTATTATTATTTTTGTTTGTCACATTCCGACCCCTGACAAACAAAAATATTTGGAAGAAAGGCCAACGTTTTATTTCAAAGTTAATATCTCCCTTCTATAGGAGGTATATCGAAAGCAAACTGGATATTATTCAGGGGTCGGAATGTGACAAACAAAAATATTTGGAAAAAAGGCCAACGTTTTATTTCAAAATTAATATTTCCCTTCTGTAGGAGGTATATCGAAAGCAAAACCTGGAAAGGAAAGTAGAAAATATCACCTTACAACGATGTGAAGTAGGTTGTCATAGGTGGTCAAACAACAGAGATATCGCAATAGTCGGTAATGCATCCCTTTTTCCATTTTTGTGCAATCACACTACGAAATTTTCATCGGATCCTCACGAAATTTTGGGGGTTGATGGGGGTCTAACACAGAAAGAAGACTATTGATGGTTGGCATACATCCCACTTTTCCATTTTTTATTTGGGTTGTACTGTCGATGCACTTAAATGCGTTTCAAAAAAAATTGACCTGTGTTAATGTAGACATTCAGAGCAAAGGCGCTAAGTTATCCCAATTTTAATATTTTGAATTTTATTAGTCATAAGCTTATGAACAGGGGTAGTGGTGTAGGGTATCACATAGTTGTTGTTATGTTGTATAAAAAGCATATTGATTTTGTACCAAGAGTTTGCTTCAAAATGTGTGGAATCTGTAGGTACCGGAATGTGGGGCTGGGCTATACCAAATCATTGACATATACCGAAAATTGTTAGTAAGCAAAGTTCTGATTCATAGAGAACTCGAAATATTAAATTACGTTAAACTAACAGCGTGTTTTTGTAAAAAGTTTTTGCCCATTCGTTCGTCGATTTCATGAACGAAGACACAATTTGGTTTTCATAGCGATTGACGTTTGTATTCGTGTGACAAACAAATGAAAGCTTTTTGTTTTCGTAATTTTTTGGTTTTCGTAACAAAATTAGACGAACGAATACGTCAAAAATAAACGAATGGAAAAGACCCATCGTTTTGAATGAAAATTAAATAATTTGAGTAATAAATGGCACAAAACACACGAAAACTGGAAGGGAATGCAATTTTATATATTTCTATAGAAGCACACGCGTATATGCACATCCGTTTCTTCATATTATCACAATTATTTTTTGACAAATTTGATTACATTTTTTTCTTATTTTTTGTTTGTCATCTGTTTATTGGGGTTGCCATCAAGTAACACATTTTACGTGTAACACATTTTACGATGCCTATGCAAAATTCACAAAATAAGTATCATGGGAACCCTGAAATATAAAAGCTTTTATGAAATAGACGAAAGCTTTTAGATAGAAACGAATGGTTCGTAAAATTTTACAAGAACCAAATTTTAAACGTATACGTTTTAGTACGAACGGTTCGTGTGACAGGCAAGCATTTTTACAAAAACACGCTGTAAGTTTGGAAGAATTTTTTTTGAAAAAAATTGAAAATTATCTTGAGTTATCTTTTAGTTTGAGCCGGCAGGTTTTTTTTTCAGCTTTTGGGTCATTATCTTAGGTGGTATGGACTTACACTGGACAAAATATTGTACCGTTGTAATAGGGACCGAGATAAAAACCTTCTGCAAAAATTTTCAGATAGCTCCGAGAGGAGTTCTCAAACTACACATTTGCCAAATCTTGTGTAGGAGGTACCCGGAGGACGGGACTGATATAGTCCATATTCTAACCTGATACATGACTGGAAGAAATAATAAGATGTGTAAAGTTTGGACCAATCAGAAACACCCTGCAAGAGTTATCTTGCGGATTTGTCATTTTAGTCGGTGACGCCAGCGTTTCTTCGAGCTCTTATGCCACTATCTCAGGAAATATGGACTTACTCTGGAAGGAAATTGTACCGTTGCAATAGGGACCGTGATAATAGCATTCTGCCAAAAATTTCAAATGGATTCTAGACGAGTCCTCAAACTGAATTTTGTGTGGGAGGTCCCCGAAGGCGTGGACCGATTGAGTCGATATTAGATCCTCATCTATGTTTGGTAGAAATTTCACTATATGTAAAGTATGGACCAAATCGGTTACTACCTTCAAGAGTTATCGTGCGCACACATTTTCCGAACATTTTCGAACTTTTGTGGGGATGGTACCGGAAGGACTGGCCGATATAACCCATCTTCGAACTTAAACTAAGTTTGGACAAAATATTGCGAAAGCCAAATTTTGGGCCAAATCGGTATATCCGTTCGAGACTTATCATGCGCATCAGCAAGCCAGACAGACAGACGGACGGACATTGCTAAATTGACTCCAAATTGTCTAAAACACATTTCGTCCAAACATACTTGGGGTCTAAAACCATTATTTCGATGAGGCACATTTTGCCCTTATGAAAGTGTATATAACCTCGTTACATTAATGCTGAGGGTATAAAAAGTGGATAATCTTCAAAATACCGAAATTCGTTAGATACCGTTCTATGAAGGCTACATCAAAACATCGATCCATACCAACAATTTTTTGGCAGAAAGTTTTTAGACACAAAGAATCGTTTTGATTTTTGTTGTAACAACTTGTATTCACGGCCCCCATACGGCGGTACAAGTTTCATCAGGGGCAAAACCATACTTCCTGAGAAAATAGCCTGAAAAACCCCTTTGACACCGTCTGCAGTGGTTGGAACGCAAGATAACCCTCGAACGGATCTGTCGATTCGATCCAAAATTTGGCCTTCATAATATTTTGTCCAAACTTATTTTAAGTTCGAAGATAAGCCATATCGGTTCACTCCTTCAGGAAAAATTGTTCGCACGACAACTCTTGAAGGGAAGGACCGATTTAGACCATACTTTACGCATCCTAATATATTTACCAGATATAGATCAGGTTTGAATATGGACTATTTATGTCCATTCCTTGGGGTACCTCCCACACAAAATTTCGGATAATTTCACTTTAAGACCTGCTCTTGACTAACATTGATTTCTGTTGAAGCAACTTACAATCGCTGTCTCAATTACGACGGTAAACGTTTCTTCAGTGGCAAGTCCATATTTCTTGGCAAAACAGCCCGAAAGTTATAGAAACCCCCTATGGCACCATATGTAGTAACTGTAGAGCACAATAACTCTCGAACTGATAAACCGATTTGGTCCAAAATTTTTTCCTTCGTCATATTTTGTCCAAACTTAGTTTAACTTCTAAAATGAGTCATATCGGTCCTCTCCTTAGGATACCTCCCCCTAGAATGTTCATATGTTCTAGGAAGTTGTTAACTGAGATCTTATGTACATTTTTGTAGTTGCTTGTATTCTTGAATTTTGAACGGTTCGGTATCTATGGACCAGAATCAGAGAAAAAAGTATAAAAATCGAATATTTTCTAAAGTTTTTTGCTATTTTGACCTTTAAGAACAGTTCGTAGTGGGCTCTGATGTTCCACAAAGTTGTATACTGATATATTCGCTACATTATTGTGGTTGAATGTTTTCTTGAATTTTGAATGGTTTAACTTCTATGGAGCAGAAACCGAAAGAAGAAAATAAAAATTGCATTTGTTTTGCTATTTTGACCTTTAAGAACCATTTCTACAGGGTTCGTATGTTCTTGAAAGATGTTTATTGAGATCTAAGGTACATTTTTGTAGTTGGTTGTTTGATTCAATTTTGATCGGTTTGATATCTGTAGGCCACAATCTGAGAAAAAATTATAACGGAAATTTGACCCTGACGATTTTCACCTTGAAGATGAGGTTGAATGGATTTTATGTCTTCACAATTATTATTCTTTAAGATGAGAGCTACAACTTTGCCTCCACGAGTAAAACAAAATTCTTAGCGGTTTAGAAGATATGAGCTTGACAAAATAGTCCTTTTTGACATCAAGGCCTCAGGTCTTTGGGGGCCCATAACCGCGTAATTCGAAGTAACAAGGAAAAACGCCGAGACACGCGTCTTCTTATTTTTCGTCTTCTATCACGCTGCGGTGTCAGAATGTGGTTAATTTTCCATGACACAAAAAAATTACACACAGTGTAATATTTAGGGGTCGAAATGGGGAAAAACTCATTTGGAGACAAATTCAAAGTTTTATTCTTTGTGAATATATCGGCTTCTAGTAGGGGTATTCCAACGGCAAAGCCTGTCAATGGAAGAAGAAAATATTACCTTTACATTGGTGTAAAGCAGGTTGGCGAAGGTGGTCAAACAAGGGAGATACCACAGTAGTCGGTAATGAATCCAATTATTCCATTTTTTGCAATCAAGCTACAGGATGGTCACGAAATTTTGCTTGCTTATGGGGGTCCCAGAGAGAAAGAGGCATATTATTTTTGGTGGTACTCGGATTATATTCCCTAAAATAAATGTTTGACAGTGAAAAGCTTATGCACAGGGGTAGTTGTGTAGGGCCCCGTCCCGACTATAGCCTTTGCTCACTTGTTTTTTCTAAATTTTGCGCTTAAATTTAAGCAAAAATTTTAACGAAAAAATTAACTAAAATATAAAAAATATTCTTATAAAATTATTTATTCATTAAACAATTGTCATATTATGGGATTTTATTTCTCTGAGAAAACTGTTTTTTTTTTTTGAAAAAATTTTTTGGTAAAAATATTTTCTTTATAAAAATTAATTGCATCTCCCATAGCCTATTTTGGATTACCGCTACTATTTCCTATATCGTCGTCCACAAACATTTCAATTGATTTGGTTATAGGTTGTTTATCTTTTGATATTTGAGTGAATTTCAAAAATATTTTTCTGCGGTAATTTGACGCTTGTGATTGTCCCTCTAATGCATTTTCCAAGTCAATGTAAAATAAAAATATTTTCTAATTGTTTTATCGTGTGACGTTAAGAACACATGAATGTCCTCTTACCGATATTCAAAGTCAAATATATTTTATTTTTAATATAACGCAAATAGAATCTGTAACGCAGATCGAAACAAAATCTATTATTTTTTTGTTAACGCAAATCGAAAGGACGCAAACCGAGGCAACGCAAATCGAGGTATTAGTGTATAAGGTTCTTGGCTGAGATGGAAAAAATTTATGGGGTAGGAGTATTGTTATACCCTACACCACTATGTGGGGAGGGTATTATAAGTTGGTTTTGGCCAAAACGTTTGTAACGCATCGAAATAATGGTCGTAGACCCATACTTATATATACCAAAATGAATTTCTCGACGAGCTGAGTCGATCTGGCTATGTGTGTCCGTCCGTCAGTCCGTCTGTCCATCTAAACCTTGTAAATCACGCTACAGGTCGCAATTTTGATCGGATCGTCACGAAATTTTGGATGTTGATGAGGGTCCCGGAGGGGAAGAAGCCTATTGATTTTGGTGATGGTCGGATAATATTTAGGGGTCGGAATGGCCAAAAAACGTATGTGCATAAAAAGACAACGTTTTTTCCAAAGCGAATATCTCAGCTTCTGTATGGGGTATACCAAAAGCAAAACCTGACAATGAAAGTAGAAAATATCACCTTTCTAATGATGTAAAGTATGTTCTCGTAGATGATCAAACAACAAAGGTATCACCATAGTCGCAAATAAAACCCAACTTTTCATGTTTGCGATTTTAATTATAATGACGAATATCACAGCTTTGGTTGGGGACTTTCCAAAAGCAAAGCCTGACTATAAAAGTAGAAAATCCCATCTTCACAACGATGCAAACTAGGTCGGCGTAGGTGACCAAATAACGGAGATATCGCAATAGTCGGTATTACATCCCATTTTACATTTTTTTTGGAAATCACGCTACAGGTCGCAATTTTGATCGCATCGTCACGAAATTTTGAGGGTTAATGGGGGTCTCACAGATGAAGAAGACTATTGATTTTGGTGATGGTCGCATAATGTTTAGGGGTCCTAATAAGCAAAAAACTTATTTAGATAAAAAGACAACGTTTTTTTCCAAAGCAAATATCTCAGCTTCTATAAGGGGTACACCAAAAGCAATGAACGTAGAAAATATCACCTTTTTAATGATGCAAAGTAGGTTCTCGTAGGTGATCAAACAACGAAAATATCACAATAGTCGCAAATAAAACCCAACTTTTCATTTTTGCGATTTTAATAATAATGACGGATATCACAACTTTGAATTGGGACCATCTAAAAGCAAAGCCTGACTATGAAAGTAAAAAATCCCATCTTTAAAATTATGCCAAGTAGGTAAGCGTAGGTGGTCAAATAATAGAGATATCGCAATAGTCGTTAATGCATCCCTTTTTTTCCACTTTTTCTGCAATCACACTACAGGTCGGAATTTTGATCGGATCATCACGAAATTTTCTCACAGAGATAGAAGCGTATTGATGTTGGTGATGTCGATAGTAGTCAAATATAAAATTAAATATTAATTATTTAGTTTCAGTTCGCCTTAAGTCATTTGGTATAAAAGCCAGATAGGTAAAAACTTTCGTATCTCCCTAAAAGAAATGTTTTCGAGTGAAAAGATAATGCACAGAGGTAGTGGTGTAGGGTATCACATAGTCGGCCCCGTACCGAGTATAGCCTTTTCTCACTTGTTTTTTTTTGGATCAGTCTCTTGTATAGAATAATTAGCTATTCAGTTCGACATTCTCTTATTAATATAATGGGTTAGTACACAGAGGGGAAATCGATTTAAAATCAACACCATATAGTGTCAACATGAGCACAGGCGTGTTCAATTTTTTTGACCACGTCTGTTTTCTTTTTTTTTATAGAATGTGACTGCCAAAAAGGACTATAAGAACCCGTTATTTGGTAATGGATTTGTTTTGTTGGGCAGTTGTGGCCTTGTGTTTGATTACAATTTATAATGAACCAGCGCACGTATACAAGTCGGCGAGATAGATATATTGGTACACCTGGTGTGGATCCTGGTTCTTGGACCAATATTTCAAGGTAACTCGTAAAACCCTCCCCACTCTATGGGGTATAGTATAAAATATATAACGCTGTCTATATAACACATGAGGTACACGTCGACTACATATGTTATACCTTTAGTTATAACATGCAGTATACAGGCTAGGTCAAGTTGTTGGAATAATAGAATATGCTCCTTAGCAGAAAGGAAATGCTTCCGGAAAAACGTTGTCCCGAAACTTGGTGTCAACTGGTGTAGAGCAGGATATTGATGCATCATTTATCCTCGGTTCTGCTTCAAGAAAAAATGTTACGCTATAACCACCAAAGTAAGTTATGCCCTCTAACAAATAAATAACAAACTCAATAAAGTCAACGGTTATAGGTAACACTTTTACATACCATGTATATGAACATAAGCAATTTCTAATATGTAAATATTTGCAAGAAAACAACAATATGTACTTTAAATTAAGATGGAAATTTGAAGATTCGAAAATAAACGGAAGAGTATGCACAACAAAACAGATATACAACCCGGACATTCGACTTATCCAAATCTGTCTGTATTGTTTTTAGGGTCTTTAAGCATATATTTACAAATGAATATCTACGCCCAACACACACACATATTCGGCTGTTTGCATTTTCACTTTTTTTCTTACTCATAAAAATGCTAATCGAATACTCATGAAATTCGAACGTCTTATCATTTGAAAGAAATTTCTTTCATTTGCCGTATGTTTGGGGCGTTAACAAATGTCGGATCTTATTTTTTTGTTAGTTTAGCTTGGTTTGTTTTATTTTCTTTTTTTGCGCTGAGTATTCAAAAAAATTCATGGAATCAATACTTAAAATCAAACCTTTTAAAATGTAAAATGCTTTTTGAAGGTAAACGTGTGCCGAAAATCAACTGAAGCTAATGCTGTTTTTTTTTTCTTTGTTTTACTGGTAAGCTGCAGACTTATATTGATTGATCCGAAAACGATGAGAAAAATTGCGTAATAAAACATCAAGATTTTACCATATACATACATATGTAGGTATGTTTGTATGTAGAATGTTTTGAATGCTAATGACGTAGTAAAGCAAAATAGAATTTTTTTGGCAATTTCTTAACGTGGAAGCATTTAAAAAGAATATATAAATACAATTTAAAAATAATATATGCATATATAAATGATGAGTAAGCTGAATTTTAAAACGTAATTATATATTTACATGATGAATAATTAAATATGTACAAAAATGTTATGTTGACGTTTTTAGGATTAATAGTATCAAGATAGAGATACTAGGAGAACTAGAAAAGTTTGCAGCCTAGGCAACACGTACTGTTGCCAGACGCCATTTGACTCACTCAGGACAGTTTGACATACGATCACGTGTTGTGTTGTTAACAGTGACTTGATTTAAACACCTCCAAAACATGGTTTTTGAACGCTTCAACAGCATCTTCTGGCGACGAAAATCGTTGACCACGCCTTTTTTCTTGATGTTCGGGAATCAAATGAAGTCATTGGGTGCCATGGAAGGGCTATATGGCGGACGACTCATCAATTCCACATTATGTCCGGTCAAAAAGCTGCTTTTAATCGATGTTTGAGAGCTGTTTGCTTCGAAGTGCTTCTTACATGAACAACTTTCATTGGATTTGGCCCGCCTTCGAAGACCCTAATGGTCGACTGCTGTTTTGTTTCGTGCTCATACGCATAGATCTAAGATTAGCCGTCTGTCACGATCTTATAAACGTCGTTTGAAGCAGCGCGATCGTATTTATTCACAATTGTGAACAGTCTTTCAGTGGATATATCAGCGAATATTTTCATCTTCCTCAGATGGAAAAACTGCACTATGTAGAATTTAATCTATCTGTCAGTGACGATAGGACCCTACGCCAAGATCGTACAATCATCAGCATACATTACGATCTCAATGCCGTAAAAAGGTATAAACTAAATATTTCCGGAGATATCACATCGCTTTGGGGGACCCCCTGTTTTAATCTACGTGTTTTTGACTTCTTATTTCAGAATTCTACAAACGACTGACATGTTTAAAACACGGCTCTATATTCTCGAACAGCTTCGCATGGTTGAATGTATTGAAAGCTTTAGATAGGTCAAGAGCCACCACTACTTTTTGGTTGCACGGCTTGCTCTAGTTCAGTCCGCGACTGATATGTGTGGATATGTTGGGTAATGCTGTTGTGGTGCTGCGCATTTTCCGGAATTCATGCTGGTCTTGGGCAACTATAAAACTGCTTCTCATCATGGGGAGGAGTAGCACCTCTAGAGTCATTGCTACTGGCGACAAGAGGGATGTCGGCCTGTACGATTCACCTCTACTGGCATCCTACACTGGCTTCAGCAGCAGGACCACCGTGCCAACTTGCCATGATTCTGGTACAATATGGGTGGCTAACGATAGTTGGAGGACACTTGTTTAATACTCAACCTCGGGTAAATCCAGTTGCTTAAGCATTAAAAATTAGGTTTCGTGGGGACCAAAACTTTGACTGATTTGGCGTTTCGGATGACGTCTGCAACATCGCCCATTGTAAATTGTTGTGACTCCTCCTCGGCTAGGAGGCCCCTGGAACAATGTGGGTGGCTAACGATAGGATGAGGACGCTTGTTTAATAATCAACCTTGAGTTCATCCAGTTGCTTAAATAATAACATTGAGATTCCGTGTGGACCCAGCGCTTTGGATGATTTGGCTTTTCGGATGACGTCTGTAACATCGCCCATGGTAAATTGTTGTGATACCTCCTCAGCTGGGAGGGCTCTCCTTATTCGGCGTAGCACACTTCTCTTCGCTATATCACTCTCGGGTTGCTCTATAAATTGGCGGTTAACATAAGAGGTGCACCTCTTCGGATCAGTTACTGCCAAGCCGTTGAAAGTAACCGCCGTTCTATCAAACTTCTTTCCCGGATTCGAGAGTGATTTAACCGTTACCACAATTTACTTAATCCTATAACAATATTGCATTGCTTCATTTAGTCTTTCAGGGTTCGTACGACGAAGCTCATCACGCTCGTATGCTAGTCCCCAGGAATAAAATGGTACCCTATACCACCACCACCACCTAACAAAAAAAACCTTACTGAATAATTGGTTTTCATAGTACTCATTGGTAATCGCGACTACGTACAAAACCCCCTACTAACCCATTAGTTTCACATGGGCACGTCGCACTGAGTTACTAGTTATTCACTGGAAGTAGAAAAATAGGCTAAAAAACATATCGATGCCTCACTTCCTCAACCTCGTATCTTAAAAAATACAACTTTTCAGGAGAGACAAAAAAAAAATTTATCTTTTGATACAACGATTGTAGGGTAAAAGTTTAAAATGCAGTTATTAGGTTTAATCTTGTTTAGTTTAATCATGTGTTTTTCTATTTTCAGATCTGTTGAGGTGAGAATTTGTTTCAATTTCAACACACCTCATAATTTTATTTTATTCATCTGATTCTTTGTAGCCGAACACATTACACACTAGGCCATGCGTACGAACATTAAGGGTTGTTTAAACTCTTACTGGTGCTTACATGTACACCTACAAATATAAGTTGCTTTTTTCAACAAAAAGTACCCGGCCGACGGTGAGCGTTGAACATAAAACCCTCGGAATCGTAATCGGACACACACGATACAACTTTTCAGGAGAGACAAAAATAAAACGATTTATCTTTTGATACATCGATTGTTGGGTAAACGGAAATTATTTAGGTTAATCTTATGTGTTTTTCTATTTTCAGATCTGTTGAGGTGAGAATTTGTTTCAATTTCAACACACCTCATAATTTTATTTTATTCACGTACGAACATTAAGGGTTGTTTAAACGCTTACTGGTGCTTACATGTGCACCTACAAATATTCGTTGCTTTTTTCGACAAAAAGTACCCGGCCGACGGTGAGCGTTGAACATACAACCCTCGGATTTGTAATCGGACACACACGATCTGTGCCACCGTACTCATAACTTAGTAAGGAGTAATATAAGTTTGTTTACATTACTTTGTAAAGGGTTACATAATGACTAACGGATCCGAATTTTTGCTGGATCCCGTCGTATCTACTGGGAAATTAGGTCTACTTTCGCTTATTAATCTAGCGGGTATGTAGCTAGCGGCTGCAGCAGTGATGATATCCAGGAAAATTCTTCCGCAGATCTAAGACAATGTACAGCTTCTGAAGTGGTTATTGGTATTCCATGTTAGATCCAATTTATGCAAAAAATAATCCTTTTAACACACATGTGTAATCGAAAGCTCAACGGGAACGACCCAACGAAAACTCTCTGATTTTTTTTTTGTTTTTGAATTTTTATCAACTATACAACTATTACTCTAGTCGATTTCTGATAGGTCTAACCGTTTTTGAGAAAAATAGAAAAAACTGAATAAGTCCTCCAAAAAAATACCTTTGACCCTGAATAACTTCGTACACACATGGGATCAAGGGGGCGTTGATTTTAATGACCAACCCTAGCTTTCCACCAAAATTCAGCTTTGTGGGATTTTTTGCTATACACAAGTCTATCTATTTTGGTTGGACTATTGTTTTCTTAGACCAAAGTAACATTCACAGTGGTGCATGCCTTGCGCCGTCCATGTAATTTGTGTTTAAATCAACTGCCTAGGTGATCCGATGGAGATGAATGAGGAATCAGTATATGTCCAAAGCATTACCATTTTAAAGTAAATAAACCGCTGCTTAGTATCTCACTTCCCTATCTGACTTTCCCTAATAAAAATATAATTAAATTATAAGTAAACTTATTTATGATTGATTTACCACGATGCGTTAATTTATCAAAATAGCCACCAGTCAATAAAATCAATCGATACACAATTCCATGCCATATTTTTCACAACTTCCTCACTTTATTATTGCCTTTCATTTTGTGTTCCCTATTCCCATTAATATCAGCCCCACAATCCATAAAAGATAGTTATATAAGTTATTTGTTTTCTTTTCAATTCGAATCCGAATAGTTTGGTGTGGTCTTCAGTTAAACGTGAGAAAGTTTAATCGGATGAATTTATTATTCGCATAAAATGTCTATTCATTTCTTTGCCAGTGGCAAACAGACAGAAAAGACACAATACTACTCCTGACATAGGTCATGGTTGCAAGCGCTCAAAACGATTTATGTATGTATGACATGGAATGGAAGAGCAAGAGAAAAGAAAAACGATGAAGTACCATCTGAACTAGTTTACACTGCGTCATCTTAACTCTATTCATTGAACTGAATGTTTGAGTGAGCGTACATATGTATGTGGTATTACTTGTGGACGTGGTGTTTATCGAAAGCCTATCGAGATTCATTTCAAGCATCAGTAAATGTCTTTATTTGTGGGTCATGATTGACTGTATAGTGTTTGCAAAGAAATTCTAGAAATTTAAAAAGATGTTTCGTGATAGAAGAGATTTCTGGTGCAACAATAGGTTTTCTATTGTTTAATGTGGTGATTAAATGTTGAAATTTGTATATTGTTATTAGGGGGTTATCCCTATTTGTGCAAACCGAAAAAACTAATTTTGATGATTTTTTTCAAAGAAGCTACCAATATTTTCAAGAAGATATTTTTTCTTCTGAAAGATCTCATCTTAAACTACATTTGGAATTTTTGTTGTTGAATTATATAGCATAGTTGTTGTGGTAAATGGTTACTTGAGAAACCCTCTTTTATACCCTCAGCCTTTAGGCTAGAAAGTGTATATGGCGAAAATCAAAAATGTTTTACAGTCGATGAATCCGAGTTTCACCCATTCAGAGTTCGCGAACTTTTAACATATTCTAAATAGTATGATTGAAATTCTTTAAAATGAAGGGTTTTAGGAGGGATCCCATTAAAATTAGAAGGGAGGGACCATTAAAATTAATTTACGTGGAAGCTGTGTGGCATTAATGTAGAAAACTAGGTAAAAATGGGTTGAAGCCAACAAGTTTTTTTATGCTCCCTTCCGATTTCTGGCTTAACCTTACATTTTTATAGACATATGCCCAAAGAAAGACTCAAAGAATACTTCATGGGCAATATGATACTAGTGTATAATTTTTCGATATATCCACTGCATCCACGTAAAATTGATGCTGACATTTTGAAGCCGGAATTTCGGTGTTTTTTTAATTTTTTTTTAATAATTCGGTCGCGCAACAAGATAATATTAAAAACTCATAATAGGATTATAGAACTCGTGATTTTACGTCATATCATCCTAGTAATTCGAGTCTAAAGGCCAATATTTGATGCGTGAATTTTATTAAAAAGCCTATTTTTTGCGTTTATAATTTACAAGTGTCATTCGATTTCCTTTGTACCCCGCGTGAATTTAGTTTTTTTACGCGACGGATCTAATGATACCTTGGAAATACGAAAATCGGCAAAAATGTATTTTGACAAATCGGCGTATTAAACCGCGATTTTCTTTAAAATTTTTTACATAAATGGAATCCTTTAAACGCGATTATATTATGTGCGAAAACGCGTGTCATAAATTACAGAGATTCGCGAGTAATATAGGTTTTTTTTTACCAAAAATAGAGAGCGGAGGCACATCCGCGGTTCATGAAGAATCTATTTGAAATATGTGAGTTCACGTTCGTGAAGCGCCGTTGATTTCGGATAAGCGGGCGGCGGAACCGATCTGGTAACCCTGTATCAGAGGATCTATTTTTTATATGGCAACACCTTTTGAAGATGTCACTGGCCGTAGTTTTTATTGTTGTAATGCAATTTTATAAATATAGTTGTTTTCGGTCTTTTAGCGAAAAGACGCTTTTGATTAAAACTATTGAATAATTGTTGAATTCGTTGTTCGAGCCGTAATTGTGTCTGGCGCTATTTCTTAAAAAGATTAAAATATTTGGACACTTTTATAAATAATTTGAATTTGTTGACACTTTAATATTTAATAAAAGGAAAGTGTTTTATTTTTACACCCGATATTGTTCGGAAATAAAAAAGTGCTTTTCTTTTGCTTATTTCTTTGCAAGTGTTGTGCTTTTTTCCTCTCTTCGTTGGCTCCAGTTTGTTCCCCAGCTGCCGCTTTATTTTGTTGTTGGGATATTTCCCAGATTGTTTAGAATGTGTATATAGACCAGCCATGCAAGCGTCTTTACGAAAAAGTTAACTACAACTCTCTTTCCCGTACAAAAACCCAAAATAGCATTCTCTTCTTGTGCACCATTGATATAGACGTATTTTTGATGGGTGCTACTGAAACCGGATGCACATCAACATCGTATGCAAATTGCGCGATTTTTACCCACATTAAGGTTTTTTTGCATTGTGTGATGCAACTGGCGGCACACTTTGACCGCAGAGTGAAACATCGAAATATGCATAGATATTGAAAGAGATTGATTCGCTGTATCCTAAAACGGATGCGCATCAACTGATTTTAACTAATTCCCGAATAATAGGCTTTTTAATTTCCACATTTTTTGAATGATTGTAATTTCAATATTACTCTTAATTTCCTATCCTTATAAGTTATCACAGTAAGCAAATAAGCTTTCACGATGGTAAATCATATTTCTTGATGAAGTTTAAGCAGTACACATTAATTATTGTATGGGATTTTAGCGAAATAGTTGGAGAACTCCCAAATATTTTTTTCTAATTTTTCGAATCAAACCAAAAAATATATTTGCAACAATATTTTCCAACAATAAGTTTTTCTCTTTTGTTGTTGCTATAATATGCAATTTATGTACCCAATCTCTATAAAATTGGTATCATATTTTTCTACGCATTGTCTAGATTCCGTATATATTTTTTAATTTATTTTTTGAGGGTTTGTACGGACTCTGGGACAGGATAATTTGGATTTACTTTAACATTTTTTTTATTATTTGTTGATTTTCCACGAAAATAATGATAAATTTAATAACTATTTAAACGTCTACGAATAAATATGGAATGCTGTTAACGATTTATGCATATATTTTCTCATAACAACAAATAAGATATTTTAAATATTTTTTCTTTATATGAGAATAAAAACCGCTATAACTTTCGCGCGCATCATCCAAATTTGTGAACGCGAACAGATTTGAAACCAGAATTTTTTCTTAACATCTATGCCAAAACTTGTAGATGTGCTCGCAAAATTTTTTTTTTAATTTTTTTTTAAATGGAATTGCAAAGGTTTTTTTTACCATATACATTTTGATACGACCAAAAATGTGCCCCATCGAAATAACGGTTTTAGACCCCAAGTATGTTTGGACGAAATTAGTTTCAGACAATTTGGAGTCGATTAGCCATGTCCGTCTGTCTGTCTGTCCGTGGGGCTGGCTGGTGCGCACGATAGCTCACGAACGGATCAACCGATTCGAACCAAATTTTGGGTATCGTGATATTTTGTCCAAACTTAGTTTAAGTTCGAAGATGGACCATGTCGGTCCATTCCGTCGGGTACCTCTCCCACAAAAGTTTAAAAATTTCCAGTGAAATTGTGTGAACGATAACTCTCGAAGGGAGCAACGATTTCGTCCAAGCTTCTAGATATAGATCGGGTTCGAATATGGAGTATATTTGTTCACTCCTTCGGGTACCTCCCACACAAAAGTAAGTAAATTGTCCTCGCGGCTCCCTTTACGACGGTAAATTTTTTTTACTTGCCCAAGTCCATACTTAAGGAGATATTGGCTTAAAAATTCCAAGAAACCCTGACAGCCCAACCAAAATGTTAAATCCGCAAATAATTCTCCGAGGGAGTTTCTGATTGGTGCAGACTTTGCACATCATATTGTTTCATCCACATGACTGGATCAGGTTGGAATATGGACTATATCGGTACCTCCCACACAAAATTCGGATAAAGTTAAGTTTGAGAGCTCCTCTCGGATCGTCTTGAATTTTTTCAGCAGGTTGTCCTTGCGACTCCGTTCATGACGGTACAATATTTTCTTGCGCAAGTCCATACATCCTGGGATATTGGCCTTAATGTTCCAAGAAACCCTGACGGCACCAACCAAAATGGCAAATCCTCAAGATAATTCTCGCAGGAGTTTTCCAATTGGTGCAAACTTTGCGCATCATCTTATTTTATGCTGTCATGTATCAGGTTGATATAAGGGCTATATCGGTCCACTCCTTCGGGTACCTCCCACACAAAATTCGAAAAAGGTGAAGTTTAAGAGCTCCTCGCATCGTTTTCATTCTTTTTTTTAGTAGGTTGTTCTAGCGGCCTCATTTTCAACTGTACAATCTTTTTCCGGAGTAAGTCAATACTTCCTGAGATAATGGTGCAAGTACCAAAACCCTCCCGGCACATACTAAAATGGCTATTGTGCAATATAACTCTAAAACTTTTTCAAAAATTTCTTTCAAACTTAGTTTAACGTAATTTAATATTTCGAGTCCTTTATGAAAATGTTTGGTTACTAAAAATGTTTGGTATATGTCAATGATTTGGTATAGACCCAGATTACGGTACATACACTCCGTTTTATTTCAATAGCAGATTTCAAAATTTTATTTGTTACTTCATTTTAGATAACATTAGTTGAATATCCTAGGATATGTTTGTATATCTTGTTTCGTACACTTATGAAGTATCTTTCCACAAAAAGTGTTGCTTCGATAAACTCCCGTTATATTTTGTTATAATTTTCTTTCAAAAAGCCCATAATTTGTACGGTTTGAAGTGTTTCACCGAAATAGCACATTCTTTAATAATTTGAGTACGTCTGCAAATTTTGAATGCTACTGTTACGATTTGGTACAATCTAGAGTTTGTAGAACAAATATAGCTGGAAACTTAGAATTTAGAATAAAGATTACAGTTGGAGTGTAGGATTGAGATATACAGGTAGTTTTGGTACTTATGTGTAGTAAATGGTACTAAACTTGGTACAATTTAAATTTGGGTAATCGGATATAGACAAGATCCTGAAATCTGGAATTCATATTACTGCGGGAGTATAGGAATGAGGCTGTTTTCAAAATTCGTACTTATGTGTACGAAAATTACTAAATTTGGTACAATTTGGATTTGGGTTAACGGATAGAGCTGGAATACTGAAATTTAGAATTTAGAATACTGTTAGAATGGAGGATTGAGATGTTTTTTTTTTTTTTTTTTTTTTAATTTCGTACTTATGTGTACGAAAAATACTAAATGGTACTGAATTTGTTAAAATTGAATTTGGCTGAATGATTACTGTTGGAGTGTATGATTGAGATAGTTTTTTGAATTCCGTACTTATGTGTAGAAAATTACTAAATTTGGTACAATTTGGACTTGGATGAATGGATCCTGAAATTTGGAATTAAGATTACTGTTGGAGTCGAGGATTCATGTATGGAGAAAATTCGTACTTTTGTGTGTAGTACCAAGTGGTACTAAATGTGGTACATTTTAGATTTTGGTTAACGGAATCCTGAAATTCTTACTTATGTGTATGAAAAGTAATAAATGTGACTTGAATTGGTACAATTTGGATATGTGTGAACGGATAGAGCCGGAAACCTGAAATTTAGAATAATGATTATTGTTGAAGTAGAGGATTGAGACAGTTTTGGAAATTCGCACTTATGTGTACGAGAAGTATTGAAAGTGATACAATTTGGACTTGGGGAACGCACCAAGCTAAAATCCTGAAATGTAGAATTAAGACAACTGTTGAAGTGGGGGATTGGGATAGTTTTTGAAAGTCGCACTTTCGTACAAAAAGTGCTAAATGTTACTAGATTTGGTATATGAATAGAGGTGGAATTCCGAAATTTGAAATAATAGTCGCTGTTGGTGTGTAGGGTTGAGATACGTACCGTAAGTGTACAAAAAGTACTAAAA
Source organism: Musca autumnalis (assembly GCF_047663935.1). Lineage (NCBI taxonomy): Eukaryota > Metazoa > Arthropoda > Insecta > Diptera > Muscidae > Musca > Musca autumnalis. The sequence goes on from NW_027411644.1 coordinate 267,500,374, forward strand.
AACACAGAATTTGATTCAAACGTATCTTTTCAACAAAATTGTTTTTTTATTCTGAAAGCGTAGATCTATGCGTTTATTGTTTTACACAAAAACGTCAAATTTAATATGGCGTCCATGTCGCACTTTTGGAAATTCGAATTAAAAGGAAACTAAATGCTGTTCGGTATTTAGCAAAAGTGTAAAATAATAAATCTGAAATTTTAAATTTTGGTCGCTGTTGGTGTGCGATAAAGTCTTTTTTGGAAATTCGAACTAAAGGTGTACGAACAGTACTTAAATGAAATTAAATATCAATTAAAATAGGTATTAGTTCATCAAAAGTGTTAGTGTTTAATATTTTCATATTACATACTGTTTATTTGTATATTATTCCTTTTCCGCGTACGAAGTAGCGAGCATTTTGCTAGTTTGGTATAAAAGCCAGGATGGTGAAAATGTTGTGCATATGTAAAAGAAATGTTTACCAGTGAAAAGCCTATGCACTGGGGTAGTGGTGTATGGCATCAAATACTCGGCCCCGTCTCGACTATAGCCTTTGCTCAATGGTTTTATTATATGTTTGTAAGTCATTCTTCTGCTTAATCTGGAGCTGGGTATATCTCCAGTTACAGGAATGTGTCTGCATTGATGGGATATAACCACAGATCTGCTGGAGTTAATTGAGTAGGCTTGGAATACGCTCCTCAGCTGCGATACATGCGGGATGTTCTCCGAGGACCGCATTCATACGATAGTTGTTTATGGCACCTGCGACTGCTTCCGACTGAATGCTATTCAAACCTGCTTGATATGCTTGTTGATCTATTGATTCTCTCTTGCAACGTTGGACCTCCCTTTCTAGATCATGAAGATCACTCCTGACATGCCTGGTTGGGGAGGCCTATCCAACATATGGTGATTTGGATGGCTCTCACTGTGAAACCCGAGCGAGTATTGCAACGAAAGCATGCCTTTGTGTCCGGCTACCACCTTCGTGTACACATGTTTGATATTTTATCTGACTTGTGTACTAAGAAAGTACGCGGGCGATATTAGTGCTGAAAGTGTAATGAAACTGCATTGTTGTTACCATGTGATAAGTTGGGTAGATCATTTAATGAACAAGTAAAAAAATACAGATGTTGATGTGCCTTAAGACGAGGAATGAAGTTCCAAATTTTGAGTAGAAAATTTGATATTGAACAATATTTAACTATGGTGTGGTGGTCCGAGGCTCTTTAAATCGATCTTGCGTCTGGGTAATACTCCAGACTTAGATCAATCAAATCACCTTGTTTGAAAAATATTATCTAATCTTAAATAATATATTGCTAACCGTCATTCTCGTTCTACTGCTCTTACCGTCATCTGGTAGCATCGGATTTGTATTTTGCCAGTGCGTAAACTGCACTTTTGTACCACTTTGCATATAAGTATTGAAAGAATAAACATAATACGAAATTATTCAATATATACAAATATAATAATAACAATAATAATAACAAAACACTCTCTTTCACAAATTCAGAAAAATTTAACAAAAAATTCATCACTGATGATTGAAAGTGAAATGTCTCCAACCCAATTTTGTTTGAAAAAAAACTCATTCATGACATGTTCATAAGATATATGGCCCAACATTTTGGGTTCACACTTTCACAAATCATTCATGCGTAAATTTGTGTGTGACGAAGAAAACAAAACAAAAAATTCTCATCATGTAGACGGTAATAAAGTCAACATAACCTCAGGCTTGATAAAATATTTACTTGACAATTGTCGTTGGTTCAGTAAAGAAATAAAATAATAACGAGAAAGACCATCATCGAGACAGCACAGCATCGGCTGTGTCATGTCATCGACCATGCCATGTAAAATGTAAAAATAATATTATGTCAGAATCAACATAGCTAGATGTCTTTTTTTCGGAACGGAACTTGGCTTGTTACATACACATTGATGGTCGGAAATGACAAATATGTTACTTTGTTTGTTTTATTCGAACTTATGTTTTTCGATTTGCTGAAAAACGAAATGTAGGAGTTGCAAACATAAAATAAAAACCAGTAAGGAAAGGATCAAAGTAGGGCGGTGCCGACTACATGATACCTTACACAACTGTGAATATGTAAAATATAGTTGGATGCATGGGAGCTATATAGACCAATTCCAATATAATTTGCCAAACTTATTTCTAGATATACCCAGCGTTTACATATGCCAGTGGCAGTTCGAAAAATTCAAAACATACACAATATTTTACTATCACAATTACATTTTTTGAATTGTCGACTCCACTGGCACTAGATTTTTCATGCCAGTAAAATTTTGAACTACCAGTGATATGTGGAAAATGAAAAAGAGTTGCTGAGACTATTTTTTAATCCATGTACATTTTTGTTTCTTTTATAAATGCAAAGATTAAATGCATATTTCCAAAAAAGTTAGCTGCAATATATTAGTGGTAAATAAGGACATAATTTTGATGTTTTCATGAATATATAGATTGACAAATAATTTCCCCTCTGTGATTATACAATATTGAAAAGACGGCAATACCAGATTCATTATGTTTATGATTGAAAACAACCTTTTTAAAACGAAATAAAATCAAAATAATAAAATATGTTGTGGATTGTGTTTTAAATCTGAAATATAATGCATTTGTCTGTGTTATATGCGGCTTAAAATAATTTTGAAATTGAGCTTGCACTGGCATTTTTAAACACATAAGAAAACTGCATGCCAGTCGAACACTTTTTTGGCATTTTCGAGTAGTAAAGGCGGCTGCAGAGACGACAAAAAGTTTTGAAGTGAGATCTCTTTTGTAAAGTCTAAGCCAAGGCGAATTTAAGAAGGTGATCCAAAAGGCGAATTGAGTCGAATTCAGGACGTAGTCTTCATTTGATGTCAAATTTTTATGCGCGAAATATCCACAAATGCTAGAAGAAAACGGTAAAATGTTCTTCGCGAAACTTAAATAAAGATGTTCAACACAGATATTCTTTATAGAAGTAAAAGATTTGTTATTTATTTTTGATTAAAAATATTCATTTGACGGCAAATGAAGACATCATTGGTATTATTGTATCACTTTCTTTCTTGCACCATGGTCTAAGCCAAGGCACATTGAATATGGTAACATAAAATGTCAACATTTGTAAAAAACTTCAATTCGCCTTGGCGTTTAAATTTGCAGCGATTTTGTTTCGAACAACATTGTTTATATTTCATAATATAATTTCGTATTCATTGTCTGAACACTGGTTCTGCAGTCAAATGTTTCTCGCTGAATATTTTGAAGACCGATTCATATCTCTGAACGAATCAGGCATGTCAAAGATTCCGAATGGAATGGTTTCAATTCCGTAATTTTATTTCGATCGTTTCTGTTTTAGCTTCTTCAGATTTCGATTTACTTGGTGAATTCCGAAAATCTTATTATTTAGTACATATATGGCAACATTAGAGGAATCAATATAAACAAAACAAAAGCATATGCTTAGAAAACACTGCACTGTGGTCCCAACATGCGACAATAATCAACAAAAAAAAAAAAAAAAAAAAATATATATATATATATATATATATATATATATATATATATATATATATATGTATATATATACATATGGGCAATATTATTGAAAATTTAACATCGTTGAAGCCAAGGTTTACCCGTTTATAACTCGCGAATAGTGGTTGTATATTGTACAATTTACATGCTTTTGGATAAAATGAAATGTTTTTAGACTTGGCAAAGAATATTGGCCTTCAAAATTGATTTGCGTGGAAGCTGTGGCTATATTTATGTTAAAAAATGGGTTGAAGCCAACGTGTCTTTTTTTGTTTTCTCTCGATTTGTGATTAAACCACACTTTTCACGATTTTCCCGTTAAAGTAAAAGTAGAAGGCAACTAAATAAGGATCATCTCACTAGTGTATAACTTCTTAAAATTTGATCTGCGTCTACCATTAAATGATGCTGATATTTTGAAGCCAGATTTTAAGTGTTTTTTGAAATTTTCTTATAATTTCGTTCCGCAAACAGGTTTTTCAAAAAATCATATATAGGAATGAAGAACTCACGATTCTGATTTATTTGATATATGTGTCGTGAATGTAGCCTACACAGCTTCAGAGAAATCTGTATCCAAATACGAAATGCATGATTGCAAATTGTGGATTTTTACGTTGCGGATCTAATAAATCATTATTCGTTAAAATCCATCTACTAAAACGCGAGATAGGAGAAATTCAAAGGTAGGAAAATCACCTAATATTGTTTTTGAAAATATCGCGCATTTTATCGCGTATTCTGTCGGCCGCTTGCACTGCTATGAAAAAACTAGTGCAGCATCTTCCTTTTTGAGGAAACAGAGATTTAAAAACTTCACTGATAAGGGAACTACATTCATTTTATCCCAAAAATAGTGTGTGATGCTACATCCACGGTTCTTGACTGATTGCCTTGAGATAGGTATATATAGATGCAGATTTTCATGTTGACACTATGATGCGGAACGAAATTGTATGAACTTTGCGCAAATTAGCGATGTTTTATAGGTTTTTTAATGCTAAGATGCAGCCGATGCTACATCTTAGCGTCCAAATTATATTTCGAAAAATATATACAAATTAAAAGATATGGTCTTGCTGTACATGAAAATCACATGCGGACAAAACGATTTTGATAATTACGCGACTTACACATATTTTAATAATGCATATAAGTTAAAGCGGTTTATTTGAATTCTATTTCCGTTTAAGAAGTCTAATGATTTATTTCAACAACCCGATAACTTTCCTCAATGGGAAACCTTCTATGTGAATGTAGATAAAGCAAAATCCGCCCATTTTCTTGGGAGTTTCAAGAAAAATAAAAGAAGTACTCCTATAGAATTTTTCCAATATTTTCGACTCTTGAATGCATGTGAAAACCATTATTCCAAACCAAAATTAGTTTTTTGTAACACAAATATGTGCTTATTTTGGCTATAATATCCTAACTACTATCCCGATGATTATAAGTTTGGTCTCATTTGATTCCCCGTGAAGTCTTTATTTATTTTTGACGGGTAAATGGACCTATATTTTCAAAAAAAAAATTTTGTCAATTTTTTGTAAATTCCGCGAATGCTGAGAAACATTTTACAAATATTATGCAATCTACTTAATGACGTCACTTCGTGATAACATTTTAGTGACAATTGTGCTCAATAAAATAATTAGCGTTTTTATAATAATTTTTTCTTAAAAGCAGAAGTAAAACCGCGATAACATTTGTCCGCAACAACCAAAAATTTGCTCGCGAGCGGATTTGTACTGGGGAATTTTTTCTTAACCTATGTACCAAAAATCGTTAGTGTAGCGCGAAAAGAAAAAATTCAATTTTTTGGAAATTGAATATGAAATAATTGGCAGTTTTGCCCATATATATATATATATATATATATATATATATATATATATATATATATATATATATAGAATCAATGACAATTCAGCAAATTATCTCTAAGCATATCATATTTTAATATTCCAAAAATGTTTTTGTAATTTATAACGGTACGCTATTTATTTTGGTAAAAGTCGATTCAGATTTGGATATAGCCCCCATTTATATCTTCGACAGATTTAAGGCATTTGGTGCACGAAAAACGCTATATATGTCCGATTTCAATAAAATTTGGAATGTTTGCCGGGATTTGGTGTAGAAGTAAGTGTGACAAATTATATCGAAATCGTTTCAGATTTGGATATAGCTCTCATATATATTTTAGGCAGATTTGAGGTATTTGATGCACGAAACAGGCTATGTTTGTCCGATTTCATTGAAATTTGGAATGTGTGACGGAATTTAGTATAGAAATAACTGTGCCAAATTATATCGAAATCAATTCGGATTTGGATATAGCTCCCATATATATTTTCGACCGATTTGGGGTATTTGATGCACGAAACACGCTATATATGTCCAATTTTTATGAAATTTGGACTGTGTGACGAAAGTTGGTCTACAAATAAATGTGAAACAATTAAAAACGGCGTTAACTTCGGCCTGGCCGAACTTGTTATACCCTCCACCACGAGTTATATTGAAGTAAAATGGAATAATTAGTTTCCTTTCGTGTATGAAGAAGACTTAATACTAAATTTCAGCAATTTTGGTAAAACAATGTGAGGCACCATTCTATGAAAGCTATTTCAGAACGTCGATCCATACCGACAAATTTCTGACCGAAAGTTTTTAGACCCAAAGAAGACTAAATACCGAAAATCGGGAGATATCGTTCTATGGGGGCTATATAAAGGCGTTGACCTATACGACAAATTTAAAGAGGAAAATTGAATATCCCCAACGTTGTCTAAATACCAAATTTCAGCCATTTCGCGGAAAGTAGGGGCCACAACCTTCAAAGTACCGAAAATCGGGAGCTACCGTTCTATGGGGGCTATATGAAGGCATGGACCGATACCGACCAGAGATGGTCTGTATGACGATTTTTTAGGTTTTCGACGGTAGGAAAGTTGTAAACGTCGAAAACGTCATATACCCGTAGAAAACGTATAAAAAGTAGTAAACGTCATAAACCTCAAAAAATGTATGTTACCATCATATTTTTTACTTAATATTAATTCTGCAAGCCTGTCTTTGTTATTGAAGAGCGTCCGTACCTTTTTTTGAAAATAACAGCATATTTTTATTAATATTTTATTTAAAAAACAACTGAAATAATTGAACAATAAATTGGATTACGCAGTTAAGGTGTGAACAGAATGTAATACACCGCTTTTTTCACGCTCAGTTTCATGTAAAAGATTAAAGGCCAAGTACTACCTAATTCAAATGCTGTCTAATTCATTTGAATTAGGTAGTACTTGGCCTTTAGTCTTTTACATGAAACTGAGCGTGGAAAAGCGGCGTATTTCATTGTGGTTCTACCTTTAGCACGCCATCTACAATGTATTCCGAATACTACCACTACTATACGTATGATTCGAAAAATTTACTTGTGAAGTAATAAACATACATATGTATAATTTCCATATAATATAAAAAAATATATATAAAATGTACATTTTAGAGTGAAATCTTTTTATGCCTGTTTTTTAATAAAGTAGGGTCTCAAAAAATAATAATAAAATAAGTTTTATTATTATGAAAAAACATCGATTTTTAGGTTATAAAATTCGTTTGTTTATTCTGTCAAAAACCTTGTTTGTTTGGCTAGGTTTACGACGTTTTTGACGTATGTAATATACGTCAGAATTGTATGTCACATACGTCATAAATGCAGACAGACCATCTGTGATACCGACAAAATTCTGGTGGAAAGTTTTATACCCTCAACGTAGAATAAGTACCAAATTCCAGCCATTTCGGTGTGATAATGAAGCTAAAACCTTCAAACACCGAAAATCGGGAGGTACCGATGGGGGCTTTATGAAGGCATGGACCAATACCGACAAAATTCTGGGAGAAAGTTGTATACCTCCAACGTAGACTAAGTACCAAATATTAGAAGTTTTGGTGCGATAATGAATCTAAAACCTCCAAAATACCGAATATCGGGAGGTACCGTTCTATGGGGGCCATATGTATGAATGCGTGGACCGATATATCCCATTTCCAATACCAACCATCCTGCAAGTAATAAAAACTTCTGTACCAAATATTGACTCTCTATCTTTAAAATTGCGAGCTGTATCTTGATTTCAACAGACAGACGGACGGACGGACATGGTTAAATCGACATAGAATTTTATGCTGATCAATAATATATATATTATAGGGTCTTCGACGTATATGTCGATGTGTTACAAACGGAATGACAAATTTAATTATACCCTCCATATGTTGGAGGGTATAAATATCGAAATCTGTTCTGATTTGGATTTAGCTCCCATATATATTTTACATATTCATATTAGCTCCTATATATATTTTACATACTATGCTATCCTATGCCACTCTCAATATGTTTTAAAAAATGTTCGAAATAGTATCAGGTTTAAAAAAGTGAAAAACGAGTAAAAATGTTAAGTTCGGCAGGGCCGAACATTATTATACATGAAATATTGTGACCTGAAATGGAATAATTAGTTTATTTGACAGGAAACAATATCAGACGGAGAAGTTTTCTGAGCGCTGAGAACCCCATAAAATATAGATAAAAACTTCAAAGAAATTGAAATCTGACGGTACCTTTATATAGGGGACTACACCAAAACCTGGATCTTTGTCCATAATTTTTGGTGCAGAAACCTAGGTAACAATTTTTTTCCGTGGGCTCTGATTCCCGATTTTTTCCGAAATTTTCTGAACATGTTTTTAGAAATTTACAAATTCTTTAATATTTTTCTAGAAATTATACTGATTTTCTAAAAGTTTTTTTTAAGAATCTCTGCACATTTTCTGAAGAATCTTCGTTTTGATTTCTAATCGGTTTTTAAATGCATTTTTTTTTGTTCGGTTGTTGTCGAAAAACAAAGTGTGTGGTTATAAAATTCGCATATACAATTTTTGATTTTGTAATAAATAAATGCAAAATATAATAATTTAGGGCAGTATTGATTGATAGCTTCAACATACTCGTGCACATTCTTCTACTATTAATCACAAAATCATAACAGCGAAATCATTAGAACGTTTGAAATTAGAATCTTCGATAAATAGCGCATTAAAAGAAAATCGTCTCTGAGTGGGGTCTATCCTGTCTTGTGTTAATATCAAATGCAGGCATCAGCCCTGAAGATTTGTTCCGATTTTTTTTTTCAGAAAATCTAATCTTTTCTTCGAATTTTTTCAGAATTTCTTTCCGAATTCGGACCAATTTTCTTCACAAAATCTAAATTTTTTACCGAATTTTCGTTGCGAAACTCTAATATTTTGTTAGAATATTCCTAGAAAATTCTTTCCGAATTCGGTGGACACGTCTATACAACTTTTGTACCGAATTCGAAATCACAATTGGCAACATGTGCAGAGATTCTGACCCAATTCGAAAATAATTCGGAAAAATTGTAGCTGAGAGGTTTCTGACTACTTAGAACCCTAAATACCAAATTTACAGCCAATTCGGGCCGAAAATATATGGGGGCTATAGGAAAAACTGGATCCATATTGGTGATTTTTGGGTAAAGTATTTTTTACTTAATTTTAGCATTTACTGAAAAAAAATCAAATCTATCCGATGATTAGAAATATTTTGTTGCACCTTCCATACAAGCGGGACCACGGTGCACCGTAGAAAATATTTTCTTTAAAGAAAGCTTTTTTGTGCGAACATACCAAATTGCAGCCAATTCAGCCGAAAATATATGGGGGCTATAGGAAAAACTGGATCCATGTTGGTGATTTCTTGGCTAAAGTATGTTTTACTTAATTTAAAATCAGATCTATCCGACGATTAGAAATATTTTTGTCGCACCTTCCATACAAGTGGGACCAGTGTGCTCCGTAGAAATGGGAATTGCAAAAATATTGCGTTTACAGAAACCTTTTTTGTGCGAAAAGCATGTATATTTTTGTTGGATTGTTTCTGTAATTGAGGCGCAAAGAATCAATGTAACAATGGAAAATACATTGTTTGAGTTCTTTCTTCTTTTTTTCCACTTTTAATTTTGCTTTAAATTATCATTCGTAATGCCAGATTGATTAGTTTTTACAACTGGTTAATTTTTACTTTGTTAATAACACTGTGCTACAAAAGTGGACAACATTTTTTTTTTGCGGGGGTTCTGGTGCATAAATTCGGTATTGTGGGAGTCCATGGAAGACGAAAATATCTTTGGTTTCTTTGGGTCACTTCGCTTTTTGATTTTATAACGGAATATGTAGTGAAAAACGGGGTTTCTTGGATTTTCAACTTTAAACGGACATTACTTCTTTTTTCCACAACCGATTTGCACACACTGTTTTTCATTATAAAGGGGAGAGTAATGCCTTTCGAACAAGCCATAGATTTTTAAAAATCGGGTAACAAATGGTAAAGTTATAGTGATTTAAGTGTGACAAAAACGCATTAAAAAACAGGAAAATGCCTTTCCTGGTGCTCTAGTCTACGTAGAAGACACCAAACTGCATAATTATTTACTTTTATCAAGAAGGAAATTTAGTTAGCTTTACAAAATGAGAAAAACCAATGAAATCGGTTGAAAAGTGCGTGAGTTATGTTAACTAGACAAATTCAAACTACAATCATACGCACCAAGGTACCAACTTTTATAAAGGAATTCCCCATTTTGTAAAGCTAACTAAATTTCCTTCTTGATAAAAGTAAATAATTACGCAGTTTGGAGTCTTCTACGCAGCCTAGAGCACCAGGAAAAGCATTTTCCTTTTTTTTAATGCGTTTTTGTCACACTTAAATCAATATAACTTAACCATTTGTTACCCGATTTTTAAAAATTATGGCTTTTTCGAAAGCCGTGATTTTCTCCTTTTTAAATTAAGCCGTAAATTTCCATTGTGGAAAAAAGAAGTTATGTCCGTTTAAAATTGAAAATCCAAGAAATCCCGTTTTTCACTACATTTTCCGTTATAAAATCAAAAAACGAAGTGACCCAAAGAAACCAAAGGTATTTTCGTCTTCAATGGACTCCCACAATACCGAATTTATGCATCAGAACCCCTGCAAATTTTCACTGTAGCACAGTGTAATTGGTTTCTTTGATGTAGAAATAATGAAAATTTGCGATTTTTTTAAATAAAATTTAATTTTTTTTGTTTTAGTTGAAGATTCGATCATATAATTGTTTAAGTCTGGAGTATTCCCCCATTGGCTTAACTTCATCATTACTTTCTATACAGAGAGTAATGCTTACAAAACGCACTGATAGCCTGCAACATTTACTGATCGCTACCAATATCATGATTTCATCCCGGCGAAGGGAATTATCAATTGGCTTTTCAGTTTTTGAAATGATGATTTTTCTAGTGAAAACCTGAACTCTTTAAGCATCGAGTATTCTCATCCCAGCAAAATTTTAAGGAAGGGGTTCTTTGCGATGACGTGATTTCATGTCATCTTTTGTATTGGTTCAAAGGAAGTCGTGAAAGATCCGATCTTTTCATTAGCATTTGAACCCATGCTAAGGATGTCGTGAGAGATCGGATCTATTCATCAACATTTGAACTCATGCAAAGGAAGTCGTGAAGGATCCGATCATTTCATCAACACTTGAAAACTTGAACGAATAGAGATGAATTTTTTATTTTTATTTATACACAAATTTTTATCATATATATAAGATTAATTATTAACAATAGGCGAAGACTCGAAATCAATGTGCGATGCCAAAGATGCCATTCAATCATGGGTGAAAGTGATCTGGCATGTCATCTTTTTAGCATCTTCATCGATGAATTTTATATGAGCGTGGACCCCAAAAGATGTCATTCATTTCTGGATCCAAAGTATGTCATTTACACGAATGCTTTGACATGCCATTTTCACCAATGCTTTGGCATGTCATTTTCTCCAACCCTTTGCAATGACATTATTGTTACGACGAGAGTTTTAACAACGTTGGTTGTGATTTCGAGTCTCCGACAACATCAAGCCTATTACAAATAATTAATCTTATATATTTAGAAAAAATGTGTATAAATAAAAACACAAAATTAATCTCTATTGGATCGATGGAATGGGTTCAAATGCTGATGAAAAGACCGGATTTTTCACGAGTTCCTTTGCATGGGTTCGAATGCTGATGAAAAGATCGGATCTTTCACGACTTCCTTTCCTTCAAATGCTAATGAAAAGATCGGATCTTTCACGACTTCGTTTAAACCAACGTAAAAGATGTCATGAAAACACGTCATCGCATGTAACCCCTTCCTTAAAATTTTGCTGGGAACTTTTGTGAGAAACCATAACCCTATTTTAATTTCTGGGGACATATTCCAACAAATTACAAATAAGAAACTTAAAAACCAATCCTTTATGCAAATTACATCAATGTAGCGGTTAGATAACGGAACTAATGTCTACTATATAAGTGGGGTCCTTTATTGTATTGGTTTGCTAATGCTAAAAAATGTCGCAATCATGATAGAGAAATTCCCAGTTTTTAAATTAAGTTAAATTACATTGATGTTCGGGGTCTTGAAGTTTTTGTGTCCTTTTTGGGCAATACGTCCCCAATATAATACGTCGAAATATTGGCTGTTTTTGTATTTGTCTGTTGCGTAAAAATTGATTTTTTGATATTTTCTTAATACAAATTTAATTTTTTTAAGAAGCAATCCGTCTATCCGTTGTAAAATAACGTTTCCAGTAATGACGCTATACCTTTAGTATGAAATCATTATGGTGGTTTTAAACAATCGATGTCGGATTTTTTCGGCGGCACATCCCAAAAATGACTAGTTTTGATGGATTTTTAGATTGCCGAAGTTTGAGCACAAATGGAAGATGTTAACTTGTGCCACTGGGGCCTCAAAGTTTCCATAGTAATTTGTATAGGGCCAATGGTGAATTTACACGAAATTGCTGTAAAGGTCACATTTATGTCCAATCGATGAGAATCTTTTGCCAATTCAATATTGTGGCTGGAAAACGAATCATACAAAGATTTTGATATTTCTCCAATAGTATATTTGAATATATTTAGGTAATTTGGGCCCTATAATATAGCCTTATATTAAAAACCAGCCGATTTTAAACATTTTTTGTAGCTTTACTTCTCATGGATTGGACAGTAATTAAGGTCATTAAAGCAATTGCCTAACAATTCACCGTTGGCCCAATACAAATTACTATGGAAACTTTCCAATTGTGCTCAAACTATGGCAATCTTAAAATCCAACAAAAATAATAATTTTATAGGGGTGCCACCTTAAATATCCGACATAGATTTTTCCCTTTGAGTTAAAAGCAACCTAGTTATCATAGATACTAAACCGTTCAAATAGAAAACAATGGACCACAATAATGTAGCACTGTAGATATCAGCAAGCAAATTTCTAGAACATACGAAATGTCTACGGGCGATTCTTAAATGGGGAAAGATATATATGGGGGCTATATTCAAATCTGAACCGATATAGACCAAAGTTGGTATTTTTCATTTTTATGCTCCCATAAGTATTTGTACAAAAATTCATCCTAGGTCAACTCCTTCAATTTTGTCCATGTTTACAAGGAAGCGACACCACTGTGCGCCGTAGATACTAAACCGTTCAAAATTCAAGAAAACAATGGACCAATAATATTGGAGCAAAGATATCAGCAAACAACTTTCTTCAACATACGAAATGTCTATGACCAGTTCTTAAATGTGGAAATATCCAAAAACTTTTGAAAATATTCGATTTTTATAGTTTTTCTACGATTCCGGTCCACAGATACCGAACCCAAAAATTAAGGATACAGTCAACTACAAAAATGTACCTAACTTTTCAATAAAAAACTTTCTAGAACATAAAAAGATTCTAGGAACGGTTCTTCAAGCTGAAATTCACAAAAAAATTAATTATTTTTAACGTTTCCCCCAGCTCAGGTCTGGAAATAACATATTGTTCAAAACTCAAGGAAATTTGTAAGCTTTGTTATTTACGGACCTGAACAGGAAAGAATGATCTCAAATAATCGAATTTTGAGCTTGAAGAACCGTTCCTTCAATCTTTTAATGTTCTAAAAAGTTGTTTATTGAAATCTTAGGTACATTTTTGTAATTGACTGTATCCTTCATTTTTGGGCGGTTCGGTATCTGTGGACCGGAATTGGTGAAAAAAGTATAAAAATCGAATATTTTCAAAAGTTTTTGGATATTTCCACATTTAAGAACTGGTCATAGACATTTCGTATGTTGAAGAAAGTTGTTTGCTGATATCTTTGCTCCAATATTATTGGTCCATTGTTTTCTTGAATTTTGAACGGTTTAGTATCTATGGCGCACAGTGGTGTCGCTTCCTTGTAAACATGGACAAAATAGAAGGAGTTGACCTAGGATGAATTTTTGTACAAATACTTATGGGAGCATAAAAATGAAAAATACCAACTTTGGTCTATATCGGTTCAGATTTGAATATAGCCCCCATATATATCTTTCCCCGATATTGCTATTACTCGGTCAATTTTAAGAGAATTACCTTCAAATTAAATATCTGATATTTTCTTAGGCCCCTAATCAGTTTTACCAATTTTGACAAAACTCGCTTCGGATTTGGATATAGCCCCCATATATATCTTTTCCCGATTTTGCAAAAAATCGGTCAATTTTAATTGAATATCCTTCTAATTTAATATGCGATGTTTTCATAGGCCGTTGATCAGTTTTATCGATTTTGAAAAAAAAATCGCTCCAGATCGCAGTGTATGTCACAGTCATATAAAATAAATTCCATGGAAAACTAGTACCCAGGGTTAGTGGTGTAGGGTATCACATGGTCGGCCTCGTCAGAATATAGCCCTCTCTTACTTGTTTTTGTTTACATTACTTTGTAATGGGTTACATAATGACTAACGGATAAATTTGCCTAAAATTCTTATAAATAACAAATTTTAAATTAATTTGGATGAATCACTTTATTATATCTTAGATTTTATTTATTTTAATGTTCAGCTAAAAAGTCATATAATTTTCTAAAACTGTAGCCTTGGTTGAAGAACCCTCGTAATAAATAGGGACTTTAAGAACCATACGTTCCCTTCCGATGAATCTAACAGCTTAGTTCTGTTGTAAACGTTAATTTTTTCACACAATTTTATCAAATAGAAGTATTCTCCTTTCCCAATCTATAAGAGCAATTTTTATGTCATGGATAGGACAGTAGTCCTATGCTATTTTCCTAGTATTCGGTATGGAGCAAATTCGACAAATTGTTTATATTCTTTATTCCATCGATATGAATTTAGGTTTATATGGTTAGGCCAATTTTTATTTCGCAGAATACACAACCAATCTATTCAAATGTGTATGTCTGCAATTGTGTCTTTGTTTCTATTTACATTGTATTCGAATGAGTGGCTGGTAAAGCAAACACGCACTACATAGCATTTAGTTTTCTATTTCATCGCTTTCAATTTATGAGAACGTTAGAGGATTTTAATTGCTTTGTGGTTGTAGCGTTGAGACGAATAAACGAACCACTGAACTACAATGGAAAGTTTTTTCGTTTGTTTTCACTTCCGTGGCAAATTATGACATTTTGCATCCTGTTGAATGCCGGTCTATCAGTGCAATATTTTGTATCCGTTTCGATGGGGAACTTTTGTCACGTTTCACAGCTTTACCTTACACTTTTTATAAATACGCTACATACAACAAGAAGCATATCATAACAAGTTGGTGTAATTCTTACAGCTTTAGCCCCTGCTGACTTTGGTATTGTTATTGAAATGGTTTGTAATTATGGAAATATGTATGTACAAGTATGTCTATGAATGGAAAATTTCCATATTGTTATCAAAGCACAACAATACGTGGCATGTTTTATAGGAAATATTTTCATTTTCATCCTATGGCTTTAGAGATTATATGCACTAGGTCAGCATTTTGAATAGGAAATATCTGAAACGCAAGATGTTGTCAAAAAAATATGTTGGTATGTTGACCATATTTTATACTAGCAGACCCCGGTCCGCGTTGCTGGCCCGTCGTAATGACAACTTTTTATGGACTTTATGCTTGACAATTCAAAAATAGGTATTTTCTACCTCACTCCTTCAGTCCATTGTCAAACCGAGGGGAATTTTAAATTTATCAACAGATTTTGTTTATTGGTTAATTTATAACATTCAATAATACTATAGCCTTTAAGACCAACAAAATAGTATTAACAATATATCCATATACTCAATATTACTTAATTATCAAAAATGTTATTTTATATAATTGGCTCCCCAGCCATAACTACCAAAAAGAAAAAAATAAATATTTGATGCAAATAATGACCATAAGCAACAAGCTGTATAAGAAAATAGACAAAGTAAAATACAAATAAGTGACTCCCAATATCCTAGACACAAACATAGTATCCATTAACAAGGTCTGGCGCGCAGACAGTCACACTTAATTTGCATAGCAACAGGCCTGACATAAGAAAAATTTTTAATCTTTAACAATACTTTCATGTGTAGTTATAGCAGTTCACAATCGAATATCTAGGATTGAGATCCAAAATAGTTTAACAATTTCAAGCGAAATGTATTATTTGATTGCGAGAATATTCTAAGTTCAACTGGTAAGTGATTCCAAAGTCTGGCCACACGCATTAAAAATGATTTCTGAAATGTGACATTGTATATTCTAGGAATACATATCTGTGTACTTCTCGGCGATAAACAAAAAAGAAACATGTTTTTCAGTGAAACAGGTACAACATTCTTCATTATCCTATAAAAGGCACACACACCGACGAAATTATTTTCGTTTCCATAGGATATTAGCATATGTTACAAATTTTTTTAATTTTTGAGTAAAATGTTTTAGATTTTTAAAGAAATATGTAAAGTATTTGGGTCAACTAGATTGGTTTACTTATTGAAAGTATGAAATAATGAAGAAGTTAGGTTTTTTGAGCAATTTTCTGTATAGTTGTTGGTAAGTTTTAAGGTGTTGTTTAAGCGTTTAATAGTAATTTTAGGCTGATTGTAAGTGTTGCTGAGTTCAGAACAAGATGTTTACTGGCTTGTAAACAATATCTAGAAAAAACATTCTTGTGGTTCTTATTCTTTATTATGTTTCAAATTTGCAAAACAAGAACTATACCAACCATTTTTTATGATAAAACTTCTGTTCCACCGCAGTCTCGTTCGTTGAGATTATTAGAAACTGGTCTCTTGTTACAAATTAGTAAATGTCTATTGTACAAAAAAGGATTTTTCTGTCGTAATTTTATGTTTTGTTCTACCTTTCGAGTGTTATTAAAACCAAGATTAACGAGCTTGAGGTCAATATTTATATATTTTATTTATTGCATATTATTTCCAATATTTCGAAATTACATTGAATTTCAACTTCAGGGATTTTTTTCTGTCGATTACACTGTGCAACATTTTTAATGTGATCTTGTGCAAACAATTCGAACTGATGATTTTTTGAAAGTACAGACCCAAACGACAAAAAACCTTAGTTGGGTTTTGCTGTGCGAGATCCAGCTCGGATTTTATGGCCCCATCTATACATGGTTAAATATTGAGTTTTTAAAGAAATTCGGCGCTATATCTCTGAAACCAATGCGAATCTTCTTCTGACCTCTGAACCAAATTTGTAGATAAGGACAAGAATAAAATATTTGGAAAAATAATGAACTCGAAAAACTGCATTTATTGCCTAAAATTTAAAAATATATGCAAAAATTCGACAATTTTTATACATTTCGCACCGTATCTCCACAACCGTTAATTTTTTCTGAATATTTTCTTTTGAAAAATATTCCCTGGCTACATTCCACAACTCTTCAGAACATGTCATTGTTGTAAAATGCCTCTATGCTGTTGTTTTCAGTACATTTTTCAACGACGAGTTAATAAAAATGTCAATAATGTAGTGAAATCCGAAAAGCGAGAATAAACTATTGGTGTGAACTGTGTTTGAAATACGTGTTGTAAAAGATATGATGCAAAATACCGCTGAAACAACATGAAGTAAGCATTTTAGAGTTTCAGAATGTTCTAAAGAGTTGTTGAGAACTTTATTTGGAAGATTTTTGCAGAATTTCAGCAGTTATGTAAAATTTTCTATATGTTATAGATGTTGATGCCGTAGTTGGAGTTTTTCTTATGTGGGTTTTTCAGAAGATAAGTTCTGCTAGTACAGGGCTACAATATTGCTAAAGACAGCAAGGCGAAATTCCTATTCGTTTCTGAGATAAAGGCCTGATAAATGCAAAAACGTGTAGATTTAGCCCGGTTTAGATGAGGCCTTAAAATCCGAACTGGATCTGACAGGAGAACACCCTACTAGGGTTTTTGTAGTCTAAATATGTATTTTCAAAAAAAATCATACTAGAAGTTGTTTGCATTTTCAGTGTTGCATAGTGTTACTCATTGAATTGAAATATGGATGCACATTTGTAGATATGTTCCTTTTTCCTGCTTTGACAAAGGACTTTGTGACGACAAACGAAATCAAAAATAATAAAAAAAGCTGATCGGAAACAGATTCTCTTCTTCGTCAAAATCTCATCAAGAATCAGTCCGCTTTGCGGACTGAAATATACCCTGAGTCTGTGTGAACTGAAATATTCATCTATGGACAGATCGAATAGGGGCCACACAACCAAAATCCTTTAACCCAAAGCTATGTATTAGGAGATTTTCAGAATTGTGTAGCCATTTTCGGACGTATGAACTTGGCGACAAAATGGGGATTATATCATTGATCACAAGTGTTGCGGAGAAGGTACCTGAAGAAATGGACCGGACCGACATAGGTCATTTTGGAAGTAGATTTTTTTGGAAGTCATTCCTTTTAAAAGATTTTGCTCCCACCAGTCATTTCAGTTCGTCACAGAATATTTTTCAGTTTTTTTTCAGGATATATGGACTTGCCCACGAAAAACACAATACCGTTCTAAACACAAGGAATACCTTCAGTAAACATTTCTAAGGATCCTCGAACAGACCTTAAACTGCATTTAACAACTATTTTGATGGTTTTTGAAGGATGTACCGCAGTATAAGGTTCGAAAGTTGTCGTGCGCACCAGTCACTACACATGACGGCCGTAGGTGTTCTTTACAGCTTTCGGGCCATTTTCTCTGAAAGTATGGACTTGCCCCTGAAAAACTTGTACTGTAGTTATAGTGGCCCCAAGAACACTTGTTGCAAAAAAAGGAAAGCATTTCCAGAGAGGTCTTTTTATTTATTAATTTATTTATATCATATTTTTACTTATAACTAAATTATTAGCAAAAAGGAAGTAAAGCCATGACTACTTAGGTCTTCAGCTTACACTTATCCACTTATTTATTGTCGAGAGAGGTCTTAAACTGCACATCTCTGAAAAATTTTTAAATACTCTGTGGAAGGTTACCGAAAGAATGGATTGATATGGTCCGTCTTCGAAGTTGATCAAAATTTGGACAAAATAAAACGAAAGTCAAATTTTGGACCGATCTGTTCGAGAATCATCGTGTCCTCCACACAGACGGATGAACATAGCTAAGTCGACTTCAAGTTTTCTGAAACAGATTTCTACCAAACACACTTTGGCCCTAAAACCATTATTTCGATGAGGTTTATTTTGACTAAAGGCTGAGATTATAAAAAATGTAGATTGGGAAACATTTTGTTCGTGGATTTTTGCTAAAAGAATGTATACATGTATTGATCTTGGGTTGGACGCCAGAATTTCATTTTAAAAGAATTCAAGACTGGTTGCCAGAGTTTTCCTAGTTCCTGATCAATTTATGAGAAGATTCACGATCGGAAACCAGAATTTCTATAAGAGAAGTCCGACGATTGAAAGCCAAAATATTCTATTTACATGCACGATTGGGCAATAGAATTCGTCATTTACATACCCGCGATTAGGTGCTAGAATTTCAAGATTGATAGACTCACTATTGCTCAGAATATTTTTTTATCAAGAAAACCACTATCTGCCTTCAGAAATTCTTTGTGATAAGATCTACGATTGGACACCAAAATATCTTTAGGGAAATAACGATAGTTGGTTTCCTTATGACAATAAAAACGATTGGACACCTTAACTTCCGAAATTGAAAAATTGACCATACTCTGAAGTGGAAAATTGAAGCCTGAAACAAGGGGAAATTGGCCAAGAAATCTTACGCCATTTTAATTAAATAATAGTAATGAAAATTATTTCATCAGTAAAATAAGCCTAAAATAAAGCTTAAATCATTGCTAAATAATAAATTTTCGCTAATATTAACTTTAAACATTTTGGTCAGGTGGGCCCCCCCGAAATGAAATCATGGCTACGTCCCTGGGCACACAACACCTTAGTGGACACAAAGCGATCAAAATCAACTCCAAGAAAACTCTTAACATAACCAGAGATATGGTCACGACTCCTTAAGCCGTAGACAAAGCGTACAATACGGTTAACAACACGCTTCAGTACCAATGAAATAAGATCTAAAGTACCAGAAACAACTTTAAGACCATAGTTAAATTAGGCATTAGCAGCCTGTAAACTAACCTATGTTTAACTCATGAAAAAAGGTATATATTTGTGGAATAAAATTTCTAAATTATGCTAAAAACTTTCCTATACACATAGTCAAAATGATATTCAAATGCAAGCTTTTCGTTTACAAAAATCCCCAACATTTTATGGCAGGATACAAAGCTGATCAAATTTCGGTCCAGAAAAATGTTTAGGTCACACGATTGACTCCCGAATCTGCCTTAACTGGGTTGATCATCAACGAGTTCTCTATGGACCATAGCCTAAAACGATCAAGGCTATGATTTGTTACAGTTTCAAAAGCAGCAGGAGTCATTTCAACTTGCAATTTACATCACAGCACCACTCAGCAAGGCTATTAACATAGAGGACAAACAGTAGAGGACCCAGCACGGAACCCTGCGGAACACTATTTGTAAGTAGAAGTGTCCCAGAAAGTACGAAACTATGTAGAAGATTGCAAGCAGAAATAGAATAATTGAATTCACTTCTGAGCTTCCTAACCCATACAGTATGTGAAATCGAATCAAATGCCTTAGTTAGATCAAAAGTCACAACTACAACAGTATCACTGCTAAGCACTGTGGTCCCAGGCCGCGACAAAAATACCAAAATCGATGTCTACAAATTATGATTGTAACTATTCAAATCTATCGTATACACATTCAATTTTAGTATTCCGGGTATCTTTTTACAACTTCTAACGGTACTTGCTATAGCAGAGCCGCAGAAGTGAGCATTTCCATTTGAAGAAATTGAGACATTGAAATTTCCATTAACGTTGTCACAAGTTAAAAGTGATATCACAAAAAAGTAATGTGTAAAATTACTATAGTAAGAAATGGAAGTTAAAGTTAATGGTATTGTTATTGTTTTTAATTGATAACATCATAAAGTTGTATCTTTATTTTGTAGTAAAATTGATCTCTTTTGAAATGTATTTTTGTGAGTGTTTCTTATTTAATATTGTGAAAAGAAATAGACTTTTAGTACCTTGGATCCTCGCGGATCCTCACGTTATTTTTATTTAAATGTTCGTAAAAGTGTCCAGAATTAGAAAAAAATTATCTCGTCTGCCGAAAGTTGCCGAGCGGTATTCAGTTTTCATTATACTGAGTATACTGGAAGTTTTTTGAATGGGTTTCTGGGTGTTTTCAAGCAATCGGTGTTGTTGTTTTGCATTTTTTTTCGATCTTATTTTATAAAAAATGATGTTTTTAGGATTACAGTATGAATGTGTGTTTTCAAATTTGTATGTTTTTGAAACATGGCGTTCAAAAAACTTTGTCAATGCCAGCATGGGACGGACGGCATTCGAAGAAATTATAGCAAATCTTCAGGTGGATGTTGCGGGATATGATTTCATTTTATACACTGTCTCTGCAAGGAATTTCTAAAATTTGGATACACAACGAGATGACAAAAAAAATTATAAACATCATGCAAATTGGCTTGCTATAAAAGACACCATTATTTTTAAGCAACAATTATCTGCCGTTGAAAGTAAAAACGCGGCCTGCAGTAGATTTAAGCTCCACACGGAAATGGTTACATGCAGGACCACCTGTATGGTCTTGTTTACTGTTTATATGCCCTGGTACATTTTTAGTCGATCTGGGAACTCTCCTAATCCAGAAATCCTGTAGGTAGTATTTATTTTAATAGATGCCAACCCATCCTCGCGAACTAAACGTCTCATAAAACATCTTAGTTTCCAGATATTCCCGGTTTGAGAACTATAGGACATTGTTTACATCTTATACAATCTGGTACGCCCTTGGTCCATGTGTTAGTAAGTAGTAAGAATATTCTATGCCTTATATTGTTGATACTTGTTACCAGTTAATCCTTGTCAAGAATAAAATTCATAAAATATCATGATTTTTACAAACGTATATGTAAAAAATTTAGACCAAATACTTAATATGCCAAATATCTGGAGTTAACATGATATAGGACTATACCCAAATGTGGACATATATTGATGAATTTTTGCAAGAATGTTTGATACAGATTATAAACTCTAAATGTCAGATTGCAGCAAATTCAGTTGGAAAATATGGTCAAAATCTTGAAATTATTAAAAAACAGGAGGTACGTCTATATTGAGAATATACCAAAGCATGGACCTCTATTGACCATGGGCCTATGCAAGATGTTTTATACCACCAAAGAACACAAAATGTCAAATTACAGCGAATTCACTTTGAAAATATAGACATAATCTTGAAATTAATAAAAAACTGGAGGTACCGTTATGGGGGGTCTACACCTAAAAGTGGACCAATCCTGACGATTTTTGGGGAAAATTATCTTCTAGTCACTACTAGTTTACGGTAAAATTTTCAGATCGATATCTTGATTATAAATATTTTTGTCGCTCTCTCCCATACAAGCTAAACCACAGTGCTAAGGTTCGAATTACTCCTAACAACATCAGTCATGTACAATAACAAACCAGTCGTACTATGGTTCTTACGGTAGGCAAATTTACCGTCATATACACTCTAAATTATTTGTTGAAAAGTGCAATGCAAATCACTGTGATTTTTTTGTTGATTTTTTAGGAGGTGCGTAAAAATTAACAAATTATAGTTCAATTTATGGAAATGCGTAATTTAAAACACAAATTACTACAAATGCAGTAGTTTCAACAGAATATGCGTGAAATCAAACACTAACTACTTAATTTCAAAAGTATAGTGTTGCAAAAACTGTAATTGCAAAAGAAAGTGCTTGAAATTAAACACAAACAGTATGAAAATTATTTTCACGCAACAAAACATGTTTATTATTCAATAAGTTGTGTCTAAAATCGCAACTCAAAATGAGTACATTTTAAACACATTTTGCGTAAAATCTTAAAACAACAAAACTGTTGAAAATTACGCATTTTTGTGTCGCATCTTGTTGCCTATCGTTATCATTGTGAAATTCAACAGAAAAGTTTAGAGTGTATATACCTACCAACATGAAACACGAGATAACATCTGGTCCCTCATAATATGCTCATATACTTTAGATAACACAGGGTGAATGGAAATAGGTCTAAGATCTTCAGCACAATTGACAAAATTCCCTTTCAGTATTGGGGCAACACGAGCATTCTTCCAATGTTGCGGAAAAACCGAAGATGTGAGAATAGAATTAACTAAATCCAAGATACAGTTCGAAATACATATAAGGAAATGTTATCTTTAAGAAGTCCAAAGGTATTCCATCGACACCAATGAATCTGGACTTGATTCTACTTAGTGCAATAGCAACATCCACAGTATTCATACAATGAAAAGAAAATTCACCATCACGTTCAGCAAAATCCATGAAGTCAAAAGCATCAATACGCTAGCCATTATAGACAAACGAAGCATTAAGAACATCAACATTAATGTCAGCAGCAACATCATCTCCACCAACAAAACCTGAACCTCTCAAAAACGCCATAAAGCAGTTGGACCTACAGAATTAAATTTCTTACAATAGTACCTCCTACGCACACGCCGGATGACAGATTTCGCCTTATTACGATATCTACACTACTGATAAGTTCCAAAAGGTAAGTCATGCAGTGAACAAGCTAAAGTAATGGAATTAGCATTGATCCAATTATCGTCAGGATAAATTCTTCTGCGCACCATTGGAGCAAATTCAAATTAATGTATAATAAGAGAACAACATCAACAACATTGAGAAGACTAAAATCAAAAGCTGATATATAAGTATAAAACAGCGTACGTAAAAATACTTTAAACAACATTTCCAATCGTTTCATTTCGTATTTTCCATAGGAACAATACAAAACGAAACATAACCCACGCTGACCGAACTCGCTGTTTAGTTTTGTTTACATTCGTGAGTGCGAACAAAACGAATAGCGAAAAATTCTCAATTCCACAACAACAGACAGAAAACGAAGAAGATTCGTTTGGTGGTTGAAAACATCAACCACATCAAGCGTAGTATGTTCAGTATGTTGATGTTAGCGATAGGAGGGTTGTTAAGCAATCAAATGTGTGTGTGTATGAGTGTGTCGTTGATCATTTCGCACAGTAAATGTTTGCCAAAAATTCTTTTTGTTTGGGGGGTGAATGAAGCAACTCGGCAAAGCATAGCCGAAGTACATTTCAGCAATCGTACAGTTTTCATCTTTTTTACATTGAAAAGTTTGTGGTTTTGTTTTGGTTGTGAGAATGAAACGATTCAGAGAAGCTGAATGCTGATGTATCAACGCTTATGTTCAGTGACGCAAAAATAAGCTAGTGATCAGATATTGAGGGGAATATCACTTGTTCAGAGAGATAAACCATAGATAAGTTACTAAGTAATACAAAATCTGTCAATGAAGTAGAGCCATGTGGTACATAAAAGTGAGTGGGTTTAGATTTGTCTGAAATTCAAAGATTAAGTCGGAAGCAGGTATTACGAACAGACAAGGCTTTATGTATATCAAACATATTGCAATTGAAATCGCTCATTACAACTATCTTGGTATATCTCAAAAAGAGGTCAGTATGAAGATCTTCAAACATAACAAAATCACCAATAGCAGACAAGTATACCACTCCAAGAAGAACCTTAGCAGCCAAAGCAGGCGTGGTCGGGTCTTTAGGCCCCAAATAAGTACTGTTTAGGTGAGGGAGGGGAAATCCATAGGTTTCTTCGATAGTTCAACGATAGCTCAGGTTCCCGAATGTTGAGCAGTGGAGGGAGAAAAGAATAAGAGGAATAAAAACAACCAGTATCAATTCTTAATATAAATATGATTGCTGTTTATTGGTAGATGATTTCTTTTCTTACAACAAAGATTACCTTTTGTAATCGGTGGTAGTGGCGACATAGGCCTTTTAGTAATAACGCGTAGACGTTATTCTTCGACAAATGACTAATGACAAGTGAACGCAGAGGTTCTGAGTGATCGCAGAGGATCCCATGTCACATACTAATACATTTACAAGTTATTCCAGTGAGAGCAAAGTGTAACAAAGAGAGCAAGCCGACAACAATCGATGCCTAGCGGCGATCCGCAAACTACGGTATCCGCAGAGGGAATTGTAGAGGAGATGCCAGTGCGCCAATCAGCATCCCTGATTGATCGAGCAGGGGAAGTTGAGGGACAAAGTATCTAACTTATACAAGTACCTAGATTGTAAATTAATTCGTATATTTTTAAACTGATACATTCGTAATTTTTGCAAATATAGCTTTGGGTTATGACGGCATTTGATTTTTATTCAGAAAGATATGTCGTTATTTTTTTTTTAATATGGCAAAGGGAATTTCCCCGCCCCTTCGAAATTCAAATCATAATTTCAAAACGGGGGCCATCTCTGTAAATTCCCTGAAAATTTCAGGAAAATCGGTTCAGTAGTTTTGTAGATGTAACATATTTTAGAAAGTGGGCGTGGTCAATTCTTTGAGTCACAACCAGAATTGTCTCGCAAATTAATTTCCAAACCAATACATTAGTAATTATTGTAAATATTGAATTTTTAAAGAAATAGGGTATAGGGAAAGTTCCACGCCCCTTCTGAAATTCAACAAAATATGTTGCCTGTTTTCAACGGGGGCCACACAGTGTTGCCGCTTCCATACAAAAGTGGACAAAAATAGAAGAGTTGACCTAGGTTGATGAATTTTTGCACAAGTACATATAAGGGCATAGGAATGAAACAATTTCAACGTTGGTCCATATCGGTTCAGATTTGGATATAGCCCCCATATATATCTATCCCCGATTTTGGTATAATTCGATCAATATTGATCACATAGCCCTCAAATTTAATATGTAATATTTGCTTAGGCCCCTGAGTAGTTTCACCGATAGCCCCCATATATATCTTTCCCTGATTTTGCTATAACTCGGTCAATTTTAATCGAATAGCCTTAAAATTGTATATGTGATATTTTCTTATGCACCCGAGTAGTTTCACCGATTTTCATAAAAGTCTGTTCAGATTTGAATATAGCTCCCATATACATTTTACCCCGATTTTGCTATAAATCGCTCAATTTTTAATGCATAGCCTTCAAATTTAACATGGGATGTTTCCTCAGGCCACTGTTCAGTTTTACTGATTTTGATTTGATTTCACAAAAATCGGTACAGATTTGGATATAGCCTCCATATATATCTTTCACCGATTTTGATATAAATCGATCAATTTTTGAAACATAGCCTTCAAATTTAACATGGGATGTTTTCTTAAGGTCTTTTTCAGTTTCACCGATTTTGACAAAAATCTGCTTAGATTTGGATATATATTTGGATATGTTTCCTCAGGCCACTGTTCAGTTTTACTGATTTTGATTTGATTTCACAAAAATCGGTACAGATTTGGATATAGCCTCCATATATATCTTTCACCGATTTTAATATAAATCGATCAATTTTTGAAACATAGCCTTCAAATTTAACATGGGATGTTTTCTTAAGGTCTTTTTCAGTTTCACCGATTTTGACAAAAATCTGCTTAGATTTGGATATAGCTCTCATACATATATATTTTTACTAAACACGCAATGTATGTGAGATATTGATTAAATTAGGAAAATATGACGTAATTATCCGTAATCGAGTGAGTTATATATAGAAGCCATATTCAAACCTGAACCGATATGGACCAAAGTTGATATTTTTTTCATTCCTGTGCCCTCATAAGTACTTGTGCAAACATTCATCAACCTAGGTCAACGGTAAAACTGAACAAGGACCTGAGGAACATCCCATGTTAAATTTGAAGGCTATTCATCAAAAATTGAGCGAATTATAGCAAAATCGGGGGAAGACATATATGGGGGCTATATCCAAATCTGAACCGATTTTTACGAAAAACGTTGAATCTATTCAGGGGCCTAAGAAAATATCACACATAAAATTTGAAGGCTATTCGAATAAAATTGACCGAGTTATAGCAAAATCGGGCATGGAACTACATATATGGGAGCTATATCCAAATCTGAACCGATTTTTGTGAAGTGACCTAGATGACCTAGGGAAATAACACGTACTAAATTTGAGGGCTATCCGATCAAAATTGAACAAGTTGTAGCAAAATCGGGAAAGATATATATGGGGGCTATATAAAATCTGAACCGATATATCTCAAAAGGTTGCAGATATGGGCAGAATGTTAGGAAATATTTTTCATATTTAAAGAGCTATAACTTCATTATGGGCGCACATATCGACAAAATTCTTTCAGAGTCGTTGTATCGGATGTGTTTACAGTAAGAAAAAAACATAAACATATGTAAAAGTTAACATTACATTTTTTGATTTTTTTCCACGCGGTAACACTGTGAACCATCGCTGTAGATTCCCTTACAATTTCAGGAAAATCAGTTCAGTAGTTTTTGTAGAAAAGAATAAAATTGAAAATTTATAAAAATGCATAAAAACCTAAGTTTGGTTCAAAATAAGAATTATCCAAATCGGTCCATCCGTTCTTAACTGAACGAACGACATTTGATTTTTTTATAAAGGTATAGCGTTTTTAAAGAAATAGGGTATAGGGGAAGTACAAAATATGTAGCCTATTTTCACTGGGGCCATCGCTGTACATTCCCTGACAATTTCAGGGAAATCAGTTCAGTAGTTTTTGTACAAAATAATAAAATTGAAAAACTGGGGGTGGTCGAATTTCTAAGTTGGTTTATGACGAACATTTCAAAAAAAGAATTGTCCACATCGGTCGAGCCGTTCTCAACTGATGCCATTACCAACGAACGACATTTGATTTTTATGTAAATAGATTTTATATTTTATTTTATATTGTATATGTTATATTATATATTTCAAATTATATATTTTACATTTCATATTTTAATTGTATCTCAGCATTTAGTATCTTTTGGTTCACGTTGCACCCTTTTAGTTAGAGTTTCCGAAAATCTAGCCGTGGCATAACCCTACACACTCATTTCAAATATCAGAAGTCTAGATTTAACTTTTATGTTCTAAATAATACGTTAAAGCTTTTAATACGTTTTATATTTAATACTTTTGTGAACTTCCAGACAAGCATCAGCTTAAAATCCGAATATCAAAGTTCTATGTTCACCAGGGGATTACTATGTCACTCACTCACTTATCACTAAGCTCATTTATACATTTATAAATCCACCTTACTAAGGGGTTATGGCTACTTATTGAGCACGAAAAAACAATTTTGTTTTTATCTGAAAATTATTGGAAAATATTGCACAGACACACTGTTTTTAATAAATCGGTTTGCGGTGCCCACTGTTGCTCGAAAACTAATAAACCGATCTGGATATGTTTTTGTGGGATCATTAAGAACCTAATAATCTTGTCCTTAAGCGAACTGGAATTAAAATAAAAATATTGTTTTTAAAAAAATGTGAACTGTCAAATTCAAAATTTCCATTTTAACTAAAGAATTATTTAAAAAATTCTCTCGCTTAAGGACAAGCTTTTTACATGTGTAATAATCTCACAAAAACATATGAAGATCGGTTCATCCGTTTTCGAGCTACAGTGGGCACCGCTTTCACAAATGCCATTTCAAGAAACCCGCGTTTAAGATTTGATGTTACACACCAATCACAATAATTTTTCCTTTCTAACGCTCATATCTCAGATAATTTTTGACCGATCAAAATTTTTTTTTATTTTTTTATTGAAAAATCAATGAATCGTTCCAGTGGAAATAATATAATGTTCCACAAACATCCCAGGAGGGACAAGGGAGACTTCTCTCATATCAATGAGTGCACCCCGATTCTTATTAGCTCAATGATATGGGACCTACTGTTTATCGCCGAGTCCGAACGGCGTGTCTTACGACACCACTTGTAGAGAAGTTTTACATGGCTGAAATACTCAGGATATGTCGCCAACATTACTGAGGGGTATTTTGCCCCCGTTGGAAATTTGATGTTGCCTGGCCTGGGAATCGAACCGCAGACCTTCTGAGTGCAAGGCGGGTGTGCATACCATTGCACCACGGTGGCAGTGGAAATACTTAATATAAAATTGATATTAGTCCATATTTACATTAGGCAATTTTCCTTGCGGTAATTGTCAGTTTGATGGATAGAGAGGTGAGGCATATTGTAACCCTTGTGTCTCAACACCCTCTCTTACCAACAAACTAACAATTGCCGCAAGGAAAATTGCCTAATGTAAATATGGACTTATTAAGGATATTTTTATATAAAACTGCCTTTACGACAGCATTTGTTAAATTTATTTTCATTCGTGGAAAAGAACAATATCCAATTTCACAATTATTCCCTATTATCATGATACTGCACCTGCAGTTTAATAAAGATAATCAGTTAGAAAGGAAAAACCTTTTTCAATTCACCCAGCATATCCCACATAGGTAGCTTTCATTAATGTTTAATAAAGTTTTCAACAACTTTCATAATTATGACAGCCGTAGGTACTAATCAAAATCCAATCCATGTTTATGAACAGAAAACTACAACAAACAACAAATGATCAGAAAACAACAAGGTTTTAGCTGTTCTATTATCGGATTTGTGCATATCAGAAAGATGAAAACAATTCGCCAAAAAACACTAATAAAATATTTAGGTACTATGTACATTAGGGTGTAATGTTAGCTAACAATATTCATAGCTCAATGGACAAGTGGTGAAACACATTCCCAGCAAAATGTTCGATGCCAAAGATGACATTCAATCATGGGTGCAAGTGATCTAGCATGTCATCTTTTTAGCATCTTCATCGATGAATTTTATATGAGCGTGGACCCCAAAAGATGACGTTCTTTTCTGGATCCTAAGCATGTCATCTTAACCAATGATTTGACATGTCATTTTCACCAATGCTTTGACACGTCATTTTCACCCATGCTTTGACATGTCATTTTAACCAATGCTTTGGCATGTCATTTTCACCAACCCCTTGGCATGAAATTTTCATGTCTTGTTTGGAAAATGGAAATGCTGTATTGAAATATGGTTTTCATGAAAAACAAAACTCTTTATTAATTCAAACGAATTCATGAAATAGCTACAATTAATTTATCAGTTTAGTTTTTCAAAAGTTTACATCCAAAATTGCAATGTAATCACCACCGCTGCATCGCAAAAGATTACTTCCTCCGTTCTCCGCAACTGATATTCTTTCATCTTACAAAAGGTTTTTTCAATTATCTTCCCATCACCAGTTCAGATTTCAACATGGACTCCAAATGCACTCCTTTAAGTATTTTTATTTCGTAAATTACTTTTATTTTATAATTTTGTTATTTTATAACAACATTTTGGTAATTTATACTCTTTTGTTTAGTGACGGAAATATGTAGGGATCTACAACCCGGCTTGCTTTAGGGATCTCTAAGAACAAAATGTAACGAACGGGGAGGAGAGACTTTTTATAGAAAATACCATTTATGCTTAATTAATTTATTTTTAATTGTTTCTTTCCAAAAGTAGTTTCTTCTTTATTTTCAGATTCTTGTTCCTTTTCGTTTCGGACAATTCCAAGAAGCGACATTTGATTGATTTCATTCTATGTCAGATTTAGAACAGACAAGGGAACTTTTAAAATAGCAATGTGTGCAGTCCGATTCTATTTTTAGCTCGATGGTTGGGACTTCATATAATACCAATTGTTTAGAAGTTTTAGTTGTTTGATATGCAGGAAATGTAAGACAACATCACGACGACAGTTCTAACAACTTTTGTCTGTTCCAGAAACTGCAAGAATTTACTTATTTTTACTACGATAACAATTTTTCCTTTATGTTATCGGAAAAAATAGTAAAAATTAGTAGATTTTTGCAGTACTGGAACATACCAAAATGAAAATAAACAGGTGTGTAAATAAAAACACAAACATCATCTCTATTGGATCGATGGAATGGGTACAAATGCTGATTAAAAGATCGGATCTTTCACGACTTCCTTTGCATTGGTTCAAATCATAATGAAAAGATCGGATCTTTCACGACTTCCTTTGAACCAATGCAAAAGATGACATGAAATCACGTCATCGCAAAGAACCCCTTCCGTCAAGTTTTGCTGGGATTAGCATAGAATATTGAACGCCAATCATTAGGTCAAGTTGATTGCAAAAATAATTATAAATTTAATTTTTTTATACGTTTTTTGGAAATATTTATAATTTTTGAACTAGATAGCCTACGTTGCGAACTTGATATTACCATCAATTTACTGCATGTTTTCATGTGGTTAAATTGTCTAAACACATATGACGTATGACTGATTGACTGACTGCCTCAGTGTGCCAATCTGGCGAGGTTTTTATGGTTGGTTTAATACTTTCACGAACATACAAAAATATATATGTACATATGTATGTACATTGTACATACATATGTATATTTTTATATAAAAAACAACAACAATAAAATGGCATGTTGTACAATTGTTTGTGAGTACTTAATCATTTATGAATATCTGTAACAGATCCATGGATTTTTCGAACTTTTAATTTATTTGTACCTTTGAGGGTAGTCTACAAATTTTGGATAAAGTTTCTAGAATTGGAGTAGGAAATCAACATTTTTTGTTTGATTCGGTTTTTAGCCACAACAATGAACTCTGCTTTTTTCATCGGTTGGAAAATAATTGTGGCCCGTAAAGCGATTTTATGTAGGTTCGCCTTTGGCCCCTATACAAAATACTATGGAAATAAAGATCCTCTTGACCGATCATTATTTTCATAGGGGTTTGTGTTGTTTACCGATCGTCATAAATCTTCGTAGAAATCGTGTTTTAGCCACAACAATGAGCTGGTAAAGTTTTTTCATCGACTGGACCATAATTGCGGCCTTTATAAAATTTTCGTGAAAATTCACTTTTGGCCCCGTATAAATTGACAGAAATAGCTAGAAATTGGCATAAATAGCTGTATCATGGATTACCATAACACATCCAATTAGGATATAGCCATTTATGTCAATTTCTAGGGTTAATTCCCTAAGTGTTACCGAAACTGGAGTTACTGTCATCATTGTATTATATAGGACCACGACAAATCGTGCATGCGAGAGCCCTTATGGAAACTATATTTTCACTGGACCATAGCCGTAAACCTCTCACGTATTTTCACATACAATTTACAATTTAAGCAACCAATGGCTTAGTTTATCCTAACTACGTAATTTAAGTTAAAGGTACTAAAAATACGCAATTTTACAAAGTTTTCTATATTTTTCAAATATATTCATCACAAATATTTCAAAGGCTGTTTAAAACGAGAAAACAACAATAAGATATATTTATAGCGTCAAATCACAACGACAATCTGGATGAAAATTATAAAATATGGCCTAAATACTATCTAAAAACAAGGGCTGCTAAGAATGTTATATGTTACAGATTTTTTTTATTCAGAGACTCATAGTGAAATTTGATTTAGAACATTTTTTTTAGATTTTGATCCACTATAGTAGATTAACAGTCCAAATTTGAAACAAATTATTTCATTCTAAAATATATAAATCTGTAATCTATTTTTTAAGAAACTATGTTCTGGTTTGTTTAAGGGCCTGTTTATGTATGTCGATAAGAAAATGAATACGCAAGAAAAACTACCAAACTTGAGTGTGCTTTCAAATTTGTTTTTTTGTTTTAAAGCAAATCAAAGGAAATAATATTTCCAAAACTAAGGTTTGGGTGTGTTTCATGCGCACACATTTTCGTTTCGAAATACATAAACTGGGGGTATATGATTTGTTCTGAAACTCATAGTGAAATTTTGTGTAGAATTTTTCTTCTTTTGACACTTTCCACCTAGAACCAAGTTTTATATTACTTGCATGTATCAAACGAAAAACAAGTAAAAAAGCATTAACATTTTCATACCCTCTACCATAAAATATTCTGAACTAAAATGGAATAATAACTTTTCATTCCTGTCCCCAACTTTAAGTGGGTACGTTAAAATGTCAGATAATGTTTATGTACATTTATGCTTCATTCGTGGGGCCCTTTTTTATGGTGCCTATATCTAACTATGTATGTTGACAATTTTTGGGGGGCTAGAAATTGGGAGGTACTGTTATATAGAAGTTATAATAAAACATGGACCTATGTTGACAGTTTTTGATGGGAGCCTTTAATGTCAAATAACTTCTAATTCGGTTAAAAAATTTAGCTAGAATCTTCAAAATATCGAAAATCGGTACATAAAGTGGGAACTTCAAATGTAATTAACAGCTAGTTCGGAGGTATGTGGGCTATACGAAAATATGAACTTAAATGAACCGTTATATGGGGGCTATGCCAAAACGTGGACCTATGTCCACAAGTTTTGTCATATAAGTTTATTGACATTTAAGAACTTTAAATGTCAAATTATAGCTACATCGGTCTGAAAATGTAGCTACAAACGTCAAAACA
This sequence comes from Musca autumnalis, assembly GCF_047663935.1. NCBI lineage: Eukaryota > Metazoa > Arthropoda > Insecta > Diptera > Muscidae > Musca > Musca autumnalis. The sequence goes on from NW_027411644.1 coordinate 267,533,827, forward strand.
CCGCAAATCGGGGGTACCGTTATATGGGGGCTATACCAAAACGTGGACCTATGTCCACAAGTTTTATCACATAAGTTTATTGACACTTAAGAACCCTAAGTGTCAAAATATAGCTAAATCGGTCTGAAAATGTAGCTAAAAACGTCAAAATACCGCAAATCGGAGGGTACCGTTATATGGGGGCTATACCAAAACGTGGACCTATATCCACAACTTTTGTTATATAATTTTATTGACACTTAAGAACCCCAAAATGTCAAATTATAACTATATCGGTCTGAAAATGTAGCTAAAAACATCAAAACACCGTAAATCGGGGGGCACCGTTATATGGGGGCTATACCAAAACGGGGACCTACGTCCACAACTTTTGTTATATAAGTTTATTGACACTTAAGCACCCTAAATGTTAAATTATAGCCACATCGGTCTGAAAATGTAGCTAAAAACGTCAAAATACCGTAAATTGGGGGGTACCGTTATATGGGGGCTATACCAAAACGTGGACCTATGTCCACAACTTTTGTTATATAAGTTTATTGATACTTAAGAACCCTAAATGTCAAGTTATAGCTAAATCGGTCTGAAAATGTAGCTAAAAACGTCAAAATACCGCAAATCGGGGGTTACCGTTATATGGGGGCTATACCAAAACGTGGACCTATGTCCACAAGTTTTGTTATATATGTTTATTGACACTTAAGAACCCTAAATGTCAAATTATAGCCAAATCGGTCTGAAAATGTAGCTGAAAACGTCAAAATACCGTAAATCGGGGGTACCGTTATATGGGGGCTATACCAAAACGTGGACCGATATATCCCATCTTCGAACTTGATCTTCCGACGGCTAAAAAAATGGTATTCCCCAATTTTCAGCGAAATCGGTCAACAAATGCGACCTGTATGTTGCGAACGGACGGACGGACGGACATGCATAAATCGACTCAGAAAGTGATTCTATGTATATCCCTAGAAGGAACTATGGGTCTATCTCGCTTCCTTTTGTATGTTACATACAAATGCACTAACACATAATATCCCTTACCACATAGTGGTGTAGGGTATAAAAAGGAAAAAAAAATGGGAAATATTTTCATGTTTTTCAGCAAAATTTATACTGATATTTTCATGATATATAATGTAAATATAGTCCCGATTTATATTATATAAAAGGAATTGCCTGAAAATTGCCGGTACGAACAATTTTTTTCCATTACCATTCCCCTTACGTGTCTCTCCTACAAACAGGGACTTGCCGCAAGTAAACTTGTCTAATGTAAATTGGGACATACATTTCATTTCTTTGGTGACCCACAGTGAAATTTGACGAAAAACATTTTTATCTTTGATATCATCTCTCTAAAATTATGTTTGGAGGGACAATTTTGAATAAACTCAGATGAAGTCCGACTTTAACCCTAAAACGTGTTTTTCAATTTTAAAGATTTCTGGCAATTATATAAGTTTTACAGATTTCGTGTATTCTGAGACCTTTAATAAAATCTTATAACGAACAATTTTGTAAAATATTTGGATTTGGTATGATCATATGTTAAAGGAGTTTTTGAAACATTTTCGATAAAAGGACCAAAAAGACCACTTTGGTGAACCGCATGAGCATTAAACTTTTTAACAAAGATATTCCCCACATCCTTCTTTGTAAAGCTGCCAAAGACACTATATACCTAAAATGCAAGGATTCCAAGATATCTTAATTCGAATATTTCGAAAAAACTAGAAATGGGCGGAACTTGCCCCACCTACTTTGGTTACTTTCTGATGTAAGCTTTAGAAACGCCGATACACGTGTCTCATATTTGTAGCTCTACTTTCATAATATAATCGTTTTTCCCTAAATTAAAAAAAATTGAATTTTGTTCCACAGTGTTATTTATTCCACTTCAATACCTGTACTTTGTTTGACCAAATTCCATCGCGTTTGGGACATAATTGGTTGCCTTTGGACTTACGACCTTTTCCTTGTACTTTTCCTTCAATTTACGGATTTTTTTAAAATAAGATATTTATACTTTCCTCAACAATGTGGAAAGGGCATTATAAGTTTGTTTTGGCCAATATTCGTGTAACAACGTAAATATTCGTCGTACCAGATGTTTTTACTGTAAGAAAGAAATGTACACATTTATGAAAGTTAACAGCACATTTTTCGATTTTTGTCCACTGCAACAACACTATGTCACGTGTTTTAACTTATACTTTCATTATGTAACAAAATGCGATTTTAATAAAAAGTGGACTTACGACATTTTCTTGCGAGGCAGACGATATGTAGGGTTTAGTCTAACCCCCATGAATCGGTAATACCTACTTTTATGTATCTCGAGGGGTTTTTGTCAAAATGTCGACAATTTCGACTTGGTATTTTGGAATTTCCATGGGTAGAAAACCTCCACACAGAAAATTATCAGTTAATATATTATTATGGTATGTTGATATTTACTTCAATACAGTGGTGGTGGAGGGTATAACAAGATTGGTTTCGCCGAACTTAACGCCGCACAATGGTTAAGGAATCGATTTTCCTTGCCAAAAAACAAAATTTTGTTTTGTCAAAGATATTTAATTTCTATATAGGATTCTACAGTAAACATATTGAAACTAAGGAAACCAAAAACTTAGGTCAAAATACTGCAAGGTGTGGACGTGTTGTGCCCCTAAAGACGAACATTTTCCCCATTTTTGGGAAATACGTAATTTTTGCTAATTTCTGAAGAAAGACGTAGCTATTTCTCGGAAACTATAACATATATTGTGTTCATTGTATTTTTGTAAGGTAAGTAGGATTGTGGCCTTAAAAAATCGTTTTAGTAAATCACCGCAGCGTTTGCACAACATGAGCTATTTTATTTTTCCTCAGGTACTAAATTTTATGAAATTCCAAATGTAGTGGACTAGAACTTTTGTGGAACAACATGGAACAAAGTTTCAGCCCATATATACTTTTGTACCCGTCCCGTTCGGTTTAACACTTTTTTCAATTTATTGAAATTACCTGTTTTTCTATACTGTTTCCATATGAATTACAGATTTTTGATACAAATTAAAATTTTTTGAGTATATGAGTTTTTATACGAGTTATATAAGTTTTATGAAAACCCAATGAGTATTTTTTTAATTTTTAAAAAAATTAAAATTTTTTTGTAAAAAAATTTTTATACACATTTTTGAAAACAAATTTTTTCGACATTTTTTCGCGTTTTTTTTGTTTTTTGGCAATTTTATTGTTTATTTGTTGGTGTTTGACCATCTTTAATACATAGAAAGTCATAGAAACAGCAAAAACACTCATATTTTGATGAAAAATAGTTAAAAAACTCAAAAGTTTAACTTTGACCTTGAATTTCTCTGCAACTACCAGACCGAATTTGACCGCTTATAATTCGTCTGGAAGCTGGTTGTGTTATCTGTTTAACAAAAAAAGGAAAAGAATTATGAAAATATCTCTATCCGTTCAAAAGTTACCGCTTTGACCGCTTATAATTCGTCTGGAAGCTGGTTGTGTTATCTGTTTAACAAAAAAAGAAAAAGAATTATGAAAATATCTCTATCCGTTCAAAAGTTACAGAATTTTGACCAGGAAAAAATGATTCTGAACCACTGTGCGCCGTTCTTACTCGTTATACCCTGCACTACCTTGTGGTAAGGGGTATTATGTCTTTGTACTTTAGTTTGTAACATGCAAAAGGAAACGAGATATACCCATAGTTCCTTTTAGGTATATACATAGAATCACTTTATGAGTTTATTTTGGTAAAAATCGGTTCAGATTTGGATATAGCCCCCATATATATCTTCGCCCGATTTAAGGCATTTGGTGCACGAAACACGCTATATATGTCCGATTTCAATGAAATTTGGATTGTGCGACGGTATTTAGTCTAGAAATAAATGTGTCAAATTATATAGAAATCGGTTCAAATTTGGATATAGCTCCCATATATATTCTCGGCCGATTTTAGGTATTTGATGCACGAAACGAGCTATATTTGTCCGAATTCAATGAAATTTGGAATGTGTGACGGTGTTTAGTCTAGAAATAATGGTGCTAAATCATATCTAAATCGGTTCAGATTTGGATATAGCTCCCATATATATTTGCGACCGATTTGAGGTATTTGATGCACGAAACACGCTATATATGCCCAATTTTGATGAAATTTGGACTATGTGACCAAATTTGGTCTACAAATAAATGTGAAAAATTATATCGAAATCTGTTCTGATTTGTATTTAGCTCCCATATACATTTTACATATTCACAGTTGTGTAGGGTATTATATAGTAGGCCGGGGCGATTTGTATGGAAGGAAAAAAGTGTTATCGGGCGCCTGGAGTTTCTGATTCTTGGGATTGTACTGAGCAAAAAAGTCAACTAGACCATATGTCTACGGTGAAAATCGAGCCCCCGGATTTTGACTTGAAGTTTTTTTTCAAGGATTTTCGGATATTTTGGCATATAACAACCAAACCACTGATATTTTCGATCCAACACAAAGACAACAATTGTAGGCAAGACAATAATAAAGAACTCTCTAGTACATCGCAAAAGCATTGGAACGCTCCTTCAGGCAGTTATGGCCTCGAGAAGGTGCACATTTTTCGGAAAATATCGATAAATGGCACTGTGCTACAAAATGGGACTCAAATTCAGTGGGTGGAAAATTTCTTTTGGAGATGAAAGCCCTTGGTGAGTGTACTAAGAACCCAAAAGGAAATTTTCACCATAGGTCAAGTTTCCGAGATATCGCGTGATTAATGGTATAATTTTCGCCCCTTAATTTGCGAGAAAATAGCTTTATATCTCTGTTTAGCGTTATTGTAGCTTCATTTTGAGATTACATGTCTTCAGTCAAATCGAATGGTGAATCTTTTTGTAGAATATTTCATCCCTCTAACTCAATTCCTTCCATGTCCTTTTCGTCCTTTATTTTTTGAACCGTAGTAAAAGTACCACAAGATGAGATTTTACAACAATCAAATATTCTACAAAAATGTTGCTCAGAAGATTTTAGGTACGGTTCTCATTGATGACCAATCGATATTTCCCCGTTTCCATGGTCCTTTTTGACATTTACCCGTATTTTGTTAAGAAAACTATGTTTTGTTTTTATGTATATTCGTTGTTGGTCTGTGGTGCATCTGAAATACTTACCATAAATAGCTCTTGTAATGACAAACACGTTAATAACAAATTTTATTGAAGGATAGATCCGGGTATCTAAATTTTTGAACCGGATATTCTGATATCAAAACCGACTTTGGAACCGGTTTTAAGTAACCGATTAATCGTATATGTATATCATTGGAAAGCTAATAAAATGTCCAATCAAATGACAGCAAGTAGCTGATTATATGATTACAACTTTGTTGGTTCCGAAGCTAGAACAAAAAAAAAACGCTTTCTTAAACCGATTTTTATGTAAAATATCACTGGGTTGAAAAATTCTTTTTGGCTATGAAAGTCGATTAGGATATTTTATAAATCTGGAAAGACTGTTATGCCATAGGTCAAACTTCTGAGTTATTGTGAGATGAATTTGTGTTATGTTGTTTTGTTATCATGCACTTAAAGTTCATCAAGAATGAATTAATTTCGCCATAACTCAGAAGTTTGAACCACATCAACCCAGTGATATTTTACATCAAAATCGGTTTAAGAAAGCGGGTTTTTTGTTCTAGCATCGAAACCAAGAAAGTTGTAATCAGCTACTTGCTGTCATTTGATCGGCCATTGTATTAGCTTTCCAATGATATACATATACGATTAATCGGTTACTTAAAACCGGTTCCAGATATCAGAATATCCGGTTCAAAAATTTAGATACCCGGATCTATCCTTCAATAAAATTTGTTATTAACGTGTTTGTCATTACAAGAGCTATTTATGGTAAGTATTTCAGATGCACCACAGACCAACAACGAATATACATAAAAACAAAACATAGTTTTCTCAACAAAATACGGGTAAATGTCAAAAAGGACCATGGAAACGGGGAAATATCGATTGGTCATCAATGAGAACCGTACCTAAAATCTTCTGAGCAACATTTTTGTAGAATATTTGGATGTTGTAAAATCTCATCTTGTGGTACTTTTACTACGGTTCAAAAAATAAAGGACGAAAAGGACATGGAAAGAATTGAGTTAGAGGGATGAAATATTCTACAAAAAGATTCACCATTCGATTTGACTGAAGACATGTAATCTCAAAATGAAGCTACAATAACGCTAAACAGAGATATAAAGCTATTTTCTCGCAAATTAAGGGGCGAAAATTATACCATTAATCACGCGATATCTCGGAAACTTGACCTATGGTGAAAATTTCCTTTTGGGTTCTTAGTACACTCACCAAGGGCTTTCATCTCCAAAAGAAATTTTCCACCCACTGAATTTGAGTCCCATTTTGTAGCACAGTGTCATTTATCGATATTTTCCGAAAAATGTGCACCTTCTCGAGGCCATAACTGCCTGAAGGAGCGTTCCAATGCTTTTGCGATGTACTAGAGAGTTCTTTATTATTGTCTTGCCTACAATTGTTGTCTTTGTGTTGGATCGAAAATATCAGTGGTTTGGTTGTTATATGCCAAAATATCCGAAAATCCTTGAAAAAAAAACTTCAAGTCAAAATCCGGGGGCTCGATTTTCACCGTAGACATATGGTCTAGTTGACTTTTTTGCTCAGTACAATCCCAAGAATCAGAAATTTCAGGCGCCCGTAATGGTGTTCAAATCGCCCCACTCTATTATATAGTCGGCCCCGCCCGACTTTCCTTACTGGTTTAGTCTTACATTTAATTTTTTTCACGGAAGAAGGAAGTTTAAAGTTCAAATTGAAATACTCTTAAAATGATTTATTTTTTAATAAATATATTTTCAATTGTGACATAATACCTCATTTTTGGCCTATTGACCCTGAAGAGAAAGCAGCAAAATTTAAGTTGACTGTCATAGAGAATAGACCTCGTTTTGTAAATTTAATTTATCGATTTCCCCTACTTGTTTCTGTAGTTGTTGATTGTGTTGTTTCCATGTTTCGCCCCTAATATCCAGTAGCACATAGTAATATATGTACGTTTTTTGTTATAAACTTGTTTTCATCTGTTGGCCGTACATATTCTGGAAACAAATTGTACGCACCATCTGGCTTCTATGGGTAACTACATGGTTATCTTTTGTTTCTGTTCTGTGTCAACTTAAATTGCACCAATGCCAATATTAAGGTATGTACACGGTATATAGTGTATGTATTGACTGACAAATAGTGATAGCGACAGCTATTGTAAAATACCGTAATAGCATTGACCATGTCCACACTGTCGGAGCTATTATTTGTGCAAAAAGCTATAGTTTGTGTTTTATATTGATTAAATGTTTTGGTGCCTTTTATGCGTTTTGAACAGATAGAAAATATTTGTACGCGTACACACAATGTTATCAGAGCAGTAACGAATCACTGATGATAATTTGTGGTTGGACATATGCTCCAATAACCTACACAATTGTGTCCTGTGGTAAGTACCGTGACAAGTTGTGTCAATTCTCCCAGGGAAAATTAAATACTTTGCAAATATGTTTTACAGTTGGTTTAATATGCATATTTGAGAAATGTTAATAAATATTATTGACATTTAATATGTGAATTTAAAATGGGTTTTCATTTGTATATAACAGTTACTTCCAGCTTATTTAATGCAGGTACAATTTATTTTGAATAGATGCAATATTTCGGCTTGTTTCAAGCGAGAATGAAACTAATTGATTTTTATAAACGTACTAGCTGAACCCGGTGCGCTTCGCAACCCCGACTTAACGATATATTTCGTTGAATTAACATTTGTACATTTATGTACATCTTTCGTGAGCTTAATCTGCCCTATAAGTAGGAAATAATGGAACTTTAAGGATAATTATAATTTATTTTCTAAATTTGTATCATATTGGTGTAGTGTTTTCCAAATGATTACATCACACTATTTCGCTACCGTAAATTAAACATAGGATAACTCGAACATATATTGATTATTTTTACTCCAATAATGATTTAGGTACGCCATATGTAAAAATGGATTACTGCTCGTTCTGTGTCCACACGCCTTATTTCGTTCATGGCAAGGTGTTGGGGTTACTCTTTAAAGTCTTTCAGATATACGATATTTAATATTTGTACCATTGGATAATTCCTTTACCACTAATATAATTGTTCCACAAACATCCCATACGGGACAAGAGAGACTTCTCTCATATCAATGAATACACCCCGATTCATATTAGCTCAATGATATGGGACCTACAGTTTATCGCCGAGTCCGAACGGCGTGTCCTAAGACACCACTTGTAGAGAAGTTTTACATGGCTGAAATACTCAGAAAATGTTGCCAACATTACTGAGGGGTATTTTGCCAACGTTGAAAATTTTTATGTTTGCCTGGCCGAAGAATCGAACCCAAGACCTTCAGCGTGCAAGGAGGTTGTGCATACCATTGCACCACGTTGGCACCCCATTTCATACGGGCAAAATATGCCTCATCGAAATAATGGTTTTGGACCCCAAGTATGTTTGGACGAAATGTGTTTCAGACAATTTGGAGTCGATTTAGCAATGTCCGTCCATCTGTCTGTCTGGCTGGCTGGTGCGCACGATAACTCTCGAACGGATGAACCGATTTGGTCCAAAATTTGGCATTCGCATTATTTTGTCCAAACTTAGTCTAAGTTCGAAAATGGGTTATAACGGTCCACTCCTTTTGGTACCTCCCCCACACAAGTTCGGAAATGTTTGGAAAATTTGTGCGCACGATAACTCTTGAAGGAAGTAACCGATTTGGTTCATACTTTGCACATCGTGAAATTTCTATCAGACTTAGATGAGGTTCAAATATGGACTCAATCGGTCCATTCCTACGGGTACCTCCCACACAAATTTTTGGAAAAGTTCAGTTTAAGACCTGTTCACGAATCGCTTTGATTTTTGTTGTAGAAACATGCATTCACTGCCCGTCAGGGGCAAGTCCATACTTCCTGAGAAAATAGCCTGGAAGGTACAAAAAAAGCCCTACGACACCGTGTGTAGTGGTTGGAGCGCAAGATAACTCTCGAACGGATCTGCCGCTTCAGCCCACAATTTGGTCTTTGTAATATTTTGTGCAAACTTAGTTTAAGTTCGAAGAAAAGCCATGTCGGTCTACTCCTTCAGGTACCTCCCCCACAAAAGTTCAAACATTTTCGGAAAAACTGTGCACACGATAACTCTTGATGGGAGTGACCGATTTGGTCCATACTTTACACATCCTAAAATATCTACCAGATATAGATCAGGTTCGAATATGGACTATATTTGTCCACTCCTTCGGGTACCTCCCACACAAAATTTTAGATAAATTCACTTTAAGGCCTGCTCTCGAATCACTTTGATTTTTGTTGAAGCAACTTGCATTCGCTGCCTCAGGGGCAAGCCCATACTTCTTGAGAAAACAGCCCGAAAGTTGTAAAAAACCCCTATGGCACCACATGTAGTGGCTGGAGAGCTCGAACCGAATAAACTACCGAATATAGCTATATTATGTTTTTCGCAGGCTAGTGTGATAAAAAAGCCCTATCTATCGATATCCCCGCAAATTTTTGAGTTTTAATCCTATCCATACTTTTGTCGGTGCATACGTCCAAAATTTTGAAAACCCCCCTAAATACATATTTTTTTTTTTTGTTGGGAAAAAGTATTTTAATCCACACTGGCTGAGGGTATATCTCTGTCGGCAAAACCGTCTGATACTTTTTTACTTGTTATTTTTATCCTTAAGAGGACCTTCCCCATGTGATTACCCACTTACTCTGACCCATAGCGACATTATTGGCTATTGTATGATTATCACTATTTTCTAGTTTGAAGCTTTTCAATCCGATAATAAAGCATAAATATTAAATGTTATTGTTCCAAGGGGTTACTTCCCACCTCCTCCCTTCCCATTGATTAACCGTATTTCTTTACTCGTGTCATATCAGATTGTTTTCAGCATAACTATTAATAATATTATTAAGACCCTCAAGCTAATATTAATTCAAATATACAATATTCGATATTATCATATTAAGGGGAGAAGTGCTCCCGCTGACCTCACCCCGCTTGTTTTGTAAGAGATGACGTGTACTAACTTCGCATTTATTTCGACAAAATTTGGAGACTGTATCGGTTACCATTCTAAAGATATTCGCATAGAAAATCGAAAATGTAAAAGGTACCTCAACTTATGACGCTGTATCTCAGCACCACCGCGGAATTTCAAAAATTAGTATAGCCTATGTTTCTTACTTTCAGGTGATGCTGTAATATGCTCCCATAGTTTCAGGAAAATCCGTTCAGCGGTTTTTGAGTTATTAAGGCATAAACAAAAAAACGAACAAACAAATATTTTCTATTACACTGTGTGTCATTTTTGAGTCATGGTTTATTAACCACATTCTGACACCAAAGCGTGATAGAAGACCGAAAACGAGAAGACACGTGTCCCGGCGTTTTTCTCTATCACGTCAACGTTCGCTGTGACTGAATTTGGTCTAGAAATAAGTGTACCAACTTATATCGAAATCGGTTCTGATTTGGATATAGTTCCTATGTACATTTTCGCCCTATTTGTCCAATTTTGATGAAATTTGGAATGTGTGACCGAATTTTCTCTAGAAAGCAGTTCAAATTGATATATATCTCCTATATTATACATATTCACAGTGGTGTAGGGTATCATATAGTCGGCCCCGCCCGTTCATAGACATTTCGTATGTTCCAGAAAGTTGTTTGCTGATATCTTAGCTAAATTATTGTGGTTGATTACTTTCTTGAATTTAGAACGGTTTAGTATCTATGGAGCGGAAACCAAGAAAATAGGATAAAATTCGCATTTGTTTAGCTATTTTGGCCATTAAGAACCGTTTCTACAGAGTTCGTTTGTTCTAGAAAGTTGTTTATTGAGATCTAACGAACATTTTTCTAGTTCGCTGTTTGTTTCAATTTTGATATCTACAGACTAAAATCGGAGAAAAAAAAATATAATGGAAATTGGGCCGTAAAGATGTTGACCTTGAAAATGAGTTCGAATGGATTTTACGTGTTCACAATTATTATTCTTTAGGACGAGAGCTACAACTTTGCCTCCACGAGTAATCCCAAATTCCAAGCGATTTAGAAGATATGTGCCTTACAAAATGATCCCTTTTGACATCAAAGCCTCAGGTAATAACCGCGAAAGTTAAAGTGATAGAGAAAAAGTAAAAAAGTATCAGTCGCCTTAGCCGACAGAGATATACCCTCAGACTATGTGAATTGAAACTTTCTTCTACGGACAGATCGAATGTATATTTTGGGAGTCATACCTTTTCGATAGATATCACACCCACTTGTCATTTCAGTGGGTCATCGTATAACATTTGAACTAGTATGCCAGGAGGCATGAACTTGTCCACGGAAAACATAATATCGCTGTAAACAGGGCCACAACGAATAGCATCGGTATGCATTTCCAATGGAACAGACCCTAAACTGCACTTAAACAAAAATGTTGAACTTTTGCAGGGAAGGTACATATAGGAGAGGATCAATATGGACCATTTTAAGTTAAGTTAAATTAAACTTGGACAAATATTAGATGATCCAAGGCTTGGACCACATCGGTTACCCCGTTCAAGAAAGTGTATCATGCATACCATTTTAGTGACATTTTTTAAATTTTGGGGGAGTACTGGAAGTTTTGGACCGGTATTGCCCATATTCGAACTGAAACTAAGTTTGGCCAAAATATGACGAAGGCTAAATTTATGACCAAATCGGCTGAAAAGTTCGAGTGCTATAGTGCGCTCCAACCACTACACATGCTGCCATAGGGATTTTTTACAACTTTCGGGCTATTTTCTCAGGAAGTATTTACTTGAGCCTGAAAAACTTGTACCATCGTAAAGGGAGTCAGTGAATGCAAGTTGCTTCAACAGAAATCAAAGGGATTCGAGTAGGTCTTAAAGTAAATTTATCCGAAATTTTGTGAGGGAGGTACACGAATTAGGGGACAAATATAGTCCATGTTTGAACCTGATGTATACGTGGTAGATATATTAGGATATGTAAAGTATGGACCAAATCGGTCACTCCCTTCAAGAGTTATCGTGCGCAAATTTTTCGGAACAATTTTAAACTTTTGAACGTTTGGACAAAATATTACGAAGGCCAAATGTTGGACCGAATCGGCAGAACCCTTCGAGAGTTATCTTGCGATCCAACAACTACACACGGTGTCATAGGGGTTTTTTGTAACTTTCAGACTATTTTGTCAGGAAGTATGGGTTTGAAACTTGTACCGTCGTATGGGGGTCAGTGAATACAAGTTGTTACAGCAAAAATCAAAGCGATTCGAGAGCTGGTCCTAAACTGAACTTTTCCGAAAATTTGTGTGGAAGGTACCCGAAGGAGTGAGCCGATTGAGTGCATATTGGAACATCATATAAGTCTGGTAGAAATTTCAGGATGTGCAAAGTATGGACTAAATCGGTTAGGCAAAATATTACAATACCCAAAATTTGGTTCCAATCGGTTGATCCGTTCGGGAGTTATCGTGCGCACCAGCCAGACAGACAGACGGACTCCAAATTGTCTGAAACGGATTTTGTCCAAACATACTTGGGGTCTAAAACCATTATTTCGTGAGGCACATTTTGCCCGTATGAAAGTGTATATACCCTCGTTAGCATAAATGGCGAGGGTATAAAAACGCCGGGACACGTGTCTTCTTATTTTTGGTCTTCTATCACGCTGCGGTGTCAAAATATGGTTAATAATTTTCGTGTCGCATAGTGTTGTATATATATATAGAAGGTATAGAATTTTGAAAGAAATAGGGTATAGGGGGAGTACCCCGCCCCCTCCGAAATTCAACAAAATTTGTAGCCCATTTTAACCGGGGCCATCCCTGTACATTCCCTCACAATTTCAGAAAAATACACGCAGAGAAAAAATATTTTTCGCTTTTGTTGGAACAAAAATATATGTTTTGGTTCCAAAAATGTATTTGTTTTGTTCAAACATTGTAATCCAAATCCAAAAATACCATCTTTTGTTCCAAACATAGAAAACAGAAACAACTTTCGAATTTCCGCAATATTGTTAAAATCGTTAACAATACCGATTGTAGGAACTATCATAATCTAATTTTGTTTACAAAAAGTATTGTCAATACAGAAAACCAGCCCAGAAATTTTTGATTTGAGTGCATATACTTCTCATATACACTTTTCGCATAACTTGGATATAAATGTCGCGTATAATATTGCAATCATTGATGAACACAATACATGGTTTGCTGCATTGGCTGACAACAAAGACAAACAAAAAGCCACAAGAACCCACCACAACATAAGGAATAATTAAACACCATAACAAACATGAAAAGGAAAGAAGAATGAAACCAAACAGAAACAAATAAAAACAAGAGTCTCACAAGTACATACACACAAAAACAAAGGTAAAGGCAGCATGTCATACAAACACACCACAACTCACCAAAATTGTTTTTTCAACACGGCATCGAATAGCGAGAGAAGAGAAACAAATTTTCGAAGAAAAGAGAGAAATATTGTTCAGTTGACACAAACTATTTTTGGATTTACAATACTACATGAGGAATCCAACAATATGTTAACAATACATATTTTGCTCTTGGAATATTGTTGGATCAAACATATTTTTTTCTCTGCGTGTAGGTTCAGTAGTTTTTGTAGAAAATATAAAAAAATAGAATTGAAAAAAAAAAAAATAAAATAAATAAAATAAAAACCTAAGCCTAACCTCGGGTTATGGCGAACATTTCACAAAAAGAATTATCCAAATCGGTCGAGCCGTTCTCAACTGATGGCATTACCAGCGAACGACATTTGATTTTTATTTATAAAGTTGGGCTTGCAGTTGAAACATGTATCGGATGTATAGCAACATCCGTTAACTCAGCTTCGGTGAAAAGAAACATTTTATAATTTGGCATTATTAGTATGACAACAAATAAGAATGGCGTTAAGTTCGGCCGGGCCGAACTTGTTATACCCTCCACCACAAGTTGTATTGAAGTAAAATGGAATAATTTGTTTCCTTTCGTGTATGAAGAAGACTTAATACTAAATTTCAGCAATTTCGGTAAAACAATGTGAGGCACCATTCTATGGGGGCTATTTCAAAACGACAAATTTCTTACGGAAAGTTTTTAGGCTCAAAGAAGACTAAATGCCAAATTTCCTATATTTCGGTAAGAGAATGTGGCTAAAACTTAAAAATACCGAAAATCAAGAAGTACGCTTCTATGGAGATATAGGAAGACGTGGACCTATACTGATAATACTCTTCTGGAATATTTTATAACTCTTGGAAGACGAAATAACGAATTTTAGCCATTTCGGTTGGATATTGACGTCGCAATCTTCAGTATTACGAAAATCGGGAGGTACCGTTCTATGGGGGCTATATCGAAACGTGGACCTATACCGACGAATTTTGGTCAGAAATGGGGCAATATGAAAGCGTGGACCTGTACAGACATATTTTTGGCGAACAGTTTTATATCACATTGAAGACTAAATACCAAATTTCAGCCATTTTGGTGGAATATTGAAGATACAACCTTCAAAATACGAAAAATCGGGAGGTACCTTTCCATGGGGGCTATATGAAGGCATGAACCTATACCGACAAATTTAAAGGGGACGTTTGAGTACCCCCAACGAAGTCTAAATACCAAATTTCAGCCATTTCGGTGGAATATTGAGGCCACAACGTTCAAAATACTGAAAATCGGGAGGTACTGTTCTATTGGGGCTATATGAAGGCATTGACCGATACCGACAAAGTTCTTTGGGAAAGTTTTATACCACCAACGTAGACTAAAACCTTCAAAATACCGAAAATCGGGAGGTACCGTTCTATGGGGCTATATGAAGGTGTGGACCGATACCGACAAAATTCTGGGAGAAAGTTTTGTACCCCTAAAGAAGACTACGTATCAAATTTCAGCCATTTTGGTAGGATAATAGAGCTAAAACCCTAAAAATACCGAAAATCGGGAGGTACCGTTCTGTGGGGGCTATATCAATACGTGGACCGATATATCCCATTTTCAATATTAACCATCCTGCAAGCAATAAAAGCTTTTGTACTCTCTATCTTTAAAATTGCGAGCTGTATCTTGATTTCAACAGACGGACGAACTGACGGACGGACGGACATGGTTAAATCGACATAGAATTTTATGCTGATCAATAATATATATACTTTATAGGGTCTCCGACGAATATTTCGATGTGTTACAAACGGAATGACAAATTTAATTATACCCTCCATATGGTGGATGGTATAAAAATCAATGCAAAATTAAGAGACCGCTTAATTAAGGTAGTTATAGATATAAACACATCATATAAAGAAAACCATTGACTAAATAGCAGAATATCCCGATTTTCTGCTATTTAGGCCCCAAAATAATATCTAATGGTGCAGGAATGCGCGGGCTCATATAGCAAATCCAATATAAAGCAGATTTTAGCACAACCATATCTACAGTTATGGTTGCAAAAGTCTTGTAATACTGTAATCATAAATATAAATTTGGGAAGTTCAAAATTTAATGTCCGTGCTACGTGTACTTATAGTAGGCCTGTACATTGTTTTCTGGCGAGAATATAGGCAAAGACAATTTTTTCTATTAAAACTGTTATTACTTATTGCTTTCTGACTCAATAATATATTATACCGATGTTGATCCTAACCAGACACAGACAACATAGAAGATCTACGCAGTAATCAAATATAAAAAATTGCGATATTTCAAATCTCTTAGACCTCAATAGTGCTATTCTTGAGGTGCGAGGCCATATGGACCGTTATAGACCTATTCCTCAAGTAGCTATACTATAAGTCCACATATCAAACTTAATTGCTATTCTGGTCTAAGGGAGACCCCTTTAAGTTCTAAATATGATTTATATAATAAAATATGGTATTATTTATTATAATGGACTAATTTAAATAGGGTGCATCATTTAAGCTGTGAGTAGGATTTTTGGAGTAGTACGAATCTTTTGATTTTCATTTCCCAAGGGTGTAGATTCTTTAACATACTTTTATAACAAATCAATTTATTTTACTCTCGCTTGAAAATAAGTCGAAATATTGTAACTTTTCATAATAAATTGTACCTGCATCAAAAAAGCTGAGAGTAACTGTATACTGTAGATTTTACTATGAGTAATGTTACCAAAAGGTTAACAAGTCGTTCTTATGTGCATTTATGCAAATATAACATTTTAATTTTTTCTTTTTTTTGTTGGATAAATTGGAATTTTTTCAATTTTTACTGACCACAAACCAAATAAATAGAGAAAGAAAAATTTAAAACAGGATTCAGGACCATGTGAAGAATGGATTAATATTTTTATACCCTCAGCCTTTAGGCTATGAAGGGTATATACACTTTCATACGGGCAAAATGTGCCTCATCGAAATAATGGTTTTAGACCCCAAGTATGTTTGGACGAAATGTGTTTCAGACAATTTGGAGTCGATCTAGCCATGTCCGTCCGTCTGTCTGTCTGTCTGGCTGGCTGGAGCGCACGATAACTCTCGAAGGGATGAACCGATTCGGTTCAAATTTTGGCTTTCGTAATATTTTGTCCAAACTTAGTTTAAGTTCAAAGATGAGCTATATCGGTCCACTCCTTCCGGTACCTCCCCCACAAAAGTTCGGAAATGTTCGGAAAATTTGTACGCACGATAACTCTTGAAGGGTGTAACCGATTTGGTCCATACTTTGCCCATCGTGGAGCGTGTACCAGTCTTAGATCAGGTTTTAATATGGACTCAATCGGTCCACTCCGTCGGGTACCTCCCACACAAAATTTTGGAAAAGTTCAGTTTAGGAATATCTCTCGAATCGCTTTGATTTTTGCTTTAGCAACTTGTATTCACTGCCCTCCATACGACGGTATAAGTTTCATCAGGGGCAAGTCCATACTTCCTGAGAAAATGGCCTGAAAGTTGCAAAAAACCCCTATGACACCGTGTGAGGAGGTTGGAGGGCAAAATAACTCTCGAACAGGTCTGCCGATTCGGTCCAAAGTTTGGCCTTAGTAATATTTTGTCCAAACATAGTTTAAGTTCGAAGATAAGCCATATCGGTCCACTCCTTCAGGTACGTCCCCCACAAAAGTTCAAAAATGTTCGGAAAAATTGTGGGTACAATAACTCTTGAAGAGAGTTGCCGAATTGGTCCATACTTTACACATCCTAATATATCTACCAGATATAGATCAGGTTCAAATATGGACTATATTTGTCCACTCCATCCGGTACCTCCCACTCAAAATTTCGGATACATGTTCACTTTAAGACCTGCTTTCGAATCACTTTCATTTTTGTTGAAGCAACTTGCATTGCTGCCTCAATTGCGATGGTAAAAGTTGTTTCAGGGGCAAGTTCATACTTCTTGAGCAAACATCCCTGAAGTTCTAAAAAACCCCTATGGTACCATATGTAGTGGCTGGAGATCCATTCTTTTTAGTATCTCCTCCGCAAAACTTTTGATATTAAATCCTAATCAACATTTTTGTCAGTTCAAACGCCAAAAATTTTTAAAACTCCCTAAATACATGCGTTTTTTGGAAAAAAAATTGTTTCAATATACACAGGCCAGGCTGAGGGTATATCTCTGTCGGCAAAGCCGACTGATACTTTTTTACTTGTTCATTTACTATATTGCGATATCCAAAGTTTGGGCAAAAGCAGTCTCAGTAGCCTAAACTCCGAGAACGGCTAAACATATTTCGACAATTTACATCAATTCGGAATGGTCTGGTGGCAGAAAAGGATAAAACCAAAAAAATCGAGAACATTTGTAAAATACAGGAAGGAAAAGATCAAAGTCAGGCAGAGCCGACTCTATGATGCTCTACACCACAGCGAATATGTTTACAACATGGAATAATTAATTATATGGTTTACTTACTTACTTAGCTGGCCTATTACAGAGCATTTGTTCCATAGACCGAAGTAAGAAAAGATCCTTTTCATTTCTTCATCCACTTGTATGCTCCATCGAAGCTTAGGCCTGCCGATTCTGCGTGCACCGCCATGTGGCATGTATTCATTAGGGTTATGACTTTTTGACATTTTTCCTCAAAAATGATTTCCTGTAACTGGGATGAATGAAATTTTGCCTATTAATCACTATGCTATCGTTTATTCCACTAAAAAAATAATTTTTTGAAAAAAAAATTAAAAAAATTATTTTTTGTTGCACGATTGAATAAATATAAGCTTACTAATTACTATAATAACGTTTATTTCATTCAAATATTAAAAAAGTCGTGAAAAAAGAAAGAAAAAATTTTAAATTTTTTGTTAAAAATATTATATTTTTGAATAAAAGCGTATACGACATTTTTACAATTCTCAGAATTGAAGAAAAATAGTTAGAAATAAATTTTATGTCATTTTAATTATCTCATGTGGCTCTAAAGTTTATTTTCAATTATATATCTGTTTTCAGTGATTTCAAAAAATTGTCCATAATTTTGATAAATTCAAATTTTAAAATCATTTTGTGCGTGAGGTTTTTTCACCGAATCACCTTATAATTAAGATTTTATGTAATCTTATGGCAAACTCATCAAGCTATGATACAGGGATATGAGGTTGTAAAAAAGTCATAACCCTAGTATTCATTTTCATCGGGTTCATCATCGTTCATTCTTATGATATGGCCTAGCAATCATTGCATCTCGATACATTTAACTATATTCATGTCTTTGTATAGCTGACATAGCTCGTGGTTCGTACGACGTCGATATTCACCGTGAACGCAAATCGGCCCGTAAATTTTTCGAAGAATTGCCCTCTCAAACACACCAAGCACTGCCTTATCTGATTGTGCAAGTACCCATGTTTCGGAGCCATACATTAGCACGGGCAGTATCAGCGTTTTGTATAGTGTTATTTTTGTTTGACGAGAAGTGGCTTTGTTTTTAAATTGCTTATTTAAACCATAGTAGCATCTGCTGGCCAATACAATTCTTCTTCTTATTTCACAACTGATGTTGTTTGTTGTGTTTATGGCAGTGCCGAGGTAGACGAAGTCTTTAACTACCTCAAAATTGTAGGTACCAACTTCCACAGTTGGTCCGAGCTCTATGGACGCTTTGTGCGTCGACACCATCAATTTGGTCTTTTCGCCGTTTACCGCCAGACCCACTTTCGCAGATTCTCCTTCGACCTTCCTAAAGGTATCAGTTACTTCCTTTACTGATCGTCCTATGATGTCTATGTTATCAGCATAAGTAAGTTACATGTGGCTATTGGTGTAAATTGTGCCATTTCTTTTGACATTTGCATCTCGTATTACCTTTTCCAGCAAAATTTTGAACAGGTCACACGAAAGGCTGTCTCCTTGTCTGAAATCTCTTGTGGTACTGAACTGTTCGGAGAGGTTCTTTCCAATTTTAACTGTGGACCTTGTATCAGTTAAAGTCACCTTACAAAGCCGGATGAGCTTTGCGGGGATACCAAATTCAGACATTGCATGGAATACCTTTGATCGGAGGGGACTGTCGAATGCTGCTTTATAATCGACAAAAAGGTGATATGTGTCGATCTGCATCTCTTGGGTCTTCTCCAGTATTTGACGCAGGGTAAATATCTGGTCAATGGTGGTCTTGCCAGGTCCAAAGCCGCATTGGTATGGTCCAATTATCTCGTTGACAATAGGCTTTAGTCGTTCGCACAATATCCCTGGCACTATCTTATAGGCAAAAGGGAGAATACTTATGCCCCTATAGTTGAAGCATACAGTCTTATATCCTTTCTTGTGCACGCAGAGAAAAAATATTGTTGGAACAATCATATTCTAAGAGCAAAATGGTGTATTTTAAAATTCTTAAAATATGTATTGTTGGCGCAACAATATATTTTGTGTCATCATGTTCCATAATAAAAAATATATGGTTGAAACAACAATATATATTTTCAGGTTTTTAAAATACACTATTTTACTCTTAGAATATGATTGTTCCAACAATATCTCTTCTCTGTGTGTGGACGGGACACATGATGCTCAAGTTCCAATCGTCGGGAACGCGTTCTTCCTGCCAGATGATGCTAACTAGCTGAAGCATACACCTTATCAGCGCGTCGCCTCCGGTTTTAAACAGCTCGGCTGGTAAGCCATCGGCTCCTGCTGCTTTATTATTCTTCAGTCGGTTGATTGCTATTTTTACTTCATCTTGGCCGGGCGGTATACATTCTATACCATCTTCTGGGATTGGATCTGTGGTATCATCGTCTTCGCTACTATTGGATACCAGCAGATTGGAGAAATGTTCCTTCCATATCCTGAGCACGGTATCTGTATCTGTTACCAGATTACTTTGCTGGTCTCTACAGGAGGATGTGCCTGTACCAAAGCCATCTATTTGATGTTTCACTCTTTGGTAGAATTTTCGGACTTCATTCTGGCTCCTGTACATCTCGATTTTTTCCATTTCTCTCTTTTTCTCGCGGAAAAGACGTTTCTCTTCTCTCCTTTTCTCCCGATATCTCTCTCGTGCGCTACACGTTGCTACTGATTGTAAAGTAGCTCTTTATGCCGCATTTTGCTCTCGGTAGCAGCACGACACTCCTGGTCATACCATGAGTTCCTATGGGGAGGTCTCTGAAATCCAAGTATGGATTTTGCGGCTGTTTGCATGGAGTGGGCAATATTTTGCCATTGTGTTATTATGTTATCGGGACAAGAGTGCTCTCATTAAGCAATTGGGCTAATTGAGTGGAATATGCTGTGGCTATCTGTTGTGTTTGCAGCCTATCGATGTCCAACTTCCGCATTGTGTCTGTTCGTGCTTTATTTGCAACGTTTAGATGGGTACGTACCTTTGCTGCAACAAGGTAGTGGTCCGAATCAATGTTTGCGCCTCGGAAAGATCGTACATCCAACACGCTGGATGAATGTCTTCCATCTATCACAACATGATCAATTTGATTACTTGTTCTTTGATCTAGAGACAGCCAGGTGCCCTTATGAATATCGAGATGATTAAATCTGGTACTGCTAACTACCATGTTTTCTGCAGCTGTAAAGTCTATTAGCCTCATACCATTGTCAGATGTTTCACTGTGGAGACTGAATTTCCCGACTGTTGGGCCAATGATATTCTCCTTTCCAATTTTGGCATTAAAATCGCCTAGAATGATTTTAATGTCATGGGCAGGGCAACGGTCATATATTTCTTCTAAGCGCTCGTAAAATATATCTTTGGTCTGTTCGTCCTTTTCTTCAGTGTGATCATGAGCGCAAATAAAGCTGATGTTGAAGAATTTAGCTTTTATTCGAATTGCAGCAAGTCTTTCATTCACTGCGGTGAAGTTGGATATCAGATGTTTTAGTCTCCGACTAACTACGAATCCGCACCAAACTCATGCTTTACGTCATGGCAACTATAGCACAGTGCGTCACCTTTAGGTATTGTTGTGACGCCTTTCCCAATCCATCGTATTTCCTGTATGGCAGTAATATCGGCCTTGTACTTTTCAAGTACGTCTGCCAATGCGAAGACAGCACCTTCTCTATAAAGAGTGCGAACATTCCAGATGCAGATTCGCAGATCATGGTCCTTAAAACGTTTGCGGGGTTCGTCAACTTTAGAGGGGTTTGTTTTTCTTTTCTTTCGTTTTTTCATAGTAGGCTGTTTTTTTCTAGGGGAGGGTTACTAAACCGACGCCCAAACCCAAGTTTTTAACGTTCTTATGGGTGAACGCGCGGCACATGTTAGCTCACTACTTTTAACGGATGTTAAAGGCAGTTCCCCAGGTGACACCACGGTTGAGTGACTTGACCGCGGAAAAATTGAGTGATCCCACGTCTATGTCTTCATTAGTCTAATGCTTTTTGAGAATTGGCTGTTTAAAATATGTACACGGTGCGCCTTAACCAATTTTAAATGAAAGGTGTTTACACCTGGGAAGTTTTTGCACCACCTTTCATTAAAGTTGGTTAAGGCGCATCGTGTGTGCGTTTCTATTTCAGTTAAATCCAGCTAGAAAAAAATTAATTTATTTGTGTTTTTATAATTTCGTAATATTTTTACACGTTACATCAAATTAAAAAAAAAAACTAATTAACACAAAAAAAATATTTCTTATAAAAATTACCTAAATATAAGCAGACTGGTAATAACCAGGAATTTGGTCACAAACAAAAAATTGTTTACGCTGCTTGGGAAGTAATGACTCCAACAAACGCGTCATCTTGTAATTCCAAACAAAAAACCAGAAAATGATGATATTAACATGCCAAGCTAGAGTCAGGGTAAAACGACAAGTGTTTTAAATTGTTGTTCATGGGGGCCAACGAAGAATGGGAAGAAGCTATTTAACAATTCAAAGAAAATCATAATCAATGTATAAAAAAGAGAATATGTTTACTCTCTTTGGTTTCTCTTAATGCTAAAGATTTTCTCTTAAATAAACATAAACGCAAAGCAAAGCTTACGTTAAAACAGTTATGCCATATTACACCGGACTACATACCGACAAAACACATGGCATTTGTTTGATGCCAAATGTTGTTGTGTTGGATGGAGCCACAAGCATGGCTTTCTCCGACTGCAACTTGATTTAGTAAAGAAGCGCCATTTACTTCAGACGGTTGTGGTAAGCGGAAGATTGTTTTTTTGTCGTTTCAACATTTGAATGTGAATCGCGTTAACGTGGAAGTGCGTTTGGCCAACTTAAACTTGTTGTGTAGTGGATTTTCAAGCGTTTAATCTAAGCTTAAAGAAATCTGGCGAAATCTTGACCTTTGCATTAGCTTTAAAAATAATTTGTATTGTGGATTAGAGATTAATAGAGTTTAGCTAAGTTGAAAATAGGTATTAAACAACAACACATCGATTTACTTTGTTTGGGTATTATTTACACAAAAACCAAGTTTTACTTAACCGCAGATCATCATCTTTGGAAAGTTATACTTTCAGTTGCAACAACAAAGTGTTAAAAAAAACTAAATACGTGTAACAAATATTTAAGTTTTAAATTGCATTCGTGTGGTTATATAGAGTTTGGTAGCTGCTTACCAATGCGGGTGCAGTTAATTGTTCAATGACCTTTTTTCGGCTATTAACCATTACATGCGGGCTCTAAGCTAAAACTAAACCAAAATCATAATTGGAAAAATACCAAAAAAACCTATTACTCATTATTACGGAAAACCCCTCAAAACAAAATCACACCTTTCGTATATGGCTCTGGCTGTCTTTACTTACGAAAGTTTTGAATGAAAGGAGTGAAATTAAACTACAACAAGAAAAAAAAAACAGACAAGAGAAAAGTAAACCATGCCTTGTGATCCTTACCGGTTTTGTATTGTTTAAGCATCGTTCATAGTCCGGCAGCATCCAAAAAGTCGTATAGTGAAATTAATTCATGCTGCAGCAAAGCATTTTGGCCAATCTTGTTGTCATTGTGTTCACGTTTTTATGACCAACTAAACAAATAAACAAAACAAAAAGCCACCAAAACTTGGCAAAGTGCAAAAAAAAAACGAAAAAAGAAGTGGCCAAAATCTTGAAGTTGTTGTTAATGTTTGTGTTAAATGAATGAAAACCAAAAGCGAACATTTCAGCTTATCACCAAATTAACCACAACAACAAGAAAAATATAAAAAAATATAAAACAAAAACAACTGTTGCTCTCTTACCATTCAAAATTCATAAAGGGTTTAGCAGCATCAGATTTTTTTTTGTTAGCAGAATTGTTGATTTGCATCTTTGAAGTGGATAACTTGGGGATTTTTTGTGCTGTTTCGGTCATTTCTTTTGGTTGTCGTTCAAGCAAAAGTAAAAGGTAAGTTAATGAAAGTGAAATTAATGGATAAGGTGTTGCTTGCTGTCTGTTTCTTCTTGTTATTATTAAATCAAAAACAAACAAAAAAATACCTTTCTTGTTACTCAGCAGCTCAATAAGGGCGGGCGGGCAAAGAATTTTCAACAAACTTTTTAAATAAAAGTTGTGAGCAAACTTTTTAATTTTGTCTTTTAGTACAATATGCATCAGCGTATGACAACGTTTATGCGGGGGCATTGTTATGAATGGGAAAGTACGGAACTTTTTGTAAGAGTTTGCTTTTTTGGCAGTTAATTTTAATTCGAATAAATAAGAAGAGTTCAGTTAGGTTGCCGTCATTTTTTCCCCACATATTTGATGAATGTACCTCTTAGAAAGATTGAAATTGACAAACATAAAACTTTTTTTCGCAACAGCTGTTCATGGAGAGAAAGGGGAAAATTCATGGTTAATATTATTTTGTACAAAGTTAAGAAGTATTTCCTCATCATTATCTGAGAAGTGGCAGTGGGGGAAATAGAGCATCTAACTTGGTAAAAACAAGCAAAAAAAGTATCAGTCGGCTTTGCGACAGAGATATACGAATGTATTTAGAGCTTTTCTGAATTTTGTCTATTTTGGAAGTGGACCACTGGTCATTTCAGTGGGTCAATATGCCAAGAAGCATGGACGAAAAAATAATAACGCAGGACCACAACGAACAGCATCGGTATACATTTCCAAAGGATCTTCGAACAGACCCTAAACTGCACTTAGACACAAATTTTGAACTTTTGTGGCGGAGGTAAACTAAGGAGAGGACCTATACGGGCCGAGATAAGCTAAATTTAGACAAAATATTAGGAGATCCACAGTTTGGACAAAATTGGTTGCCCCGTTCAAGATATATCGTGCATACCATTAAAGTGACATTTTTTTAAATATTGGGGGGAAGTATCGGAAGTTGTGGGCCGGTATTGCCCATCTTCGAA
Organism: Musca autumnalis; assembly: GCF_047663935.1. NCBI lineage: Eukaryota > Metazoa > Arthropoda > Insecta > Diptera > Muscidae > Musca > Musca autumnalis. The sequence continues at coordinate 267,558,732 of NW_027411644.1, forward strand.
CTGAAACTAAGTTTGAACAAAATATGACGAAGGCAAATTTTGGACCAAATCGGTCGATCAGTTCGAGAGTTATCGTGCTCTCCATCCACTACATATGGTGCTATAGGGGTTTTTTCTTACACCTTTCGGGCTGTTTTCTCAAGAAGTATTGTTTATAGAATTCCACTGCGTATACGAGAGCTGCACGATAACTATCTAACAATGAAAATGCGAATATTTACCATCCATCATAGTTTTATTGTTTTCTCAAGTAGTCTCCAGCATGAGTTATACACTTTTTCATGCACTCAAACCAATTGTTGAAGCACTTCTTCCACTCCGATTGAGACACCTCCAAATAATGGGTTTTGAACGCTTCAACAACATCGTTGACCATACCTTTTTTTGATATGCTGGAATCAGATCAAGTCATTGGATCACTAGTCAGGACTGTACGTCTGATGACCCAACAGTTCAACGTTTTATCCAGTCAAATAGGCGCCACACAGTGGATGCGCCCAACGACAAAAACCAAAATAATCGTGTCATCATTTTAAAAATTAAAAGTTCCAAATCCCTTGTAAACACTTCAAATTTTGCAAAACTCAACTTATTTTTGCCATTTGCCGCGGTTCTTAAGGACGAAAAAGCTTACAAACATGACTAATTTTGAAAAAAAAATTATTTTAAAATGAGAAAATGTGGTTTTATTAAAAGCGAGTTTCTGAATCAAAGGACTACTATTCACGCCTTAATTTGTGTTGAATAATTTAGTAAATCTTCTAAGCTTCGTTTTCTCATTTATAAGAATTCCTCTAATTTGCAAGGGGTAACCAAATATTTGAGTTGTAATATTGGTCAAAATGAAAATATTTAATATAGATGTATGAATTTCCTTAAAGTTTTAGTTACTTTCCAAACATACAAGAATCGCCACTAGTACCAAAATACAACCAAGGGCCTGAGATTTCAAAACTGCTTGGACTATTTGCGGACATTTGTGCACGCAAAAAAAAAACGGCCTCTCTAACATATGTCCCAAACATATTTTGCAGCAAACATATATATGTTTGCAATAGTCCCAAACATAATATATGTTGAATTGTGCAAAGATATTTATGTTTGGGTGCAAAGATATATATATTTGGGTGCAAACAAAGATATGTTTGGGTGGAAACAATTTTATGTTTGGGTGCAAGCATTTTATATGTTTGGGTGCAAAAAAGTACAAACCCAAAAGGCACAAAAAAAACTAACACATGCACCAGTGGGCGCTTACTGAGAGCAAGGGAGCGTAAAATTCAATGTAAAACACTTTGAAATGTGTGCTCACTGGCTCTCAGTAAGAACTCACTGGCTATCTCTATAGTATACACAAATGTTGAGGTTGTTTATTGAAAGGCAAAAGAACACCAAACACATAGGTACATACAAAATTCCAAAGAAATACATAATACACTTTAATAAAAGAAAAACTGATTGAAATAATTTGTAAATAGTCACACTTTTAAAAAGGGAAAATACATATATAGAAACGTAGTTGAACGCTTCTACTTAGTTGTGAAATAAAACAAATTGTCCTCATCGTTGAAATCATCAGCGGGGAATCGGCATCTAGAACCAAATGATTATGTAATGTATTAAATAAATATGGATATGCCATATTTCAAATATACATAAGTATGTATGTAATTACTAATATTAAATGCAATTTCTTCCTTGTCCAATAAAATAATTCCATTCAACTTTCCGATTCAATTATAAAATATATTGGGCATTTAATTTACTAAAAAGCACAATTTCTTTAAGAAAACACAAACCACTGATTTATTCACTCACTTGACCGTCTTGACTCTACAAAGGCATCTAAAACACTGAAGAAAGAAAAAAATATAATTCATATCATCTCTTCTTTTCTTCTTCGCCTGCTAAGTTGGTTAACAACAACAAAACAAGAAACATACGAGTTTTTCGCATACATGCCACCAAAGCCCCCTTCTTCGCTTCTACGTCTTCTATTATACAATACACACAACTCTTCATTATAAAACAGCATTCCACAGCCGTGAGAGCACTGTTATTAATCTCGTTGACAAACATCCTCTCTCCACCCATGAAAAAAATGTTCTAACATAAAAAATATGTGTTACCCAAACATATCAAATTGAGATATGTTACAAAATGTTGCAAACATATATTTGTTTGCAACCGGTCCCAAACATATATTTGTTTGGATCCAAACATATTTCTAACATAAATTTTTCTGCGTGTGGTTTTAGCTGTTATGGCCAAAAGGTCTTTTGTGCTGGTTTTTTGTGCTGAATTTATATTTTTTAGAATATGTTAAAACAATTTTATTCCTTCCATTTTGTTCAATATAATGTTTCTGGCTATTATTGATTTCTTTTATCATGATAAATTGCATTGGGTATACACTTTAATACATGTTTTTTCTTGTTTGGGACACCTTAATGTTGTAACTCGCCAGTACGTGGTAATTTTCCCCGCACTGAGAAACACAAATACGTTATTATACAAAATGTTGATTATATCTTATAAAGTACTGAAAATGGATGGTAACCCTATATGGAGGCTGTGGTCAAAAGTGGGTTTGAATATTTGGTTAACATCTGACGAAATAAACCGAGCTACAAATCATATGGGAGTATATCAAATCATCGACCAATACTGACAATTCTTCGCGGGGAGACAAGACAAAAGCTTCGCGGGATTAATTAATTGTTAATTTTAATACTCGTAGAACATTGGTGGCGTTTTTTATTGGGATAGCTGTTACAATTTTGATTTTTGAAAATGGTCAGGCTTAATCCCATTGATTTTGTTTTAATATTTAAAACAAACTAGTTTATTAGTGGAGAAGGTTTGGCATTGTTCGCCAAGGGGTAAGGCAGGGAAGACTAGTTTCGATCCTCGCCACAGGATCTCATCAGTTTACTTAACTTTAATATATACTGAAATACTATGCAGTAAGAACTCCTGGTAGCGGATTACAGAAAATTCAATTAAACAATGTATTGGTAACAGTAAAATACTTAAATTCAGGATGATTCGTTACATGGGAACTTGGATCAAGGACTACAATATTTTTGCTGTAGTGTTTTAGGCAACTAGAACCCATTGATAAACAATTTAGTTCGATATATTATCTAGAAGTGTTTTGTCACACCTTCTCATGTAAAGGCCACCACTGTGCGCTGGTTTGAATCGATGTGTACGTCCGTATAGTCGCCACACAGTAAGCTTTGCCGAAAAAACAGGCGAACATTTGCATCGAAGTGCTTCTTACATGAATAACTTTCGTTGGATTTGGCTCGCTTTCGAAGGCCTAAACGGTCGATTCGTGTTTTGTTTCGGGTTCCTAAGCATATATTCCAGATTCGTCATCTGTGACGATCTTAAATGTCGTTTGAAGCACGGCGATCGTTTTTCCTTGTACCTTTGTTTTTCTTTGTTTTCTTTGTACCAATCCACAAAAGCCTTTTTTTTGCCTCAGTCTTATAAAATATATCATGGTGATTTTGTATTATCCGTTCACGCACGGCTTAATTTTTTTTTCTGGCACACCATCTGTTTTTGGACGACCCTCACGACCTTCGTTTTTTGCGAATGTCGGCTACTATTGAATTTATTAAACCAGTTTTTCATAGTGCTTTAGGCAGAGCTCCGATTTACTCGCGAGTGAAAATTTGGGCGGAAGGTGTTAGTTTTTGCCCCTCCCAATTTCTTCGAATTCAAGAGGAGTTTCTTTTACTTGCGACATGATCGTCTGACAAACTGTACTGAGTACGTGTAGGTTCAAAACTATCAAACTTCCCAACAAAAAATTCAAATGGCACCTGGCAACACGCGCTGTTTCCTAGGCCAGATAGTTTTCGTGCAGCCCTCGTAGTTATGAAAAATCATATTCGTTTCTTTTTTAGTATGTTGGTATAAAAGCAGGACAAAGTGACCTTATTTGGAATTTTTCTCAATATTTAAGTTGTTTATTAAAATATAATATGCAAAATAAACAACGTTTTTTTAATATTTTTTTTTGTAATTGTAATGAAAAGTAAGTTAAACGAATTAAAAATATTCAGTGACGCCAATTAAATGCGCGTGTTTTAATAACACTAATGAAAACAATTGCAGCTGAGGATTTTTTGAAAGTACATACCCAAACGACAAAACCGCTAGTTGGGTTTTGTTATGTCAGATTACTTTTCATTTTTTGTATTCTTCCGAAATTAACCTACCGACACCCACTTGGTATATACAAAAATTTCAAACGGTATAGTCCGGTCAAAATAGACATTGAAATAGCAAAAATTCCCACAGAGCTGAATTTTGGTGGAGAGCTAGGGTTTGCCATTAGAAGCAACGTCCTAAAAGTCCCCATCGATGCCATGTGTGCAAAAAAATTATTCGGGGTCAAACGTCAAAATTTAAGGGTTTTTAGGTTTTCGGATTAATTTTTTGGAAACGGTTGATCTAATCAAAAAGTGACTAAAGTAAATATTGTAGACAGAAAAATTATCTACAAGTTTGACCCTTAAAATTTTTTTCTTAGAAGGAACCATTCTTGAGATATAGCCGTTCTAAAAAACACATGATTTTTATGCACATATAAGGGAAATATGCACATACATATGTATTCAGACGAACCGGCTAAAATAAGCGAAGTAATCGGGTCTGTTCCCCCAAAAAATATATATGTTCTTGAAGAGCGAAATTATAGCTATCTTCTAAAAAAATTCCAATAAATCGGAGTGTGTTTAGTAGAGTTATTCAATGTTAGAGTCATTTTATGCAAAAATAGCCCATTTAACCCACATGTATAATCGAAAGCCCAACGGGAACGACCCCAACGAAAACTCTCCGATTTTTTTCAAGTTTTGTGCGAAGGTAGGGTTTGTTGCGCTGATTACGGAAATGTATAATTTTCAAGGGTGGCGGATCCGGTTCGCCGGTTATTAGACCCGAAAGACAAAATTTAAAAACCGGGTTAGACCCGATTCTACTGAACCGATTACTGCAAAGTGGATATCGTTTGAAAGCTTACGGAAGTATCTAACACATAGTGTCGTTACTTTAACCGGTTCGCCTCATAATGTACTTACGCGGGTGATTTTTTATTTGACCTTTAGATCGAGACATTTCGAAAATGGTAAGTCTGTTTTAAGAATCATTAAGACCAATCTTGTGGGGGCCACCGTGGTGCAATGGTTAGCACGTCCGCCTTGCACTCATAAGGTCTGCGGTTCGAATCCCAGGCCAAGCAACATCAAATTTACAACGGTGGCAAAATTCCCCCTCAGTAATGCTGGCGACATTTCCTGAGTATTTCAGCCATGAAGAACTTCTCTACAAGTGGTGTCGTGAGACACGCCGTTCGGACTCGGCGATAAACTGTAGGTCCCATATCATTGAGCCAATATGAATCGGCGTGCACTCGTTGGTATGAGAGAAGTCTCCCTTGTCCCTTCAGGGATGTTGTGGGAACATATGTATGTATGTAAGACCAATCTTGTAGACAACTATTAAATCTACAACTTTTACTTTAGCGGGCTTTTGCTAAGTATTACCGTTTTTGAGAAAAATTAAAAAAACTGAATAATGCCTCCAAAAATGACCTTTGACCCCGAATAACTTGTTTTGCACACATGGGATCAATGGGGACTTTTAGGACGTTGCTTCTAATGGCCAACCCTAGCTCTCCACCCGATCCTCTCCGAAGACTTTACTACCAAAAGAGGCTTCAGACTGTAGTGTGATCTCTTGCAACAATATATACAAACAGCCAAATGTTACTTGCCCATGCCGACGACATAGACATCATGTGCCGATCGGTAAAAGAAGTAACTGATACAGTCGAAAAAGACGAAAAAGAATCTTCTAAAGCAGGTCTGGCAGTGAACGGCGATAAAACCTAGTTGATGGTATACACGCGTAATACGTGCACACATCTCGTACCAACTGTGAATGTGCGTACAATTTTGAGGTAGTAAAAGACTCCGTCTACCTCGGCACTGTCATAAACACAACAAACAACAACAGTTGTGAAATGAGAACAGATGCTATTTTGCGCTAAGTAAATAATGTAATGAATTAACGCTCTACAAAACATTGATACTACATGTTCTAATGTATTGTTAATAAGCATGGGTACTTGCGCAAGCAGATAAGGCATGTTCGAGCGGAAAATTCTTCGAAAGATATATGGCCTAATCCGCGTTGACGGTGTATATCGACGTCTTATAAATCACGACGTCTTATGAACCTATTCAACGGTATCAGTATAGTTAAACGTATCAAATTGCAACGATTACATTGGCTAGGCCACGTCTTGAGAATGAGTTTTGATGACCCCACTAAACGGCGTATAAACACGGGACCCATGGCGGCACACGCAGAAATGGAAGGCCAAAGATTACATGAAGTCAGTATGCAAAGCGGGCGTTAATATCACTGTTACACGGTGGCTCTCACCTATGAAATTTATACCTAAAGTCTACATTTATGCCTAAGTAATAAATTTTGATTTTATCTGAAATTTCAACTGAGGAATCAGAATCGAATTCTGAATCACTGTGCGTCGGGAGACTGTACCAAAACTGAGATATTGATATTTACTTGCTGGTAAATGTTCAGATTTCATTCTGAATTCCGGCAGGGTGTTGGATCTTTTGGGCAACTATCTGAGGAAGTAATATAATATGTTTGCTAAATTTTTTTCTGCGTGTATGAATAGGCTTGCACTCACTGATACGAGAGAGAAGTCTCTCTTGTCCCTTCTGGGATGTTTAAGGAAAAATTATTATTATAGCCAAGATCACCCATATACGTTAACGTGACTGCAACAACAACATATTTTCTCTTTATTCTTGTCTGACTAATTCACAAATTATTTTGAGCACCACCAATATAAATGATCTCTTTCGCTATTTGTTGTTGTCTATAGATTCTATACCGGTGGTGCTCAAAATATTTTGTTCATTAGTCTCGCTGAGCGAGTCTTTCCTTTGCTAAAGGCCGACAGATGACAATAAAGAGAACATATGTTGTTGTTGGAGTCACGTTAACGTATATGGGTGATCTTGGCTGTTCTATACCAATGCTGAGCAAAATCGAGAGAGAGGCAAATTTAAGAGAGAATTAATATTTAATTTTTCTTGATGTTTCATTACTTATTTCAAAATTTTTTAAACATTAATGTTGTCTAAAATCGCCCACAATGCAAATTATTAAAAAATATAAATAAAAAATTGCATAAACTTGTAATTGTTTATGGTTCACAAAAAACTAAGAGTACGTTTTCACACAGGCGTGCTCACCCCTATTCTATAGGATGGTAGGCCAAAATTTCGTTGGAAAGAACGGGTGAAAGATGACATCGAAGATCGTGGTATTCCCACTAACTGGGAAGAGATTGCTAGAGATCGAGGAAAATGGAAATCTATCCTTAGTTCGGCTTATGGAACAAATGTTCTGTGCGCAAGCAGAGCCACCTAAGTTAGTAAATAGATTCGGATAGATTATCAAATTTCCTTCTGCGCTCCTCCTTCACTTGAGCTTTTCTAAAAGTATTAGCATTTTCCACTTTATTATTGAAATGATTTTTTCGGAAGTGAAGTGGTGTATTCAACATAAAAAAATTAGTATTTGTATACGCCTTAAATTATGTAGTATTGCCATGGGGGCCTTTTATGGCGGTAGTCAAAACCTGTGGGAGAGAGATTGCTGTGAAAATATTTTACAAGCATAAAGTGTTATTGTTCTAATAAGTCGAACCAAATCATTTTACCACTAATTTCAAACATATGAAAGCTGCCATTGGACTGTTCCCCTTGTTTTGTAATTATAATTCTCTATGACACTTTTCGTTGATGATGCATTTGAAAGAAAATTTGATTTCGAATATTTCAATTTTTAAAATATACTCGTAAGTAAAAACGAAAAGAAAAGCAATATTTTTTTAATGGAAGTATAAATCCACATGAAAAATAAATAGGCATAATTTGTTAGCTATAGTGTAAAATCAAAAAACATATTGGTTGACGTGAAGCGTTTAGAGTAGCCAAAAATCATTAATAACAATTTGTATTGGACATTAAAACGTATTGAATGGTTTCGGCAACTCATCGCCATTAGCCAACCATTACAGTTAACAGCGTTCGAAATAGGCGTTCAAATGTAAGAAATTGATCCAGCCTGCCTAATGGCAAATGTTCATATAGAATTCACTATACAATATGGTACGTCTGTATGCATATGTATGTACACTGAATAAGAAATTGTGATTGGTAATAATTTATGGAATTTTTTTCATCGAATGAAAATGTAATGAAACGCATGGTTTACAATTGGGTTTTAGATCTTTGATGAATATACAAAATTATGTATGTAGTATATGAATGTCCGTTTGTGTTTGAAAATTTGATTTTAAGCAGAACCTTATTTTTTTTTAATTTTTTGATAGCAAGAAATTTCTTTTTTTGTTTTTGTGACATACAAAAAAAGTTTAGATAAGTTCGTCCTTTTATTTTAATATGTTACGGATGCACAGTGCTTCGCAACCTTTTTTTTTCTTGTAAAAATTATGTAACTTTTGAACGGATAGATAGATATACATATTTTCATAACACAATCAGCTTTCCGGTGAATTAAAAACGATTCAAATTCGGTTGGACGAATTTAAAAACAAAGTTAAATTTAAAGTTTTTTTTAGTATTTTGTATCAAAATATTAGTGTGGCAAATCCCTTCAGTGTAGTTATGCTGGTTTACATTTCAACCATGAAAAATTCCTCTACAAATGGTTTCGTAAGACGCACCATTTGGAGTCGGCGATAAACACTAAACAATATGAATCGGCGTGCACTTAACTGATATGAGAGAAGTCTTTTCGGGGCTGTTGTAGGAACATATGTGTGTATATATGTAGCTTCAGCGGTTTCATCTGGGCGATGATCCATATTAATGTATCTCCTTTAAATAATAATGAAACAAAGGTCCATTGTGCGAGGTCTGATCATTTTCCATTTTATTCTTTTTACAGGAGCGTGACACCCGCAAGTTTTACTCTATTAGCAGTGCATTTTAACTAACCCATTGGCATTGCAACTAACCCTTTAGAGTAGAATAGGATGCATTCCAATTTGCATCCAAAGGACGTGTTTTGATGCGGTGTTTTAGATTGAATTTAAAGCAGTAATCGGCACACAACAACAACAACTTCAGCAAACACTGTAGTCAGTGCATGGTTTTTCAATTAGTTAAATTGCGTGAGTGGAGAGAGAACCTGTGTTTGCTTGCTTGCAAGTAAAGGGCTGTCGAATGCTGATTTAGAGTCACTCTTCGGAATGTGTTTTTAATCAGTTAATCCCATTGTTGTTGTTTTATTATTTTAAAGCAACTAATTTATTAGTGGAAAAAAGTTGGCATTGTTCGCCAAGGGGTAAGGCAGGGAAGTCAGTTTCGATCCACGCCACTGGATCTCATCAGTTCCCTTGTTTCTTGTTTGTGGATATTCTCCACCGAACTTATTTTTCAATAACTTCTTCAACAAGAATCTTTTTATACCGAAACATCAATCGTCAGCTCGAAGTATAAATGTGAACAAAGAAAGAACTTCAATGAGAAGTTTTTCTTTGTCAACCTAACACAACTCCGACGAAAGTGTTTGCGGAACGCACCAAACCTTTTCCCACTGCTATGTGTCGTTGAATTTCGACGAATGCACATAATAAAATGTAGTTGGTAGCTTGTCGCAGCCAACCATAAAATAACTTCGGTGGAGAATATCCACAAACAAGAAACAGGGGAACTGATGAGATCCAGTGGCGTGGATCGAAACTAGTCTTCCCTGCCTTGCCCCTTGCCGAACAATGCCAACCTTTTTCCACTAATAAATTAGTTGTTTTAAAATAATAAAACAACAACAATGGGATTAAGCCAGACTATTTTGAAAAAGCCAGACTATTTTGAAAAAACAAAACTGTATTAGCTATCCCAATAAAAAATGACGCCACCAATGTTCGGTTAAAATAAATTTATTTTTTGTAAAAAACAAGAATATTAAGAACTTTATTCATAAACACAAATTACGAAAATTAATCATTAAATTCAATCGCAACTGAGTTTGCTTCCACCTCTCTCCGTTTAATCCAAGTTAACAGTGTTCTTGCTTTATCTGCCAAAGGGGTTATTATATTGTCTGCCCATCAGCAGTGGAGATTTCGACATGCACTTCAACAACACATAAAAAATTTCCGAACTTTTTATTTTATATCGAAATTTTAGAATTTGATGCACTCTTTTTTGTCTTTCGAAGAATGATGTCGCTCTACGCGGCGTGCTTATAGGGATCTCTATGCAACTGCTTGTAAAATGTATCGAACGGAGTTCATTTTTTACGACTCCGATTGATCTGCACCCAGATGCTGTTAAAATGTAAGAAAAGATGGTCATTCCTTGGATCGCATCAGCATGCGGTTAAAATGTAGGGAATAGAGTGCCTCTTTCACGACTCCGTTTGAACTGCATCAAAACATGCCATGAAAGAACGTCTCTATGCTGCACTACTTCTAATTTATTTTGCTGGGTTATTAACCGTGTTAACCTTATCAAAAATAACAGTATTTATTTATTCATCATTGGGTGCCACCGTGATGCAATGGTATGCACACCCGCCTTGCACACATAAGGTCGTTGGTTCGATTCCCCGGCCAGGCAACATCAAAACACTTTTCAACGGTGCCAAAATACCCCTCAGTAATGTTGGCGATATTTCCTGAGTATTTGAGCCATGCAAAACTTCTCTACAAAAGTGGTGTCTTAGACACGCCGTTCGGACTCGGCGATAAACTGTAGGTCACATATCATATAGCTAATATGAAACGGGGTGCACTCATTGATATGAGAGAAGTCTCCCTTGTCTCTTATGGGATGTTTGTGGAACAATTATTATTATTATTTATTTATCAATAACTATCTTATCCCCTTTAAAGTAATCCCCCTCAGATATAATACACTTTTGCCTACAGCTTTTCCAATCATCGAAACACTTCTGAAACGGTTTTTTGGTATAACCAATAGCTCGTATTTCGATTTTTCTTTTTTCCTTTCCTTTCATTGGTGTCTTCACTTTTGTGAAGAGGAAAAAGTCCGCGGGGGCCAAGTCTGGTGAATACGGTGCTTGAGCCATAATAACGGCTTTGTTTTGGCCAAAAACTCACAATTCTGTGCGTTTCTGTTTAATTGTTTCTCGCCAACGGGGCATAATTTCATGGCAAGTGATCAAAACCTTCACATTGACCGAAATTGGTGGGTTTACAAAGTAATGTAAACTATCTATTTTCCACATTACCTGTAAGCTGAAAATAATCAGTTATTTTTTAAAAATGTCAAATTTTTTAAAAATGTTGTAAGTAAGTAATGAATACGGTGGCACAGAGCGTGCGTGCCCGACTGCAAATCCGAAGGTTGTGTGTTCAACTCTCACTGTCGCCACGCGATTTTTTTGTTAATAAACAAGTAAAAAAGTGTCAGTCGACTTTGCGGACAGACACTCAGCCATGAGAATTGAAAGTTTAATCTACGGACAGATCAAATGTGTTTAGGGAATTTTTGCCAACAAAAACCGATATAGCCCATTATGGGAGTCATATCTTTTCATATTTGAACAAAATATGACGAAGGCCAAATTTTGGACCAAATCATGCTCTCCAGCCACCACATATGGTGCCATTGGGATTTTTACACCTTTCGGGTTGTTTTTAAAGAACTATGGACTTTCCCCCGAAAAAACATTTACCGTCGTAATTGAGGCCTCTAATGCAAGTTGCTTTAACAAAAACCAAGTGATTCGAGAGCAGTAGTGCGATTCTGTAACTTTTTTTAATAACGAACCGACATCGGTAGTTAACGAAAATATTCGGTTGAGTTAACGAATGTGCTATTCTGTAACTTTATGTTAACGATTGTAGAAATCGTTAACTCATACCGACGAAAATCGATAGGAAGGAAATGTCAAATATTATATTTTAATATTAATTAAAATATATTTTGAAGCTGAAAACATTATTTCGTCGCGAGTACAAAACATAAAGGGTTTAAGAAGGAAACAATTCAGATTTTTGGAGGAATTTGGCTCAAATGTGTGTCTTTTGGATGAATACGGATGCCAGTAAAGAAGGATTTCTTAAGATGTTTTTATTGTGTGTGTGATTTAAAAGTAATAAAAGTGATAAAACCATCATTAATTCTTTTTTAAAAGCGCAGTTGTATTTTTTTAATTAAAAGTTGGGATCATATTTTGGGTTGTCGCGCTCTGTATGGATCGTGGATCCACGTTACCGTCATTTGAGTTTATATATTCACATATTCAATTCACGCCCACATTAAATGAAATTTCTCATAGCGGAGAGTATGAAAAGTTCGAAAATCCATGCTTATACGCCACTTTTAGCATTCTGATTGTTAGTGATGCTGAGTTAAAATCTATTAGATAATCACAGAACAAAGTAGGTTATAGTAATACTATTCACGTGTTGGCCTCAATGCTAAATTAAAGCCAACGAAAGCCTCCTAGAAAGATAGTGTTACGGACATTGGTATAGGTCTTACATAGCAGTACCACACTTGAGTTCTTTCGAAGCATTAGCTAACGTTTTTCCTCTTTAGTAAGTAAAACAAAGGTTAGCGTAGTCTTCATATGTAGGATAGCATGGGGCAGCTCCGCCACTGTTGCGCCTTCGCCAGCGCCGATTTAATTGATGCTACATGAAGCTGGTCTAAAGGAAATTTATGAGTTAATCGAAGATCAAAGATAACTTTTATGATCTTTATGCAGTTTCAATAAAATCGGCGCTGGTGAAAGCACAACTGTGGCGAAGCTGACCCATGTTATCATACATAGTTAACCCTTATGTAAACGCTTTAAGAAGATTTTTCTCAATAAGGCAGAATTTACCTTGTGTACACTCCTCATTAACATAACATATGCTCATATAAAAACGCAATTTTTAAAGAAATCAACAAAATATTGCAATAATGTACTGTCGTTAAGACTTAACAACAACTTTTTTTTTGTTGTTAACTTAACAATAATTTTCGGTAATTAACGACAAAATTTACCGACAAAAATTGTTAAAATTGGTATACAGAATAGCACTTACCGAAAATTATAGTTAACTACCGACATTCGTCGTTAATTCTGTCGTTAAGGAGTTACGGAATCGCACTACAGGGGCCCGATTCTATTTCTATGAAAAATTGAAATGAAAAAATATTTCCTTTATATTTTTTCATTTGACAGTCTTTTTCTTTATAAAAGTTTTCAATTCACATTTTCATAGAAACAGAATTGAGCCCCAGTAGTGCGATTCTGTAACTCCTTAACGACAGAATTAACGACGAATGTCGGTAGTTAACGATAATTTTCGGTAAGTGCTATTCTGTAACCAATTTTAACGATTTTTGTCGGTAAATTTTATCGTTAATTACCGAAAATTATTGTTAAGTTAACAACCAAAAAAAAGTAGTTGTTAAGTCTTAACGACAGTACATGATTGCAATATTTAGCCGATTTCTCTTAACAAAGTCGTTTTTATTTGAACATATATTATGTTAATAAGAAGGGTATACAAGATAAATTCCGCCTTATTGAGAAAAAACCTTCTTAAGTCATTAACATAAGGGTTAACTATGTAGGATACATGGGCAGCTCCGCCACTGTTGCTCTTTCGCCAGCGCCGATTTTATTGAAGCTTCATAAAGATCGTCAAAGGAACATTTTTGGATATTCGACGGTCTTGGATGGTCTTTATGTAGCATCAATCAAATCGGCGCAGCCGAAGCCCATTTTACAATATACATATATCAAGGCTACGCTAATATTTGTCTTTATTTTTAAAGAGGCAAAACGTTAGCTAAAGTTTTAAAAGAACTTAAGTGTGTCACTTTTATATAAGACCTATACCAATGCGCTTAACACAATCTTTCTAGGAGACTTTCGTTGGCTTTAATGCCGTATAGAGGCAAAAACGTGTATAGTGTTCCTATAACCTACTTTGTTCTGTGGTAATCTTATAGATTAAAACTCAGCATCACTAACAATAAGAATGCTAAAAATGGCATATAAGTTCGGATTTCCGAACTTTTCATACTCTCCACTATGAGAAATTCTGTTTAATGTGGGCGTGAGATGAAGATCTGAATATATAAACTCAAATGACGATAACGTGGATCCCCGAAAATCACTGAAAGGACAGGCTTAAGTCATGTTATATTTTTAACCTCAATCTTCATCTAGTTCTTCTTTTTATTGCGCTATTCAGAATTTGCTTTCAAAGCTCCATAATCCAAAACATGACCCCACCTTTGTAATTAGAAAAAAAAAAATTAATAAAACAGCGCTTTAAATACATACATATAGGATTGTACATTTATATATTTTTATATCACACACATGACCTTTTGAGCAAAGATTCTGATTACATATATCTATTAAACATATTCATATAATGTATCTTCTTTCACTGCAACACAGACGGTGTATACTTCCTGAGACTACAGGCAAATTTGTTGGTCCGCCAGACAAGTTCCTGTCCACTTAAAACACATAAATCGGAGATATTCTATATTTTGCGTTGTGGTCCCTTTACGTGGATATTAAAGCAAAATATTCTGGAAAAAACACCAAAATCTATGATATGTATGTATGTACTGTTCATTTATCTCCTAGAAGCAGTTACATACAAACTTTACGTTGAAGTTACCCTTGGAAAACGCATTGTTGGGATACTTGCATTGTTGGGATACTGGGCACATTACTTCCAAAAAGAGATATGTTTTCTTCCTTACGCGTTTTGTCTTCTGTAGTTGTGAAGAAATAATATTTTCAACTTAAAAATACAATAATAAATATTAAAATATAATTTTGACAATTTGTCTTTCTATCGATATTCGTCGGTATGTGCTACCGATTTTTACAATCGGTAACGTAAAGTTACAGAATAGCACATTCGTTAACTCAACCGAATATTTTTTGGTTTGTTCCAGTACTGCAAGAATTTACTAATTTTTACTATTTTTTCCGATAACATAAAGGAAAAAATGTTATCGTAGTAAAAAATAGTAGCTTCTTGCAGGTTCTGGAACAGAGCATTTGTTAACTACCGATGTCGGTTCGTTATTAAAAAAAGTTACAGAATCGCACTACAGGTCTTAAAGTGAACTTATCGGAATTTTGTGTGGGAGACCTGAAGAAGTGAACAAATATAGTCCATATACGAACCTGATCTATATGTGGTAGATATGCTCAGATGTGTAAAGTATGGGCCAAATCGGTCACTCCCATCAAGAGTTATCGTACGCACAATTTGTCCCATGGCAGAACAAATATAAGGTAAAGTAAATACTACAACAAATACAACTCAACAACAACCACAAAGGAATTTGTTTTTGTTTGTAAACGTTACTGTCACCTGTACATGTAAACAAAACAAGGAAATGTCTATAAATTATTGGAATTTATAAAACTAATATTTTTGGCATTTGATTGATTATTTTGGAAAACATGAATGACAATTCGCTACATTTTCAACATGAATGTTTCCACATCAATCCACTAAATGCATAATTTCTCGCAGAAAGCAGAATTCTTGCAAAAATGTTTGGGGGTCGCTGGAAATTCATTGAAAAAGGAGAAGCTGTCTTCACTTTTGTTTTTAAAATCAAAGAAGCACATGTGTATTAGGGCTTTATGTTTTTCAAATTTAACAAAATACCACACATATTAATAAATATTGTACCGCCTCTATAAGCGGTGTTTTAGTATGCGGCATGTCGTTCGGACTTGGAGGAGGTTACATGTCATTTATATGAAGAAGTCTTTATGGGAAATAGTTTTTTTTTTTTGATGAATATATTTTTTCATCTTTGTGTTTATTTCAGCTTTAGTCCATATTTTGTTGTATTCAAGTATTTGAATAACAACAAAATGTTTTACAGTGGATATGAAATTGATTAGTTGCGGGCGGAGGGTAGGAAATACTATAGTTTCAGTTGTCACCAAACAACTTCATCAGTTCCCTTTTCCGCCGACTCTGTATCGATAAACAGGTCAATAAGCCCATCCAGCAAATTAAACAAAATGAGAAATTTGCTATATGGCCCTAAAACTGATTACCCTACAATTTGAGTCGAACTAAAGAATTTTATATCCACCACTGTTTTTATGTCGTCTTTGCTTTGCAAAGAATGCGAACATAGGAGTGTTGCTTCAATAAGCGGGGGTAAAACAACGAGAAAGTTGTTGTTTTTGCATTACGCATTGATCAACAAGGCCGTGCTGATGCCTATTATTGTTGTTGGCGTTTTTGGCGCAACTAATCAATTTCATATCCACTGTAAAACATTTTGTTGTTATTCAAATACTTGAATACAACAAAATATGGACTAAAGCTGAAATAAACACAAAGATGTAAAATTCTGCAGTCCAACAATAAAAAACGCCAACAATATATTTTTTCTTAAAAAATATATATCCCTAATGTACATCGAAATAGAAATAAAAAAATAAAATGTCGTATGGAATTTGACACTAACGTTACAACCCAGTTCAGTCAGCTGTGTATTGCTGTTACCTTTTATTGTTCTACCATGAATTTGTCCGAACATTTTTTAACTTTTGTGGGGGAGGTACTTAAAGGAGTGGACCGATATGGGCTATCTTCGAATTTAAACTAAGTTTGGACAAAATATTATAAAGAATCGACATGTCCATTCGGGAGTTTTCTTGCGCTCCAACCACTACACCCGGTAACATAGGGTTTTTTTTCAACTTTCAGGCTATTTTCTCAGGAAGTATGGACCTGTTTTTGGTGAAACTTGTACTGTCGTGTGGGGGCAGCGAGTACAACTTGCTACCACAAAAATCAAAGCGATTCGAAAGCTTGTCCTTAATTGAACTTCTCCAAAATTTTGGGTGGGAGGTACCCGAAGTAGTGGATCGATTGAGTTCATATTAAAACCTTATCTAGGTCTAGTAGAAATTTGTGCACAGTATGGTCCAAATCGGTTACTCACTTCAAGAGTTATCGTGCGCACAAATTTTCGGAAACGAATCGGTTGATCCGTTCGAAAGTTATCGTGCGCTCCCAGCCAGACAGACAGACGGACGGACATGGCTAAATCAACTCCAAATTGTCTGTACTTGAGGTCTAAAACCATTATTTCGATGAGGCACATTTTGCCCGTATGAAAGTGTATATAACCTCGTTAGCATAAATGCTGAGGGTATAAATATGAAGTGTGTTGAAATTGAAAACCAATTCCACCTCAACTGTTCCAAAAATAATTTTTATACCCTCAACATTTATCACGGTGTGCCTTAACCAAATTTAAATGAAAGGTGCTTACACCTGGGAAGTTTCTCCAGATTCTGAAACTACAATGCTCATAGATGAGAAATATCAAGAAACAAAAAAAAATCGCCTGAGGGATTTTCAAATAAATCGCGATTTAAGTTCACACTTTTAGGGGTTCTCAAGATAGGTCCATATTTTGATTTAGCTCCCATACAAATGCACAGCTAAATTTGTATGAATTTCATGCAAAATCCCTTATTTTAAAAGTGCAGTCATCAAACGATTTGCAAATATTTGCAGCCCGAATGTGGTTATTCAGTATCCAGAGAGTCCAATTTCATTCCTCAAAAAATAATCGGACCTAAGTTCGGTCAAGTTTACAAGATGCATTCTATGGAACAAGCGCGTACAACCCATAAAAACACTAAAAAAATTAATTTCTTGAAAATGTATTGCTATATAACTAAGTAACTCCAGACCCCAAACTTATTTTTATAATTTAAATCACACCCTCTGCTATAGAGCTGGCAAACCATCGATATTCCCAACATTAGATATTTTCGATATAATGTTTTAAAATATCGATTGCTATCGATATTATCGGTAAGTTGTCATCGCCATTAATTTGGAGATGAAAATGGCGGAATTGTCAATGATTTTCTTGAAATTATGCAAAAGTAGTTAACAGAAATGTAAAGGAGAATAAACAACTGCTTTTATTTTATAAAACCTGTAAAAAATTAAATTTTATTTTATTTTTGCCAGCTCTACTCTGCTATTAATTAAAAATATATCTTGTCCATTTTCATTACGAATTTATTTAACATTTAAACAAATATGAAGTTAATTTTTTTGCAAAATTTTTTTAAAATCTGGTGCAACAAAAACTCTTGTATTTGATAGTGAATAACTGAGTGAATATTTACAATAACAAAAATGAAAAAACAAACTCTTTGTCTGCAAAGTGTCTGTAATCGATACAATGGAAAATATTTCGCATTTTTATAGTTCGATTTTTTGACTTTGGCGCCGCTAGATCAGTGGTTTCGACCAGTGTGCGACGGTCCAATTTTTTTTCTTGTGCAAGTCCATACTTCCTTAGATATTAGCCTAAAAGCTCCATGAAACCCTGAGGGCACCAACCAAAATTGTGTGTCCGCAACATAACACTATGTTACAGTGAAAAATTGCAGGGGTTCTGATGCATAAATTTGGTATTGTTGGAGTCCATGGAAGACGAAAAAACCTTTGGGTCACTTCGTTTTTGATTTTATAACGGTAAATGTAGTGAAAAACGGGGTTTCTTGGATTTTCAACTTAAAAAAGGACATAACTTATTTTTTCCACAGCGGACACTTATTTCTTTTTTTATGTAAAAGGTGAAAATCATGTCTGTCGAACAAGCCCACAAAAAACTCGGAAAAAAGAGAAGTTTAATAGCTCTCCTCGCATCGTTTTGATTCTTTTTCAGTAGGTTGTTCTAGCGGCCTCATTTACAAAGGTACATTTTTTCCGGTGTGTGAGTGAATCAATATTTCCGGAGATAATGACCCAAAAGCTCCAAAACCCTGCCGGTACATACAAAAATAGTTTTTGTGCAAAATAAATCTAAAACTTTTTCAAAAATTTCTTCCAAACTTTTTTAACTAGTTGCAAATACCAAAGATGCTACAAAAACCCAGTTTTTGGTAAATGCTGGGGTACTGTCCAATCAACGCGAAAGAATATTATCTTCTGAATTCGTCTTTCAACGCGAAAGAATATTATTTTCTTAATTCGTCTTATCCTCACTTCCACGCTAAATATTGTCACAATTGAAATATTAGTAAGACCTCTAATCTACAGACAATAACAATAGGGTTAGTTTTCACACTTAACTGACCACATTCATAAAAGTAATTGGCATCAATGAATGGTTAAAAGTTTCAAGTCCGGATTTCAAGTTGGATCCAAAACTGCAAGAACTCCCAAGTTATAATTGAGCTCTGTAGGGGAATGTTTTGTGTAAATATATACACATGTTTTGACAGCAAGAAAAAAACTCGACTAGTCACCTTGTTTATTGCTCCATTATAATGACCATATAATTTGGTAAAAGAAATTGTGTAATTATGACATTCATGAAAGTGCTGATGATGTCTGTAAGACAATTAAGCGGGTGGCTGGCTGGTCGGTTGATGGCTACAGGTCAAATGCGTCACAAATGAGTTATGTTTGACATATTCAGCTGTCAATGTGTGATTTGTTTCTTAATGATAGACAGTGAAACGAAAAAGGAAAATAATTCATTTTTCTTTGCAAGAAAATTATTTATTTTTTCTTTGCATACTTTGGAGGAAATCTTTTGTTTCCACTTTAAGCATTTTGATTTTCATAGAAAATTATAGTATATCCATGGAAATTTCCAATCAAACGAAACGTCCAACGAAACAAAACTCTCACTCTCGTTTTGGTAAATTTTTGTTGTATTTATTTTCGGTCATTGAAAAGAAAGTGTCATAAAGATGTGAAATCTATGGGGCGATAGAAGCAACGCAGCAACAACAAGAAAAACAAACACAAGATCCGATGGTGATCCATATGTAATAAAAATTGAATTTTTATAATGCACACACACAAACTACCTAGTATGGCTCTTTTGGCCATTTGCCAAGTCTGGTGTGGTGGTGGTCAAAACGGGTTTTGTGCTTTTAGCCATCTTTGACAATGCCATCCATACGCATGCATAGGGGCGACATAAAGTGAATTTCATTTGATGTCACAGAGTCAAGTTTTGTTTATTTCGTTTTGAATAAAAAAACAAGTCAAAGAAGAAAGAAATGATGTTAGTAGCATAATTGTGCCTTAATTAAATCAATGTCTGTTTTTTTTGTCTGATTTTGTTTTGTGAAATACCATCATCATATTACATAACTCTGCCAAATGGGCTAGGGAAGTAAAACAACAAAACAGATCACAAAGAAAATAAAAAAATCAATGATCATCATATTACAGAGAAATGTTTACTGTTTTATGACTCAGCGAATTTTATTGATTTGATGGAAAAGTGTTGCAATAGCAAAGGTGGCCAGGTTTACAAAAGAGTACGGAAACGGATATGAAACCGATGATAGCATTCAATTAAATCAGGTGAAATTTGTAAAGAGGTTGAAGTGATTACTCATTAGATGTGTTTTTCTGTGTGCTCTGATCTCAGGGAGTTGCTTTTACTTTTAGCTACCGTTGCGACCTAAATAAGAGTGTATTATTTGCATTCTTTAAAGGTTAACTTTCTATTTTAGATTGTAGATTGCTTTTTGCAATAATTGCCATGATTCGGTTTTAAAATCAATTAACAACAATTAGTTAATAAACTGTGTCAGTTGCGATGTATTTTTTAGTTATTTTGTTGAAATATGCCAAAACCTGGAATGCTGTCGGAAACAAATATAACAAAGCAAGTGTAAAAGTTGAAAATTTTTGTTAGATTTGTTATCGCTTATTAATTTCAAAGAAACAAAAAAAATAATTTCGATTAATGATCATCAATATCATTTTTATTAAATTCGGAAACAAAAACGATACGTTTTTTGAGACCTGCGAGTAGTTTATCAATTTAATTTGGAAATAAATGGACAGACAGAGCAACTAAGAGTTGTACGACCGGTTATAGCATATTTATGTAAATTCCATTTGTAACACGTGGAAATAATAATCTTAACCCTATATAACTAATCTTTTTAATCCCGTTTCATGTTCCGATTTAGACTGGATCCTCTAAAATATTTTTGAGGGGCTGGGGATTCACCAAATATGATTTTATTGCAAGTAATTATACACGGTGAAAATAAGGCAATATATGTCCCAAACATATTTTGCAGCAAATATATATATGATTGCAGTAGTCCCTAACATAATATATATTTGGGTCCTGCAAACAAATATATGTTGAGTGCAAACAAATATATGTTTAGGTGCAAACAAATGTATGTTTAATGAAAGAAAAGCTAAATAAAATAATTTGTAAAAAATAAATAATAATGTAGTGTCACACAAAAACAAATAAAAAAACTATTAATTATATAAAACTAACTAGCAGACCCCGGTCCGCGTTGCTGGCCCGTCGTAATGAGTTTTACTGTCAACTTTTTATCGACTTTATGCTTGACAATTCAAAAATAGGTATTTTCTACCTCACTTCTTCGGTCCATTGTCAAACCGAGAAGGATTTTAAATTTATCAACAAATTTTGTCTGTAAACTTTCTTTTCTCTTACGGACTTTGTCGAATTTTTTCGCCAATTTGCGACTTTTAGGATTTATTTTCGTCCATGTCCCTGTCTTTATCCTAAAGCGATCTAATTATAAAAGTTAAAAAAATGGTTAAATCGAATTCTCCTGCTTATTGAGACTTATATGTTATATCTTTTCATGGTTGATGGACCGTTGAACCTCACCATTTAAGTACATTTGTAAATATATAGTTTTTCTTGATCGGTGGAGCTACCACCGTTGTCTCGAAAACTAATTTGCAACCTGATGCACTCATAAGTTTAGCAAATATAGCGATTATAAAAAAATAGGTCCCGAAATTCGTCTACAAATATATACCATTTTGGACCACGGACATTCCTGAACATTTTTTGAAAATTAGGATCAGTAGTTTTGGAAAAATAATGTTTTGAAAAGAGTGGGCGTGGTCATCAGTTTTCAAGATATAACATATTAAAAAAGTGGGCCTGGTCCGGTATTTTGGTTCCAAATATGTACCTAGGGTGCACAAAATTTCATTGCCTACCAAAATGTATGCTGAAACCGATATAATCATAAGTTTGGCTTATACGTATAGCGTTTAACAGAAAGGCATGGGGAAGGTACCCCACCTCTTCCGAAATTCATACAATATACATAACAACGGCAAACATTTAGGTTTTGCTGCAAATTTTATGGAAATCCCTTCAGTAGTATTGGAGTTATGACATATTAAGAAAACAGGCGTGGTCGGGCCTAGATTGTGGATTAATCTGTAAATTTTTAATCCGATACATACATAATTTTTGCAAATATAACTTTTTTTTAAGAATATCGCATAGGGAAGGTACCCCGCCCCCTCTGGAATTCAATAAAATATGTAACCTGTTTTCGGGGGCGTGGTAAACTTTTCTTTCCAAAAAACCTAAGTTGGGTTATGACAGCATTTGATTTTTATTCATAAAGGCAAGGCGTTTTTTTAAATATTCCCCCTTCAAAATTCAAAAAAATAGGTAGGTAAGGTCGGAGACACAACCACAATTGTCTCGCAAATTAACTTCCAAATAGATACATTCGTAATTATTGTAAATATAACATTTTTTAAAAAAAGTAGGGTATAGGGGAAGTACCACGCCCTTTCCGAAATTCAACTGAATTTGTAGCCTATTTTAAGCGGGGGCCATCTATGTACATTCCCTGGCAATTTGAAGGAAATCGGTTCAGTAGTTTTTGTAGAAATGATAAAAATTGAAAATTGAAAAAAGTGGGCGTATGTGGGCATGGTCAAATTTTCTTTGGATAAAAATCAAAGTCGGGTTATGGCGCACATTTTACAGAAAAAATTATCGAAATCGGTCCGATATGACTTAATTAGAAAGTGAGCGTGGTCGGATCTTAAGTCCCAAAATAAGAACGTAAGGTTGGAGACACAATCGCCATTGACTCGCAAATAAATTCCCAAACCGATACATTCGTATTTGTTGCAAATATTGCATTTTTACCAAAATAGGGCATAGGGGAGGTACCCGCCCGATCCGAAAGTCAAAAATATGTTTTATCGGGGACCAACCCTGTACATTCGCTGAAAGTTTCAGGAAAATCGATTCAGTAGTTTCGTATATATAACATATTTAAAAAAGTGGGCGTAGTCCAGTCTTAATACCCCAAATAAGCACGTAAGGTCGGAAACACAATCGCCATTAACTCGGAAATTAATTTTCAAAGCGATACATTTGTAATTGTTGCAAAAATTGCATTTTTACAAAAATAGGGCATGGGGGAGGTACCCCGCCCGATCCGAAATTCAACCAAATATGTAGCCTGTTTCAACCGGGGGCCATCACTCTACGTTCCCTGAAAATTTCAGGAAAATCTATTGAGTAGTTTAGTATATATAACATATTTATAAAAGTGGGCGTGGCCAATTTTTCTTTGCATAAAAACCTAAACTGAACTATGACTAACATTTCCACAAAAACTTATGCAAATCGCCCCAGCCGTTTTCAACTGATTCAATTACCAACAAACGACAATTGAGTTTTATATATAAAGATATTAAAAACTGTATAATGTTTAAGTGGCAAATCGTGTATATTAGGAATGCAAGTCTAGTATGTATGTTCATATAAGTACGCCTCTATATCTTAGGTGCCACCTTGGTGCAATTGTGAAGCTTTGTACACAAAAAAAGTCTGCCTTGTAAAAAAACTTTATCAACGGATTTATTCTATGATCGACACGCCCTTCGAACCATAAAAAGAACTCCCCATATAATTGACCTAAAAAATAGAGTCGCACAGCAATCATTGATATGAATTTGTTATATATGATGTACTGGTACTTTCGCGTTAATATTGTTTCAAAGAGATAACTAATGATACAACTATACATATAAGGAGTATTTATTTCCTTTATGTTTGCTCTCTGCCACGTCTATGCACCACAAACTCGATTTCTCATAGTCCCGGGAATTCCCGTGTTGCCGGGTATGAGAAATTTGTATTCCCGATTTCCCGGGAATGAAAAAGAGTTGGGAATTCCCAAACTCTAGTTATTTCTCATATTTATTATGATTTTCCGAAGATGACGTACGGTACGGATTTTTTCTCATTTTTACCGAAATTACTATTCATATGACGTTCTCTTACTGAATATCGCTCCTCGTTTCTTTGTTTACTACCAGCATCTGTTTCTTTCATTTTCTTTTGTGCGTTATTCTCCTTAACCTAAACAAACTGGGGTGTGCTAATTAGAAGTCCTCCTAATATATTTGCCTTCTTCAAAAAAATATTATGTATTTGAAACAGAACACCAATAGTATTTTTCTTCTACGACATTGAATAAATTTAGTACATAATACTAAACCATTTTACATAAAATAATATAAACATTGTATTCTAAAAAACATACTTTGAATGAAATCCGTTGAGGTATAGTGGGTGTGCTAATAGTGTGACCGACACTGTACATACGAGTATAACTTAATTTGTAATGTTATAAAACACCCAATAGAAAATATAATTTCCATTTCATAAAAATTGAATAAATTATGGTTTGTTTTAAACCACAACCACAAAAAATGCAGCGAATAAAATTGATTTATGCACCATTTCCTAAGCGACCACATGCCTACCAATGAACTACACAATTTCTTTTGATCAATTTTTCGTTATGAAATATAAAGGCTGAAATTAATTACATTCATCTGTATAAATGCATGTCGTATATATGAAAATACATATGTATTTATGTGTCTCCCGAAATGCGTTTCCAATATTCAATATGGCTATTTTGTAATCAGCTGCATGTGATTGCAAAATATGAAACTAATTAGCGACTCGTTCATTGGTTTTCATGTCATCTACCATAATATGGTGGGTATAATTAATTATAGTATTTGTCATTCCGCTTGTGACACATCGAAGTATTCATCGGAGACCCTATAAACTATATACAGTATAGTCTCGATAATCCGGACACCACATGTTCTGGGCGATGTCCGGATTATGGAATTGTCCGGATTACCGAGTAGTAATAAAAACATATAATTTTGAAAGTTTAAATCATTAATATGGGGTGTTTACTATATAATAACCTGACATCTAATGTACGCGAATTCATATTAGGCAAACATCATGGGTTGCGACCATTTTAAGACCGAGAGCAGCTTTCCTGGCTACCAAATTTACTTCTTATATTCCTCCATCGTAAGGTGACATTTACTAAGTGTTTTTGTCACCTAAAACTTCCTTACAACTGGTGTATATTAATTCAAAGTTATTTTAAGGACATAAACGTTGTAGTCCATGTACATATAATGATTTCCCTTTTTCATGGGACACGAGCCTCTTATGACTGACTCGCGATAGAAGTTCTATAGCCTATATATATATATTCTATAGTTCTATCATAGAACTATAGAATTAATATGCACTCATCTCATTATGGTGAATATTTAGCGATTTCTATTAACATCACCAAAAGACGACATCTCGTCGACGAACCAAAAAGAGATGTTTTTTATATAAATGTTTTAGCTTACCAATAAGACAAAATGGAATTCAAATCTTTTGGTTGCATAATGACGAGAATGCAATACAACAATCCTTAGTCGTCAGTGATTTTGAATGTCAAAAAAGAAAATGAAAGGGGCCATACGATTTTTTTAGTTTATTGATTCTATGGTATCTGCTCGTTTCCTCGTTTAGTTGTAAACCCAATAAAAACTAATCTATTAAACCCGACGCTTTAAATGATTTAAACATTTCTAGATAAAATGTCCTTGGAATACATTACATGGCCCGAGGGACTTTCTCACTAACTGGAGGGCGAATGAACTAATTCTTTCAGCAGGAAAGAACACGCAACATTGATCTTTCTGGGAACTAGGCTACCCAACATTAGGTTTTAAATACTGTTGCTTATCATAGCCAGGCATCAATAGTTGAGTGATGAGAAAGTCATTTGAAAGATTCAGATAGTTAATTCCATATTGTTTATATAACTGAATCAACACAGGCTAGCCAGAAAGCCGAGATTTGAACCGAAAACTTTGAAAAGCTTAATTTTTCTCATTTATACATCAATTGCCGAAAACGTCAATGAAATAAATAAGAATCTAATACTAAAATAGGAAAAAAATATTGGTGTCCGGATTATCGAGGTAAGAAAAATGTGTGATGTCCGGATTACAGAGTCTACAATGTAAAAAATTCTAGTGTCCGGATTACCGCGTTGTCCGGATTATCGAGGCTATACTGTATATTCTTTAATTAATTCTCTTTCTATTCTTGATCAACATAACATTTTAGGTCGATATAACCATGTCCGTCTGTCTGTTGAAATCAAGACACAGATTTCATTGTTTAGTATAGAGCTCAATAATTTTGTATAGGAGCTTATATTACTCCTAGGTTGTTTGGTATTGAAAATGGGCTACATCGTTCCACGTTTGGATATAGTGTCCATAGAACGGTCCTCCCGATTTTCGGTATTTTGAAGGTTGTGGCCTCAATGTCGCACCGAAATGACTGAAATTTTGTATTTAATATAAAACTTTCCACCAAGTGGTATAAAACTTTCCATCATTTGTCGGTGTCGTTCCACGTCTACATAAAGTCCCCATAGGAAAGTCCCTCCCGATTTTGGTATTTGGATTGTCATTATCATACCGAAATGCATGACATACAGTATTTAGTCTTCGATACATTTCAGAAGAGAATCATAAGTATAGGTCCACATTTTCATATAGTCCGCATAGTATGGTACCTCCCTCCTCTCTCCCGATTTTAGGTACTTTGATGGTTGTTGTCTCAAGTTCCAAACGAAATGGCTGAAATTTGACATTTAATCTGCATAAGGGTCTCCAAACTTTTCCCAAGAAATTTGTCACTATAGGTCCACGGATTCATATAGCTCCCCATAGAACGCAAACTCCCGATTTTCGGTATATTGAAGGATTTAGCTAAATAAATTATTTTGAAATGTCTGAAATTTGGTACATATTTGTCTTCTTTGAAGCTTCAGCTTTGTCGGCATAGAGGCCACGTTTTGATATTGCCTCCAACAGAACGGTACCGCCCGATTTTCTGTATATTGAAGATTTTAGCCACATTATCTAACCAAAATGGCTGAAATTTAGTTTTGGTCTTCGTTGGGGGTACAATACGTTTCCGCTGATAATAATCGTTTGATATCCACGTTTTGATATAGTTCCCATTGAAGAGGTATTGTGGGTTCTCACATTGGAAGATACAACGATACCGCTCGATTTCCCGGTATCGAGTGGTACTTAGTATTTCGGATTCTCAATGAGAAAAAAACCTCCACGCAGAAAACTATCAATATAGGTTTATCTTTTGCTATGTTCCCAATATGATTTAACGTAGTTTGGAGATAGTACACTAGGGTTATGACTTTTTCAACCTCGTATTCCTGTATGATATTTTGATGAGTTTTTATCTAAGAATACATAAAATTTTAATTATAAAGTGATTCGATAAAAAAAGCTTTCGCACAAAAAGCTTATAATGTTTTTATTTTTTTGAACTTTTGACAATTTTTAGAAGTCACTGTAAACAGATATTTAACTGAAAACAGGGTATAGGGGCACAAGACATACCCAAAATGACAAAACCGTTTGTTTCTCACTGATTTTATTACATATATATATATATATATATATATATATATATATATATATATATGGCAAATAACAAAATTCCTTTGCAATTCCATTTGAAAAAAATTAAAAAATTTTTTCGCGAGCACATCTACGATTTTTGGTGTAGAGTTAAAGGAAAAAAATTTGGTTTCAAATCTGCTCGCGTTCACGAAAGTGGCAGATGCGCGCAAAAGTTGTAGCGGTTTTTATCCTCTTATAAAGAAAAAATATTTTAAAATTTCTTATTTTTTGTATTGAGAAAATACAAGCATATATCAGTATTACTGATATAAGATATATATATGGCGAATAACAAAATTCCTTTACAATTCCATTTGAAAAAAATTAAAAATTTTTTTTACGAGCACATCTACGATTTTTGGTACAGAGGTAAAGGAAAAAAATCCGGTTTCAAATCTGCTCGCGTTCACGAAATTGGCCAATGCGCGCAAAAGTTATAGCTGTTTTTATTCTCATATAAAGAAAAAATATTTAAAAATATCTTTTTTGTTGTTATGAGAAAATGTATGCATAAATCGTTAACAGCAGTCCATATCTATTCGTAGATGTTTAAATAGTTATTAAATTTATTATTATTTTCGCGGAAAGTCAACAAATAATAAAAAAATTTTGAAGTAAATCCAAATTATCCTGTCCAAGAAACCGTACAAACCCTCAAAAAATAAATTAAAGAATATATGCGGAATCTAGACAATGCGTAGAAAAATATGATACCAAATTTATAGAGATTGGGTACATAAATTGCATATTATAGCAACAACAAAAGAGAAAAACTTATTGTTGGAAAATATTGATGCAAATATTTTTTTGGTTTGATTCTAAAAATTAGAAAAAATATTTGGGAGTTCTCCAACTATTTTGCTAAAATCCCATAGAATAATGAATGTATACAGTTAAAACTTCATCAAAACATATGGTTTACCATCGCGAGGGTTTAACTGATTACTGTGATAACTTATAAGGGTAGGAAATTAAGAGTAATATTGAAATTACAATCATTCAATTAATATTATAATTAAAAAGCCTGTTATTCGCGAATTAGTTAAAGTCGGTTGATGCACATCCGTTTTTGGATACAGCGAATCAATCTCTTTCAAAATTTATGCATATTTCGATGTTTCACTCAGGGGCCATTGTGTGCCACCAGTTGCATCATACACTGCAAAAAACCTTAAAGTTGGTAAAAGTCGCGCAATGTGCATACGATTTTGATGCGCATCCGGTTTCGTCAGCGCCTATCAAAAATACGTCCAAATATACCAATTTTAATTAGATTCTTCAAGAACCGCGGATGTGCCTCCACATTCTATTTTTGGTGAAAAACCCATATTACACGCGAATCTCTGTAATTTATGACACGCGTTTTCGCAAATATTATAATCGCGTATAAAGGATTCCATTTACGTAAAAAATTTTCAAGAAAATCGCGGTTTAGTACGCGGATTTGTCGAAATAATTTTTTGCTGCTTTTCCTATTTTCAGGATATCTATATCCGCGGTTTTAGTGGATGGATTCGATCGCGGAAGGTCTCATTAGATCCGCCGCGTAAAAAAACTAAATTCACGCGGGGTACAAAGGAAATTGAATGGCACTTGTAAATTTTAAACGCAAAAAATAGTTTTTTTTTTAAAAAATCACGCATCAAATATTGGCCTTTACACTCCAATTACTAGGATGCTGTAAGGAGCAAACTCATGAGATATGCATAAAACGACGTAGAATCACGAGTTTTATAATCCTAATGTGAGTTTTGAATATTATCTTGTTGCGCGTCCGAATTATTAAAACAATTCAAAAAACCCCGAAATTCCGGCTTCAAAATGTCAGCATCAATTTTAGGTGGATGCAGTGGATATATCGAAAAATGATACACTAGTATCATATTGCCCATGAAGTATTCTTTGAGTCTTTCTTTGGGCATATGTCTATAAAATGTAAGGTTAAGCCTAAAATCGGAAGGGAACATAAAAAAACTTGTTGGCTTCAACCCATTTTTACCTATTTTTCTACATTGATGCCAACACAGCTTCCACGTAAATTAATTTTAATGGTCGACCTTATGTGATTCCTCCTAAAACACTTCATTTTAAAGAATTTCAATCATACTATATAGAATATGTTAACAGTTCGCGAATTCTGAAAGGGTGAAACTCGGATTCATCGATTGTAAAAAATTTTTGTTTTTCGCCATATATAGTAAATAACAAAAATGTTTTACAATCGATAAATCCGAGTTTCACCCATTCAGAATTCGCGATCTGTTAACATATTCTATATAGTATGATATACATTCTTAAAAATGAAGTGTTTTAGGAGGAATCCCATAAGGTCGACCATTAAAATTAATTTATTTGGAAGCTGTGTTGGCATCAGTGTAGAAAAATAGGTACAAATGGGTTGAAGCCAACAAGTTTTCTTATGCTCCCTTCCGATTTCTGGCTTAACCTTACATTTTATAGACATATGCCCAAAGAAAGGCTCAAAGAATACTTCATGGGCAATATGATACTAGTGTATCATTTTTCGATACATCCTCTGTATCCACCTAAAATTTATGCTGACATCTTGAAGCCGGAATTTCGGGGTTTTTGAATTTTTTAATAATTCGGACGCGCAACAAGATAATATTCAAAACTCATAATAGGATTATAGAACTCGTGATTTTACGTCGTTTAATGCATATCTTATGAGTGTGTTCCTTACAGCATACTAGTAATTGGAGTCTAAAGGCCAATATTTGATGCGTGAATTTTTTTTAAAATAACATATTTTTTGCGTTTAAAATTTACAAGTGCCAGTCAATTTCCCTTGTACCCCGCGTGAATTTTGTTTTTTTACGCGACGGATCTAATGAGTCCTTCCGAGATCGAATCCATCCACTAAAACCGCGGATATAGATATTTGAAAATAGGAAAATCAGCAAAAATTTATTTTTACAAATCCGCGAACTAAACCGCGATTTTCTTTGAAATTTTTTACGTAAATGGAATCCTTTACACGCGATTATAATATTTGCGCAAACGCGTGTCATAAATTACAGAAATTCGCGAGTACTATGGGGTTTTTTCCAAAAATATAATGCGGAGGCACATCCGCGGCTCTTGAAGAATCTGTTTGAAATATGTGTATATAGACGCATTTTTGATGGGTGCTACTGAAACCGGATGCGCATCAAAATCCTATGCAAATTGCGCGATTTTTACCCACTTTAAAGTTTTTTGCATTGTGTGATGCAACTGGCGGCACACTTTGACCGCTGAGTGAAACATCGAAATATGCATAAATATTGAAAGAGATTGATTCGCTGTATCCAAAAACGGATGCGCATCAAGTGATTTTAACTCGCGAATAATAGGCTTTTTAATTTCCACATTTTTTGAATGATTGTAATTTCAATATTACTCTTAATTTCCTATCCTTATAAGTTATCACAGTAAGCAAATAAGCTTTCACGATGGTAAACCATATTTCTTGATGAAGTTTTAGCAGTACACATTAATTACTGTATGGGATTTTAGCGAAATAGTTTGAGAACTCCCAAATATTTTTTCTAATTTTTCGAATCAAACCAAAAAATATATTTGCAACAGTATTTTCCTACAATAAGTTTTTCTCCTTTGTTGTTGCTATAATAAGCAATTTATGTACCCAATCTCTATAAATTTGGTATCATATTTTTCTACGCATTGTCTAGATTCCGCATATATTTTTTAATTTATTTTTTGAGGGTTTGTACGGACTCTGTGACAGGATAATTTGGATTTTCTTCCATTTTTATACCCTACACCACTATGTGGGGAGGGTATTATAAGTTGGTTTTGGCCAAAAAGTTTGTAACGCATCGAAATAATGGTCGTAGACCCATACTTATATATACCAAAATGAATGTCTCGACGAGCTGAGTCGATCTGGCTATGTGTGTCCGTCCGTCAGTCCGTCCGTCCGTCCGTCTGTCCGTCTGTCCATCTAAACCTTGTAATCACGCTACAGGTCGCAATTTTGATCGGATCGTCACCAAATTTTTGGTGTTGATGAGGGTCCCGGAGGGGAAGAAGCCTATTGATTTTGGTGATGGTCGGATAATATTTAGGGGTCGGAAAGGGCAAAAAACCTAGGTGGATAAAAAGACAACGTTTTTTTCCAAAGCGAATATCTCAGCTTCTATATGGGGTATACCAAAAGCAAAACCTGACAATGAAAGTAGAAAATATCACCTTTCTAATGATGTAAAGTTGGTGCTCGTAGATGACCAAACAACGAAGATATCACAATAGTAGCAAATAAAACACCAATTTTATTTTTTGCGATTTCAATTATATTGACGAATATCACAGCTTTGGTTG
This sequence comes from Musca autumnalis, assembly GCF_047663935.1. NCBI lineage: Eukaryota > Metazoa > Arthropoda > Insecta > Diptera > Muscidae > Musca > Musca autumnalis. The sequence continues at coordinate 267,590,839 of NW_027411644.1, forward strand.
CAAATTTTCCAAAAGCAAAGCCTGACTATGAAAGTAGAAGATCCCGTCTTTACAATGATGCAAACTAGGTCGGCGTAGGTAACCAAATAACGGAGATATCGCAATAGTCGGTAATACATCCCATTTTTCTATTTTTTTTGAAAATCACGCTACAGGTCGCAATTTTGATCGGATCGTCACGAAAATTTGAGGGTTAATGGGGGTCTCACAGATGAAGAAGCCTATTGATTTTGCTGATGGTCCGATAATATTTAGGGGTCGGAATGGGCAAACACTTATTTGGAGAAAAGTCAACATTTTATTTCAAAGCCAATATCTCTGTTTCTTTAAGAGGTATATCAAAAGCAAAACCTTGCCAGGAAAGTAGAAAAAATCACCTTTACAACGATGTAAAGTAGGTTGTCGTAGGTGGTCAAATAGCAGAGATATGGCAATAATCGATAATGCATCCCATTTTCCGATTTTTTTGTAATCACGCTACAGGTCACAATTTTGATCGGATCGTCACGAAAATTTGAGGGTTAATGGGGGTCTCACAGATGAAGAAGCCTATTGATTTTGGTGATGGTCCGATAATATTTAGGGGTCGGAATGGGCAAACACTTATTTGGAGAAAAGTCAACATTTTATTTCAAAGCCAATATCTCTGTTTCTTTAAGAGGTATATCAAAAGCAAAACCTTGCCAGGAAAGTAGAAAAAATCACCTTTACAACGATGTAAAGTAGGTTGTCGTAGGTGGTCAAATAGCAGAGATATGGCAATAGTCGATAATGCATCCCATTTTCTGATTTTTTTGTAATCACGCTACAGGTCGCAATTTTGATCGGATCGTCACGAAATTTTGGGGGTTAATGGGGGTCTCACAGAGGAAGAAGCCTACTGATTTTAATGATGGTCGGATAATATTTAGGGGTCGGAATGGGCAAAAACTCATTTGGAGACAAATTCAAAGTTTTATTCTTTGTCAATATATCAGCTTCTAGTAGTGATATTCCAACGGCAAAACCTGTCAATGGAAGAAGAAAATATTACCTTTACATTGGCGTAAAGCAGGTTGGCGAAGGTGGTCAAACAAGGGAGATACCACAATAGTCGGTAATTCATCCAATTCTTCTTCAAGCTACAGGTCGTAAATTTGATCGGATGGTCACGAAAGTTTGATTGCTTATGGGGGTCCCAGAGAGAAAGAGGCATATTATTTTTGGTGGTAGTCGGATTATATTCCCTAAAAGAAATGTTTACCAGTGAAAACCTTATGCACAGGGGTAGTGGTGTAGGGTATCACATGGTCGGCCCCGTCCCGACTATAGCCTTTGCTCACTTGTTTCAATTTATTATTTGTTGAATTTCCGCGAAAATAATAATAAATTTAATAACTATTTAAACATCTACGAATAGATATGGAATGCTGTTAACGATTTATGCATACATTTTCTGATAACAACAAATAAGATATTTTTAAATATTTTTTCTTTATATGAAAATAAAAACCGCTATAACTTTTGCGCGCATCGTCCAATTTTGTGAACGCGAACAGATTTGAAACCAGAATTTTTTTCTTAACCTCTATACCAAAAATTGTAGATGTGCTCGCAAAAAAAATTTTTAATTTTTTTACGCGGGAACTTTTTCCCAACTTAAGTGGAATAAAAGTTATTTTAGTCATTAATAGGCAAAAGGTCATTCATTCGTGCAACAGGAAATAATTTGTTATAAATTTTTTTTTTCATTTCATAGAATATTTGATTTTTTTTAGAAGTGGTTTGTGCGGAACCTTTTTTTTATAATAAAATGGAGTGAATGTTATTTTAAGCATTATTAGGAAAAAGTTCATCTATTCTTACTACAGGAAATCATTTTTAAGAAAAAATGTCAAAAAGTCATGGCCCTATTGTACACAGAGTGACCCAAAAAACACAAAATGTCTTTTTTTTGGAACTCCTACCCCTGTTTTTCCATTTGATCCAACACCCTTATATATGAAAATTTATGACGATCGGTTAACGTTAACCCGCGCCAATCTAGTGATCTTTGTTTCCATAGTAATTTGTATGGTGCTAAAGTAGCATTATTAGGAAAATACTCTAAAGGCCGCACATATGGTCCAATCGATGAAAAAACTTACCAATTTATTGTGTGGCTAAAAAACTATTAATACAAAAATGTATGACGATCGGATAACGATAACCCGATAGTACTTTGAATGGGAGCCAAAAGAGAATTTTCGAAGAAATATTGTTACACACAATTTTTTGTTTTCAGATTGATGAAGACATTTTACCAGTTCATTGTCGTGGCTAAAGAACACAACAATTTTTTATGAGCCGGATTTGCATATTGCTCCAATATGCATATATGGTCAATTATAGGTAATTTGGTCCCTCATATTAAAATCCAAGCCTATTTTCATACATTTCTGTAGGATTCGGTTTTTAGCCATAATAATAATTGTGGCCTGTAGAGCGATTTTCTGAAAAAAAAACCGTCATAGAACATTACCACCCGATTTTCGGTATTTTGAAGGTTTTAGCTTATCACAACGAAATGGCAGAAATTTGGTACTTAGTCTTCGTTGGTGGTATAAAACTTTCGCCCAGAATTTTGTCGGTATAGGTCCACGCCTTTATATAGCACCCATAGAACTGTACCTCCAGATTTTCAGTATTTTGAAGGTTGTGGACTCAATAATCCAAAATGGCTGAAAGTCGGTACTTAGTCTTCATTTGGGGTATTAAACATTCCATATAAAATTTGTCGGTATAGGTCTACGCCTTCTTATAGCCCCCATAGAACGGTGCTTCCCGATTTCCAGTATTTTCAATGTTGTGGCCCCTATATTACACCGAAATGGATGAAAGTTGGTATTTAGACTTTTGGGGTATTAAACATTCCATATAAAAATTTTCGGTATAGGTCCACGCCTTCATATAGTCCCCAAAGGATGGTACCTTCAGATTTTCGGTATTTTGAAGGTTATGGCTTCAATATTTTTCCAAAATGGCTGAAATTTGGTATTTAATCTTTGTATTATACATTCCATATAAAAATGGTCAGTACAGGCCCCGCATTAATATAGCCTCCATAGAACGGTATCTCACGATTTCCGGTATTTTTAAGGTTATGGCCACAATAATCCATGGCTAAAATTTGGTATTTAGTCTTCGTTGAGGGTGTTTAACTTACCCTCGCCTTCATATGGCCCCATAGAACGGTACATCCCAATTTTCGGTATTTTGAAGTTTGTGTCCACAACAACCCACCGAAATGACTGAAATTTGGTATTTAGTCAACGTTATAGGTAGAAACCTTTCCGACTGAAATTCGTCGGTATAGGCTCACGTTTCGATACCTCCCGATTTTCGTAATTCTGAAGTTTGGGAAGTCAATATCCCACCCAAATGACTGAAATTTGTTATTTAGTCTTCCATGGGGTTAGATAATATTCCAGAAGAGAGGTCCGCGTCTTTCTATAGCCCCCATAGAAGAGTACTTATTTATGTTCGTTTTTTTAGATTTTATCCACATTATCTTACCGAAATATCAGAAATTTGGTATTTAGTCTTCTTTGAGTCTAAAAACTTTCCGCCGGAAATTTGTCATTATAGATCGACGTGTTGATATAGCCACCTAAGAACGGTACCACCCCAATTTCGGAATTTGGAGGTTAGTCACATTGTTTTGTCGAAATTTCTGAAATTGGGTATTTAGTCTTCTTCATAAACAAAAGGAAACTAATTGTTCCATTTGGGGTAGCATATAGTCGACCCCTCTGACTTTGAAACTTTCCGTATCGAACCAACATTTAACTATAGTTTGAAGGTATCACAGGGCGATCCAACTGATTAGAGATCGTAAAGCCTACAAGGATTATGCGTCGATTTTTATCGCCACCAACACCCTAAAACATATCTACAATCATAAAACTAAAGTTTCTTTGCAATTTCTTCTTAAGAAGAGGTTAAAAAGCAGCACCTTCTGTCCTCTTATCCATGGCTAAAATTGTTTAAAAAAAACACTTATAATTTGTTGTTAAAGAAAATTACATTTGAAAATTTGTCTTCTCCAACCTTAATTATAACCAGACATAAATTTAATCATTCATTATTAACAATGAGTAGATCTCAAAGAACTTGTATTTTTCATTTATCTAGTAATGTCTGAGATAAAAAAATAAATTCAAAATAATTTTGTCTACGGCGGATTGCATTTGTATGTTCATTTTGTTCACATTCAAGTGACACAGACTTTGTCGATCCGTGAACCGTGAATAATAAGCTAAAAAACGTTTTTTCTATAAAAGTGTTGAATTCACTTAAACCGTCTGCTATAAGAATACAAACAAAACTAAGCACAGAGAATAGACCAGACACAACCTCAGTATGGCATTGTTAAAAACTAACATTTACCAAGAGGAAAGTAGAGTAAAATTGTTTATAAACATTTAAGGGGTGAGTGTAAATTTAAAGCCATTTTATATGAAATATATTCTATTGACCCGCAAATATCAATTTTTAAACCTTATTACATAAAAGCTAAGGGTCTCAGGATTCAAAAACTGTGTAAATTTTGAACTATGGTCAACAGTTTGTTTTGCTATGGTCATCATTTAAAATGTAAACTTTTTATATACAGGCGTTAAATAATATACTTACATACATATGATACATATGTCTCATATCAATGAGTAAATGCCGATTCATATTGGATCTATGATGTACTTTGGTACAAAATTAATGATACATTTCATTGATGTAACGTAAGATTTCATTTATGTTATGAAGTCATTTGTTAACAAAGTAACTGGTTTTCTACACAATAACTTACCTTCATATTTTGCCGCTGAGTCATCCCCTGTGTACATCCATGATGTTGGGATATAACATACAAAATTCACATAAAACAACTGTACACATAAAAACTACATGAAACAGTTTTTGTTTAATATTTGTATTTGTGTCCTATTGGGCGTTGTCAGCAGTAAGTAACAGTAAAATTGAAAATCATAAAAAATGATAGTAATCTATTTGTCTTTTGTCGCTGGGCAAATTCTGGCATTTTCTCCGTCATTCCACTCTTCTTTACGAGTAGATATTCTATAGCTTGCATCTTTTAAAAAGAAAAAAGCAAATAAATAAAAAATTCACTTAAATAAACAAATTAACATATAAAACTTACCAGAAATAGTTTGCCCAGTATTTATTTACTTACTTACTTTTCTAAGTTAAAAAACGAATGGTTAAATTTTTATTCATCCGCACTTGGTGGTGTTATAATGTCAACTAAAATAATGTTGTTGAAAATGTGCTGATCAACTAAAGCCTGTGCTTATTGTTGTGATAGAGAGAAGGCTTGTTTTGCCTAATCGTGTTTTCTGTTTGTTAAACGCACACACGCACATTCACACCACACAGCTGGAATTTACTTCTTAGCAACAATGGAATAAATAACAAAGAACAACTAAGAAAAACATACCGAGAGAATAAGTCTTGATACACGAGTAGAAAAAATGAGAAAAATATATTTTAATGAGAATGAATATGTGTGTGTATTATAGGTTTTGCAAATATTCCTCCATGCATATGTATGTATGAGGTATGTGATTCCATACACACATATGTATTTATGTGGCACATTTATAAATGTGTTTTGTTTATGATTGAGGAAATTTTAAAACATTTGTTTAATAAAGAAAAAATAATTAGAAAAAATTATAATATAAGGGTAATAGATAATATAGATAAGACCTCATTATAATAGACCTAATTTTCATTCCGCAAAATAGTATTAGGCACTTCAGAAATGTTTCATTTATTTAAGAAACTGTTGCATTTATTTAATGAAAATGTTTCATTTATTTAATGAAATTGTTTAATCTATTTAATGAAACTGTTTTATTTAATTAATTAAACTGTTTCGTTTATTCAATGATACTGCTTCATTTATTTAATGAAACTATATCATTAATTTTGGGAGCCAACCAAAAACATTAAATGTATAAAATTTTCCTCCATTTTCTCAAAATATGTTTGCGTACTAGTGTTTAAAGCCCATACTATTTAGCATAGTTTCAATACTCACATATTTTTTTTTTTAAATTTAAAGAAATAAAAAGTTTTATAACATTAATGAAATCCGTTTAATTTATACAATGAAACCTAAAATCATTAAATTGTAGGTAACGTAAGGTTTCACAGCGTGAACGATGTAATGTAACATTTCATAGCATCAATGAAACCCATTCATTGATACAACGAATCATTTTTCTTTCAGTGTATTGCAAATGGGCTATATCGGTCCACGTTTTGATATAGCCCCCACAGAACGGAACAGCCCGATTTTCGGTATTTTGAAGGTTTTAGCTTCATTATCACACCGAAATGGATGGAATATGATACTTAGTCTTCGTTGGGGGTATAACACTTTCCCTCAAAATTTTTTCGGTATAGGTCCACGCCTTCATATAGACCTTTTTAGAACAGTACCTCCCGAGTTTTGATATTTTAAATGTTAATAGTTAGTCGTCGTTGCGGGTATGAAAATTTCCAGCTCAATTTTGTCGGTATAGGTCAACATCTTTAGATAGCTCCCATAGAAAGGTACCTCCCGATTTTCGGTATTGTGTAGGTTGTGGCCTCAATATCTCACCGAAATGACTGAAATTAGGTATTTAGTCTTCGTTGGGGTTATACAATTTTCCACCTAAAATTTGTCGCCTGTATACACTGAAAGAAAAATGTCTCATTGATTTTGAACCAACGTAGAATTTCATTGAATAACTGAAAAGTTTCATTAAATAAAAATAATAAGTTTCTTCAATATTCCAATGAAATTTCCTCAATTATGCAATGATACTTTTCTATTAATTCAATAAAGTAGTTAGAAGTTACATTTCTATTATTGCTTTGGAACTTTCACATTAATACTATGGAACAATAATGAAAGTTATTTTATGAAACTAAATGAAACTTCTTCATTAATAAAATGAAGTCTTACATTGGTTCCAAATCAATGACAAATTTCATTTATACAACGTAATTTTCTTTCAGTGCATAGCCCCCATAGAACGGTAATGCTACTTCTGCAATAAAAGGATGAGCTTAGTACTTTCATAATCGAAGGGAAATTAATTGTTCCTATTCACTTAAGTACATTTCGTGGTGGAGGGTGTATAAAGTTCAGCCCGGCCGAAATTAACACCGTTCATACTTGTTATTTGTGAAAATTTTAATTGATTGAGCTAGCATGACCTAGGAGGAGTTGTATTGAATAATTATATCTAGCTATGAGTTCGAAAATACGTGTTACACCAAACAACTGGACTGGTTCATTTTGCCTTAAGGGGTAATGGCCGCTTACAAATTTAGAAAGAGAAAATTCATTGTGATTTGTATGTAACATCGAAGTTTGAAACGCGGTTTTCTTAAAATGGCATTTTGAAATGCGGTGTCCACTGTACATATAAAATGCCTGTACTTACGCGAGAGACTTTATAAAAAAATTTTTTGACGCATTTATGGCGAAAAAACCATCAATTTTTTTAGTTAAAATCGAAGTTCAAGATTATTATGTTCTTAATGATCCCAAAAAAACATATGCTGATCGGTTTATTCCTTTTCGAACTAAAGTGGCCACCGTTTGCCAGAATACTCTACAATATTTTTCAACAAAAAAAAAATTCCGAAAGTAGCTCAAGTTGTGGTCTTTCAATTAGTAGATTTCTTGTAAAAAAAATTAATGAAAAATTCCATTTGTCCTGCTAAATAAGTGGCCATAACCCCTTAATATCTTCTTTGTTTCCAATTAACTCCTTGGGGAGCATAGGGACAAAGCTTTTTTGCCTTAGCATATTCGGTACTGTAAATAACTTTAGAACCTCCGTAGCAAATGTTGATTCGTGAAAAGCTTAAGCTTAGGAGTAGTCGTGTAGGGTAACACAAAGTCGCTCCCTCCCAGCACAAGACCACTTCGACGCCTCCAAACAATAGTATGCTAAGTCGACTTAGCATTTTTTCAAGTTCTTTAAATTTTTATATTTAACGTCCTTTAACTTAAATTCTGTCAAAGTTTGGTAATCATCTTACAATCCGAACAGAAGTTATAAACAAATATTTACTTAGCATAGTACTGAAGGTCAAAGAAATTTCCAAACTTTTAGAGTTGTCCTGCAAAACTCACTGTTCAGAATTGGCAAACTATTATTTGGAGGTGTCGAACGTCCTTAAATTCTGTCAAATTTTGGTAAGGATCGGTCAATCCGAACAGAAGTTATAAACAAATATTGACTTAGCATAGTACTGAAGTTCAAAAAAATTTCCACACTATGAGAGCTTCTCCTGCAAAACTCACTTTTTAGACTTAGCATACTATTATTTGGAGGTGTCGACTTTAAGCTTGAATAATCAATAAACATTTAACTCTGTTTAATTTCCGTTAGAAAGCGATTCATTATAACGCACTTTCAGCTTAAGATTACATTCTATATTTTACATAAAATACCTTGACCTTGGCGTCTGTTTGTTGCACACTAGGATCATAACAATATGCAGACCATTTCAAAAGTTGTCCTCATTTTTTCCAACACACCCCATTATTCGTAAATGTTTCCCTTTAAAGTTTCTTTCTACAATTAACCAACACAAAACTCTTCAAGTGGAACAAAATTTACCTTCACAAAAAAATACCTACCAAGGTCACATACATAATTAAATAGTTCAAAACAATTTGTACAAATTAATTTAATTGTTTTATTTTGAACGTGCCACAAAAATGCTTTTAATTTTTAAAGAACAAACATTCATTCTGAGAATTGCCAAAATTGTTTCCGATTTTAAACAATTTCATTAGCAGGAGAATATTTTTCAACAAATTGTTCACACTTTGTGAAATTATAGCATTTGAGGGAATTGAAAAGCAAACAAAAACTTTCTCTTGACAATTTTGTTCTACGTTCGTTCTGTCATCGTTAGGTTCGAAAGTAAACCATAACAATAGAAACATCTATTCATTTCGCCTAAAAGTTGCGGAAACTTTAATGACAGTTTATTGATTGTTGAATTTTTAACAAACCATTACTTTATGTTAGTGGCGGAAGAACTAAACTGTTATGGTAAACTTGGCAATTCTATGAAATTGTATTTAGCAATTATGTTGTTCATTGAAAAGCAGAGGGTTTTATGAGTGCGTGTGGATGTAGTATGTATACCCAGGGTTTTGGTTAGAAAAGTACTTATGTTCAATGTTACTATATGTTTGTACACTATGTATGCGCGGAAGCCACATCAAAGTAACCATTAATTAATTAATTAGTATGTAGATGGTTTATGTGCTTGTCATTCGAATTCGTAGTCACCGTAACGAAAACGTTGCTGTTTGACCAGTTCAACCAACAACCATCATTACTAGTAGCAACGAATTTTCAAGGCAACTTTTGCATGTTTTGCTCCTGCTGCTGCCGCCGTATGTAGAACAAATAGAGAAAATAAATATTTCTTTAATTATAACTTTCGAGCGTTGAAAATAATATTGCTTTTCTTGTTTGGTTCAATGGCTGGACGGGTTATATAAATAGAAAAAAATATACAGCTTTCAAATGGGGCATCTGATCTAGGAAAAACACTTTCCTATTTCTAATTCATGATTAAAAATATATATATGTACATTGTCTGTATAAAAACATAATGTGTTGGGTTAAAATGTAATTAAAACTACTACTAGATATCTTATAACGACGCACAGTGTTGACTCTTCCATACAAATGGGGACAAAAACAGATGGCGTTGACCTAGGTTGATGAATTTTTGCAGAAGTACTTATGAATGCAATGGTATGCACGCCCGCCTTGCACGCTGAAGGTCGTAGGTTCGATTGCCCGGCCAGGCAACATCAAACATTTTTCAGCGGTGGCAAAATACCCCTCAGTAATTTTGGCGACATTTCCTATATAAATCCTATAAATCGGTCAATTTTTGTAAAATAACCTTCAAATTTAACATGGGATGTTTCCTTAGGTCTGTGTCCTCATAAGTACTTTTGCAAACATTCATCAACCCAGGTCAACGGTAAAACTAAACAGGGGACTGATGAATCCCATGTTAAATTTGAAGGCTATTCATCAAAACTTGAGCGAATTATAGCAAAATCGGGAAAAGATATATATGGGGGCTATATAAAATCTGAACCGATATATCTCAGAAGTTTGCAGGGATGGGCAGAATGTTTTTACACATTTTGATTTGGAAGAGATGTCCAATTATCGAAAAACAGGAGCCAAGGTGGCAATCAAAAGATCTGCTCTACTAAATATTAAGAATTTTGAATTTTTTTTTTCAAATTTAAATTTTGATTTCTTGATAACGGTACATTGCCCATGTGCAGTTAATATCAACTTTTTGTACTAAAACGTTATATTTATAGCCCACTCATCAAATCACCATCCAAAACTTTTAGTATTGTCAAAAAATTTTTCAGAAGCTTCCTCCTTATAAAACAATGTCATAACTGCAATTTCCCAACTTAAACTTTTATATTTCAAAAACGGCACAACCTAGGAAAAAACCTTGTGGGGCTTTTTTACGGCAACAACATATTCTTTAGTCCCATTTCGAAATGATTTGCAGTTTTCAAGCTAAATCCTGAAGACCTACGAAAAAAATTTGAACGTTTGATCCGAACCTTTATACCTCAAAAATGGTAAAACCTATCAATCAGCCAATCTCTTACAGAATTTTCACTGCTACAACATTTTCTTCAGTTTCATTTCATTTCTCATCTATGAACATTGTAGTTTCAGAATCCGCAAAAACTTCCCAGGTGTAAGCACCTTCCATTAAAATTTGATTCAAGAGCACCGTGATTTTTGAACGAAAAAATGATTAAAGAGTGGTACTGAGTCTTCTTTGGGCCTACTAAACTTTTTCCCGGAAATGTGTCAGCTCTGGTCCACGTTTTTTATTACCCACCATAGAACGGTACGGCCCGATTTTCGGGGGTTTTCAGGGATTTAGCTGCATTATCCTATAGAAATGGTTGTAATTATACCCTCAGCATTTATGCTAACGAGGGTATATACACTTTCATACGGGCAAAATGTGCCTCATCGAAATAATGTGTATCAGACAATTTGGAGTCGATTGAGCAATGTCCGTCCGTCCGTCTGTCTGGCTGGCTGGAGCGCACGATAACTCTCGAACGGATGAACCGATTCGGTTCAAATTTTGACTTTCGTAATATTTTGCCCAAATTTAGTTTAAGTTCGAAGATGGGCTATATCGGTCCACTCCTTCCGGTACCTCCCACACAAAAGTTCGAAAATGTTCGGAAAATTTGTGCGCACGATAACTCCTAAAGGGAGTAACCGATTTGGTCCATACTTTGCCCATCCTGAAATGTGTACCAGACTTAGATAAGGTTTCAATATGGACTCAATCGGTTCACTCCTTCCGGTACCTCCCACATACAATTTCGGAAAAGTTCAGTTTAGGGCCATCTCTTGAATCGCTTCGATTTTTGTTTTAGCAGTTTGTATTCACTGCCCCCCATACGACGGTACAAGTTTCATAAGGGGCAAGTCCATATTTCCTGAGAAAATATCATGAAAGTTGAAAAAAACCCCTATGACACCGTGTGAGGTGGTTGGAGCGCAAGATAACTCCAGAACGGATCTGCCGATTCGGTCCAACATTTGGCCTTAGTAATATTTTGTCCAAACATACTTTAAGTTCGAAGATAAGCCATAGCGGTCCACACCTTAAGGTACCTCCCCCACAAAAGTTCAAAAATGTTCGGAAAAATTGTTCGTACGGTAACTCTTGGTGGGAGTGGCCGAATTGGTCCTTACTTTACACATCCCAATATATCTACCAGATATTGATCAGGTTCAAATATGGGCTATATTTGTCCACTCCATCCGGTACTTTCCACACAAAATTTCGGATAAGTTCACTTTAAGACCTGCAATCGAATCACTTTGATTTTTGTTGTAGCACCTTGCATTCGCTGCCTCAATTACTATGGTAAAAGTTTTTTTCAGGGGCAAGTCCATACTTCTTGAGCAAACAGCCCGAAGGGTGTAAAAACCCCATAGGCACCATATGTAGTGGCTGGAGATCCACTTCCATAATGGTCAATGTCGATCCATTCCTTTTAGTATATCCTACGCAAAACTTTTGATATTTAATCCTAATCAACATTTTTGTTGGTTCAAACGCCCAAACTTTTTAAAACCCCCTAAATACATACATACGTTTTTTGGGAAAAAATTCAATATACACAGGCTGAGGGTATATCTCTGTCGACAAAGCCGACTGATACTTTTTTATTTGTTTAATACATATTTAGTCTTCTTTGGGGCTACTAAACTTCCCTTCAGAAATTTCTCAGCACTGCTCCATGTTTTATATAGCCCATAACGATTTTAGGAGTTTTCAGGATACTCTGCTACAGAAATGGCTGATATTTAGTATTTAGTCTTCTATGGGGCTATAATAACTTTTCCCCCTTATTTGTCAGTACATTTCCACGTTGCGATATAGCCACCGACATTTATGATAAGTACCAGTGTTCGAAATTTCGATCAGTCAACTTTGCATATATGTAAAGTCGTGCTTGGGCATCTAAATCATCTTCTTTATATTTTGTGAAACGGTTCCATATATTGACAAAAATTCACCACGACTACTTTTTAAATTTCATTTTTTTAATTTTTTAATTAATTTTAAAAGTATCCAAAAATGTTGGTTTCAAAAATCCATCTAGGAGAAGGGGAAGTTTTCAAGGGAAGATTTTTTTTATTTGCTGACAGATGAATACATACTAAAACTTGTTTAAAATTTGTTTACTGTTCAAAAAATCGAACACCAACTACGAAATGGGTTAAACAGGTAAACAGAGACATAAATATATTAACATTATCTAGGTATGCTATATGTATGTATATGTTAAGAAATTACTATGCTCGAACCACAAGAGAATGTGCATCCAATGTCATTAGGTGTATATTTCGCTTGTTTCGGAACATATTTTGTAAAATGGTGTGAAGGATAACTCTCGACGGGAGCCATCGATTTGGTCCAAAATTTGCACATCGTATTATTTCATCCAGTCATGTATCAAGTCGTATATAGTCCATATCAATCCCGTTCTTCGGGTACCTCACATTCAAAATTTCTCTATAAATTGGGTGCAATTTAAGGGTTCATAGTGATCAAAATACTTCTCCGCCAATATTTGTGGACATAGGTCCACGTTTTGGTATAGCCTCTACCGCCCAATTTCAAGTATTGTACAAAATTTTAGCTGACCAGATAAGGTTAGGTAGTAGGTAATTGGTTTACGAAGTGGTTAAACAAATTCGCCTAAAACTTTGGGCAATGGTACTTTCGTAACAGAAAGAAAACTATCTGTTCCATATTAGTTCAGGTGGACGTTTTTTGTTTGTTTTTCATTAGGTAAGTACCTAAATAAAGGTTTTAAAATTTTGTATGTAAAAACTATACACATCACAAACAAAAGTTGCCTGCCCCCACCTAGATTTGATCCTGGCTACGCCCTTGCTTAAATGTCGTCTAATTTTCATATGATTATCGCCTTAGATTACCTGAGAAATATTTTTCATATTTAAAGAGCTATAACTTCATTATAGATGCACATATCGACAAAATTCTTTCAGATTCCTTGTATTGGACGTGTTTACTGTAAGAAAAATACATAAACATACATATGCAAAAGTTAACATCACATTTTTTGATTTTTGTCCACGCGGCAACACTGTGAGACGGTAAATGACTATCAGTCGGCTTTGTCGAGGGTATGTCTCTGTGAATTGAGACTTTCTTCAATGCACAGATCGAATAAATAAATATAAATCTTTTCCCCAAAGATTATGTATTTAGGGGATTTTCAGAATTGTCTGGCCAAATTGGAAGTATGAGCTTGCTCGTGGTACAACAAAGAAGGTAAATTAAATACGGAGGGTTGGCGTTTTTTATTTGGGATGACGACTTCTATTTCGTTTTCAAAATAGTCAGGCTTAATTCCATAGTGGTTGTGTTAATATTTTATTAAAACAACTTTAATTTATTAGTGGGAAAAATTGGCGATGTTTACGAAGGGGTAAGGCAGGGAAGACTATAGTTTCAGATCTCGCCACAGATCCTCATCAGTTCCCTTGTTTCTTGTTTTTCAAGAAGAAACTTTTATACCCAAGTGTCAATTGCTCGCTCAAATATATACGTGTCCAAAGAAACACTCTGATCGAGAATTTCTTTGGCACTACCTAAACTCGAGCAACTTTACTTGCAAACAACTAATTTGTTGGTATTGCATACTACAGCAATAAACAACATTTTGACGGTGCCCGGTCTCACAATTAGGAGAGTTGGCGTTTTTTATTTGGGATGACGACTTCTATTTCGTTTTCAAAATAGTCAGGCTTAACCCCATAGTCGTTGTTTTAATATTTTATTACAAAACTTTAATTTATTTGTGGGAAAAATTGCCGATGTTTACCAGGGGTAAGGCAGGGAAGACATATTTTCAGATCTCGCCACAGATCTTCATCTTGTTTTTCAACAAGAAACTTTTATACCCAAGTGTCAAAAAAGTAAATTAATTACTACAACAAATGCAACTCAACAACAACCACATTGAAATCTGTTTTTGTTTGTAATGTTAGTGTCACCGGTAAAGTAAACAAAACAAGGAAATGTCTATAAATTATTGAAATTTAAAAAACATGAACATGAATGAAAATTCGTTACATCTTCAATTTGAATGTTTCCATATCATTCCAATAAATCTCGCAGAGAGTAGAATTCTTGCAAAAATGTTTGGAGTCGTTGGAAATTCATTGAAAAAAGTGAAACTGTATCAGTTTTTTTGCTTTTGAAATCAAAACGAATATGTTTATTAGGGCTTTATTTGTTCAAGATTAACAAAATATTACATATACGAGGGCTGAACAATAACTATCTGGCCTTACAATGAAAACGCGAATATTTACATCAAAAATGATTTTATTGTTTTCTTAAGTGGTCTCCAGCATGATTTATACACTTTTTCGTGCGCTCAAACCTATTGGCGAAGCACTTTTTCCACTTCGATTAAGACAACTCCAAAACATGGTTTTTGAACGCTTTTACAGCATCTTCAGGCAACAAAAATAGTTGACCACGCTTTTTTCCTTGATGTGCTGGAATAAATTGAAGTAATTTGATCCCCAGTCAGGGCTGTATGACGGATGACCCATCAATTCCACGTTTTATTGGACCAAACAGGCGCTGGTTTGAATTGATGTGTGAGAGTCCACATTGTAATGCTATTGAATGATTTGTCTTCTCTTGTTCGTTTTTCGAACTTCTTAGGATACTTCAGGAACACAAATTATAGTGTACTACTCAGAATTAGCCGTCCTATATTTCTCAAGCATTATAGTCACCACACTGTCAGTTTTTCTGAAGAAACAGGCAACCTTTTGCTTCGATGTGCTTCTTACATGCATAGTTTCGTTTGATTTGACTCGCTGTCGAAGACCCAAACGGTCGATTCCTGCTATGTTTCAGGCTCCTAAACATAGATCCTAGATTCGTCTGTGACTATCTTATAAACGTCGTTCAAGCACCGCGATCGTTTTTATTCACATTTCCTTTGTACCAATTGTCCAATTTTGCCGAATCTAACGAGAAAAATCCATTTTTGCGGCCAGGTGTTCATGGAATATCAAATGTTAGTTGGTGGAAGAAATGCCCAAGAATGCCTCTATCTCACGGTATTTAACATGGCGATCTTGCATTATCCGTTCATGCACGGCATATTTTTTTCTGGCACAACGACCATCGGTCCACTCCTTCGGGTACCTTCCACACAAAATTTCGGAAAAGTGCAGTTTAGGACCTGCTCTCGAATCGCTTCGATTTTTACTGTAGCAACTCGTATTCACTGCCCCCCCCCCATACTACGGTACAAGTTTCATCAGGGGCAAGTCAATACTTCCTGAGAAAATAGCCTTAAAGGTGCAAAAAAAACCCCATGACACCGAGTGTAGCGGTTGGAGCGCAAGATATCTCTCAAACGGATCTGTCGATTTGGTCCAAAAATTTGACCTTCGTAATATTTTGTCCAAATTTAGTTTAAGTTCAAAGATAAGCCATATGGGGGTACCTCCCCCAAAAGTTAAAAATGTTCGGAAAAATTGTGCGCGCGATAACTCTTGATGGGAGAGACCGATTTGGTCCGTACTTTACACATCCTAATATATCTACCAGATATAGGTCAGGTTCGAATATGGACTATATTTGCCCAATCCTTCGGGTACCTCCTACAACAATTTTGGATAAATTCACTTTAAGACCTGCTCTGGAATCACTTTGATTTTTGTTGAAGCAACTTGCATTCGCTGCCTCAATTGCGACAGTAAAAGTTTGTTCAGGGGCAAGGCCATA
This sequence comes from Musca autumnalis, assembly GCF_047663935.1. Lineage (NCBI taxonomy): Eukaryota > Metazoa > Arthropoda > Insecta > Diptera > Muscidae > Musca > Musca autumnalis. The sequence goes on from NW_027411644.1 coordinate 267,607,276, forward strand.
CTTCTTGAGAAAACAGCCCGAAAGTTGTAGACCCCTATGGCACCATATATAGTGCCTGGAGAGCTCGAACCGAATACTTCGTTGGTTCACACTTTGGATATCGTAATATTTCTTCGTTGGGGGTATAAAACTTTCCCCCAGAAATTTGTCGGTATCGGTCCAGGCCTTCATATAGCCCCCATAGAACGGTACCTCTTTATTCCGGTATTTTGGAGGTTGTGGCCTCAATATTCCACCGAAATGGCTTAAATTTGGTATTTCGTTTTCATTTGGGGTATTGAATGTTCCATATGAAATTTGTCGACACAGATCCACGCCTTAGTATAGCTCCCATAGAACGGTACCTTCCTATTTCCGGTATTTTGAAGGTTGTGGCCTCAATATTCCACCGAAATGGCTGAAATTTAGTATTTGGTCTTAATTTGAGGTACAAAACGTTCCATATAAAATTTTCGTTGCAGATCCACCCCTTAGTATAGCCCCCAAAGAACGGTACCTCCCTCTTTCCGGTATTTTGATGGTTGTGGCCTCAATATTTCACCGAAATGGCTGAAATTTGGTGTTTGGTCTTAAAGGTTCCATATAAAATTTGTCGGTATAGGTCCACGCCTTAGTATAGCCCCCATAGAACGGAATCTCCATAATTCCGGTATTTTGAATGTTATGGCCTCAATATTCTACCGAAGTGTCTGAAATTTCGTTATTTTTAAGGTTTTAGTCTCATTAGTCTCTCAGCGAAATGGCTGAAATTTGGCATTTAGTCTTCGTTGCGGGTACAAAACTTTCTACCAGAAATTTGTCGGTATAGGTCCACACCTTCATATAGTCCCATAGAACCGTTCCTCCCGATTTCCGAAATGATTGAATTTTGGTATTTAGTCTTTCTTAAGGGTAAAAGCCTTTTTGACTAAAATTCGTCGGTATAGGTTCACGTTTCGATATAGCCCCCATAGAGCGGTACATACCGATTTTCGTAATTCTGAAGGTTGTGACGTCAATGTCCCAACTTGTTATTTAGTATTCCATGGGGTTATAAAATATTCCAGAAGAGAATTATCAGTATAGGTCCGCAGGTTCCTATATCCCCAAGCGTACCTCTTCATTTTCGGTATGTTGAAGGTTTCGGAAATTTTGTATTTAGAATTTTAAATTTATAGATATAGATCGACGTTTTGATATAGCCCCATGGAACGGTACCTCCCGAGTTTCGGTATTTTGAAGTTTAGACACATTGTTTTACCGAACTTGCTGAAATTTGGTATTCATAAACGAAAGGAAACTAATTGTTCCATTTTACGTCAATACAACTCGTGGTGGAGAGTATACAAAAACAGATTTGGCAAGGCGATTTTATTTCTTAATTGTATTGTACCAGAAATCATTGATGTAGAATCAAACATTTTTTGGATTATTTTCAAATGAAAATTCAATTTTGTAAATTTTTGCCCACATGTAGCCAGAAAGTTTTGTCTGTCCATTATAAAATAAAGAAAGTAACATATAACGTGACACAATCATATATAAAAAAATTCCGAGGAAAAGAGGAAGTGGTGTAGGGTATTACAAGGTCGGCCCGTCCTGCTACAGCACTCTCTTACTTGTTTTACATGTTTTTTTTAACAATTGTGTAAATAAAATCATTGAAATGTCTTCACAAAAAGCAAAGGTTTCTTACATGTCAATACATTTTAATTTGGGCGTGTTAATTGGATATTGGATAACATACCCAACAAGAATCGTATCAATTTTCTTTTATAGTTTGTTAGACATATCAATTTACATACGAGTAAACACATATATATGTATGTATTTTCTTCATGCTATGTTTATTCTAAACTTTTGCTTTCCATAAAATGAATACTTAAAATATTCAAGAAATTTCTTGTGAAATTAAAAATTGGATATAATGGATTATATAATATATATATATATATATATGTTGTAATATAAAAATGATTTTCTGGATTTATTTGAGCATGGGAGCATTTTCTCCTTATGCATTTGGAAATATTTTGGTTTCTTCTGCAGCATAGATAAGTTTAATCTATTACACACAAATATCAGTAATTACCTACATATAGTTATTACTGATATTTGTGTGTAAAAGATTAGACTTATCTATCCTGCAGAAGAATAACGAGAAAATTAAATGTAATAAAATATATTTCTTAGAATTTACAATTGTATTGTTCTTTTGTTGTACCATATATACATTTTTTCAATTATGCTAAAAAATGTGATTAGAAAAATAATTGCTAGATTTTAATTACAACTAAATAATATAAAAATGCCACTTATCGTCTTCTATTCAACACAGACAACGGGCATGTTATATGTAGTAAAAACTCAATATTTTCATAACAATTGTTGGTTAAAGTGTTTGCAAGTGACATCGTTTTCTTTTCTCTGTTAATTGAAAATAAACTAACAATAAAATGACTATAAACTAATAATGTAATTTTAGTAAATTCTAATTAAAGTAATAGCATATAATTCTTAGTTTGAATTTTAATTATTTTATCTTAATTTAATAATAATAGTAAATTTTGACACTGCATTCACTTTATGTTTTAATGAAGTTTTTATTTTATTTTGTTTTTTTTTTTCAGTCTTCTGTCAATGTCACTAAATTTAATAACCGGTTGATTATGTCAGGTATGATTATAATATTATTTCATTTATATTGTGTATTTCTTACATGTAGTCATAATTACATTTAACAAGTTAGGAGATTGTTATTATGTTTATTATAGTAACAACAAAACAATGGCTGACAAGTAACATGTTTTATTTTGTATTTTAAATAAGTACAGCAACAGCTGAGACAATTGGTTAGTTGGTCAAATACATATTACATTTTACAATCAGCCTTATGTCTAAGGAGAGTAGATTCACGTTGATACCATCAAACATATGCCTTGTGGAAATAATGGTTTTAGATCCCACATTTGTTAACACCAAATTTGTTAAAGAAAATTTAGAGTCGATTTGGCCATGTCCGAACGTAGTAACCGACTTGTTAAGTCTAATATTTTCCCAACTAATTTTACGTTCGAAAAAGGATCATATTGGCATTCGCTTCTCTATAGCTCCCACATAATTGTAATTTCGGATTTCATATATTTTGAAGATTTTAGCCCCATTTTTCAAACTATGAAAGATAACTATCCGTTCGAAGGTTTTAGTATTTCAAATTCTCCCTGGACAGGAATTTTGATTTTACGTATTTTTGGGGATTTATTGAAGTGGAGTGATCTATAAGGGGTGTGGTCTATAAGAAGCGTGTTATATAAGAGGCGTGGCTTATTAGAGGAGTGGTATATTAGAGGCTTGGCCTATTAGAGGAGTGGTCTTTAGGAGGAGTGGCCTATAGGAGGCATGATCTATAAGAGAAGTTGTCTATAGGAGGTGTATCTATAAGAGGGGTGGCCTATTAGAGAAGTTATATATAAGAAATAGGCTGTAAGAGGCGCGGCTTATTAGATGAGTGGCCTATAATAGGCGTGACATATTAGAGGAGTTGTATACAATATAGGCGTAGGCGTATATAATATAGGCGTAGCCTATTAGAGCAGTGGTCTTTAATAGGAGTGGTCTCTAAGAGGCGTGATCTATAAGAGGAGTGGTCTATAGGAAGTGTATCTACAAAAGGCGTCGTCTATTAGAGGAGTGCAATAAGACGCTTGGTCTATAAGAGGAGTGGTCCATAATAGACGTGACCTATTAGAGGAGTGGTCTGTAACAAGCGTTGCCTATTAGAGGAGTGGTCTATAAGAGGCGAGGGCTATTAGAGGAGTAGCCTCTAAGAGGAGTGGTCTAGAAAGAAGAAACTATAGAGAAGGCGTGGTTTTCAAGATAAGAAACTATGGAGTATTCTTGGCATAATAAACAGGAGAGACTATAGAGTAGACGTGGTCTTAAACAGAAGAGACTATAGAGTAGGCGTGGTCTTAAAAAGGAGAGACTATAGAGTAGACGTGGTCTTAAACAGAAGAGACTGTAAAGTAGGCGTGGTCTTAAACAGGAGAGACTATAGAGTAGGCGTGGTCTTAAACAGAAGAGACAAACAATAGGAGAGGTCTTAAACAGAAGAGACTATAGAGTAGGAGTGGTCTTAGACAAAAGAGACTATAGAGTAGGCGTGGTCTTAAACAGAAGAGACTATAGGGTAGGTGTCATCTTAAACAGAAGAGACTATAAAGTAGGGGTCATCTTAAACAGAAGAGACTATAGAGTAGGCGTGGTCTTAAACAGAAGAGACTATAGAGTAGGCGTGGTCTTAAAAAGAAGAGACTATAGAGTAGGCGTGGTCTTAAACAGAAGAGACCATAGAGTAGGCGTGGTCTTAAACAGAAGAGAATATAAAATAAGCGTGGTCTTAAACAGAAGAGACTATAGAGTAGGCGTGGTCTAAAACAGAAGAGAATATAAAATAGGCGTGGTCTAAAACAGAAGAGAATATAAAATAGGCGTGGTCTTAAACAGAAGAGAATATAAAATAGGTGTGGTCTTAAACAGAAGAGAATATAAAATAGGCGTGGTCTTAAACAGAAGAGAATATAAAATAGGCGTGGTCTTAAACAGAAGAGAATATAAAATAGGCGTGGTCTTAAACAGAAGAGAATATAAAATAGGCGTGGTCTTAAACAGAAGAGAATATAAAATAGGCGTGGTCTTAAACAGAAGAGACAAAAAGTAGGAGAGGTCTTAAACAGAAGAGACTATAGAGTAGGAGTGGTCTTAGACAAAAGAGACTATAGAGTAGGCGTGGTCTTAAACAGAAGAGACTATAGGGTAGGTGTCATCTTAAACAGAAGAGACTATAAAGTAGGGGTCATCTTAAACAGAAGAGACTATAGAGTAGGCGTGGTCTTAAACAGAAGAGACTATAGAGTAGGCGTGGTCTTAAAAAGAAGAGACTATAGAGTAGGCGTGGTCTTAAACAGAAGAGACCATAGAGTAGGCGTGGTCTTAAACAGAAGAGAATATAAAATAAGCGTGGTCTTAAACAGAAGAGACTATAGAGTAGGCGTGGTCTAAAACAGAAGAGAATATAAAATGGGCGTGGTCTAAAACAGAAGAGAATATAAAATAGGCGTGGTCTTAAACAGAAGAGAATATAAAATAGGCGTGGTCTTAAACAGAAGAGAATATAAAATAGGCGTGGTCTTAAACAGAAGAGAATATAAAATAGGCGTGGTCTTAAACAGAAGAGAATATAAAATAGGCGTGGTCTTAAACAGAAGAGACTATAGAGAAGGCGTGGACTTAAAAAGAAGAAACTATAGAGAAGGCGTAGTCTTAAAAAGAAGAGACTATAGGATAGTCTTGGTCTTAAACAGAAGAGACTATAGAGTAGACGTGGTCTTAAACAGAAGAGACCATAGAGTAGGCGTGGTCTTAACCAGAAAAGAATATAGAGAAGGCGTGGTATTAAACAGAAGAGACTATAGAGTAGGCGTTGTCTTAAACAGAAGAGACTATAGAGTAGGCGTTGTCTTAAACAGAAGAGACTTTAGAGTAGGCGTGGTCTTAAACAGAAGAGACTATAGAGTAGGCGTGGTTTTAAACAGAAGAGACTATAGAGTAGGCGTGGTCTTAAGCAGAAGAGACTATAGGGTAGGCGTAGTCTTAAACAGAAGAGACCATAGAGTAAGCGTGGTCTTAAACAGAAGATACTATAGGGTAGGCGTGGTCTTAAACAGAAGAGAGTATAGGGTAGGCGTGGTCTTAAACAGAAGAGACTATAGGGTAGGCGTGGTCTTAAACAGAAGAGACCATAGAGTAAGCGTGGTCTTAAACAGAAGATACTATAGGGTAGGCGTGGTCTTAAACAGAAGAGAGTATAGGGTAGGCGTGGTCTTAAACAGAAGAGAGTATAGGGTAGGCGTGGTCTTAAACAGAAGAGACTATAGGGTAGGCGTGGTCTTAAACAGAAGAGACCATATAGTAGGAGTGGTCTTAAACAGAACAGACCATAGAGTTGGCGTGCTCTTAAACAGAAGAGACCATCGAGTAGGCGTGGTCTTAAACAGAAGAGACCATCGAGTAAGCATGGTCTTAAACAGAAGAGACTATAGAGCAGGCGTCGTCTTAAACAAAAGAGACTATAGAGTAGGCGTGGTCTTAAACAGAAGAGACCATAGAGTGGGCGTGGTCTTAAACAAAAGAGACCATCGAGTAAGCGTGGTCTTAAATAGAAGAGACTATAGAGTAGGCGTGGTCTTAAACAGAAGAGACCATAGAGTGGGCGTGGTCATAAACAAAAGAGACTATAGAGTAGGCGTGGTCTTAAACTGAAGAGACTACATAGGTCTTAAACAGAAGAGACTATAGAGCAGGAGTGGTCTTAAACAGAAGAGACTATAGAGTAGGCGTGGTCTTAAACAGAAGAGACTATAGAGTAGGCGTGGTATTAAACAGAAGAGACTATAGAGTAGGCGTGGTCTTAAACAGAAGAGACTATAGAGTAGGCGTGGTCTTAAACAGAAGAGACTATAGAGTAGGCGTGGTCTTAAACAGAAGAGACTATAGAGTAGGCGTGGTCTTAAACAGAAGAGACTATAGAGTAGGCGTGGTCTTAAACAGAAGAGACTATAGAGTAGGCGTGGTCTTAAACAGAAGAGACTATAGAGTAGGCGTGGTCTTAAACAGAAGAGAATATAATATAGGCGTGGTCTTAAACAGAAGAGAATATAAAATAGGCGTGGTCTTAAACAGAAGAGACTATAGAGTAGGCGTGGTCTTAAACAGAAGAGACTATAGAGTAGGCGTGGTCTTAAACAGAAGAGACTTTAGAGTAGGCGTGGTCTTAAACAGAAGAAACTATAGAGTAGGCGTGGTTTTAAACAGAAGAGACTATAGAGTAGGCGTGGTCTTAAACAGAAGAGACTATAGAGTAGGCGTGGTTTTAAACAGAAGAGACTATAGAGTAGGCGTGGTCTTAAGCAGAAGAGACTGTAGGGTAGGCGTGGTCTTAAACAGAAGAGACTGTAGGGTAGGCGTGGTATTAAACAGAAGAGACCATAGAGTAAGCGTGGTCTTAAACAGAAGAGACTATAGGGTAGGCGTGGTCTTAAACAGAAGAGACTATAGGGTAGGCGTGGTCTTAAACAGAAGAGACTATAGGGTAGGCGTGGTCTTAAACAGAAGAGACCATCGAGTAGGCGTGGTCTTAAACAGGAGAGACTATAGGGTAGGCGTGGTCTTAAACAGAAGAGACCATAGAGTAGGCGTGGTCTTAAACAGAAGAGACCATCGAGTAGGAGTGGTCTTAAACAGAAGAGACCATCGAGTAGGAGTGGTCTTAAACAGAAGAGACCATCGAGTAAGCGTGGTCTAAAACAGAAGAGACCATCGAGTAAGCGTGGTCTTAAACAGAAGAGACTATAGAGCAGGCGTCGTCTTAAACAAATGAGACTATAGAGTAGGCGTGGTCTTAAACAGAAGAGACTATAGAGCAGGCGTCGTCTTAAACAAAAGATACTATAGAGTAGGCGTGGTCTTAAACAGAAGAGACCATAGAGTGGGCGTGGTCTTAAACAAAAGAGACCATCGAGTAAGCGTGGTCTTAAATAGAAGAGACTATAGAGTAGGCGTGGTCTTAAACAGAAGAGACCATAGAGTGGGCGTGGTCTTAAACAAAAGAGACTATAGAGTAGGCGTGGTCTTAAACTGAAGAGACTACATAGTATGCTTGGTCTTAAACAGAAGAGACTATAGAGTAGGCGTGGTCTTAAACAGAAGAGACTATAGAGTAGGCGTGGTCTTAAACAGAAGAGATCGAGGAAAACAGACCATTAAAAGTTATTTTGAAATGCAAACTTTTTGAGTATGTCCCCTTTTTTTGTGAAAAGTTTCACAGTATTAAGAATTTTCCTTTCAAGCTGATTCTTTTGTATAAATAATACAAATGTGGTAAATGTCTCTTATTCAAATTTTTCTGTAAGCTATTTTTTTGTTAGCTATGAATATAACTTGTAGACTGATGGTCATGCTGCAGGGAATCACGTTATGTTCTTTACCACAGCAATACGATTATGTCCATTTCATTAACTGTAATATTATGACATTTGATCAACCTACAGGGAGGGTCATTGTTATTGTTGGTCAAAAGAACCACACAACCCATTCTTCATGCACAGTTATGTAATGTCATTAACCGACATGTTAATGTCAAAGTCATGCTTTTATCTAATGTTTTTCTTTGTTGTTTCTTTTTTTTTTTCTTTGTCATTATTTTCTTATGATAATTATTATGTTGGAGACATCAACCTACTCACAAATTCCTGTCTATTCTATGCTGCAACTATGAACTTCTTGGTCACAGCATGTGGCCTGGCAACAGCATATTGTGACTCATTGTATCTTTATTTCTTGTATGGCATTTAAGTAGAATATTTTTTTCTTTTTTTAATTAGATAAAGAAAACATGAGCATGAAGAAAATTCTCGCTCGTTACTTTTAAAAATAAAATATTTGCTGATATAATGACTTGTTATCGTGGATGAAAACTAAGAAAATTATAACAAATTCTCTTTGTGTATTTCCGAAAGGCACATATAACTTTATATCGCTTTTAATAGTAGAAAATACATAATAAGGCGATTCGTTCAAATGCACAAACTGAGTTTTCTGTGTAGAAATTGAAAGGAATAATTGGCAAAGTTAGTAGTTTCATAGATATGTCAAAATATGTGATACATGGAATGTTTACAGTATGAGCACGTGTATTGTTGAAAGCTTTGCTGGTCTTCTTGATTAGCTTTATACATGTCTTAAATACACCAAATAGAAACAGAGGTATTTGTCATTAAAGTAAAAACTTCAACATATTAAAATTGCGATAGATTAGCGATAGTGAATGCCACATTTTGTATTAATTTAAAGTTCAAATGGTTTAGTTTCATTATCAAGTTCTCTCCTTGGAATATGTCCAACAGAAGCAGAAATATCTGACATGGAAATTAAATTCCATAACTGGGAAATTGGGATAACCCAGCGTCTTTTTCAACATCACAAGCATTTCACCAATTTGGTGGGAACATTTTAAAGCTCAGGATGTCTTCAATGTTGAAATGCATCCAACCAAAGCTGATATACTCGTCAGTACAAAAAAAAAAACAAACTATTTTGCATCATAATAAAGGTGATTTTTCATGATCGATTGACGGGCTTTCCTTTTGGAATACAACTACTAAAAGCGGAGATATTCGGATAAGAATAAAATTTGTTGCTGTAAGTTGTTTGCCCATACTCAATATGCTTCTTCCCCTTCGGGACCTCTCTTAATTCACGAAATTTCCTTACGATCCTATCAAAATTGAGAAAATTGGATATATTATCGACTATTGCGATATTTCCTTTATTTGGCCACCTACGCCAACCTACTTTGCATCATTGTAAAGATGAGATTTTTCTATTTTCACCAACCAAAGCTGTAATATTCGTCATTATAATAAAAACAATTATTATTAAAATCCCAAAAATGAAAAGTTTGGTTTTATTTCCGATTATGGTGATATCTTCGTTGTTTGAACACCCACGACAACCTTCTTACCGTTAGAAAGGTGATATTTTCTACTTTCATTGTCAGGTTTTGCTTTTGATATGCACTTATAGATGCACAGCTATTCGCTTTGGAAAAACGTTGACTTTTTTCCCAAATAAGTTTCTTGACCATTCCGACCCCATTCCCCTCCTGGACCCCCATCAACACACAAAATTTGGTGTCGATCCGATTACAATTGCGACCTGACCCATGATTACAAAGTTTAGATGGACTGACGGACGGACGGGGGGAAGGAAGGAAATAGCTAGATCGACTCAGCTCGTGGAGATATTCATTTTGGTGTATATAAGTATGGGTCTCTACGACCATTATTTCGATGCGTTACACACATAGTTGTGTAGGCAAATATTTTTTTGCAACTAAAATTAAAAGTTTCGCGCAAAAGATTGGACCGTTTTAATTTTAATATTTATAAACAATTCTAAAAAATCGAGGCTTGAAAATAAGCTGTTATAAGTCATTGCCGTTAACTGAATTTGTATCCTTTGTAGTGATGTCAAAATGGATTAGCGAAAAATCAAATTTATTACAAATTGTACGTATTGGTAAGTATATTTTAGAAATAAAAGCGCTCATGCTTACAAAAAATATGAAAAAACATTACGTGGGGCACTACAAAATCTTCTGGGCTAGGCAACACGCAGTGTCGCCAGGAGTCATTTGACATTTTTTTTGGAAAGTTTCACAGTAAGTGTACTCAGGACAGTTTGGCATACGAATAAAAAGTGGTAAAACTTGAAGATTCTTGAACGTAAAGAAACAGAGCTACTATGAAAAACTGGTTTAATAAATTTACTAGTGGCCCGACACTCGCCAAAAAAAAGAAGGACGACCAAAATCAGAAGTTGTGCCAGAAAAGAATAAAGCCGTGCGCGAACGGATAATACAATCGCTATGTCATATACCGTGAGATAGAGGCACCCTTGCGCATTTCTTCCACCAACGAACATTTGATATTGCAGTGACACCTGGCCACAAAAATGGATTTTTCTCGTTAGATCTAGCAATCGCTCAAAAAAGTCTCTTCTGGATTGGTGCAAAGAAATTGTGAATAAAAAAAATCGCGGTGCTTCAAACGACATGTATAAGATCGTCACAGACGACGAATCTTTAATCTATGCTTAAAAGCTCGAAACAAAACAGGAATCGACCGTTTGGATATTCGAAAGCGAGCCAAATCCAACCAAAGTTGTTCGTGGGAAAGACCTTTAAAGCATACTCGGCAAAACTGACCGTGTGGCGACTATACGGCTTGAGAATTGTAGGACGGTTATGAAATTACAATGTTCATGTTATTTCATAAAATTCGAAGGCAATATGAGGAAAAACATAAAAATTATATTGTTCCATTTTTTTTTGTTTTGTTTTATGGTTTTAAAGGAAAAGTTGAAGAAAATGAAGATATTCCATTGCAAAAATTTTTGCTTTATAGTTGACCTATTGGTGAAAATTTTTATATTAAATCACAAGGACTTCAAATTGTGGAATATAATTAAAGTAAATTTAAAGTAAATATTACAACACTTGAAATGCATAGAAACCGCGTAATAGTGGAAATAACATGTTGCGCATGCGATTTTCCAAAACAGCGAATCAATCCCTTTTATTTGATATACACTTTGTTTTATTCTATTTAGCGACCACGATATATCACATGTTGCATATTAGGGTGCAAAAAACAGTAAAATGGCTGTGGTTTCCACAAAGTACATTAACATTTGATGCGCATACGATTTCAATGATAACTATTAAAAAATATATCATTATATGCCGTTGCAGTGCGATCCATAACGAACCGTGGATTTAGCATCTCACTCAATTTTTAGGAAAAAACTATTAATATTATATTTAAATATCTCTTTTCGCACATTTTAAGGCCACTTACATATTTTACAAAATCAATATTTTTATTGTCATCATTTTAAAGTATATGTAGAATAGAAAATGGTGCAACAAATTAAAAATCAATCGGACAAAAATTAGCTGAGATATGAGCGTTAGAATGGAAAATATCATTGTGATTTGTATGTAATATCGACGTTTTAAACGCGGTTTTCTCGAAATTGCATTTTTGAAAGGAGTGCCCACTGTAGCTCGAAAACGGATGATCCAATCTGCATATGTTTGTGTGGGATTATTATACACATAAAGAGCTTGTCCTTAAGCGAGAGATTTTTTCACGGATTTATGGCGAAAAAGCTACCAATTTTTTTACTTAAAATTTAAATTTTGATTTTGACAGTTTACCATTTTTTTTAATTGACAGTTTTAATTCCGCTTCGCTTAAGGACAAGATAATTAGGTTCTTAATGATCCCACAAAATTATATATTGATCTGTATATTCGTTTTCGAGCTAGCGAGCGAGTTTGCGTCTATATCAAAACATTGACATAATTTCATAATTTTTGGGTAGATAAGATTAGCGGCCAATAGCACCCTAAATACCAAATTATAGCTAATTTGGTTTGAAACAAGTAAAAAAGTATCAGTCGGCTTTGCCGACAGAGATATACCCTCAGCCTGTGTATATTGAAACAATTTTTTCCCAAAAAAACGCATGTATTTAGGGAGTTTTAAAAAATTTGGGCGTTTAAACTGACAAAAATGTTGATTAGGATTAAAGATCAAAAGTTTTGCGGAGGAGATACTAAAAAGAATGGATCTCCAGCCACTACATATGGTACCATAGGGGTTTTTTACAACTTCAGAGATGTTTGCTCAAGAAGTATGGACTTGCCCCTGAAACAACTTTTACCATCGCAATTGAGGCAGCGAATACAAGTTGCTTCAGCAAAAATCAAAGTGATTCGAAAGCAGGTCTTAAAGTGAACATGTATGTGGGAGGTACCGGATGGAGTGGACAAATATAGTCCATATTTGAACCTGATCTATATCTGGTAGATATATTAGGATGTGTAAAGTATGGTCCAATTCGGCCACTCTCTTCAAGAGTTATCGTACGCACAATTTTTCCGAAGATTTTTGAACTTTTGTGGGGGAGGTACCTGAAGGAGTGGACCGATATGGCTTATCTTCGAACTTAAACTATGTTTGGACAAAATATTACTAAGGCCAAACTTGGGACCGAATCGGCAGACCTGTTCGCGAGTTATTTTGCCCTCCAACCTCCTCACACGGTCTCATGGAAGTTTTTTTGCAACTTTCAGGTTATTTTCTCAGGAAGTATGGACTTGCCCCTGATGAAACTTATTCCGTCGTATGGACGCAAAGCAATTAGCGAGATGGTCCTAAACTGAACTTTTCCAAATTTTTGTGTGGGAGGTACCCGACGGAGTGGACCGATTGAGTCCATATTAAAACCTGATCTAAGTCTGGTACACGCTCCACGATGGGCAAAGTATGGACCAAATCGGTTACTCCCTTCAAGAGTTATCGCGCGCACAAATTTTCCGAACATTTTCGAACTTTTGTGGGGGAGGTACCGGAAGAAGTGGACCGATATAGCTCATCTTCGAACTTAAACTAAGTTTGGGCAAAATATTACGAAAGCCAAAATTTGAACCGAATCGGTTCATCCGTTCGAGAGTTATCGTGCGCTCCAGCCAGCCAGACAGACAGACAGCCGGACGGACATTGCTCAATCGACTCCAAATTGTCTGTAACACATTTCGTCCAAACATACTTGTGGTCTAAAACCATTATTTCGATGAGGCACATTTTCATCGTATCAAAGTGTATATACCCTCGTTAGCATAAATGCTGAGGGTATAAATATGGCTAAAAACGACAAAATAACTTAAGGTTGGGCGGCACCATTATATGAAGGTTATACCAAAACGTGGACTGATATAGCCCATCGAACTTCAGCTGCCTGCAACTGAAATAGAAAAAATGTTTGCACAGTGTGATTGGGTGAAATTTTCGCGATTCAATATTTTTAATCACTTTTTATCAATGATTGTACTCTTCGATATTTTTTGAAATTTGGTAGCGGGATTCGAATTACTATTACTATTAATACCCTAAACACTATGTGGAAAAGGTATTATAAGTTTGTTTTTCCGAAATTTCATGTTACACGGCGAAATATTCGTCGTAGACCACACATGTGTTATACCAATATTCATATCTCGACGAGATAAAGCGATTTTAAGATGTGTGTCCGTCCGTCTATTAAAAATTGTAATCACGCATGGACCAATCGTCACACAATTGTGTATGAGGTCGGGTCCAGACCAGAATAGAACCCCTATAGTTTTTGGTGATGATCGCAAAACATTAAGGGAATAAAATGGACCAAAAACAAATTGTTTATCCGATTTTGTAGCGGCTCTGTAGGCCACAGTAAATCGTTGGTCCCATACATATTACTATGGAAACTTTGAGGTCAATTTGCACGTGTTAACATATTCCAATTGTTCTCAAACTCTGGTAATCTTAAAAGCTAACAAAACTAATAATTTTATAGGGGAGCCGCCGACATCAATTTTTCCCTTTGAGTTAAATCCAGCCTAGGTATCATGTATGCATGTCAAATTATGTACGTATGGTCGGAGGCAAATATATGTCACAGTCATATAAAATAAATTCCGTGGAATACTAGTGCCCTGGATTAGTGGTGTAGGGTATCACATGGTCGGCCCCGTCCGACCATAGCCCTCTCACACTTGTTTTTCGTAATTTTTTAAAATTTGTCAATACAGTTTTTCCTTTATACCAGTGGGAAACATTTATTATTTTACAAAAAATACATCTTTTAACATTTGTTTTATCGTTTTATTTGGGAATTTATCTTAAAAATCGTTAAATCTGCTTCATTTTAAAAAGTATTAGCCATTATTGTACCAGACGGACAATAAACTAACTAAATTGATTATCAAATAGCTACAGCTCAGGACCAAATATTAAAGTGATATTTTCATAGCAAAATGTTCGACGCAAAAGATGTCATTCAATCATATGTGCAAGTGATCTGGCATGTCATCTTTTAAGCATCTTCATCGATGAATTTTATATGAGCGTGGACCCCAAAAGATGCTATTAATTTTTGGATCCAAAGTATGTCATTTACACCAATGCTTTGCCATGTCATTTTCTCCAATGCTTTGGCATGTCATTTTCACCAACCCTTTGAAATGACATTGTCATTACGACGAGGGTTTTGGTTTGTGATTTCGAGTCTCCGAGAACATCTCTATTGGATCGATGGAATGGGTTCAAATGAAAATATCGGATCTTTTACGACTTACTTTGCATGGGTTCAAATGCTGATGAAAAGATCGGATTTTTCACGACTTCGTTTGAACCAATGCGAAAGATGTCATGATATCACGTCATCGCATGGAACCCCTTCCTTTAAATTTTGCTGGGTTTCTTTAGAAAATGATTATTTAAATACGAAAGAGGATTTAAATTTAAGATTTACAATGGCTGAATGCCCAATAATTGAAAGTGTATATACCCTCGTTAGCATAAATGCTGAGGGTATAAAAATTCGAGAAAATCGAAAAGTACAATCATAGATAAAAATTGATTTAAAATATTAAATCGCAAAAATTGCCCAACATTTTCCTATTTTTATTACGTAGCTGATTGAAAAACAAAAAAATACATAAAAATATTTTTTCTAATTGGACCAATATTAACCCACTAAGCGCAACATATACTGAAATATTTCGCTGATGAGCAGCATCAACACAGCAAAAAATTAAGTAAATCGAAAAACACTTTTTGCGAATGTGTCTGATTTCACTCAAAAATCCCCATCTACACTTTATAGCAGTGGTAGGCATTGTGACTCACAAGAGAGCCCATGTGCTCTAAGTGAGCGTAAATTGGTTATCAATCACAGCCTGTGTAGATGCTATCACGTTCCGAGCAACAACAATAGACCAATATTTCGCGGTGTTTCACACATTTTGGGAAAGACAAACTCATAATACCCTCTTCACATACTGAAAATTGGTAATTGGAAATTTTCTTCACCTACGATTTTATAGTTTCTATTTTCAGAATTTATTATTCTTTAGTACTACCCAATATTAGAGAACAAACCTCAAATATCTCCACAACGTAGTCCCACCTTCAACATTCACCTACTTCTTGGCTTTTTTATAAGCGTATTATCTCTTTGCTTTTGTCTTTTTCTTTTTTGACATTTTCTCATACCTTAACGGTTTTATGTAATTATTGTACATTATAAGATTAGTTGTTGTATATTTTCATATCTTAGATCCAATATTCGATTATGTCAAATACACGTTCACATTTTAATGAACCGTTATTATCAGAACATTATCGAAAGAACATTATCGTCTCATAATCGAAGACATACATACACACATCCATTTTATTCACATATCCATGGAAATTGTAATTTTATGCTCGATTTAAATAATAGGCAGATAGAATTAATAGAAGACTTCCTCCGAAGCAGCTGAAGCAGGAGATAAACATTATAGATATGAATGGGAAGAAGCGGCAAAAAATTGTTGAAAAATTGTTTTCTAAATGAATTGATACAAATGAGTATTTAGTTGGTTATGTTGAAATACACATATCCAAAATGATATGATAATATGGGTGGGTAACTTTATTGTTTGAATTCGTTCTTAATATTAACTTATTGGAATTGTGTACTTTTTTCCTAAGAAATTTACTGTTTTGGCAATATAGAAAATGAGGCAAATGAAAATATGGTAATACTCTTGTTTAATGAAAATAGATTTCGATTAATTATAAGGAACGTGTGTAAGTATTTCAACCTTCCTTATTGCCAACATTATAAACATAAGTAATTCAAGTTTAGTAATTACAAAAAAACTTGCACGAAATTAGATGTCTAGATGTCTAGTGTATCAACACCATTTGTGGTCGAAATGAGCACGCCGTTGTCAATTTGACAACGTGATGGTGTCAACGGTTTCGAGAATGGACAACGTACCTTGCTCAAAGTATAGAACTTGATTGTGGTAGAAATATTTAAAATTGAACACGCATGTGTTCATATTGACACCATTCGTGGTCAGATTCAAAAAGTGACAACAGTCGTGGTCAAAACAAAAAATTGAGAACGCCTGTGCTCATGTTGACTCCATACGGTGTTGATTTTAAATCGATATTGAAAGTTTGATTTAAAGTTTTGCTGGTCTTCTTGACTAGCAGGTTACATCTTTATAATACATCAAATAGAAACAGAGATATTTTTCATTAAAATAAAAGTGTTTAAATACAAAAATTGGGATAGTTCACAGCCTGTTGCAATAACCTGATATTTGACCATCTTCACCAACACATTAGGTTTGATTAAAAGCTCAGACGCTCTACTTTCATTATCAGGATCTTCCCTTGGAATATGTCTAACAGAAGCGAAGATATTCTTCTTCATATTGGTCACTGGGATATTCGTCATTGCAATTCAATGCATTACCGACTTTTGCGATATCTCTGTATAATGACCATTTAGCCAACCTACTTTGTATCACTGTAAAATTGATTTTCTCTTCTTTCATGTTGAAACTTTGAATATTTCTCCAAATAAGTTTTGTGCCCATTCCGACCGCTGATTATCGTTCGACCATCAAGAAAATCAACCGCTTACAATTTCGTGAACATCGACCTGTAGTGTTATTACGATGTGTAGATGGACATACGGACGGACGGACACACATAGTCAGATCGACTCAACTCGTCGAGACATCCTAGCAAAATTTGAAGGAAGGGTTTCCATGCGATGACGTGATATCATGTCATCTTTTGCATTGGTTCAAACGAAATCGTGAAAGATCCGATCTTTCCATTAGAATTTAAACCAATGCAAATGAAGTCGTGAAAGATCCGATCTTTTCATAAGCTTTTGAACCCATGCAAAGGAAGTCGTGAAAGATCCGATCTTTTCATCAGTATTTGAACCCATTCCATGGATCCAATAAAGATGAATTTTGTGTTTTTATTTATACACATTTTTCTAAATATATAATATTAATTATTTACAATAGGCTTGATGTTGTCGGAGACTCGAAATCACAACCAACGTTGTTAATTAAAACTGTCGGCGTAATGATAATGTCATTGCAATGCATTGGTGGAAATGACATGGCAAAGCATTGGTGACAATGACATGTCAAAGCATTGGTGTAAACGACATGCTTTGAATCCAAAAATGAATAGCATCTTTTGGGGTCCACGGTCATATAAAATTCATCGATGAAGATGCTAAAAAGATGACATGCCAGATCACTTGCACCCATGACTAAATTGCATCTTTGGCATGGAATATTTTACTGGGACTAATTTTGGATAGGCCTACAACATAGGTGGCCAACAAGAGAACGACTAAAAAGATAATGTATTGTAGAAAATGCGATTATTGCAACTGTATTAGTAAATTTGTAGGTCAAACAATGTGTTGAACAGCAACAAATCAAAACAATTGTTCTCTTTGTTACACTCTTTCTTGGTAATCGTGTCGTATGTGTGTAAATTACCAAAAACGTCGGCACCGCCGTGCCAAGCGTGAAAGCAATGGGTCTTCGACCATTATTTTGACATGTAAGAACCTTTTGGGCCAAAACCAAATTAAAATTTCCTCCCCACATAGTGGTGTAGGGTATAACAAGTAAAAACTTATCAGTTAGCTTTTCTGACGGAGATATACCTTCAGCATGTGACATGAAAAAGCAAACCCTCCCAGCAAAAACTTTGAATAATCCATTACAAAGTTACCTAAACAAGCTACTTTCTGCATTACGATTAAGCCTAAAAATGTTGGTTATTTCTTTACAAGGCCAAACTATTACTTTTCTCATTACTAGGTAATGAGTACGGTGGCACAGGGCGTGCATATCTGACTACAAAACCGGGCAAACAAGTTTTTTGATAGGAAATTATTAGCGTTTAAATAAACCTAAATGTTCGTAAGCGTAGCACAGTGTGTAGTGTGCTTGCCTACAAGTCAGAGGTTCGCATGTTTAAATCCAGCAGAGAGCAAAACAAAACAAAATAAAACAAGTGAGAACGGTGTTAGGTTCGGCCGGGCCGAACTTTTTATACCCTCCACCATCCCAGCAAAATGTTCGATGCCAAAGATGCCATTCAATCATGGGTGAAAGTCATCTGGCATGCCATCTTTTTAGCATCTTCATCGATGAATTTTATATGAGCGTGGACCCCAAAAGATGCTATTCATTTTTGGATCCAAAGCATGTCATTTACACCAATGTTTTTACATGTCATTTTCACCAATGCTTTGGCATGTCATTTTCACCAATGGTTTGCAATGACATTATCATTACGACGAGAGTTTTAACAACGTTGGTTGTGATTTCGAGTCTCCGACAACATCAAGCCTATTGTAAATAATAAATCTTATATATTTAGAAAAATATGTATAAATAAAAATACAAAATTCATCTCGATTGGATCGATGGAATGGGTTCAAATGCTGATGAAAAGATCGGATCTTTCACGACTTCCTTTGCATTTGTTCAAATGCTAATGAAAAGATCGGATCTTTCACGACTTCGTTTGAACCAATGCAAAAGATGCCATGAAACCACATGGAACCCCTTCCTTCAAATTTTGCTGGGATGGGTTGTATTGGAGTAAAATGGAACAATTAGTGTCCTTTCATTTATGAAAGGCTTATTCCTAGGAGAAGTGGAATATGCTAACTGAAGCATATAACAAGGTTTAATACCAATGAGACATCAATGTTTTATACCTGTTCAGAATCGGAAATACCATGTTACAATTCTACGATACGTTTCAAACTGAAAATATGTAAAATCAGGAGGTACCTGCGTACATACAAAAAATATTCACCTATGAATCCGTTATATTTCTTCAATGCCATCTATTTTAAACCGTACCTCTTTACCAACAATTCCCTGTAGGCTTGTTCTATACCCACGTTGAACACCATAGGCCAAATTTCCACCATTTCTGTGGGCTATTTTCAGTGGGAAAATGGTGTACTCTCAACGAAAACTAAATACCAAATCATCCATCTTGGTTAGATAATGTGGCTAAACCTACAAAATATCGAAACTCGGAAGGTCACGTTCTATGGGGGCTGTATCAAAACGTGGACCTATGCTGACAAGTTTCGGGGGGAAAGTTGTTTGGTCCCAAAGAGGACTAAGTACGCTTCTATATGAAGACTTGGCTATTTGAAGACTTGGACCTAATAATTCTCTTCTGGAATATTTTATACCCCCATGGAAAAATAATTACCAAATTACAACCATTTCGGTGGGGTGAGGCCACAACCTTCAAAATAACGAAAATCGGGAGGTACTGCTGTAGAGGTCTATATAAAAATATGGACATATACAGACAAATGTCAGGTGGAAAGTTGTATACCCATAACGATTACAAAAACCCAATTTTTTGCATTTTCGGTGTGATATTGACGCCTCAACCTCAAAAATACCGAAAAAATGTGGACATATACCGACAAATTTAAGGTGCTTAGTTTAATACCCCCAACGAAGACTAAATACCAAATTTCAGCCATGTCGGTATTATATTGAGGCCGCAACTTTCAAAATACCGAAAATCGATAGGTACCGCTCTATAGGGGTTATATGATGGCGTGGATGTATAACGACAAATTTTGGGTATGTAGTTTAATAGCCCCAACGAAGACTAAAACTAAATTTCAGCCATGTATATTGATGCCGTAACCTTTAACCTACTGTTCTAGAGAGCCGCAACTTTCAAAATACCGAAAATCGATAGGTAGCGCTCTATGAGGGCTACAGGAAGGCGTGGACCTATAAAGACAAATTTCAGGTGGAAAGTTTGAGATCCATATCGAATAATAAATACCAAATTTAAGCCATTTCGGTGGGATATTGAGCCCACAACCTTCAAAATACTGAAAATCGGGAGGTACTGTTATAGAGCCATAACGAATACAATAACCCAAATTTCAGTATTTTCGTTGGGATATTGACGCCACAACCTTAAAATTACCGAAAATCGGGAAATGAAGGCGTGAACCTATACGACAATTTTCAGGTGGAAAGTTTAATATCCCCTTCGAAGCCTTAATACCAAATTAAAGCCATTTCTACCTACAACCTTCAAAATACGGAAAATCGGGAGGTACATTCTTTGGGGTCTATATTTAGGCGTGGAGCTAAGCCTACAAAATTCTAGTGGAAAGTGTTATACCCCTAAAGAAGACTAAGCACCAAATTTCAGTCATTTCGTTGTTATTATGAAGGTAAAACTTTCAAAATACCGGAAATCGGGCGGTACAGTTCTATGGGGTTATATGAAGTCGTGGACCTATACCGACTAAATACCAAAATTTAACCATTTCGGTGTTATTATAAAGCTAAATCCTTCAAAATACCGAAAATCGTTAGGTATGGGGCTATATGAACCCAGGGCCAATACCGACAAATTTTAGCGGAAAAGTTTAGTATACCCAACAAGAACTAAATGCCAAATTTCAGCCACTTCGGTGTGATAATGAGGCTAATATTAGGGCCTCTGACGAATATTTAAAAAAAAAATTGCTGTTTGGCCAGAAAAATCGATTTCTGAACTATTGTGTGACGGTCCTTTTAAAAGCTTCAAATGTCTTATTGTAATTTCACTTTCATTTCAATATGCCACAAAATAACATTCAATTTTTATTATGCACTAAAAATATTTCGGTATTTGTCATTTCCCTCAAACATTGATTGAAGTGTTAATTTTACAAACAAATCATGTTTGTGCGGCTGGATCTCTTGAGTGCCAAATATGTAGACGATAGAAAGTGAAAATGCATGCCGCACTCTTTTTTAACTAGAAAAATACCAAAACAAAACAAAAAATGCATTGATGGTTTTCTGCTATAAGCCAGGTTAGTACAAACGTAATACTAAATCATTGTTAAGGCCATATGATGATAATGATGATTTAAGTGGTAACCACAAACATAATGACGATGATGACTATGGTAATCATCGTGTGCATAAAGCAATAAGCGTAAAACGGCATAATAATAACCAACACAAGACACGCACACAACAATTATTAATATTTACAATTTCACTTTCTGTTTATAAACAAAAAATAAAAAAAATGAAAGAAAAACAAATATTAACTTGTAGATGGATATGTCTGCCTACCCCGCCATATCTTTAATGTTCAGCAGAAATTGTTTGGTTGAGTGATTATCTCCTGCTTTACTATGAAATAGATCCGAATACCTAGACATAATATGACTACCTACCTACACACTTACAAACCCAATGCCCATTTGATTAATGTGGAAAATGTGTTAATTAATCAATTTAGTAGAGATTAATTTAAATGCTAATATTGCATCAACACACCGCTTTATTGACAATGTTATGTCAACTACTAAATATTAACGTAGTATCACTTTCTATTTAATACACACACACACACACACACACATATTTTTGTCATTTTGCCAAAAATACCGTGACTGCTTAATGCTCAAAACAAAGAATCACGTACAAAATTTCTATCTACACGACTGACTTTCTGTTGTGCAATAGTCACTTTGTGAAAAAAAAAGTTTTATAGCTGTGTTAATTACTCCACGGTCAAGTACCTAAGCATATGCATGACGTGACCAATAAAATGACAACATATTAGTACTTGTCGGACAATTAGGGAGCTTAGAATTTACATAGTTTAGCAAAAGTCAAATGTTTTTTATTAAAATAATTATAATGAATTTTAGAATGGGCACAGTTTAAAACTGGAAGTTATTTTGTTCACGTCATTCACTAAAAACATGCATGTAATAGAACCCAGCAAAAATTTAAGAGTTACCCAGCAAACAAATTATTTACAAATATCCTTACTAATCCATTTTTTAGCAAAGGCATATCGGGAGACATTAAACTAATTTTTCTCATCGATCGTACACTAAATGCTAGATAAAATATTAAAACGTCCGCTAAACGTGTATAGAGACGAGCAAAAATACTCATTACAAAACGCCTTACTAACCCATTATTTTAACAAGATATTGTCGGCGTAATAAGTTGTTATTTTTTGCCACTAAAATAAGTAGTTTCTAATAGTTTTAATTGCTTATTTAACTACATATTTTAGGGGCAAAAAGTATACAATAATTACATGTGACATATCCTTGTCAAAATAATGTACGTTATGCAGTATTTTGTAATTGTACATTATACTATACAAAAGTTAAGAAAATCAAATATGTAAGAACAGAGTTAAGTTCGGTCAGGCCGAAATTGTTATACCCTCCGCGTTGTATTGAAGTAAAATGGAATAATTAGTTTCCTTTCGTTTATGAACAAGACTAAATACCAAATTTCAGCAAGACCGGTAAAACAATGTGGCTAACGTTCAAAATACCGAAACTTGGGAGGAACTGTTCCATGGGGGCAATATTAAAACGACGATATGTACCTACAAATTGCTGTCGGAAAGTTGTTAGACCAAATTTCCGAAATTTCGGTAAAACCTTCAAAATACCTAAAATAAAGAGGGGGATATAGGAAATCGGAAACCTATACTGATAATACTTTTCTGGAATATTAGGTCTGTCTCGTTACCCTAAAATTTGTAACAATTTGTACCCAATGTTGCTGGAAGTCGTCTGTTAACACAAAAAACCAGCAAAAGAGAGCGATTCGAGAGAGACATTTTTACTTTCACTGAGAGTTTACAAATTCTTGCTGGACAAATTTCTTCTAGCTATGCTTCTTCTTCCTGAAAGCAGTCAATCATTATACCCTACACCACTATGTGGGGAGGGTATTATAAGTTGGTTTTGGCCAAAAAGTTTGTAACGCATCGAAATAATGGTCGTAGACCCATACTTATATATATCAAAAATGAATGTCTCGACGAGCTGAGTCGATCTGGCTATGTGTATCCGTCCGTCAGTCCGTCCGTCCGTCTGTCCGTCTGTCCATCTAAACCTTGTAATCACGCTACAGGTCGCAATTTTGATCGGATCGTCACGAAATTTTAGGTGTTGATGGGGGTCCCGGAGGAAAAGAAGCCTATTGATTTTGGTGTTGGTCGGATAATATTCAGGGGTCGTAATGGGCAAAAAACTTATGTGGATAAAAAGACAACGTTTTTTTCCAAAACGAATATCTCAGCTTCTATACGGGGTATACCAAAAGTAAAACCTGACAATGAAAGTAGAAAATATCACCGTTCTAATGATGTAAAGTATGTTCTTGTAGGTGATAAAATAACGAAGATATCACAATAGTCGCAAATAAACCCCAAATTTTCAAGCTTGCGATTTTAGTTATAATGACGAATATCACAGCTTTGGCTGGGGACTTTCCAAAAGCAAAGCCTGACTAATAAAGTAGAAGATTCCACCTTTACAATGATGCAAACTAGGTCGGCGTAGGTGACCAAATAGCGGAGATATCGCAATAGTCGGTAATTCATCCCATTTTTCCCTTTTTTTGGAAATCACGCTACAGACCGCAATTTTGATCGGATTGTCACGAAATTTTGGGTGTTGATGTGGGTCCCGGAGGGGAAGAAGCCTATTGATTTTGGTGATGGTCGGATAATATTCAGGGGTCGGAATGGGCAAAAAACTTATGTGGATAAAAAGACAACGTTTTTTTCCAAAGCGAATATTTCAGCTTCTATAAGGGGTATACAAAAAGCAAAACCTGACAATCAAAGTAGAAAATATCTCCTTTCTAACGATGTAAAGTAGGTTCTCGTGGGTGATCAAACAACGAAGATATCACAATAGTCGCAAATTAAACACAAATTTTCATTTTTTCGATTTTAGTTATAATGACGAATATCACAGCTTTGGTTGGATACTTTCCAAAAGCAAAGCCTTACTATGAAAGTAGAAGATCTCATCTTTACAATGATGCAAAATAGGTCGCCGTAGGTGACCAAATAACGGAGATATCGCAATATTCGATAATACATCCCATTTTTCCATTTTTTTTTTCGGAAATCACGCTACTGGGCGCAATTTTGATCGGATCGTCACGAAATTTAGGGGGTTAATGAGGGTCTCACAGAGGAAGAAGCTTATTGATTTTGATGATGGTCGGACAATATTTAGGGGTCGGAATGAGCAAAAACTTTATTTGGAGAAAAAGTCAACGTTTTATTCCAAAGCAAATATCTCAGCGTCTATACTGGGTCTACAAAAAGCAAAACCTGGCATTGAAAGTATAAAATATCACCTTTACAACAATGTAACGTAGGTTGTCGTAGGTGGTCGAACAACGAAGATATCGCAATAGTCGCTAATAACACCCAACTTCTCATTTTTGCGATTTTAATAATAATGACGGATATCACACCTTTGGTTGGGGACCTTCTAAAAGCAAAGCCTGACTAAGAAAGTAGAAAATCCCATATTTGAAATTATGGAAAATAGGTTGGCGTAGGTAGTCAAATAATAGAGATATCGCAATAGTCGTTAATGCATCCCTTTTTTCCACTTTTTCTGCAATCACACTACAGGTCGGAATTTTGATCGGATCATCACGAAATTTTCTCACAGAAATAGAAGCCTATTGATTTTGGTGATGTCGACAGTAGTCAAATATAAAATTAAATATTAATTATTTTGGTTCAGTTCGCCTTAAGTCATTTGGTATAAAAGGCAGGTAGGTGAAAACTTTCGTATCTCCAAAAACAAAATGTTTTCGAGTGAAAAGATTATTCACAGAGGTAGTGGTGTAGGGTATCACATAGTCGGCCCCGTACCGACTATAGCCTTTTCTCACTTGTTTATTTTTAATAAAATACGAGGTGTTTGCTTCCTTTATTGGCGGACAAATTGTTCTGTTTTGGCAAGTCAGCTGTTTGCTTGCTAGTTTCTCCTGGGAAGGTGTCTGTTTACTTTTTAAAAATTTCTAGCAAAAGAGAATAAAAACCCCTTACTCTCAGAGAAAGTTCTTGCTGGAAAATTCTTGCTCGGAAAGTAAACAGACAGATTTATTTTTTAACCCCATGGAAGACTTAATAACTAATTTTCTGTCTTTCGGAGGGATATTAAGGTTACAACCTTCAGAATTACTAAAATCGGGAGGTACCGAAAATCGGAGGAC
Source organism: Musca autumnalis (assembly GCF_047663935.1). Lineage (NCBI taxonomy): Eukaryota > Metazoa > Arthropoda > Insecta > Diptera > Muscidae > Musca > Musca autumnalis. Next base: position 267,632,870 of record NW_027411644.1, read on the forward strand.
CCTATGGGGGCTATATAGAAGCGTGGACCTATACTGACGGATTTCAGTCAGAAAAGCTTTTAGCTCCAACAGAGACTAAATACAAACAACATTTAAGCGATTTCGGTGGGTTGCTGGAACGTTTAATACCCCAAATAAAGACCAAATACGAAATTTCAGCCATTTCTGTGTGATAACAGGGCTAAAACCTTAAATACCGAAAATCCGGTGGTACCGTTCTATGGGGAATATATCAAAACGTGGACCAATATAGCGCATTTCCAATACCAAAAATCTCTACCAAACTACAAAGCCCTCTCTTAAAAATTGCGAGCTATATCTTGATTTCAACAGGCGGACGGACATGGTTATATCGACTTAGGATTTTACCCTGATCAAAAATATATGTACTTTATAGGATGTCCGACGAATATTTCGATGTGTTACAAATGGAATGACAAATTTATTTATACCCTACATATTATGGTGGTATCGCCTAAAAAGTACCCGCTAATATTAACATTAATCAGAATATTGGTGTTTAACTCATACATACTTAAATGAGAGATAAGAATATTTCATGAAACACTCGAAAATATCACATGGGTACAAATTTCACATTTTGAGTACTCTGAAGCGCTACTGTGGCATATTGTTTTAGTGCCGCGAAAATAATGCTACTTCCAATAATTTAGATTTTAAAATAACATAGAATCGGGTATCTATTATAAAACCAGTATAAACTGGCAATATATCATCCATGCATTTCTAATAGTAATATGGCCTGGTATTTTTATCGTCAGATATTTACCGAAAACACGGGGTATAAATTTTTTTGGTACTTGATGTATTTTTTAATAAATGTTATAATGTGCAAAGTTTCGGCAAAATCGTTTTCGTGCTCATCAATCACATAAGCTGCTGCCGGCAGGCAAATCCTACTGCAAACAATTTCATGACGATCCGAGAGGAGTTCCTAAGCTACACTTTTGCCGTAAATTTTAAAATTTTGTGAGGGAGGTGTATAGGGTTGCCCACCGGAACAAAACTTTGGAAGTTCATGTTAGCGAAAATTTGTTATTTAATAATGATGAAAAACTGGTGTTAGACTTTTATTGCTGACGATGTATGACGATATTCACCAATTTTTTCTTGGTTTTAGAACACTTTGCAAAATTATAAATCGGTTTTAATATACGAATTTTCAATTCAATAATAGTCACATATATTTTTGAGCATATCATTTATCAAATTGTAGGCCGCCGTCAGTAAACTTCAGGAATAGGCTATAATTCACATCGAGATGATATAATTACCATTCACTTTGGTAAGACCTTAAGAAAGAGAATGCAATCATAAAACCATAGGAATATCTTAAAATATTTAAAATAATGTTTTTTTTGGCTTCGACATATTTATTTATTTATTTGTGCATATTGAAATCGGTTCATATTTGGATGTAATATATGGTAACATGGGGCGCCTTCGCCACGTTTTTGTTCAAAATGTTCTCATACCGACACCGTTAAAGTTTTTTCAAATATTATTTTTGTTACATATATTAGCGTATCTTGACTATAAGTTTTGATATATAAGTGGTTATAATTTTGTTTTTAAAATGTTATTTTTGAGAATTTACAAAATGTCTAAAACGTGGCGAAGCCTCCCCACCCATGGGGCAGCTTCGCCATCGATATTGAACATTTTCCAACGGACTCTAAAACTGTAATTTATCATACTTTTTCCTTAAATATCAACATTAGCGAAAAAGGAACATGTCTTCTATTGAATAATCAAAAATGATTCTAAAATTCACAAATAGTAACCGATTCTAGCGGTTAATTGAAATAGGTTCCTTGAATTTAGGTACAAAAATCATAATATAACCAAAACAAGATACGTTTATGATAGTATTTGATTTTAACTTCACATTATAGTGTGGTATATCTATGGCATAAAAAATTGAAGTTAAACATGACAAATTTCTGACATTAACCCACCACACCCCTATCATGGCGTAGGCGCCCCACCCCCAACATATCTCATAATATGAATATATTTACACTTGTTATTGTTTTTTTTCATGCAAATTATTGGGATTTCTATTCTTCAGTAGTTGTTTTCTAACGGTATAAAATATGTTTTTGAAATCACAAAAGGTAAAGAAGATATCACAAAAAACATCCACCATAATTATTTTCTCCAATACCCTCAAAACACAAAACCGCGTGCGTTCTCTATCATACTTATGACACATCTGCCAGCTTTTGGGAGATGATAGATCTTCATTAAACTCACAATTTTGCCTTTAACGGATTTTTTCTAACGCTTGTATTTTGCGAGAAAATCGGCGATGGCGTACCCGCCCCAGTGGCGAAGGCGCCCCATGTTACCATATATGTTTTTTTTTTTTTAATTGACAGGCAGGATTCAGGAGTTATAAAAGTGATGGGAAAAAATGGTGAGACATCTTCTTTTTTATAACGCTGCGGTATCAGAAAATGGCTAAATTTCCAAGACTCAAAAAATTACACACAGTGTTATTAGGGTTCTCCCACGAGGGCCTGTTATTATAAAATTCTTGCGCCAAGACATGGGTTATTAGTAGACAATTTCTGACTTCCAATCTTGTATTTTAAGTAGACACAATCTGGTGACAAAATGTGAATCTGTTAATAGAAAAATTGTGACTTTCAATCGTATTTCTTTTAACAGACAGTTCTGGGGCTCAAACAGACTTTTTTCATAGGACCACCTAAAAATTTCAATGAAACTACTATAGTGTGACCTGCGACTAAGCAATGTAAAGAATTCTTTTAGTAAAAACCCACGAACACAAATTTGTCCAATGTAAATGTTTTTGACATTTTGAGGCACAATAATTTGTTTCAGCCCTTTTATCGTTTATCTTCCCAAATTCCTATGCGTAAGAGACAATACGCATCTTTTGTTTTTGTTCAAAAGATAGGCGGCAAAAAGTCCCTGGTCGCCAAGTGACATTTTAGCAGAGAAAATACGGCTTACTCTTAAACGGCTATATCTGGGAAACTTATTCCAAATAAAGCAAAGTTGTAGCAAGATATCAGTTAAAATAATATTAACGGACAGGACTGCGATGGAACAGTTTTCCAAGTAAAAGGGTTAATATATTTTTTTGTAAAAATTTTAACAACAACAAGGAATTGGTAATTGTTATGATATTAAAAAATGTAATTAAGAAGTTATGGAAAATGTTAAACCGCAAATATTGACCACTTTTTGCCTCTGGTTGTTTTAACGCCACAAAAATGGTTGCAACAATTTACGTAAAACTCGGTTATTTTCACAATTTTTTGTGCTTTTTTCCATTTTCTTATAGTGTTATCTTTTATTTGTCGTTCCACGCTTAAAGAGTTTCAATTGGCTTTTGTACTTCCAAAAATTTGGCCTAAAACATAAGCAATTAGAAAAATCGATTTTTTAACTGCTTGCGAGAGTAGAGAGTATTTACTTCAAAACCAAGGGATTACATCAAATCTATACCCCTATATTACCCCCCAAAATTGACAGTATTTTCAAAAGAAGGCGCGATTCCGTTCTATTTTTGTTAACATTTTTTTTGAAAGTCTTAAAAAGGTAATTTTCTTATATAATTTTAAGTTTTCTCGCAAAAAATATCGGTGCTATGTAAGTTAAGCAATCATTTCATCTTCAGCGATTTTCCAAAAATTTGAATTGGTCTTATCAAAAATCTCAAAAACCAAAAAAAAAAGAATTGTTTTTCCAAATATTGTTCATAAGCCAAAGTATTGATTGTTATATGCCACAAACGTAATGTTCTGAAGACAATAATACTGCAGCCAGTCTAAAGTTACGGTTAAACACTTCTAAACAACTTAAAACATGACATCGACTATGCAGAAATTTACTATAAAGGTCTAATAATTCATTATTTTTGTACACTTTATATATTTAGTAAAATTATCATCTGTAATACTTCCCCCAATACTTTAAATTTTTCTTGACAAAGCACTATGGTTTCAGCCAGTAATTTTTTGCCCAAAACTATTTTTTTTTTGAAGTTCCAAAATTTTAATTTGTTTTTGCGCAGAATAATAAAAACACTTCAAAACAACGGAAAATAATTAGTTTTTGTAAATACCGTTAGTTTCCGTTGGTTGGAGCAGTACCAAAGCTGACACTTTTTTATGTAAAAATAAAACAGACTTTGTGCTGTAAAATATACAATTTTTGTAGTATTGCGTCGCTGCATAAATATACAGAAGTGAGACCAAAGTTATTATGAATCGGGAAGCTGGTAGTGAGTACTTTTATAATATTTACAAAAAGAACGAAGAAATTTGTAAAATTAGAGTAATAAAATCAATGTTTTTATATATATTGAAAATTATTTTTTACAAATATTTTTTAAATATATTTAAACTTTAAAAAAAATGTCCAAATATGTCTACCTCCAAATCGAATTTGGAAGCTAGCAGGGGGTCTGTACTAATAAATTCAGAAGTAAAATCTTGCTCAAATTTGCCACAGGTAAAATAAAGTAGATTTTTCTATTTTAATATGGGAGCATTTTTTGTAAATACCTGTTGTGACTGTACGTAGTATCCAATTAAAATAGAACAATAACACCCACATCTATCAACCAATTCTTAAAATTCGTATTTAAGGGTTTCAGAGTGTAGAAAACAAGTATGTGTAATTTTTTTTTTTTTGAAAATAGGTGCATTTTTTGTCATAGCCTCCACATAAACGTACCACCCGATTTTAGATATTTTGTGGATTTTAGCGACACTTTATGACCGATTCGGCTGAAATTTGGTATTTCGACCTCTTAGAAGATATGAATCCTTCGTACCAAAAATTATTAACATAGGTCAATGTATATATGGCGAATAACAAAATTCCTTTACAATTCCATTTGAAAAAAATTAAATTTTTTTTTTTACGAGCACATCTACGATTTTTGGTACAGAGGTTAAGGAAAAAAAACCGGTTTCAAATCTGCTCGCGTTCACGAAATTGGCCAATGCGCGCAAAAGTTATAGCGGTTTTTATTCTCATATAAAGAAAAAATATTTAAAAATATATTTTTTGTTGTTATGAGAAAATGTATGCATAAATCGTTAACAGCAGTCCATATCTATTCGTAGATGTTTAAATAGTTATTAAATTTATTATTATTTTCGCGGAAAGTCAACAAATTTTGAAGTAAATCCAATATATCCTGTCCCAGAATACGTACAAACCCTCTAAAAATAAATTAAAGAATATATGCGGAATCTAGACAATGCGTAGAAAAATATGATACCAAATTTATAGAGATTGGGTACGTAAATTGCATATTATAGCAACAACAAAAGAGAAAAACTTATTGTTGGAAAATATTGTTGCAAATATTTTTTTGGTTTGATTCTAAAATTTAGAAAAAAATATTTGGGAGTTCTCCAACTATTTTGCTAAAATCCCATAGAATAATGAATGTATACTGTTAAAACTTCATCAAAACATATGGTTTACCATCGCGAGAGTTTAACTGATTACTGTGATAACTTATAAGGGTAGGAAATTAAGAGTAATATTGAAATTACAATCATTCAATTAATATTATAATTAAAAAGCCTGTTATTCGCGAATTAGTTAAAGTCGGTTGATGCGCATCCGTTTTTGGATACAGCGAATCAATCTCTGTCAAAATTTATGCATATTTCGATGTTTCACTCAGGGGCCATTGTGTGCCACCAGTTGCATCATACACTGCAAAAAACCTTAAAGTTGGTGAAAGTCGCGCAATGTGCATACGATTTTGATGCGCATCCGGTTTCGTCAGCGCCTATCAAAAATACGTCCAAATATACCAATTTTAATTAGATTCTTCAAGAACCGCGGATGTGCCTCCACATTCTATTTTTGGTGAAAAACCCATATTACACGCGAATCTCTGTAATTTATGACACGCGTTTTCGCAAATATTATAATCGCGTATAAAGGATTCCATTTACGTAAAAAAATTTCAAGAAAATCGCGGTTTAGTACGCGGATTTTTCGAAATAATTTTTTGCTGCTTTTCCTATTTTCAGGGTATCTATATCCGCGGTTTTAGTGGATGGATTCACTCGCGGAAGGTCTCATTAGATCCGTCGCGTAAAAAAACTAAATTCACGCGGGGTACAAAGGAAATTGAATAGCACTTGTAAATTTTAAACGCAAAAAATAGGTTTTTTAAAAAAAATCACACATCAAATATTGGCCTTTAGACTCCAATTACTAGGATGCTGTAAGGAGCACACTCATGAGATATGCATTATACGACGTAGAATCAAGAGTTTTATAATCCTAATGTCAGTTTTGAATATTATCTTGTTGCGCGTCTGAATTATTAAAACAATTCAAAAAACCCCGAAATTCCGGCTTCAAAATGTTAGCATCAATTTTAGGTGGATGCAGTGGATATATCGAAAAATGATACACTAGTATCATATTGACCATAAAGTATTCTTTGAGTCTTTCTTTGGGCATATGTCTATAAAATGTAAGGTTAAGCCTAAAATCGGAAGGGAGCATAAAAAACTTGTTGGCTTCAACCCATTTTTACCTATTTTTCTACATTGATGCCAACACAGCTTCCACGTAAATTAATTTTAATGGTCGACCTTATGGGATTCCTCCTAAAACACTTCAGTTTAAAGAATGTATATCATACTATATAGAATATGTTAACAGTTCGCGAATTCTGAATGGGTGAAACTCGGATTCATCGATTGTAAAACATTTTTGGTTTTCGCCATATATACTGCATAATTATTGTGTTCGATTCTTTTTTGGTCATAGGCTGAGGGTATATTTCTGTCAGCACAGCTGACTGATACTTTCATACTTGGTATACAATATTTTGCCAAAGGTAGCATTGAATTATGTATTGCAACATAATAGTACAAATATAATAATTTTGTAATGGGATAAATACAAGCTCTTGCCATCAACAAAAATCCTAATTGGATTAACTCATTAATACTAAAAGCGGATTACTGTAATGTTTATATAATATGAAAGAAAGCTTCAGAAATATATGCTCGCTCTATCATTCATGGTCAAACAATATGCATTATGAAAATAAACAATATAGTCATAATAATAACAGATTTTCATCATTCATAATTAATATACATACATACATATGTAATTTCAATGAAATCGAATACTTATTAAGAACAGTTAATTAATAGAAAAAGACTAATTAGCTGTATTTATAGCTAATGCCAATGATTTTGTTTTTAATTCCAAGAGTATACATTACAAATTAATGCGAATTTTGTTACAAAGAATTGCTTTAAAATACATACTTACAAAAGTGAATCATTAATAACGCATTTTCATTTAACATCATCACAAGAAAATTTGTGCCGACACTTTAATGAATTCCCTCCACTCAGTTATCGTTCTAAATCTTTAGCCATCTTTCTATTAGATAAATGGTGAAGCTTAAAACTTTTGCTGACATCGTTTCTAGAGCATGAAATTTTAAACCATAAAAATGAATGTTTATGAAAAATATAAGAATGAAAGTATTAAGAAAAGAGTTACAAATGGCCACTATTGCAGAGTATTGTATTCCCGGAATTTGTTAACATGAATGTTGACGAATTTCAATATAATGCAAAACTTGGGTTATTCAATTGGGAGTAAAGCTTGGAGGAACTAAAATTTCATAACGTTAAATAAACATTTTAAGGGACATGAGTGTTACATAATATTGATTTGTGTGCGCTCAGGATTTGTTTTCAAATTAACAAGTAACAAGAAAGAAAGTATCAGTCAGCTGTGCTGACGGAGATATAACTTCAGCCACTGCCCAAAAAAAAAAACCAGAACCATATTCATTTTGTATCATGAATTTGCTTTAAAATCTGTAGGCATCGTAATGTGCGGTTGTACAAAATCATTGAAATATACCCAACATTTTTAGTAACCAAATTTCTTCATAAAGGACCCGAAATATTAAATTACGTTAAAATAAGTTTGGAAGACATTTTTGAAAAAGTTTTAGAGTTATCTTGCATAATAGCCATTTTAGTATGTACCGGCAAGGTTTTGGAGCTTTTGGGCAATTATCTCAGGAAGTATTGACTTAATCCGGAAAAAATATACCGTTGTAAATAAGGCCGCTAGAACAACCTACTGAAAAAAGAATCAAAACGATGCAAGAGGATCTCTTAAACGTCTCTTTATCCGAATTTTGTGTGGAAGTTACCCGAAGGAGTTGACCGAATACATGACTGGATGAAATTATACGATGTGCAATGTCTGTACCAATCAGAAACCCCCTGCGAGATTTATGTTGCGGATTTGCCATTTTGGTTGGTGCCGTCAGGGTTTCAAGAAGCTTTTAGACCAATATCTCAGGAAGTATGGACTTGCGCAAGAAAACAAATTTACCGTTGTAAATGGGGGCGTAAACCTACTGGAAAAAGTTCAAAACGATCCGAGAGGAGTTCCCAAACATCACTTTATCCGAATTTTTGTGTGGGAGGTACCGAAAGGAGTGAACCGATATAGTCCATATTCGAAACCGATCTATATCTGGAAGGAATAATACGATGTGGAAAGGTTGGACTAAATCGATTGCTCCCTTCGAGAGTTATCGTTAACACCATTTTATAAACAAATTTTGAAATTTTGTGGTGGAGGTACCCGAAGGAGTGGACTTCGAACTTAAACTATACTTGGATAACATATTACTATACCCAAAATTTGGTTCGAATCGGTTGATACGTGCGAGAGTTATCGTGCGCACCAGCCAGACAGACAGACGGCCATACAGACGGACTGACAGACAGACTCCAAATGGTTTGAAACTAATTTCGTCCAGCCTTTCTAGCCTAAAGGCTGAGGGTATAAAAATTTCTCATGGAGATTGTTTCTTTGGCCAATCTTATCTTTTGAGCCGACGATTGATGTTTGGGAAATAACTTGGGCGAAGAATATCCGCAAAGAAAAACAAGGGAACTGATAATATCCTGTAGCGAGAATCGAGACTATAGTCTTCCCTGCCTTACCCCTTGGCGAAAAATGTCAAATTTTCTCCATTAATATTCTCGTTGTGTTAAAATATTAAAACAACAACAATGGGATTAAGCCAGACTTCAAAAAATAAATATTTTTTTTAATTTTTACGAATTTTTATACCCTCAGCATTTATACTAACGATGGTATATCAAGCTTTTTGTAGAAAATTAACTTATGTTGAAACTGAGGTATGGGGTATTGTAAATCGCGATCAGTTTTACTATAATCAGTTTACTATATAATATAATCATTGTTGCGTGAAATTTTGACGAAAATGCCGAAGAACTCAAACATTTTTTCTCCAACTTTTCCTATAAAACCATAAAAAAATAAAATTAGAATAATATGATTTTAATTTTTTCGTAATATTTTCTTCGTATTTTTGCAAATAACATAAATACTATAGCTCCAACCTTCACAACTTAGGTTTCATTTTATTCCTCAAAATGTCTGGATGCTGTTATAATTTTTTTATATACTTTTCGTAACTATGAGCGCTATTGTTTCAAAAATATGTTTGTAAATACGATAAATTATTTATCAAATTTGATTTTTCGCGAATCCATTGAGACTTTGCGATTATTTTTTGCATCACCGCAAAGGGTACGAATTCAGTTAACGATAGTAGGATATAACAGCTAACTATATTAAGCCGCGATTTTTTTAGAATTTTTTTCTAATTATCATAATTAAAACGGTCATATCTTTTGCGCGCAACGATCAAAGTTAGTAACGAAAACAGATTTGGAATGCTGATTTTTTTCTTAATCTATGTACCAAAAATCATTGATGTAGTATCAAAATTTTTTTTTGATTTCTTTGAAATGGAAAAGACAATTTTAGACATTTTTCCTGATATACACTTTCATACGGGCAAAATGTGCCTCATCAAAATAATGGTTTAAGACACCAAGTATGTTTGGACGAAATGTGTTTCAGACAATTTGTATAGCTCTTGAAAGGAGTAATTGATTTAATCCATAATTTGCACATCGTGAAATTTCTACTAGAAATCGATCCACTCCTTCGGGTACCTCCCACACAAAAATTCGGAAAAGTTCAGTTTAGGACCTGCTCTCAAATCGCTTTGATTTTTGTTGTAACAACTTGTATTCACTCTCCCTCATATGACGGTACAAGTTTCACCAGGGGCAAGTCCATACTTCCTGAGAAAATAGCCTTAAAGGGGCAAAGAAAAAAAACCTATGACACCGTGTGTAGTGGTTGGAGCGCAAGATAATTCTCCAATGGGTCTGCCGATTCGCTTTCGTAATATTTTGTCCAAACTTTGTTTAAGTTCGAAGATGGGTTATATCGGTCCATTCTTTCACGTGCCTCCCCCACAAAAGTTCAAAAATGTTCGGAAAAATTGTGCGCACGATAACTCTTGAAGGGAGTGACCGATTTGGTCCGTACTTTGCACATCCTAATATATCTACCAGATGTAGATCGGGTTCGAATATGGACTATATTTGTTCACTCTTTCGGGTACCTCCCACACAAATTCACTTTAAGACCTGCTCTCGAATCTCTTTGATTTATGTTGAAGCAACTTGCATTCGCAGCCTCAGTTACGACTGTAAAAGTTTTTTCAGGGGCAAGTCCTTACTTCTTGACAAAACAGTCCGAAACCTGTAAAAACCCCCTATACCACCATATGTAGTTGCTGGAGAGCTCGAACCAAATACTGCGTTCATCCACTTTGAATATCGTAATATTTCTTCGAATATTTGATGAAATTCGAAGGTGGTGCTTATAGGTCTACTCCCTTCGGTACCTCCCCCACATAAGTTTGAAAATATTCGTTAAAATGGTACGTGCGATAACTCATAAACGCAGCAACCGATTTGGTCCAAACTTTGGATCTCTAAATATATTGTACAAACTTAGTTTATTTTCAAATGTGGGCCCTATCGGTCCAATCCGTGGGGTACCATCCACACAAATGTTCAACATGTTTGTGTGGATAAGGAAGATCCTTTGGAAATTTGTACCGTAGGTTTTCCTAGTGACCCTGTTTATAGCGATATTATGTTTTTCGTAGGCAAATATGGTACAAAAGCCCTATCTATCGATATCCCCTGCAAATGTTTGAGCTTTAATCCAATCCATATTTTTGTCGGTTCATAAGCCCAAAATTTTGGAAACACCAATAAATACATAAGTTTTTTTTGGCAAAGCCGACTGATACTTTTTTACTTGTGTATTGGTTTTTGACTTCTTAAATACATTGCAACATATGAAAAACTCAAAAAAAAAAATCATATTTTTCTTATTAAAAAATCAACATTTCAACATTGAAATTGAATTCCTTTGCAACTGCTAAACCAAATTTAATCGTTTTCGATGCATCAAAATGCTGATTGTGTTATCCGCCGAAGAAACAACAAAATTATGAAAATATCTCTCTATCCATTCAAAAGTTATTGAGTGTTGTGTCTTCCTTCACTTGAATTTGAATAATATGTGTGTTCGTTTAGCCAAAATTTGTACAAATTGTTACTGGATGTTGTTAGTTTACTCTACAGTATTACAGCACAATGCAAAAGACCTCAGTCGTTTACAAGAAGTTACTAACTTTGTAGAAATTTGTACAAATTATTGAATAAACGAACACACATAATAAAATCCCTTTTGTAAAGTTTAAGCAGATCTCAAACATCTGCAGTGCACGATGGAACCCTCGTGCCATCCTAGCTCTTCTTGTGTTTATTCTGATACCTGACAGGCGGAACAGGTTGCGTAAAATCGCTTCAATATACTTATGACCAGCGTTGTCAGTATTGGGGATTTATTTCTGGAAATGGGCACAAAAAATTGACTTGGAGATTTGGGGGATTTTTGGGGAAATCTGAAAAAATATTGGGCATTTTTGGGCAGTTCCTTCTTAAGTAGTTATTTGATTGTTTTTAAGTCTGAAGTATTAATATTATCTCAACAGAAAGTATAAAAGATAAAAAAACATTGAAAAAATAATGTAATTCTGTAAAAACGCCTCGAAATATTTACCATTGGAAGTCATTGATTACCCAGAAAAAATCTGATACGTTAGTCACTATGTAACTCATTACAAAGTAATGTAACAAGGTGAAACTACTTACTTAGTAATGAGTACGGTGGCACAGAGCGTGTGTGTCCTAGGGTTGTGTGTTAAACGCTTACCGTCGGCACGCGAGTTTTTGTTAGCAATATAAAAAACATGCACAAAGTTCATACTCGTAGCACAGTGTGTAGTGTGTTCCGCTACAAATAAGAAGTTCGCATGATCGAATCCAGCAGAGAGCAAAATAAAAATATGAATTGTGTTGAAATTGAAAACAAATTCCACCTCCACTGTTCTAAAAATAGAACGTATGCTTTTAGCATATTTTTCAACTTCTAGTGGCCTATAACTATTTATTCTAGTGATAATATTATAACTAGTTATTAAGTGCTACATGCCCTTGTTGAAACAATGAGTAAGTAGGGGGTTTGTAAGCTGTTACGACTACCCAAAAGTAAAAATAATGGGTTTTATTATTTGGTAAAGATTTTTTTGCTGGGTAGTTTTTGCCAAAAATTATGAGTTTAGAAGACCTGTGCCGAATATCTTAAATGCTTGTTAATACCAATGCTTAAACGTAAGTTCGGCCACTTAGGCTACTTGTGACAAAAAACATAATAGATTTTTCATTATTGTGATTTGAATTTCTTTGTATTTTAAATCACAATAATGTTTTTGACTACAAACATAATAATAAGATTGGCTTATTGACCGACTTTGTGGAGGTAGGCCTTGCTTAAACGTCTTCTTACGAATACATACTAATTTTTTTAAAACGTACAAGCAATTTCCCCCAATATTTTCTGTAATAAATTTGCTTGTTCTGTTTAATCTTCTGGCCAGCTTCACAAAGTCGGTGGGAACTGATGAGGAAAAGTTGCTTCATTCATTCAATAAACTAAATTTGGACAAAATATTAGGAGATCCAGCATTTGGATAAATTTGGTTGCCCCGTTCAAGAGATACGGTGTATACCATTTTAGTGATATTTTTTAAATATGGGAGTGATTTACAGGAAGTTGTTTCCAATCTTCGAACTGACCAAATTTTGAACCGAGTGTGCAGATCCGTTCAAGGGTTATCTTGCGCTCCAACCACTAAACACGGTGTCACAGGGTTTTTTTAGAATTTTCAGGCCATTTGCTCAGGACGTATGGACTTGCCTCAGATGAAACTTGTACCGTCGTATGAGGGGCGGTGAATACAAGTTGTTACAACAAAAATCAAAGCAATTCGGGAGCAGGTCCTAAACTGAACTTCTCCAAACTTTTGTGTTGGAGGTACCCGAAGGAGAGGACCGGTTGAGTCCATATTGGAACCTCATCTAAGTCGGGCAGACATTTTACGATGTTCATTATGGACCAAATCGGTTACTCCCTTCAAGAGTTATCCGCACACAAATTTTCCGAACATTTTCGAACTTTTTTTGGTTAGGTACCGGAAGGAGAGCACCGATATAACCCATATTCGAACTTAAACTAAGTTTGGACAAAATATTACGAAAGCCAAATTTTGAACCTATTCGGTTGATCCGTTCGAGAGCTATCGTGCGCTCCAGCCAGCCAGACAGACGGACGGACAGTGCTAAATTAACTTCAAATTGTCTGAAACGGATTTCGTCCAAACATACTTGGGGTCTAAAACCATTATTTCGATGAGGCACATTTTGCCCGTATGAAAGTGTATATATCCTCGTTAGCATAAATGCTGAGGGTATAAACACAACATATAAATATATTCTGCATTCTAATAATATAAGTTCGGGAATTCGGCTGATGTCGATTGGGTGTGATGGTTGTAATAACTAGCAAACTATTAATATACAACTATAAGCAGCTGAAAAATCATGAGTTATTTCTTAAAAATGTTACAAGTCAAAACTACTTACTTTAATGAGTACGGTGGCACACAGCATATATGTCCAACTACAAATCACAGCAGAGCTGAGCAAAATCGAGAGAGAGGCAAATTTAAGGGAGAATTATTATTTAATTTTTCGTGATGTTTCATTACTTATTTTAACATTTTTTAAACATTAAAGTTGTCTAAAATCGTCCACAATGCAAATTATTAAAAAAATATAAATAAAATATTGCATAAATATTTAATTGTTTATGGTTCACAAAAAAAACTAAGAGTACGTTTTCACAATCTGCCTGTGGCTAGCACACAGGCGTGCTCACCCCTGAATCACAGGGTTGTGTGTTCAACGCTCACAGTCGACTAACAATTTTTTTGTTAGCAAAACTACGAAGAGTTGGTGGCGTTGTCCGTACGCGCAGCACAATGAGTAGTGTGTTTGGCTACAAATTAGAAGTTTGCATGTTAAAATCCAGAAGAAAGAGACAAATAAAATGTGGAGTGTGTTGAAATTAAAGACAAATTCACCTAAACTGTTCTAGAAATATAACAAATTATTTTAGCTTATTTGTCAACTTCTAGTGGCCTTTTTAAAATAATGGGTTAGTAGGGTGATTTGTTCGTTATTACGAATATCAAAATGTGCTATAAAAATTCGTTGATTGTAATGCTGGCTGTAATTTCTGCTACGATCTCCAACATACTTCAACCCATCTCTTTAAAAAGGGAACGGACGTTCCTGTGAGGCACAAATGACTTTAATGCATGACTGCATATTTAATCCTAAAAATTCCTACATCCCAAACGCGGCACAGTGTGTGCAAATTCAATATTTTGTGCCAAAAATGCAAAAAAAATGAATTGTCGAAAATTCCCCAAATTTTTACATGAAGGTATAGAAACATGCTGGCTCATGCTAACGGTACTTAAAACAAATACTAAAAATCGCAAGGAAATCCGTCGATTTTGTGTGGACCATATTATCACAAGTTATTGGAATTTTTTAATGGTTCTTTTTGCTATCCGATAATACGAAACTTGACGTATTAAACTGTGCTTATAAGTAAATATATTTGCTTTCCTGTTCTGTAGAATAACCTGATTTGTTTTGAACATTTTTTGCGGGTATATTTTTAATTAGTTCGTTTTTAATAGGATATAACTAAAAACTTCCACGGGGTTCCACTCAAATATAGAGGAGCACTCGGACTCTCGATTTCTCAATAGATTAATTGCGACCAAGTGCGACTCCGGGAAATAGGCCCCCTATAACGGTACCACCCGATATTATATATTTTCAGGATTCTACCTACAATATTAAACGGATCTATCTAAAAATTTAAATATAACGATTTCTACGAGTATATAAGGAAAAATGTCTAAAATTGTCTTTTCCATTTCAAAAAAATCAAAAAAATTTTGATACTACATCAATGATTTTTGGTACATAGATTAAGAAAAAAATCCGCATTCCAAATCTGTTTTCATTACTAACATTGATCGTTGCGCGCAAAAGATATGACCGTTTTAATTATGATAATTAGAACAAATTCTAAAAAAATCGCGGCTTAATATAGTTAACTGTTATATCCTATTATCGTTAACTGAATTCGTAACGTTTGCGATGATGCAAAAAATAATCGCAAAGTCTCAATGGATTCGCGAAAAATCAAATTTTTTAAATAATTTCACATATTTACAAACATATTTTTGAAACAATAGCGCTCATACTTACGAAAAATATATAAAAAAATTATAACAGCATCCAGACATTTTGAGGAATAAAATGAAACCTATTTTGTGAAGGTTGGAGGTATAGTATTCATGTTATTTGCAAAAATACGAAGAAAATATTACGAAAAAATTTAAATCATATTATTCTAATTTTATTTTTTTATGGTTTTATAGGAAAAGTTGGAGAAAAAATGTTTGAGTTCTTCGGCATTTTCGTCAAAATTTCACGCAATAATGATGATATTCCGTTGTAACAAATTTGTCGCTTATAGTTTTCCTATTGGATAATATTATTAGAACCTTATTTTAAATCACAAGGAATTCCAATTGTGGCATAACGTTAAAATAATGTTATATTGAATATTACAACATTTGAGACGCATATAAACCGCGTAATTATGAAAATGACATGATGCGCATCCGATTTTCCAAGACAGCGAATCAATCCCTGTTATTTGATGTACAGTTTGTCAAATTCTATTTGGCGGCCACGATGTAGCATCTGCTGCATATTAGGGTGCAAAATACAGTAAAATGGTCATAATTTCCGCGAAGTTCATTTACATTTTATGCGCATCCAATTTCAATAGTCACCATTAAAAAATACATCATTCTATGCCGTTTCAATGCGATCCATCAAGAACCGTGGATGTAGCATCTCACTCAATTTTTAGAAAAAATCTATTATATCTCTGGATTTACGAGAGTTTTTAAATATCTGTTTTCGCGCAGTTTAAACACGCGTATCGATCTATTTATTTAAGTAGAACTGACACATCTAAAACGCGTTTTAATATGCGATATTTTCAAAATAATTTTTTGCAAATTTTCGAAATTTGGGGGTATCATATCCGCCGATCTAGTGGGTGGATTTTTACGCGCCGTGGCTTCTTAGATTCAGAACGTAAAAAAACTAAATTTACGCGGGTTTCCACGAAAATCGAATGACGTTTGTAAATTTTAAACCAAAAAAATAGGTTTTTGAGAAAAATTTACGCACAAAAATTTCGTGTTTGGGCGCAGATTACTGTGATCCTGTGAGGGCTACACCCTCATGTTATACATAAAAAAATGCGAAATCGCGAGTACTACAATCAAATAATAAGCTTTTAGGGAAATCCTGCTGCGCGTCCCGATTAGAGCAAAAATTCAAAAAAACCCATTTTTCAGGTTTCAAAATTTCAGCATCCGTATGAGGTAGATACAGTGGATATATTAAAAAATCATACATTAGAAACTTAAACTCTGAAGTGTACTCTTTAACTTCTCCTTTGAGCATTAAGCTCAACATTGTGTTGTAAAACCACTAATTGGAAAATAACATAATGAAACTCGTTTATTTCAACGATTTTTTCCGATTTTTTTACATTAGTACGACCACAGCTTCCGCTCAAATTATTATTTTAAGAAACCCCTCGGTGAATCGGGCTAAAACAATTTATTTTACCGAAATGCGGTCAAAAGTTATGATATAGTAAAACTGATCGCGAGTTACAATACCCCATACCTCAGTTTCAACATAAATTAATTTTCTACAAAAAGCTTGATATACATACCAAAAAGTGTATATATAGATCCACGTTTTTATGTAGCCCCCATATAACGGTTCCGTCCGAATTCAGATCTTTTAGAGTTTTTAAATACATTTTCGGAATGAAGTTGCTACAATTTTGCATTTAGGGTTCCTAGTGGTCAAAAAACTTGCACACCAAAAATTGTGGGCATATATCCACTTTTTGATAGAACTCTTATATAACGGTACCCCCGATTTTAGATATTTTGGAGTTCAAAGATAAATTTTCCGACCAAAGATACATTGCTACCAACAGTAGTACATTTAAATGATAAGGACTTTAAAGTTGAAACAGAAATGATACTTTGTATGGTTGATGGACATAAGGATACACGGAAATACCGCCAGATCTTTACGCGAATGATATCCAGAAAGGCCACAAACGAAGACTTGGTTCATCGATTTTTTTCCGTTTAGAAAATATAGATTTTTGACACATATTCAAATATTACCGGACACACTGTGCGCGGTAATATTTGTATATATGCATTGCCTTCCCTAAGGTACTTTCGATCATACCAAAGACATTTTTTCGAATAATTTATTACAATTCAATTTCATCGGTTAAATGCTCAAATTATAAACCCACAATATTATTACAAATCAATTTCATTAATGAAAGAAATAAATAATTGTGTCACATATTGAAAAAACTAATCGTCGGTCATTAGATTAGATTCCACATGTGGAGTTTCTCGGCATTCAACACCAAAGAAATGTTGACTTTATGACTTAAGTATTGACTGTGTATTTAATAGAATGCAGAACCATTATATGGAACACATTAGCATACACAATATGTGTTATTTTTCCCCATATAATGACTATATAATTATGCATATATGTATGTTTATACATACATTGACAGTTATTATGAATTACACAGCCAAGGACACTTATTATGAATAAAAATGATAGTTAAAACATAGTTAATTGGATATTGAAAACAATTGGCAGCCGTAACGATGTGCTAATGACGACTTAATGTATATACGAGTATTTACATTACGGTTATGACTATTTTACAAGCTCATTTTCCTGTACCATAGCGTGATGAGTTCCGCACAAAATGTTTTTAAAATTTAAATTTTTCAGAATTTTGGTCAATTTTTTGAAGTCACTGTACGCGGATATACAATTGAAAATAAAATTAAAATTAGAGCCACATGACATAACCAAGCTGACATAGCATTTATTTCTCAATCAATTTCTTTAATTTTTAGAATCATATAAATGTCGTAAACGTTTTTTTCAAGGATATTTTGTTTTTTAAATTGAAAATTTTTTCGATGTGGTTTGTGCGCACTTTGCACAATTTTCAGATTTGGATGACAATACATGAATATGAAATTAAAACAATGATTGGTCCATTTTACAGTGTTTTAACGGTGTTTTATTTAACTTGCATTTTATATCTGGTAACTCATTTTCCACGCAGTTACAGTTGACCAATCGAACTGAAATTTTGCACACTTTTCAGATTAGGATGGCAATACATGAATATGAAACCAAATCCAATATGGGCCCATTTTTCCTATAGCCCACATATAGCGGTACCACCCGATTAAGTTCAAATCTAGTAACTCATTTTAAACGCAGTTGCAGTTGTTTACCCACCAAACTTGTGAACTTAGGTCCAGGTTTTGTTATAGCCCCCTTATAGCCGTACCAATTTCAAGTATTATGAGGATTTTTACTTCATTTTTACGCCGAATTTGTTGTAACTTGCAAATGGGAACCCCCATAGGTACAGAAACTTCCTCACTAAAAATTATGGACATAGATAGGTACAGGTTATGGTATAGCCCCCATATAGCGGTACCACCTGATTTAAAGTGTTTTAAGGATTTCATCTTCATTTTTAACCCGAATAGGCTGTAATTTGGCATTTGGAGTCCTCAATGGTACAGAAACTTCTCCACCAAAAGTTGTTGACATAGATCCAGCTTTTGGTATAGCCCCCATATAGTGGTACCACCCGATTTCAAGTGTTTTAAGGATTTTATCTTAATTTTTAGCCAGAGTTGGCTGTCACTTTGCATTTGGAGTTCCCAATGGCAAAGAAACTTCCCCACCAAAAATTATGAACATAAGTCCAGGTTTTGGTATAGCCTTTACATAACGGTACTGCACGATTTCAGGCATTTTAAAGTTTTTATCTAAATTTTCGGCCTGAATTGACTATAATTTTGTTCTCAGTGGTAAAAAAATGTATTTACTATAAAGTTAAAAATAATTAAAAAAATTAAACTCATTGTTTTATTTAGAAATGCACTTAAAACTAGAAAATAATTTGTAGCTTAGCCTCAATAAATATATTCTTTCTCATGATGAAATCTCTCAAAAAATTAAACGGCAAGCGTTTTATTTGAGAGATTCCATCATGAGAAAGAATATATTTATTGAGGCTAGGCGACAAATTATTTTCTAGTTTTAAGTGCATTTCTAAATAAAACACCAAAATTTAATTTTTTCAAAAAAATTTTTTGTTTTCATTTAAAAAAATATTCTTTCAAAATCGATTTGTGCGTGAACTTTTTTCATATTTCAATGGAATAAACGCTAATTTAGTGATTAATAGGCAATAGTTCATTCATTAGTGCTGCAAGAAATCATTTTTTGAGAAAAAAATTTCGAAAAGTCATAACCCCAACGTACATACATATGTATACATGACATCATTTGTTTGTCTGTCACTTGGAAAAGAAATGAGCAATGTCATGACTATTATTCTGAATGACACACCATAAACAAATAGATTGGATAAAGAACAAATAAAAATCTATTTCTTATTAAAGTCTTTTTTACCATAACAATGAAATTTAATGCCTGTGAAAATTATTCAACAAATGACAATCCATTGGATTTAACACTCATTTTGATGAAGATTTAAATTTTTATGGATGAAATGATGTTTTTGAAACTGTAGTCATTTTCGTAATATATCCACTTGACCTCAATATTAGCTGTTCGAGGGACGCTAACGACAGGAAGTGTCGTCGCACAGCATTTAATAAGTTTGTAAAGTTCAACATTCCAAAGGAATATATTTTGTGTCACTTAAATACAGTGGGGATGATACTAGAAGTGTCATGTTTCTCTTAACCACATCTAAGAATAAAAGGGACAAATGGCTCGATTCTATGACTTTCGGGCGGGGGCATCATTATCCATTCTATTGACATGAGCCAGCCAATGCTGTGTGGTTCATACGATGCTGGTATTCACAGTAAACGAATATTGTTCCTTAAATCGTCCGAAGTTTTTCGGCTATAACCCGTTTTAATCAATCTATTTAGGTGTCATCTGCGTATGCCAGTAACATTATTTCTATTGTATTTCTATAGTGCTATTTATACCCTCGGTCTCTATACTACCTAGCAAGTCTATACTTCCTGAGATTATGTCCCAAAAGCTCTAACAAAACTCTTCTGTTGAATGATGAACACTAAAACTTACGAATTGAGTATCCGATTTATATTTATATTGGAAAACATCTTCGGGTACCTACCTCACAAAAACTCAAACATTTAGCTTAAAATTTATTTAAGTGCTGTTCGAGCATCGTTTGCAATTTTTTATCGAAAGTACTTTTTGTGGTCCTTTTTATAGTTCAAGTAAAGAAGTATCAGTCGGCTTTGAAGATGGAGATATACCCTCAGCCTATGTGAATTGAAACTTTCATCTACGGACAGATCGAATGTATTTAGGGTCTTTTAGAATTTTGCGGCCCTTTTTTGACATTTGAAATTGCCGACAAAAATGTGGATTAGGATTAAAGTTAAAAATTCTTGCGGAGGAGGTACTTGAAGGAACGAACCGACATAGTCATCTATTTTTGATACATATCGCGCCCACTAGTCATTTCTGTGGGTCATAGTATAACTTTTGAATTAGTACGCCAGGAAGCATAGACTTGTCCACGGAAAACATAATATCGCAAAGTGATTCGAGAGCAGGTCTTAAAGTTAACTTATCCGAAATTTTGTGTGGCAGGTACCCGAAGGAGTGGACAAATATAGTCCATATCCGAACCTGATATATATCTGGTAGATATATTAGGATGTGTAAAGTATGGACCAAATCAGTTCAAGAGTTATCGTGTGCACAATTTTTTCGAACAGTTTTAAACTTTTGTTGGGGAGGTACCTGAGGGAGTTATTATTATTATATTACGAAGGCCAAATTTTGGACTGAATCGACAGATCCGTTCAAAAATTTTTGCAACCTTGAGCCTATTTTCTCAGCAAGTATGGACTTGCCCCGGATGAAACTTGTACCGTCATATGGTGGGAGTGAATACAAGTTGTTACAACAAAAGCGATTCGAGAGCAGTTCCTAAACTTTTCCGAAATTTTGTGTGGTAGGTACCCGAAGGAATGGACAGATTGAGTCCATATTAGAACCTTATATAAGACTGGTAGAAATTTAACAATGTGCAATGTATGGACCAAATCAGTACCTCCCTTCAAGAGGGAGACTTTTTTTATGGGGGAGGTACCGGAAGGAGTGGACCGATATAACCCATCTTCGAACCTAAACTATGTTTGGACAAAATATTAAGAAGGCCAACCTTTCGACCGAATCGGTTGATCCGTTCGAGAGTGTGGAGTGTGCTCCAGCCAGACAGACGGACGGACATTGCTAAATCAACTCCAAATTGTCTGAAACGTATTTCGTCCAAACATACTTGGGGTCTAAAACCATTATTTCGATGAGGCACATTTTGCCCGTATTTTTGTAGGCAAGTCCATGCTTTCTTCCATAATTGCTAAGAAACCAGAGTGATCAAGTATAGTGCCTGATAACTATAGAAGGGTGTGATTGCCATTGGTCCATATGGACTATAACGGTCCACTCCTTCGAGTTCAGGGACATGTCTAGAATCGTTTTGAAATTTATATAACAGGTAGTCCTTGCGGCTCATATTATGACAGTATAAGTTTTAACGGGTGTAAGTACATACTGACGGCGATAATTACCCTAAAGCCTTACAGAACCTACAGTCACCAACTAAAATGGCTCTTAAATGGAATCCTGGATTTGGTCCATTCTTTGGCCTTATTGGCCTGAAACGTATTTTGTCCAAACATACTTGGGGTCTAAAACCATTATTTCGATGAGGCACATTTTGCCCGTATTTTTGTAGGCAAGTCCATGCTTTCTTCCATAATTGCTAAGAAACCAGAGTGATCAAGTATAGTGCCTGATGGACAAGAAAACTATAGAAGGGTGTGATTGCCATTGGTCCATATGGACTATAATGGTCCACTCCTTCGAGTTCAGGGACATGTCTAGAATCGTTTTGAAATTTATATAACAGGTAGTCCTTGCGGCTCATATTATGACAGTATAAGTTTTAACGGGTGTAAGTACATACTGACGGCGATAATTACCCTAAAGCCTTACAGAACCTACAGTCACCAACTAAAATGGCTCTTAAATGGAATCCTGGATTTGGTCCATTCATTGACCTTACTGTCGAAGACGGATTTATGGTTGACGAACTGGTGGTATGTGTCGATCTGTTTTTCATGAGTCTTCTCTAGGATTTTGGGTATAGTGAAGATTTTGTCTATTGTAGATTTACCGAGTCGAAAACTGCATTGATATGATCCGATTATTCCACTGATCATAGGTGTTAACCGCTCACGCAGTATGCTAGACAGCACTTCATATGCGATGGGTAGGATACTTATGCATCTGTAGTTGTACACGTGGCATAGCAGATTGATTTTTTCAATCGTCGGATATGCATTCTTCAAGCCAAATTTTTCCAATCAACTGATGAATATTCCCTTTCAGCATTTAGCCACCGGTCTTGAACAATTCGGCAGGAAGCCTATAAGCTTCCGCTGCCTTATTGTTCTTCAGCTGATTTTTTGATGTCATGACCTCGCTTTGGCTAGGTGGTAAACACTCAATACAGTCGTTTGGCATTGGCTTTGGGATATCGTCATCGCCGCCCATGTTTGATACCAAAAGTTTGATGAAGTGCTCCATCCAGATCCTCAGAACGCTATTGTATCAGTAGTAAAATTCACTTCATCATCTATGCAGGGGAATGTGCCTGTCTCATAATCTTTTGTCTGGTGTTTTCCATTCTAATAAAATTGTCGGACTTCGTTTTATCTCCTGCACATCTTGAGTTTTTCAACCTCAGGGTTTTCCTGCTTTTTCGTCTGAAAATATCCAACTCGTCTTCTCCCGATATTTATCTTAGCGCGTAATATTGCCTCTGACTGCAGAGTTGCTATATATATGCCGCTTTCTTCTCTTCTGTAGCCTCGCGATACTGCTTATCATACCATGGATTTTAGGTGGTGGTTTTTGGTACTAAAGTATAGTTTTTGCGGCAGATTAAAGAGGTTGGCCTCTTTTTTGCCACTGCGCTTTCACAATATCTGGACAACGAGTGTCATCCTTCTACATGCGGGTAAGTTGAGCAGATTAGACTTCTGAATACTGTTGTGTTTGCAGCAACTCGACATTCAACTTTCGTTTTGTGTCAGATTGCACTTTTGCGGCAATATTAAGAAAAGTGGGTATCATGGCTACTACAAGGATATGGTCTGAATCAATGTTCGCCCCTTCAATCGCTCGGACATCTAACACATTGGAAGAGTGTCTTCTGTCTATCACAAAATTATCGATCTGGTTTCGGGCTTTTCCATTTCGGAACATCCTTGTGGACTTGTGTATGTGAAGGTGTTGGAAGCTACTATGCTAACATGTTTTTTTGCCTCTGAACAATCGATCAGCCGGATTCAATTGTCTGATGTTACCCCATGAATTTGGCTGAATTCTGGAGACCGTGAAACAAAAGATATTTCTTCTCCCATTTATTTTGATACCCTCATATTTAATGCTAACGACGGCATTATTGAAATAATGGTTTTAAACCCCAAGTATATTTGGATGCAATGCGTTTCAGACGTTTCTAGCCGTTCTCTGTCTGGCTCGATAACTCTTGAACGGACTAAACGATTTTATCCAGACTTTATCTCTCGTAATAGTTTGTCCAAACGTAGATTAAGTTTAAAGATGGGCCATATCGGTCCACTCCTTCGGGTACTTGCCACTCAGAAGTTCAACATTTATCGCAAAAATTGTGAGCAAGATAACTCTCGAACTGATAAATCGATTTGTTCTCAAATTTTGCACATCGCAATATTTCTTCCAGACATAGATATGATTCGAATATAAACTTTTTCGATACACTTCTTCGCATACATCCCACACAAAATTTTTAAAAAGCGCAGTTTAAGAACATGGATCGATGGAAGTGCATACGTTCACAAATTTGTGTAGGGTATAAAATGCTGTACTTACGTTTCAATAATAAACACCCAAATAAATACCCACAAATGGGTATTTACCAGGTGCACACATAACTTACCGGGTATATTCCCTGTAGGGTATTTACTCCCTGTCCATATATATACACCAAATTTCAAAATTGTTCGCACACGAGCATTTTCGGACATGGCTGTGATAGTTTTGCGACGGTAAATTTTTAGAGAGAAATTCTATACTTCCTGAGATAATTGATCAAAAGCTCTATAAACCCTGAATATTCCAACCAAAGCAATTAAGAACGGCGTTATGTTCGGCCGGGCCGAACTCATTGTACCCTCCACCAAGAGTCGTATTGAAGTAAAGTGGAATACAGTCGAAATCGCTTATAACGTCGTCGTTTATATGTCATATCGCTTATAACGACGAAATCCAAAAGTCCCGAATTAGACCTTTGTGTTCCACAAAATATCGCGTATAACGTCATATCAGTTATAACGTTGGTTTTTTTGTGAAATATTTGAATTTTGGACAACTAAATTTCGACTGTCATATAGGCGCTCTCAAGTCAATTAAGTTTGAATTTTTCCACCCAATGTCATCCCTGTTTTACAACCCATAGACCAAGGAGTAATAGAATCATCAAAATCGCATTACCGGAATCGCCAAATATCCACTATCCCGTCAAAAATAAAAAGGGATGAAAGTTCGAAAGTAAATGTGTTGGTTGCAGTGTTATTGTTAGATTGAAAGTTTTAGAGGAAGGCAATTCTAACGAAGAAATTGAGGATACTACAGAACCAGACTTTCAATTACCGTCAGTGTCGCAGGCCTGCCTATCAGTAGAAACTCTTCAAAAATGTATTTACTCTGTTTAGGGTCTGTTCGAAGATCCTTTGGAAATGTATACCGATGCTATTTGTTGTGGTCCTGTTTACAGCGATATTATGTTTTCCGTGGACATGTTAATACTTCATGGAATACTGGTCCAAATATTATACGATGACCCATTGAAATGACTAGTGGGTGCGATATCTATCGAAAAGATGTGGCTCCCAAAATAAGATTCACTTTCATAATGGAGTATGTCGGTCCATTCCTTCAAGTACCTCCTCCGCGACACTTTTGAACTTTAATCCTAATCCACCTTTTTTTGTAAGTAAGTTCATTCAGTTATAGCGTCCGAATTTGATCGGTCCCTTGACCGACGTTATAAGCGATTTCGACTGTACTTAGTTTCCTTTCGTTTACAAAGAAGACTAAATACCAAATTTCAGCAATTTCGGTAAAACAATGTAGCTAACCTTCAAAATACCGAATTTCGGGAGGTACGGTTCTATGGGGGCTATATCAAAAGGTCGATCTATAACTAAAAATTTCTAGAGGAAATTTCCGATAGGACAATGTGGCTAAAATCTTCATAATACCGAAAATCAAGAGGTACGCTTCAATGGGGGAGATAGGAAGACGTGGATCTATACTGATAATTCTCTTCTTGAATATTTTATAACCCCATGAAAGATTTAATAAAAAATTCTGACTTTCGGTGGGATATTGACGTCACAACCATTAAAATTACGAAAATTGGGGGTATCGTTCTATGGGGGCTATATCGAAACGTGGACGTATACCGACGAATTTCAGTCGAAAAGGGTTTTACTTCCAACGTAGACTAAATACCAAATGTCAGCCATTTCGGTGGGTTGTTGTGGCTTCAAACTTCAAAATACCGAAAATCAGTAGGTACCGCTCTATGGGGACTATATGAAGGCGTGAATCTATTCCGACAAATTTCTGGGGAAAAGTTTTATACCACCAACGAAAACTACAAACAAAATTTCAGCCATTTCGGTTGAATGTTAAGGCCACAACCTTCAAAATACCGAAAATCGGTAGGTCCCGTTCTATGGGGCCTATATGAAGGCGTGGACCTATACTGAAAATTTGTAGGGGAAAGTTTTATCCCCCCAGCGAAGATTAGGTACTAAATTTTAGGCATATCGGTGTGATAATGTATTATGTAATATACTTTATAGGGTCTCCGATGGGTATTTCGATGTGTTACAAACGGAATGACAAATTAAATTATACCTTCCATAGTATGGTGGATATAAACACTGATGAGACCGAATTCACACATAATAATATTTCTCTCAAACGTAAATCTAATTCTAAGATAGTCTATATCGGACAACCGTTTTCTGTACCACCATTATTAAAGTCCAAAACGTTCCTTAAGTGCAGTTTGGGGATTGTTTCATCTGAATTCATTTCATACGATTCTATCGGAACTATTTTTTGTGGATACATCCATGCCTGCTGTCTGTCATAATGACCCAAAAGGTTAAAAAATTTTTGTGTGTGGAAATGTTAATTGTGTAGTTGTTTACGATACTTATTGAGATATGAGCCCCGATGTTTACGGCCACTTCTTCATACAGCTCTCACAATAAATTTGTTAGCAGTTTTTGTTACAATGCTATAATGTTATTCTGTGTAGACTGTGTTGATTACGTTTGTCAGCGGAAAAATTAGACCAACTGAAAACTTCCAAAACTTCTTTTGTCACCTACGAGAATGCAATTTATTTTTAAAATTAGGGATCTATACTTTGCACATTTAGATTCACCGCTCTATTATTGTTTGTTGTACATTCAAAGGCTGAGGGAATATCTCAGTCTGACTTACACTTTTTACTTGTTTTGGTAGTAGGATATTTTCTTATGGGTTTGGGTTACATATGGCTAAATACTTCAGGGGCTCGATTCTGTTTCTATGAAAATATGAAATGAAAAATTTTATAAAGGAAATAAATGTCAAATGAAAAAAATTATAAAGAAAATAGTTTTCATTTAAAATTTTCATAGAACAAGAATCCAGGTGCAGCTTGTATCTTTTAATTTTATGTTTATGTCAAACTAAAAAAAGATAAAAGTTTTTTTTCTTCAACCACTTTTCTAATTCAACTTTTAAAATTCTTAGATTTATATTAAATTCTTTTCTTCCTTTTCCATGTTATTTTCAGATGCAGAATTGCTGAAACTATTACAAGGATTTTGTAATGCAAGAATATAAAGCATAAAAAGCGATTCGCATTGAAACTTTCGTCATTTCATCTGTCATCAACATTTTCCTGTAATATACCGAACGAATTTACTACTGTATTTATTATGTCCCTAAAGGATTTAGCTTAAATCCTCAACGTAATAAACAGCATATTAACATGAAACTTCAATTTTCTTCAAAGGACGACAACAATAATATTGACATTATAGCCAACAACAAGAGTCAAGCATTTTCCAATAACATAACAACATTCATTAATGAAAAATTAAACAAAGGACCATTCACAATGAACAGTCGAACATTTGAACATTTTAAACAAAGGAGATATCAAAAAACCCACACAAATATATTCGCCCAAGTTGCACAGAGGATAACACCGCTGCTTATTTTGATTATCCTCGTGAACAGTGTGCACGAATCCTATGCAACGACTGCAGAAACGAGAATAACAACAATAAAATCAACAACGCCCAGATACAGTCAACTGTTATCGACAAATGGAAAATTCATCGAAATGTCTGGTGGTAGTGGTGATGACGACGACATGTTTCGTCCATTCGTTCTAAAAGATCCAGAGATTATATCACGTAGTGTTTTTACACCTTCAGGACAATTTCGAGTATTCCAACCCATAGAAAGCGATTTACGTGCTACCGTTACATTGGAACAAGCAACCAACAAACATCAGATGGCATTATCTAAAGAATTCTCACCTCAAGCCAAAGAAAATGCAAAAGCGACGAAAAGCATCAAACATAACGAACATCCAATAATTGAAATCACCAAACCCATCGTCAATGGTACTACACACAAACCTGTTCGTGATGTTCGTAAACAAAATATCGACAAAAAACTCAATACAATAGAACCGAATAATAATGACTTGTCATCTGATTTAAAGAGTTTGGAAGATTTATTAGTTGAATATGTCCAGAATTTCTTTGAAAAGGGTCAATACCAACCGTTGCCAGGTTTGGTGGTTGAATTGCAAAAGAATCACAGTGACCCAGTGGAAAACTCTCACATGGAAAAAACAAGAAATGTTAGACAAACCTCCAAACCCATTGGAGCCAAAGTCAGTTTGGATGTTCCGCGCACATTGGCCACTGGACGTTTATTGTTTTTAACAGGTAAATTAAAATTTGTACATATGTATGAATACACTATGTTAAGTTTTTCTAATCTTATTATATAAAAGTGCTTAGTGATGAGTGAGTGACTGACATATCATCGTCCAGACGAAACGGCTGAAGCTAAAAGCTTGAAATTTTGATTGTGGGTTGCTGTTGGTGTGTAGGCGTAAGATAAGGCTGGGTTTTTGGAAATTCGAATGGGAAGGGTACGAAAAGTACTAAAAGGTACTAAATATGGCACCCTAATGGAGAGTTAGAAAGATGTACCAAAGTGTTTTTGGAAATTCGACTTATAAGTGTACGAAAGGTACTAAAAGTTATTAAATTTAGTACCAATTGTATATTTTGAACGCCTATAGCTAGAATCTTGGCATTTGGTATGGAAATCAAGGTTGGGATGTGGTGTTTATAAAACGAAATGGATTTAGAAATTCGTACTGATGTGTACGAAAAGTACTAAATGGTACTAAATTTAGTACAATTTGGATTTGGGTGAACGGATAGAGCTGGAAACCTGAAATTTGGAAATAGGATTACTGTTGAAGTAAAAGATTGAGATATGGGGGTAGTTTTGAAAATTCGTACTTATGTGTACGAAAAGTATTAAATGGTACTAAATTTGGTACAATTTGGATTTGGGTGAATGGAAAGAGGTGGAATTCTAAAATTTGGAATTAAGATTACTGTTGAGTAAAATTGAGATATGGGTAGTTTCGCAAATTCGTACTTATGTGTACGAATAGTACATACTAAATTTAGTACAATTTGGATTTGGATGAATGAATGCAAACCTGAAATTTAAAATTAGGATTACTGTTAAAGTGTATGATTAAGATATTGAGGTAGCGTTGGAAATTCGTACTTCTGCGTACGAAAAGTACTAAAGAGTACTAAATTTGGAACAATTTTGATTTGGGTGATTGGATAGAGGTGGAATCCTGAAATTTGGAATAATGATTACTGTTGGAGTGTAGGATTGAGGTAGTTTTGAAAATTCGTACTGATGTATACGAAAAGTACTAAACGGTACTAAATTCGGTACAATATGGATTTGGGGGAACGGATAGAGCTAGAAACTCAAAATTTAAAATTAAGATTACTGTTGAAATGTAGGATTGAGATATTTATTGAAATTCATATTTTCGTACGAAAAATATTAAATGGTACTAAATTTGGTATATGAATAGGGGTAGAATTCTTATATTTGGTATTATAGTCGCTGTTGGTGTGTAGGGTTGAGATATGGAAGTGGTTGAGGATATACGTACCACATAAATCAACGAAAATTAATAAATGTCACATAATTTCGTTCAAATTGTTATTGTGTAAATGGGTATAGCTAAAATTGTGAAATTCATTATTATGATAGCAGTTATCGTTTAGAGTGGAGATATGAAGGAGGTTGCGGAAATTCGTACTTTTGTATACGAAAAGTACTAAATACTGCTATAATTGGTTTTAGGAGAACAGATAGATGGATAAATGAGTATCGCGGATGGGATATTGTTTTGGATATAGGGATGTAATTTTTGATACTTATACACACACGCAAAAAAAAATCGGCCTCTCTAACATATGTCCCAAACATATTTTGCAGCAAACAGATATATGGTTGCAACAGTCCCAAACATAATATATATTTGGGTCTCCAACAAATATATGTTTGGGTGGAAACAAATATATGTTTGGGTGCAAACATATATATGTTTGGGTGCAAACATATATATGTTTGGGTGCAAACAATTTTATGTTTGGGTGGAAACAATTTTATGTTTGGGTGCAAACATTTTATATTTTTGGGTGCAAAAAAATACAAACCCAAAAGGCACAAAAAAAAACAAACACATGCACCAGTTAGCGCTTACTAAGAGCAAGGGAGCGTAAAATTCAATTTAGCACTTTAAAATGTGTGCTCACTTGCTCTCAGTAAGAACTCACTGGCTGTCTCCATAGTATACACACAAATGTTGAGGTTGTTTATTGGAAGGCAAAAGAACAACAAACACATATGTAGGTATATACAAAATTCCAAAGAAATACATAACACAATTTAATAAAAGAAAAACTGATTGAAATAATTTGTAAATAGTCACACTTTTAAAAAGAAAAAATATATAGAAACGTAGTTGAACGCTTCTCCTTTGTTGTGAAATAAAACAAATTGTCCTCATAGTTGAAATCATCAGCGGGGAATCGGCATCTAGAATCAAATGATTATGTAATGTAATAAATAAATATGGATATGCCGTATTGCAAATATACATAAGTATGTATGTAATTACCAATATTAAATGCGATTTCTTCCTTGTCCAATAAAATAATTCCATTCAACTTTCCGATTCAATTATAAAATGTATTGGGCATTTAATTTACTAAAAAGCACAATTTCTTTAAGAAAACACAAAACACTGATTTATTCACTCACTTTACCGTCTTGACTCTACAAAGGCATCTAAAACACTGAAGAAAGAAATAAAATATAATTCATATCATTTCTTCTTTTCTTCTTCCCCTCCTAAGTTGGTTAACAACAACAAAACAAGAAACACACGAGTTTGTCGCATACACGCCACCAAAGCCCCCTTCTTCGCTTCTACGTCTTCTATTATACAATACACACAACTCTTCATTATAAAACAGCAATCCACAGCCGCGAGAGCACTGTTATTACTCTCGTTGACAAACATCCTCTCTCCACCCATGAAAAAAATGTTCTAACATAAAAAATATGTTGGTACCCAAACATATCAAATTGAGATATGTTACAAAATGTTGCAAACATATATTTGTTTGGACCCAAACATATTATGTTTGGATCCAAACATTAATTTGTTTGCAACCGGTCCCAAACATATATTTGTTTGGATCCAAACATATTTCTAACATAAATTTTTCTGCGTGCACTATAAGTACTAAATTTGGTACCTGTTTGGTCTTGCATAAAAAGATATAGCTGGAATTTCTAATTTTTGTATTAGGATCAGTGTTGGTGTTTAGATAAAGAGTTTTTAAAGGAGTTTTTAAAAGAGTTTTTAAAGTAGGATACAACTTCTGAATTTAGGTATGGAGGTCGCTGAGGACTGAATTATTGAGTTGGTGTTGGAAATACGAAATGTACAAAATGGTGCTAAATTTGGTGTTGGGTGAAGTTGCAATTATATAATTAGTGTGCGAAAAATACGAAACTGCAATAAATTTGGTACTGGGCTAAAGAAACAAGTGAAATATTGATTTATTATTTATTTGTCAGGTTCACTATTAGAGGTGTTAGTACAACAAGTGTATTAGAAGTATTAAATAATACTAAATATTGAAGCACTGCACAGTGGATCCACTTGTATGGAGAAAGTGGCCAAAAATATTTAGAGTGTAAAAATCAAGCAACTGCACCGGTTACAGTTTTGTGCTGCTGCGAAGAGTATTTAAAGAAACCACGAGCGTAACATTCTCCCCCTTTTCCCCTCTGGAGGGGGTATACAGTAAGAATTGTTTTATGCTGTTAATACAAAATGACAAGAACAAAGGTCCCGATTATCTTATGATGCAAAAATAGGCTTGGGGAAACAAAACAATCTCTAAAACAACATAAAATCCAATCAATTTAGCAAATTAAAAAAATCAAAATTTTTTCTGAAAATTGGTAAAATGTTTAATATAGATCTTATAGCGTTCTTCCTGGAAGGCACGTACCGCCAACGTAAGACAAGTTTGGAAGAAGATTTCTTCATCTTGCCACTGATGCCAATTATGTTAATGTACGTGGTCAGATAACAGAGTTAAACGCTAATATATCCATAGAAACCCTATTCTAGGGCGGCTTTAGTCAGCTACCCACCATTTATAGTCTGGCACTAGATGCCAGCTGATTTTAATACTTTGGAAAATTATTCCCGAGGTGGGCACTGGTGGGCATCATGACTAAAATCTTAGGTCAAATTTAAGTATATGATCGAATTGGCATTACAAAATACACTAAGAAAATATGCAGCTAACTAGAATTCCAAAAGACGCTAAAACACTACTTTTTAATGGGAAAAGTGAATACAAGTTGTTACAACCAAAACCAAAGGGATTTGAGTCCAAATTTGGCCCGATTCGGCTGATCCGTTCGAGAGTTATCGTTCACTCCAGCCACTACACACGGTGTATTTAAAACCTTTCCGACTATTTTCTAAGGAAGTATAGATTTTCCCCTGAACAAGTAAGAACGGCGTTAAGTTCGGCCGGGCCGAACTTGTTATACCCTCCACCACAAGTTGTATTGAAGTAAAATGGAATAATTAGTTTCCTTTCGTGTGTGAAGAAGACTTAATACTAAATTTCAGCAATTTCGGTAAAACACTGTGAGGCACCATTCTATGGGGGCTATTTCAAAACGTCGACCTATACCGACAAATTTCTGACGGAAAGTTTTTAGGCTCAAAGAAGACTAAATACCAAATTTCCTATATTTCGGTAAGAGAATGTGGCTTAAACTTAAAAAATAATGAACATCAAGAAGTACGCTTCTATGGGGATATATACCGTTCTATGGGGGCTATGTCGAAACGTGGACCTATACCGACGAATTTTAGTCAGAAATGGGGCAATATGAAAGCGTGGACCTGTACAAACATATTTCTGGCGAACAGTTTTATATCACATTGAAATCTAAATACCAAATTTCAGCCATTTTGGTGGAATATTGAAGACACAACCCTCAAAATACAAAAAATCGATAGGTACCTTTCCATGGGGGTTCTATGAAGGCCTGGACCTATACCGACAAATTTAAAGGGGAAGTTTGAGTACCCCCAACGAAGTCTAAATAACAAATTTCAGCCATTTCGGTGGAATATTGAGGCCACAACGTTAAGGTACCGTTCTATGGGAGCTATATGAAGGCATGAACCGATACCGACAAAGTTCTGGGGGGGAAGTTTTATACCACCAACGTAGACTAAGTACCAAATTTCAGCCATTTCGGTGTGATTATGAAGCTAAAACCTTCAAAATACCGAAAATCAGGAGGTATCGTTCTATGGGGGCTATATGAAGGTGTGGACCGATACCGACAAAATTCTGGGGGAAAGTTTTATACCCCTAAAGAAGACTATGTACCAAATTTCAGCCATTTTGGTATGATAATCAAGCTAAAACCTTAAAAATACCGAAAATCGGGAGGTACCGTTCTATGAGGGCTATATTAAGGTATGGACCGATACCAACAAAATTCTGGGGGAAAGTTTTGTACCCCTAAAGAAGACTACGTACCAAATTTCAGAGATTTTGGTGGGATAATGAAACTAAAACCTTAAAAATACCGAAAATCGGAAGGTACCGTTCTATGGGGGCTATATCAAAACGTGGACCGATATATCCTATTTTCAATACCAACCATCCTGCAAGTAATAAAAACTTCTGTACCAAATTTTGACACTCTATCTTTAAAATTGCGAGCTGTATCTTGATTTCAACAGACAGACGGACTGACGGACGGACGGACAGACGGACATGGTCAAATCGACATAGAATTTTATGCTGAACAATAATATATATATATATATATATATATATGGGGAATTCCAAGTGAAATCGGACAGTTCGGAGAAAAGTAATTTTTGATTTCAATTGTTTTTGGTTCAATTAATGCTCCTAGCCAACAGAACATTTTAGTATATTTTAAAATTTTTTTTGACCAACGGTACAGAGATATCGCCTATTGAAATTATCACATTTTTAAAGAACTATGTCCAAATAAATACTCATAACTTCTTTAATATTGGTCCAAATGGGACCATCTTTTTTTTGAATTGTTTGTTTTTTCATCAGCTATCGAAAGAAATACTTAAAAGAGAAATGCACAGTGGGCTTCAATGCAATTTTCGGGATTTAATATTTAAAATCAATTTTTAAATATGATTGTACCCTTCGATTTTTTTCAAAAAAAATTATATGTTAAACTACGTTCAATTACAAAAATTTTAAGCTCTAAATCGTAATGGGATGCGAATAAATACTGTTTTTCTGAATTTTTTAAAATTTGTCAATTTAATTTTTCCTTTATACCTTTGTGCAAAATTTATTATTTTATTAAAAAAGCTAAAAGTTTCATTTATAAATATTTGTTTTGATTTTATATTTATGAATTTATCTCAAACATCTTAAAAACTGCGTCATTTTTCGATTTTGAAAATGCATCAGCGAAAATTCCATTAATGTCCACTGTGGATTTTTTTTCTATTTTTTATGATAAATATATAATATATAATGATAAATATGTACTCTTAGCTTCAAAAATACAGGAAATACAAATTTTGGACAAAGGTATTAAGGAAAAATTGTATCGACAAATTTTAAAAAATTCAGAAAAAATAGTATTTATTCGCATCCCATTACGATTTAGAGCTTAAAATTTTTGTAATTGAACGTAGTTTAACATATAATTTTTTTTGAAAAAATCGAAGGGTACAATCATATTTAAAAATTGATTTTAAATATTAAATCCCGAAAATTGCATTGAAGCCCACTGTGCATTTCTCTTTTAAGTATTTCTTTCGATAGCTGATGAAAAAACAAACAATTCAAAAAAAAAGATGGTCCCATTTGGACCAATATTAAAGAAGTTATGAGTATTTATTTGGACATAGTTCTTTAAAAATGTGATAATTTCAATAGGCGATATCTCTGTACCGTTGGTCAAAAAAAAATTTTAAAATATACTAAAATGTTCTGTTGGCTAGGAGCATTAATTGAACCAAAAACAATTGAAATCAAAAATTACTTTTCTCCGAACTGTCCGATTTCACTTGGAATTCCCCATATATACTTTATAGGGTCTCCGACGAATATTTTGATGTGTTACAAACGGAATGACAAATTTAATTATACCCTCCATATGGTGGAGACATTACTGTCGTAATGGAGACGATTTGAGAGAAGACCTTAAACTGCACTCTTTACAAATATATGTGAACCTGATCTATGTTCCGTAGAGATATTACGATCCGAAAAGTATGGAACAAATCGGTTACTCCCTTCAATAATTATCGTGCGCATAAGTTTTCCGAACATGTTCAAACATTTTTGGGGGGGAGGTGCCTGAAGGAGTGAACCGATATGATATAACTTCGAACTTAAACTAAGTTTGGACAAAATATTATGTACGCCAAATTTTAGACCGAATCGGCAGATCCGTTCGAGAGTTATCGTGCGCTCCAACCACTACTCATGGTGTCATAAGGGATTTTTTTCAGCTTTCGAGCTATTTTCTCAGGAGGTATGAACTTGCCTCTGATAAAATTTATACCGTCGTAATGGGGGAACAACAAAAATCCAAGCGATTCGAGAGCAGGTCCTAAACTAAACTTCTGAGATATTTTGTGTGGGAGGTACCCCAAGGAGTGGACCGATATAACCCATCTTCGAACTCAAAATAAGTTTGGACAAAATATTAAAAAAGACAAATTTTGGACCGAATCGGTTGATTCGTCCGAGAGTTATCGTACGCTCCAGCCAGCCAGACAGACAGACATGGCTAAATCAACTCCAAATTGTCTGAAACACATTTCGTCCAAACATACTTGGGGTCTAAAACCATTATTTCGACGAGACACATTTTGCCCGTATGAAAGTGTATATATACCATCGTTAGCATAAATGCTGAGGGTATAACAAGTGAGCAAAGGCTATAGTCGGGACGGGACCGACCATGTGATACCCTACGCCACTACCCATGTACATAAGCCTTTTACTGGTAAACATTTCTTTTAGGGAATATAATCCGACTACCACCAAGTTGGGTTGAATTAGCGACTATTGCGATACTGCTAGCGACTATTGCTACTACACATCGTTGTAAATGTGATATTTTCAACTTTCCTTGCCAAGTTTTGCTTTTGATATACCTCTTAAAGAAGCAGAGATATTGGTTTGAAATAAAACGTTGACTTTTTCTCCAAATAAGTTTTTGCCCATTCCGACCCCTCAATATTATCCTTCCATACGGGTCCTTGTTTTGGTATATCCGCCACATAAATGTACCAACAGATTGAAGACATTAACTATTTCACTTTAGTCAAGAATATTTTATGATGGAGGGGAAAAAAGTTCTGCCCGGCCGAATTTAATGTTTTCTACTTGTTTTTTTACTTGTATACCCTACACCACACTGTGGTAAGAAAACGAGATAGGCCCATAGTTCCTTTTGGGTATATACATAGAATCACTTTCTGAGCCAAGTTATATTGACATCGGTTCAGTTTTGAATATTTCAAGTTATTAAGTACTATTCACAGTGGTGTAGGGTATCTATCATATAGTCGGTCCCGCTCGACTTTGATCCTTTCCTTACTGGTTTTATTTTTCAAAAACATCCTCCCTCATATTTAAATAAATTTTTTAGACAAAGTGTTAGATTTTTATCTTGTGATCCGGATCGTTCAATTGAACGAGATTGCCCAACCAATAACCATGACTATAACATCAAAAAATTAAAATATACGTTTTTTTCTTTTAACACATTTTTTCTCTTCCTTTCAGGTCTGAAAAAAGTTCTATGGCCCGTGTTTATGGGTTTGCAAGTTCTAAAATCACTGCTCATCGCTATGTTCATCCCAGCACTAATTGGATCATTTACAAAACTTCTGGGCAAAGGTGAGGCACAACTTTTATTATTCCATTTATATATACATACATACATGCATACATACATACAAACATATATAGTATAATTATACTACTATCCCAGCAAACACAACGTCGGACGTCCGACGCGAATGCTGGTAAATAAATCAAAAATTCATACGATAATTCATCAGACTTAGGACCGAATTCGGTCCGAAAGCCGTCCAAAACTTCCGAATTGCATAAGATTTTACTTCGGACCGATATCTGTCCGAACGTCGGTTAATAAATAATTAATTCATCAGAATTCGGACCGAATTCGGCCCGAAAGTTTGCAAAAACGTCAGATTTTCATCCGAATTTCGGTCAGAGAACACGTCAACCAATCCATATGACTTTCGGTCAGAGTTTGAACCGAACTCGCATCCGAACTCGGATGTTTCTTCCGATTGTGGTTTGCTGGATAATGGCAAAACTTTATTTGTAATTGATAAAACCAAATATTATTGTTTTTCTGTTTCAACGGAAAGTTTGTTAATTATGATTTATTCAAATTGAATATAATTTCAATTACATACTGGCATGTGTATATTCATACAATTTTAGCTAGAGTTACATATTTAATCACTTTAATGTTATATTTGTCTATTAATTGAGCTGTTCATTGCACGCTTCGATTAACTTCATAAAACGACAAGTTTAGAAACACGGTTATGCAATGTATGTTTGCCATTGTGCATCTGTATATTAGCCATTTAACAGTGCTAATCTTTATTATTCAGGAAAGTTATTAGGAATATAAAAAGTTATGACTATATCGATGGCTTTGACACTTAAATTTAAGATTTATCAAAAAGAGGAGTTAATCGATGTATGCACTAGGCGGCTTAATTGTTGATACATTAAAGTATCCTGAAAAAAAAGATGAATTTGACAAAGAGCAAGAAAAAATATATCAGTCGATTTAACGACTTCTGTATACCCTCCGCTCATGACAGGCAAAATAAATAATAGTGAAGAAGACCGTAAATTGGAGTTACGTATGGAAACGCTTAATTGAGAAACGTTTTTTTTCCTGCTCAAAATTCTGTATCTTTTGAACGGATAGAGATATTTTCATAATTCTGTTTTTATTAGACAGTAAACACAGTCAGATTTCCGGTTTATTTCTGATTTCCATAGCCATAGGAATTCAAGGTCAAAATTAAAATATTGAGTTTTTACTTTTTTTCATCAAACTATGAGTGTTTTTCATAACTCCCTATAACTTAAAAATGACCAAACCCCAACAAATAAACTATAGTATAATCTAAACAATCCGGACACCACATGTTTCGGCGGTGTCCGGATTTGCAAAATGTCTGGATTACCGGATAAAATAAATCGCGGTCAAAGTTCACATTTTTAATTTTTTTATGTTTTCAGGATTTTGCTGGAAAGTCCTATCGAAACGGGATTAAAGAAAATATTGTAGAGAATTTTCACTGCTGCCTCATTTTCGTAAGTCCCATTTAAATAGGACCTGCGGCTTTCAAGTAAAATCGTAAAATCCAAAAAAGCCCTTAAATGTAAACTTTGATCGCAATTTATTTAAAAAACCATCCAGCGATTTTTTTCTTTTTTTGGATTTTTCTCAGATATGGACATTGCTCTTTTCATTTACTCGTAAAGTTAGTTAAGTTGCACCGTACATGACATGATTATAAGCAGGCGATACAGTCAGTACATTCTCCCAATTTGAACTTCTATATTTCAAAAAATGGTAGAAGCTACGAAAATATATCAAAGGCCAATCTTGTAGAGAATTGTCACTGCGGTTTCCAAGCAAAATCGTTAAAACCCTTAACAATGTCAACTTGAATCGCGATTTATTTAAAAAGCACTGCGGCGATTTTTTTATTTTTTGATATTTCTCATCTATGAGCAATGTATTTTCAGATCTGTAATTCGATATTTTAGGTTTCCAGTAGTCACAAAACTTCTCCACCAAAAATGGTCAACATAGGTCCATGTTTTGTTATAGCCCCCATATAACGGTACCTCCCGATTTTCGGTATTTCTAGTATTTTAGCAACAATTTTTAACCGAACTGTTTGTAATTCGGCATTTGTGGTTCCCAGTAGTCATAAAACATTTCTACCATAAACTGTCAACATAGGTCCGTGTTTTGGTATAGCCCCCATATAACAACTGCACCTCCCGATTTTCTGTATTTTGAGGATTTCAGCTACAATTTTTGACCGAAGTATCTGCAATTCGACATTTGAGAAGGTACCTAGTGGTCACAAAACTTCTCCACCAACAATTATCAACATAGATCCACACTTTGATTTATCCTCATATAAGGTTGCCATCCGATTGAAGACATTTCTATATGAATTTGTTTACCTTATTTAGGTAAAATAAAATATAATTTAAAAAAATTAAGTGTCAGTGTTTTATTTAGAAATGCACTTAAAACTAGGAAATAATTTGTCGCTTAGCCTCAATAAATATATTCTTTCTCATGATGGAATCTCTCAAATAATTTTGCCACCATTTAGGATTTAAATGCAAGCGTTTTATTTGAGAGATTCCATCATGAGAAAGAATATATTTATTGAGGCTAAGCGATAAATTATTTCCTAGTTTTAAGTGCATTTCTAAATAAAACACTGACACTTATTTTTTTTAAATTATATTTTATTTTTAACTTTTTAGTTAATAATTTTTTTTGACCACTGAGAACAAAATTATAGTAAATTTAGGCCGAAAATTTACATAAAAACTTTAAAATGCCTGAAATCGTGTAGTACCGTTATATAAAGGCTATACCAAAACCTGGACTTATGTCCATAAGTTTTGGTGGGGAAGTTTCTGAGTCATTGGGGACTCCAAATGCCAAGTTACAGCCACATCGGCCTCAAAATGAAGATAAAATCCTTAAAACACTTGAAATCGGGCGGTACCGCTATATGGGGGCTTTACCAAAACCTGGACATACACATATGGCCAAAATAATAAGTACATCATAGTTTATGTTTGATTGTGTACTCCACAATCAGTTTTTTTCTCAAAAACGATGTGAACTGCTTTACATTTCGAAACTTCTATTCGTAATAAATGATGCAACAAGCATAAAAACGCAAAAAATTGGTAATATTTTGTTTTTGTGCCACTTTTTTCTAAATGTTCAAAATTTTGTTGGCCAAAAAAATAAGTACATTTTGGATTTTTTATTATTTACCAATAACCGAGTAAATTTTAATAAAGGTTGGTTAGTAATTTAGCTGTGCTAATAATATTAGACAAAAATAAAAAAAATTAATTAGTGGATGGGACGAAATGAGCACTATTACACTGGAGAGGGGAGATTGGAGTAAAAATTAAGAAATGAGAGAAAAAAATTTCGATAAAAGCCAAATCCCTGGAAAAGCCGGTGGGTTTTTTCTAAAATACATTGAAACCAAAATGAAACTGAAAAAACACGGTGTAGGCCTAAAAAGGCAACAATAAACAGTCGACCTATTAAACTCATCTTGGGTAAGTACTGTTGGCATAGGTAATGTTATATTCACCCGAATAGCTCGGAGAATACTAGGGGCTATCAAATTACCAGAATAATTAACAAAAGGCGTTCAAAATTTTTGTTGACGAGGTCTTCCTTAGCTAACAATGATATGGGTCGGTCGGGAAAAACTTACATGGACAAAATTGGCGAAATTTTCTCTAGAGCATTGAAATAAATATGAATAAAATAAGTTTATTCGGTAACAATTACGACAAGATGAATTTTAATCTCAAGGGAGAGGAATTTCATACAATAGTTACAAAAATCCAATTAAACACGGAGGTAGCCACCTAATAGTGTGAGACTGATTATTTTTTCCTGGTATGGTCTTTATCCAATATATCACATTACAGATGCTGGGACCCATTTCCAATACAAAAACATATTGGTCAACACATTGTTGCTACTAACAGAAGAAAATTTGTTTTTTATATGGATTTTTCAACAGAACTACGGTCCAAAAAATGCATCCCTATATGTCAAGGATGGGTTCCAGGACAATATAGTGAAGTAACTTGACTCGCCTATGCAGTAATCGGATATGAATGCAATAGTAAACCTTTGCGGACACTTAAAATAGCGCATTGGTACACAATCGTTCCAAAATAAACATCAAATTTGGAATTTTATTCAAAAAGTTTGGTATTAAATAACTTTTGAAAATTACAGCAAACTTCTAAGCAATATGCCAAAAAAGAATACAAAAAGTAGGTCAAAATAAAGGTGGAAGCAACAAATATTAATAATATAAACATCCTAATTACAATCTATCCTAAAACAATTGAATATACTAATATTAATTATTGATTTCCAAAATGTACTTATTATTTTGTCCATCAATTTTTATGACTTTTTTCTTAATATCGCATTTAGAAGTTTGTTTATCTTGAAGATCTACGCAAAATTTATTTTTTAAGTGTCATTTATGTTGCAAAACTTAAATTTAAACTGAACATTGTCTTACAGTGAATACATTTTCTGAATTGAACGAAAAATATGCATACTTATGTTTGTACTTATTATTTTGGCCATATCTGTATGTCCATAATTTTTAAGGGGTACGTTTCTGTACGATTGGAAACCCTAGTTGTCAAAAAACAGCCAATACGGGCTTAAAATGACGATAAAATACTTTAAACCGAGTGGTACCGCTGGACGGTAGCTACAGGAAAAAATGAACCCATATTGGTTTTGGTTTCATATTCATGTATTGTCATCCAAATCTGAAAAGTGTACAAAGTTTTAGTTCGATTGGTCAACTAAAAATGTGTGAAAAGCAAATAAGATAAAAAACTGTAAAACAGTGTAAAAATGGACCAATATTGGTTTTGATTTCATATTCATGTATTGTCGCCCATATCTGAAAAGTGTGC
This sequence comes from Musca autumnalis, assembly GCF_047663935.1. NCBI lineage: Eukaryota > Metazoa > Arthropoda > Insecta > Diptera > Muscidae > Musca > Musca autumnalis. Next base: position 267,675,144 of record NW_027411644.1, read on the forward strand.
AAAGTTTTAGTTCGCTTGGTCAATTACAACTGTGTTAAAAATGAGTTACTAGATTTGAAAAGCATGTAAAATTGAACACTGTACAACACTGTAAAAATGGACCAATATTGGTTTTGATTTCATATTCATGTATTGTCATCCAAATCTGAAAAGTTTGCAAAGTTTTAGTTCGATTGGTCAACTGCAACTCTGTGAAAATTGAGTTACCAGATTTGAAAAGCAAAATGCCGAAAATCGTGTTGTACCGTTATATGGGGGCTATAGGAAAAAATGGACCCATATTGATTTTGGTTTCATATTTACGTATTGTCATCTAAATCTGAAAAGTGTGCAAAGTTTTACTTCGATTGGTCAACTGCAAACGTTTTAAAAATCAGTTACCAGAGTTGAAAAGGGGGTTAAGTTAGTCACCGTAAAAACACTGTAAGAATGGACCAATATTGGTTTTGATTTCATAATCATGTATTGTGATCCAAATCTGAAATGTGTGAAAATTTTAAGTTCGATTGGTTAACTGCAACTGTGTGAAAAATGAGTTACCAGATTTGAAAAGCAAATTAGATAAAACAGTGTAAAAATGGAACAATATTGGTTTTGATTTCATATTCGTCTATTGTCATCCAAATCTGAAAAGTGTGCAAAGTTTTAGTTCGATTGGTCAACTGCAACCGTGTTAAAAATGAGTTACCAGATTTGAACTAAACACACACCAAAGCAAGTTAAATAAAACACTGTAATAATAATAAAAAAATATCTCCACCTCAAATGATGGACAGGATATACAATTATTATTCTGTTTTAGTTTAGAATATTTTATGGTGGAGGGTATAAAAAGTTCGCCCTGAACCTAACGCTTTTTTACTTGTTTATATTTCAGTGGAATAAACGTTATTTTAGTAATTAATAGGCAAAAGTTTATTTATCCGTGCTACAGGAATTTTTTGAGAAAAAATTTCGAAATGTCACATTCCTATTTTTTATATTTGAATATGATAAAGAGTGAAACATTACGATGCGCAAAGGTTGGACCAATATCTATCCCTCCTGTCGATATTATCTTGCTCATCAGGCACTTTAGTTGGTCACCGTGGATTTTTTAGTGCTTTTGGAAATTTGCAAACTATATTCCAACAGTTTTTAAACTGCAATTATGCAAAAATGTTGAACTCTTATGAGGGCGTTGTCCGAAGATATTTTCCAATATAGAGCTTCTTGGAGCTTGATGTACGTTTGATAATTCACTTCGCAAGAAGTTATGCCCATCTGTAAATTTAGTTGTAGCCAGCAGGGACCGCGAGCACAACATGCAAACAGTTTTATAATGATCCGAAAAGTGTTCCTAAACTGCACTTGTACCAACATTTTCAAATGTTTTGTGGGAGGTACCCGAAGAAGAAGACCAAACAGAAAATATGTCTGGAAGAGTTATCGTGTGCACAATTTTAGCGAAACATTTTGAACTTTTGTGGGGGTGGTACACTTAAGAGTGGACCGATATGATCCATCTTCGAACTTGATCTAAATTTTAGAGAAAATATTACGAGAGCTATATTTTGGACCAAATCTGTTGATGGCTAAATCGACTCCAAATTATTTGAAACTGATTTGGTCCAAACATACTTGCGGTCTAAAACCATTATTTCGATAAGGTACATTTTCATCATATCAAATACCTTCGTTAAACTAAAGGCTGAGGGACGAAATCGGTTGCTGCATTCAAGAGTTATCGTGCGCACAGTTTTTGGCGAAATTGTTTTATCTTTTGGGGTATCGGGAGGAGTGGACCGATATTTGAGCCTGATCTTAGTTTGGACAATAAAATAAAGGAAATAAAAACCTCATTTTGAAAAAGAGCCCACTTTTACTCAGAAATCCCCATATTTTGTTTTCGAATTACAAATGGAAAAATTCGAAATTCAAATGAAATAATTTGGATTTCAAATTGAATAATTCGAATTATAAGTAGAATTTTTGAATTACAAGTGAAATGTTACACATTGCAGCTAAAATGTTTCGAATTACTTTTGAACAAGTAAGGACGTATCAGTCAGCTGTGCTCACGGAGAAATACCCTCAGCCACTGACCAAGAAAAAAAAAAAAAACAACAAAACAAACACAATAATTATGCCGTATATACTCGTAAAATATATTGATTTTATATCGCGAGTTTGTTTTAAAATCTGTAGGTACCGCAACGTGGGCTTATACCAAATCATTGGCAGATACCAAACATTTTTGGCAACCAAACTTCCTCATAAAGGACTCAAAATATGAAATTATTTTAAAATAAGTTTTTAATTAATTGAAAAGTGAATTCTAGCGAAATACCACACACTCAACCATTACGCTACGATCGTCTCGCCTGGTGGTTTAAGCCAGGCTCATCAGGCGTATTTTGAATGTTAATGGCTAGAAGACAAAGGCTGATTTAGATAACTTCTATTTATACAAACATTTTTACAAATTTGTAATTTTGAAGTATTTATTGAAGTATTTTTCTTTATCAATTCACCCTTGTGTCTTGTCTAGGAATCATTTTTCTCAATACATTCACATGTACAATCGAATGAAAACTTCACAGCAGAGCCCGGCTGTGGTTTGAACCTGGGTCCTCTCCAACAAACAGACAATGTTGTCGAGGTCTCAGCGTTCTAAGCCATTGCAAATCTATCATATCAAGAAACTAGTCGACATGATATCAACAAAAAAAAACTTCAGAAACTGAAGACATAACAATTCATGAAGGAAACCCCCCTTCGATTGTACATGTGAATGTATTGAGAAAAATGATTCCTTACTATTTGTTGTAGTCAAGCTTAAAGTCCAATTTACATATGCACATTAAATGATTTCGTTTTACGAAATCCTAGAATCAAATGAAGTGTATTTACATCTGTTTTTTTGCGTCATTTGCTTACACACACAATCGCACATACACACTTATACAATAACACAAACACACGCACACAATATATTTATTCTGAAAAATAGGAATTTCACAACACAAATGTGTATCAAATAACTTAAATTAATTCCAAAAACAAAAAAAACATAATTTTTGCAAGTTTTTTAACCATTTATTTTCACTTTTGTCATCGTTTGAGTATTTTTGTTTTTCTACAACACACACAAACAAACAAAGACATAATAAAACAGTTGCATTTTTTGGTAGTTTATGACGAAAAAGCAGGGTTGCGTATAATAGTATGTTGTTTTCGTGCGTTGTTTAGAATAAATGACGCAGCTATCGTCATTTATTTTTGTATGGCAAATGACGCAAAATGTTGCCTGTTTTAGCAAATAAATGACGAATCAGCTCCAAATGACGAAAAAGTTGCTAATGTAAATTGGACATAATCTCATATTTGTTGTTTTCAAATTTAAAAAAAAAACAACAAGTTTAAAGTGGGGTGTAGTTAAAATTGATTACTTTTGGGGATGGCAGAGAATACTATTTTCGTCCAACGCCACTTGGACTCATCAGTTCTCTTAGTTCTTTGTATTGAAACAAAGAACTAGAGTTGTGTAGTTCGCGAACGAACTAGTTCAATTGAACGACTCACCTCAAAGAACGACTGAACTAGATCACTCGAAGTCGTTCTTTATAGTTCAGTAGTTCAGTAAAAGAACGAAAGAAATGTCAGCTGTTTCAACCAGCGTTTGCACCATACAATTTGTCTTCAAACTCTGATTTACTAACACATACATACATTTGTCAGCTGTCCATCATTTTTTCACAGACAGTAGGGTTAACAAATTTTTGACATTTTTGTAAAACAAGTGAGATAATAATTGCAATGTGTTGAAAACAAAAGAACATGAACCAAAACAAAATCTGTGAGATTAAGCTTGACTACAACAAGTAGTAAGTAAAACATACATCTCAACAAAACTGCCAAAGTGAATCTAAAAATAGACACAGAGCACCGTGGACGATTGGTTGTTGTTATTTTTCGACAACTATCAAAATTGTTATGTGCATTCTCTGCAATGTGGAGACACATGACAGTGGGAGTAGTTAATTTGGTTTACATATGCGGCTACGAGAGTTTTTAGGCGTTTTCGGTTGAATTCGCATTGAAACGAATTCATCAGTCACACTTATTCTTGAGCTCGAGTCGTCATAAAATTGGGGAAGGGTTCTTTGTTTCAATACAAAGAACTAAGAGAACTGATGAGTCCATGTGGCGTTGGACGAAACTAGTATTCTCTGCCATCCCCAAAAGTAATCAATTTTAACAACACCCCACTTTAAACTTGTTTTTTTTTTTTTTAAATTTGAAAACAACAAATATGAGATTAAGCTTGACTACAACAAATAGTAAGTAAAACATACATCTCAACAAAACTGCCAAAGTGAATCGAAAAATGATTCCTAGACAAGACACTAGGGCAGGGACGAGCTTCTTTGCTTAGATCGTATAGTGAGGGCGCCCACTGAGTTGTTTTTGCATTTGCTTCTCTCTCTCTCTCTCACGTACAGTGTAAATTAATGAAAACAAACAAAAATATAATGTGGTTGTTGCTTTTTTCACTCATACGTTCATACATGTCTTCGCTTTGGTTGTATTTCTGTGGTCATCGCTGCACTAGGGTGACTTGATAAAGAACAAGTAAAAAAGTATCAGTCGGCTTTGCCGACAGATATATACCCTCAGCCTGTGCAAATTGAAACACTTTTTTCACAAAAAAATTATGTATTTAGGGGGTTTCAAAATTTTGGTCGTATGAACCGGCAAAAATGTTGATTAGGATTAAAGTTAAAAAATTTTGCGGAAAAGGTACTTAAAGGAATGGACCGACATAGACCATGGGGGTGCCATAGGGGGTTTTTACACCACTCGGGCTGTTTTCTCAAGAAGTATGAACCTGCCCCTGAAACAACTTTTACCATCGTAATTGAGGCAGCGATTGTAAGTTGCTTCAACAAAAATCAAAGTGATTCAATAGCAGGTCTTAAAGTGAACTTATACAAAATTTGGTGTGGGAGGTACCGGATGGAGTGGACAAATATAGTCCATATTCGAACCTGACCTATATCTGGTAGATATTATGAGAATGTGTAAAGTATGGACCAAATCGGTCACTCCCATCAAGAGTTATCCTTTGATTTGGTTCGAATCGGTTCGTACCAAAGTGTATATATACACTTTTAGCCTAAAGGCTGAGGGTATAAAAAAGGTGTAAGAGTAGAATCCAGTCTTTTATTGATTGCTTATACAGTGGTGTGAAAAATAATAAGGACACTTCAATCCATAACCAAGATTACATTGAAAACTGACTATAGAAGTGAAAATTACATTAGTTTATAAAATTTTATGTTTTCTTAAAATGTTAGGAAAAGTATTATAAAAATATTTTGATTGCTTGTAACCATATTTTATTTATCTTTTATATTTTATGCGAATTGTCGTAGTTTGGTGTGTGAAAAATAATAAGGACACTTCATGACATCCTTTAATAAGGACCAAACTTGAAAGAAATTAATCCAGGTTTTTACTAAATAATGGCAGATAAAGTGTTTCAGTGTCATTAATACGTTGTAGACGATCCTTTGTTTTCTAAAACGAAAGCGCATCGTCTGGGCATCGAGTCGACCAAATTTTGGCACTTCTCTACTGGTATCGCGTCCTACGCAACCTGTATAAATTGCCAAAGGTCGTCATAATTTGATGGACACTTTCCCCTGCTTGATTTTTTAACTTCCATTCCACAACATTTTTCAATTGGGTTCAAATCAAGGGATTGTATGGGCCATTCTAACAACTTAACTTAACTATTCTGGAACACCTTTTTTCATTTTGCCGCCATTTTTGGGTCATTAACCTTAGTGAACACTCATTTGAGAGGCACACCCCCTTCAGCATACGGAAGAATTATATTTTTCAAAATTTCAATGTAATCTAGTGATTTCAAAAACACTTTGAATACTGTATAGAGACCCCACAGCATAGTAAGAAAATGAGCCCCACACCATGCTGTTACCTCTGCCATATTTAGCCGCCTTCAGAGTATATTTTGGGTTATATTATTGATTTTTAGGTCTTCAACCCTGATAAACTCCTCTATCGGAACAAAAAAATATATTTGTTTTCATCAGACCAAAGGATGGTACGCAATTTTTCTTAGACCAAGCGATGTGATTTCTAGCAAACTGTATTATTTGCTGAATATTTTTATACCCTACACCACTACGTAGGAAGTGTATAATTTTTCGATTAAAATGATACTTTTCTGACACTGTGAGCTCTAATGTGGCCACCACAGATGGTTTTAGGAGTCGTTGATGCGTCAAAATTAATATTTAAGTAGTTTTTTATTTGTAAAGATGTGGAAAAAGGATAAAAGGAATAACGCATTTATTATTACAGGTGCAATTTTTGGATTTCTACTACGATTTTTATCTTTCAAGTTCATTTAGCTGCATCCTCCACCATTGTTTTTAAAGATTCTTAGCTTTTTCTGTAATTTTTCTGTATGAAATTCCTTCTTTACGTAAACATTTAATGATTTCTCGAGTAGCGTGATAACAATGCATATTTTTACCCATATTTGCAAAGAAAAACTAAAAATACCGGTAGATTTAACATTTAATGAATAGAAATTAATTCATTTTAAACTTTTACTTACAGGAAAGAATCACAAAAAAATAATATCAATTTATTTTTACTAAAACGAAAAACTGTCCCTATTATTTTTCACAGCAGAAATCACGAATTTTACGAAAAATTTTGTTTTGTATAAAAACTAAACAGAAAGAAACCAAAATCGTAACGGGATTTCTTATTGCAATACATGTACATTTTCAAAAACAAATTTCCATCGCAAATTCTTCCATTTTACACATTTTAGGAGTGACCAAAAGTTGTGAATGTCACTGTCCTTATTATTTTTCACACCACTGTAGGTACCTGTTATAGTCAGGTCCGATTTCACGTATTTTTGAATATTCCCAAAAACATTAATATTCAAATTATTGAATATATTATAATTAAATAAAATTATTATATCTATATCTTATTTTAGGTATCAGCTCAGGTTCGGCACCATTGTTCATACGACCTATGGATCCACCACAGGAATTGGACTTCCGTGATAATTTTGGTGATGGTGGTGATAAATTCCTTGCAGCCGATGATGTATTGAATGATCCATTCCAACCAACAGATGATACACTAAAAGATCACAAAGCTTATGCCTACAATCAACCGGGTTTGTTGGAAATAAATTTTATGATAAAACCTTTGATACATTTCAGAATTACTTATTAACATTCGTTTGTTTTTCTAATTTCTTTCCACAGAAGCATCGCAATACAGCAATCAATATGCCTACAATAGTGTAGACTCTTCATCACATCTGGGACCATTGAGCTTTACACGCCTTGGCATGAATGAACGACAACATCAATTAATGCAAAACTCATATATGGGAGCGTTGCAAACCATAACATCGGCCTCATTTAAAAACTCTAACTCAATATCTGGTGGATCTTCTCAACTTTCGGCACCCATGGTTAACAAGCCAGCTGCCCCGGCAAATATGAATACATTTCAACAATTCCAAAAAGTTCCTGCATCATCGTTACTACTCTCCAACTATGATCCATTCTATAGTCCATTGCTATCGAGATTGGATTCGGTATTTGCTCAATTGAAATTGAAGTCAGATAATGAAGAATGTCGTGAGAAGGTCATATGTTTGATGTATGCCAATCCCGCAAAGTATGCTCCATATAGTAATCTTGTATCGGCACAATTGAGTCGGTAAGTAAGATGCAAATTAAAATATTTAGTGGAACCTATGTTGGTGTAGTAAAATTCAGATATGCCTAAAAGTAGGCTTTGTTTTTTTAATTTAAAAACGTTTAATACGTTCCAAATAACAGTGGAACATTGTTAAATATTTAGTGGGTTGTAGGTGAGTGATAATGCTGGGTTTTTAAACCAATAGGTACAGAAAATGTGGTTAACAGCCAAGTCGGACTATAGGAAAGATTTGGAATTAAATAACTAATATTAAAAATTAAAATAAATAATTGGAATGTTCAATTTTCGAATGATTTGTGGCATAAATGCTAGTTCCCTAGCTTAGCCTTCGTCCACTTACTAAAAATAACATTCTAATATGCCTGATGATCGTCTAACCACCCGTGAAACGTAGCATAATGGTTGAATGTGTCATAAACAGCTCAACTCGAGAAGAATTAATTCAAACAATTTTACAATTTAACAGAATGACTGATAATCAATGCCCAGTCAAAACGGCTGAAGTTAGAATATTAAAATTTTGGATGAGCCTTACTTTGAACTCTGACATTTGGAATCAGGGTCACTGATGTATAGGATGTACATATATAGTATAGGATAGATGTTCCAAAGGATTTGTTGAAATTCGAACTACAAATTACTAGAATGTAAAAAATTTAGTACCATTTGGTACAATGTGATTGAGCAGAGCTAAAGGTTTGAAATTTGGAATGAGAAACGAATCAGGTCTGAATTTTGGTATTCCAACCACTGGTGGTGTGTAGAGAAGAGATACGTAGCTGATTCGGGGAATTATTACTTAATTGTACAAAAAGTGCTAAATTTGATGTTGTGTGTAGCAATAGCGTGCGGGGTTCAGATATAGTTTTGGAAATACCTACCATAAGATTTCGAAAGGTACTTAATGACACTGAATTTAATATTGGGCGTAAGAATATAATTAGAACTATGACTTTTGGTACTAGGGTCTGAATTGTTCATCTTATTGTACAGCCTATTGTATTGTAAATATTCATTGTATTTATATGCAAATTTTATATACATACATATATTCCCATTGAAAGAAATAAACATAACATTAATATTGTTCTCTTTCCAGGGAATTGAATGAATTGCGAAAACCCACATCGGATAATCCTGACATTTTGCGTTTCTTTAAATACATGCGTGCAGCGAAAGATGGTCAAGATGGCGTTGATTGTGAACAGGCATTCGAAAAATGTACGGAATTTAAGGATTTCGAAAATCCTGCAATGGTTTCCACTTATCACGACATCAACAAATTGGTACAGGCCAGAAAAATGGCGTAAACTTCATAAGCAAATGTTTCAAGTCAAGCAATTTGGAATACTGTAAATCGATGCAACTTAAAATTAATTTAATTTTTAAGTAGAAAAAAAAACTTATCAGCCATAGATATTTTTAGAAACTATTTATTTATTATTTATTTAATTTATTTATTATTTATTTATTTAATATTTTTATTTATATAATTTATTTATGATTTTTCTTGTTTTTAAGTCAAAATATTTTTTTGAAACAAAAAATGTTATCCTAGCATTTTTTTGTAAAGTCCTATATAAATTATTGTAGATAGTAATAATATTGCAATACTGAAATGTATAGATAACTACAAAACCATTATTATTATTAACAGATAATGTAAAATGAAATGATACTTTAGTCTGTAATTTAAGAATTTGAAGAAAAAATATAATTTTTTAAAATACATTGATCTTTTTGGTTTATGTGTTGCATTTTTCTCCAGAAATTTTTAATACATGATATTCCAGTCAAGCCGTTATTCTGTATTCAAAAGGTACAATTTTAAAGTTTTGAGGCTTTGAAAATTGTTAATGAAAACGTTGGGTGCAATTAGAACTTGACTAGAGTAAATGTTGAAGATGGAAAAATTGTCCTCATTCATTCAATGAACCGTATATTGACCAAACTTAATTGCAATATTGAAAAACAAGGTATTAACTTATTTTTTATGCAGTTTTGTGTTAGTTAATTTTTATACCCTCAGCATTTATGCTAACGAGGGTATATACACTTTCATACGGACAAAATGTGCCTCATCGAAATAATGGTTTTAGACCCCAAGTATGTTTGGACGAAATGTGTTTCAGACAATTTGGAGTCGATTGAGCAATGTCCGTCCGTCTGTCTGGCTGGAGCGCACGATAACTCTCGAACGGATAAACCGATTCAGTTAAAATTTTGGCTTTCGTAATATTTTACCCAAACTTAGTTTAAGTTCGAAGATGGGCTATATCGGTTCACTCCTTCCCCCACAAAAGTTCGAAAATGTTCGGAAAATTTGTGCGCACGATAACTCTTGAAGGGAGTAACCGATTTAGTCCATACTTTGCCCACCGTGAAATGTGTAAATGTGTATAAGGTTTCAATATGGACTCAATCGGTCCACTCATTATGGTACCTTCCAATATGGACTTAATAGACTCCTTCGGCTTCCTCCCACACAAAATTTCGGAAAAGTTCATTTTAGGACCTGCTATCGAATCGTTTAGATTTTTAATGCAACAGCTTGTATTTACTGCCCCCTATATGACGGTATAAGTTTTATCATGGGCAAGTCCATACTTCCTGAGAAAATGACCTGAAAGGTGCAAAAACCTGTCATAGGGGGTTTTTCAAGATCTGCCGATTCGGTGCAAAATTTAGCCTTCGCAATATTTTGTTCAAACTTCGTTTCAGTTCGAAGATAAGCCCTATCTGCCTACCGCTTCAGGTACCTCCCACACAAAAGTTAAAAATGTTCGGAAAAATTGTGCACACGATAACTCTTGAAGGGAGTGACCGATTTGGTTCATACTTTACACATCCTTATATATATACCATATATAGATCAGGTTGAAACATGGTCTATATTTGTCCACTCCTTTATGTACCTCCCACACAAAATTTCAGATAAGTTCACTTTGAGACCTGCTTTCGAATCTCTTTGATTTTTATTGCAGCAACTTGCATTCGCTGCTTCAATTACGACGGTATAAGCTTTTCCACGGACAAATCCATACTTCTTGAGAAAACAGCCCGAAAGGTGTAAAAACCCCCTATAGCACCATATGCAGTGGATGGAGAGCACGATAACTCTTGAACTGATCAACGGATTTGGGGTAACATTTGGCTTCGTTATATTTTGTCCAAACTTAGTTTCAGTTCGAATAATGGCAATACCAGCCCACAACTTCCGGAACTTCTATTTATTATTTAAATATATATCTCATGAACGGGGCAAACAATTTGGTCCAATATTTGGATCTCCTAATATTTTGTTAAAATTTAATTTATCTCGGCCCGTATCGGTCCTCTCCTTAGCAGAAAAGACTTTAAATACATTCGATTTGTCCGTTGATGAAAGTTTCAATTCACAAAGGCTGAGGGTATATCTCTGTCGGCAAAGCCGACTGATACTTTTTTACTTGTTTCTATGCCCTTCAATAAAAACACCACCATTTATAAATGTGTTGACATGTTAGAAATACCCAGTGACCGCTTGCTGAGAGCAAGTGAGCATACATTTCAATGTGTTTGACATTTACGCCTCCTTGCTCTCAGAAAGCGCCCACTGGTGCATGTGTTTGTTTTTTTTGTGGCTTTTGGGTTTGTATTTGTTTGCATCCAAACATATATATGCTTGCAGGACCCAAACATATGTTACGTTTGGGACTGCTTGCAAACAACTATATGTTTGCTGCAAAATATGTTTGGGACATACATATGTTAGAGAGGCCATTTTTTCTGGGTGTATGATGTGTCCTATATGACGATTTTTTCCTCTGTAACAAACATTTTGAAGAAAATTATATCTTCAAAAAACAGAAACTACATACCACTACCATTCCACTGAATATCATATATATGTATTTGATTATCACCAAACTCAAACAAATTGCGTTTAATTTCTGCCATAAATTTTAATCTTTTTTATTTTTCCTTCGAAATTTTGATTTTGACTTCGAATTATACCCCGAATTTTGAACATTTTTGAAAACAAATTGCATATCCCTATACTTTGACATGTTCTTTCTTCAAATCAAATTATAAAACTCGCGTTATTAAAAGTGCAAAAATCTGTTTTTTGCTTAAAAACCTATCCTAATTACCTATTGTGCACCGAATTGGTTGCAACTTGGTATTTTGTGCCTCCAGAGGCTAAAAAACATTTGTACGTACATTTTTTTTATGTAGGTTTACGTTTTGTTATAGCAGAAATTTGGTATTTAGTCCTCTCTTGGGCTACAAAACTTTCTCCCAGAAATTTGTCAGCACAGGTCCACGTTTTATATAGCCCCATAGAAAGATACCTCACGATTTTCGGTATTTTGAAGGTTTTGGTTTGGTATTTAGTCTTCTACGGGGCTATAAAACCTTTTCCCAGAAATTTCGGCCACGTTTTGATGTACCCCTATAAATTTAATCCAGAACTTTGTTGGTATCGGTTCACGTTTGATATTCCCCCATAGAACAGTACATCCAGAATTTCGGCATTTCTAAGGTTTTAGCTTTATTATTACACAGAACTGGCTGAAATTTTCTGTATTTTGTAGGTTTTAGCCTAATTATCACACCGAAGTGACTGAAAATTGATATTATGTCTTGTGTGGGCCCAGCAAAAAACCTGTAAGGATAGGATCAAAGTCCCCGTCCGACTATATGGTACCCTACACCACTGTGAATATATAGAATATATATGGGAACTATATTCAAATCTAGACCGATTACAGTATGTTGAAATGACTTCAACAAATAGTTTAAATTAGTCAATTAAGAAATAAAACAATAAATTTCCCTATTTTTATTGAATTGAAAACTTGAACTACTGCTTTAAATCTAACTGAATTTAGCTTATGCGATCTTGTAACCTTGTTTTCTAATAAAACTGCCCTCAATTATCAAGGCTACCATTTCTTAGATTTAATTCCATTCGTTTCTCTTATTGCAAACAGAAGAAAATGCATGCAGCATTACATTGCAACTTCACTTGTATCAGAACAATAAACACGACAAGAAGTTGCATCAATAAAGTTTCCCGCATTTTGTACACATAAATAAGAAAACAAATTCTTTTTCATTCTTCCGCTAAACCGCTTTGCACTTGAGAGAGTTGCCACCGCCAATCCGCAGACAAATCTACAGTCCACTTCTGGCTAACAGCCGCAAATGTGGTCTTTAAGGGGTCGATTATGCATTGCCACTAAACTTGAGTTGCGTTGTCAATTGTCAGCACAACTGGTATGAAATGTTGTATTATTAATATCAACCCAACTGGGTTGTCGATAAACGTGTTACCTATCACTGTTTTTCAAACTTGTGAACTCTATATTAATCCAAAAGGCACAATTCGCAAACAAAAAAACTATTTTAAAAATATAAGTTCAGTGAAATTATTTTTTGATGAAGAAAATCTACAGGACATGACATCTATTTGAAGAAATTTGAGGGACAAGTCGAATCCTTTGAAATTGCCATCTGCACTGTAAGTTGAAGCTCATGTTGGAAAGATCTGTATAATCAGTAATTTATTTTATGTTTAAGGGGTATTTTCGTTTGAAAAGGATGCCGTAGTTTACATTGCGGAAACGTTAAAGGATGACTTCAAAGTAAGTTACAGATCAACAACAATACCCCCACTTTTAAAAGTGTGCGCTGCGTTGAGATTTTTTGCAGAGGGAAGTTTAAAAAAGTCCCATGACAACGATTACAACAATTGCATGGCTCAATCTATATTGTCGAACGTATTGAAGGAAGTTGTTCCCTTGATAGAGGACAAATTGTGCCAAAAATGGATCGTTTCGAAATTGTCGGAGAAGGAAGAAAGACAAAACAAAAATCATATTTATTCAAAAACGAAATTCCCTGGTGTTGTCGGCTGTATAGAGGGTACCAATCAGAGGTCCGCAAAATGCATATAAAAGGCACACTCTATTGCCTTTTCCCAAAAGCGAATAGTGCTGTGCCTTGCATATAAAAAATATGAATGTGCAAAAAACAGATTCACCCCAAAAAATGATTCACTGCTTTAGTGCATGCTTGCTTGCTTTTACATTTGTAGTCACACGATTCGCAAATGCAGTATGCACAATACTGCATACCACCACACAGTATCGTACCATCTTCTGTTTGAATAAATGAATACATTTGCCAAATTTCGCTTTTTCTTTGAGTTTCTTTAATAATAGGATAAACTAAACTAGTAATTGTTTTTATTTTCTCAACATTAATTTTTTTATGTTTATTAACATGTAAATTTGACCAGAAATATCTACTGCTTTTTGTAATGCAACGTGCTTTTTCGAAGGCAGCGTGCAAAAAAAGGCAACGAGCTCTTGCAGTGTGTAGTGTGTGTGCAATTGGCACACACTCATGAAAGTAAAGGCAAAGCAAGCAATAGCACTAAACAGAGATGGCAATAGCAAGCAATGAAAAAAGCCCGAAATCGCGAATATGCATTAAAAGCGAGTGGCATTTTGCGGACCTCTGGTACCAATGTGCACATATTGGATTTGCACTCAATTTATAAATTAATATTTCAAATTGTTGTTTTATTGATACACAAAACACTGTGAACACAAATTTTGGGGGAGAGATAATTTCTTTTGGAGATGAAAGCCCTTGTTGATTATATTAAGAATCCCAAAGGACAGATCCGCCGTGAGTCGAACTTGATGATGAAGTTTTTGCTAGAGCCGCTATAAAAGTACCACAAACTGACGTTTTTCAGCTTCGAAATGTTCTGCAAAAATATCGCTCAGAAAATTTTAGGTACGGCTCTCATTGACAACTAATCGATTTTGTCCCGTTTTCATAGTCATTTTTGACATTTACCCCTGTTTGCTCAGAAAAAAAAACTGTGTTTTGTGTTTTTGTACGTTCTGTAACGAACATACAAAAAACAAAATATAGTCCTTTTCTAAAAAAACAAGTAAAAAAGTATCAGTCGGCTTTGCCGACAGAGATATACCCTCAGCCTGTGTATATTGAAACAATTTTTTCCAAAAAAGCATGTATTTAGGGAGTTTTAAAAATTTTGGGCGTTTTAACTTACAAAAATGTTGATTAGGATAAAATATCAAAAGTTTTGCGGAGGAGATACTAAAAAGAATGGATCTCCAGACACTACATATGGTACCATAGGGGTTTTTTAGAACTTCAGGGATGTTTGCTCAAGAAGTATGGACTTGCCCCTGAAACAACTTTTACCATCCCAATTGAGGCAGCGAATGCAAGTTGCTTCAACAAAAATCAAAGTGATTCGAAAGCAGGTCTTAAAGTGAACATGTATCCGAAATTTTGTGTGGGAGGTACCGGATGGAGTGGACAAATATAGTCCATATTTGAACCTGATCTATATTTGGTAGATATATGAGGATGTGTAAAGTATGGACCAATTCGGCCACTCTCTACAAGAGTTATCGTACGCACAATTTTTTCGAACATTTTTGAACTTTTGTGGGGGAGGTACCTGAAGGAGTGGACCGATATGGCTTATCTTCGAACTTAAACTATGTTTGGACAAAATATTACTAAGGCCAAACTTTGGACCGAATCGGCAGACCTGTTCGAGAGTTATTTTGCCCTCCATCCTCCTCACACGGTGTCATAGGGGTTTTTTTGCAACTTTCAGGCTATTTTCTCAGGAAGTATGGACTTGCCCCTGATGAAACTTATACCGTCGTATTGAGGGCAGTGAATACAAGTTGCTAAAGCAAAAATCAAAGTGATTCGAGAGATGTTCCTAAACTGAACTTTTCCAAAATTTTGTGTGGGAGGTACCCGACGGAGTGGACCGATTGAGTCCATATTAAAACCTGATCTAAGTCTGGTACACGCTCCACGATGGGCAAAGTATGGACCAAATCGGTTACTCCCTTCAAGAGTTATCGTGCGTACAAATTTTCCGAACATTTTCGAACTTTTGTGGGGGAGGTACCGGAAGGAGTGGACCGATATAGCTCATCTTCGAACTTAAACTAAGTTTGGGCAAAATATTACGAAAACCAAAATTTGAACCGAATCGGTTCATCCGTTCGAGAGTTATCGTGCGCTCCAGCCAGACAGACAGACAGACGGACGGACATTGCTCAATCGACTCCAAATTGTCTGAAACACATTTCGTCCAAACAAACTTGGGGTCTAAAACCATTATTTCGATGAGGCACATTTTGCCCGTATGAAAGTGTATATACCCTCGTTAGCATAAATGCTGAGGGTATAAATAGGGTAAATGCACAAAACGACCACGAAATCGCGACAAAATCGATTAGTTGTCAATGAGAGACGTACCTAAAATTTTCTGAGCGAGATTTTTGCAGAACATTTTGAAGCTGAAAAACGTCATCATGTGGTACTTTTATAGCGGCTCTTAAAATAAAGGACGAAAAGGACATTGAAGGAAGCGAGTTAGAAGGTCGAAGTGTTCTACGAAAATAAACCTCATTCGATTTAACTGCAGATATATCATCTCAAAAATAAGCTAAAATAACAGTTAGCAAAGATATAACGCTAATTTCAGATGCCTTACAGGGTTTCTAGCAAAAACTTCATCACGCCATAACGCGGAAGTTCGACTCACGGCAGATCTGTCATTCGGGGTTCTTAATATACTCACCAAGGCCTTTGTTTCCCAGTAGAAATTTTCTGTGCCCAGACTTTCACCTCCAATTTGTTGAACAGTGTAATCAACAATTGCTATGAAATTAATTTTTCCTTTTAATTTTACTTCTTGTTTCTTCGAAAATATTCACTGTAACTGAAAATAACTGGTTGCTGAAAAATAGCCTGTTCGTTAACTGAGATTCGCAACTTCAGTTGAAGGTTGCCATACATAAAGTAATTTTGATAACTGACAACTTCACTCAACGATAATTGCTATCGATAAATATTTAAATATAAATATTTAAACTTTTCATTCATAATTTTGCTTTTTAATTTTACCGATTTTTGTCGGTAACTCAAAAAATTACTTAGAGAATCTAAAAAATCTAAATCTTAAAAATAAGCTGCTAATCCCGACGCTTTAAATTTTTTAAACATTTCTAGGTACAAAATCATTGGAATACAATAGACAGTTCCAAGGGACTTTCTCACTAATCGGAGGCCTAATAAATTAATTCCTTTAGAGGAAAGGACCAACATCGACTTTTAAGGGAACTAGGCTATTCAACACTAGGTTTAAAATACTGTGGCTTTTCATAGTCATCCATCGATGATTGAAGGGTAGAAAATTATTCTAAAGATTCAAAGAATTAATTCCATATTGACTGTATAACTGAGTCAACAGTTGCTAGCCAGAAAGACGAGAGGTGGACCGAAAAATTTGGAAAACTTAATTTTTCTTATTATACACCAATTGCTATTGCTAAGAACGAAAACGTCAATGAAATAAATAAATATCTAATGCTCAAATAGGAAAAAATGTAAGATGTCCGGATTACCGAGTCTACAATGCAAAAAAATTCTAGTGTCTGGACTACCGCGTTGTCCGAATTATGGAGACTATACTGTATATCCAAATCTGAACAGATTCTTTCCAAAATAAATACGGTTCGTCCTATGGGCATAAAACGTCTCTTCACCAGTTTTTATGCGAATCGAAAAATAAATGCGATTTGTACATTGTTTACAAAAAGACATGGACATACAGACGGAAAGACAGACGGAAATCGACTCAGAACGTGAATCTATGAAAATCATCAAAAGGAACTATGCACAAAGACATAATACGCCTTTACACAGTGTGGTGTAGGGTATAATAAAGGAAACCAAAAACCACTATTTGAAAGTGTTCGATTTCACATAGAATTTCTCATATACATATGTATGTACATATTTTAATTTATAGACGACCTTGGTTGAAATATTTTCTTCCCCTTCCCCATACACTTCAATGAACTTCCATGAAAGATATAAAACATTACATATAACACCAAACATTGTATTTTACACATGCATCTTTTATGTTATTCTTTCTTTAGAAATATCTTATTAACTTGATATAAAATAGAAGTCAATAAATAAAGAGAAAGAAAACGAAGAATTGCAATTTATTTAGAATTTGTACAATTTTCCTAATTGGAAATTATCGAAGTGTATCTATCCATTACAAAATACGGATACTGACAGTATAATACCAACAATGAACTTTTTTGTATTGCAAAATTTAAAATCCCTTTCTTCATTACACTAATTGGATGGATGGGCAAAAGTTGATATTGATTCGGATAACACATGTCAATGGTGCCGAAATATTTGCTCAGTTTTACCCACGGCCCGTGACAACGGGACAATAAAGTGTGCACACTAGGGTTATGCATTTTTTACAACATCGTATTCCTGTATCATATTTTGATGAGTTTTTACCTAAACTTATATAAAATCTTAATTATAAGGTGATTCGACAAAAAAGCTTCAGCGCAAAAAGCTTTTAAAACTTTTATTTTTCAGAATTTTGAAAAGGTGTTGAAGATATTTAACTGAATACAATGTATAGGGGCACATGATATAACCAAAATGATATAACCTTTTGTTTCTCACTAATTTTATCATCGTATTATAAAATATATATAATTTTATATTATATACAACTTTATTTCATATATCATAAAAATTAAAAGTGGTTTGTGCAGGTTATTTAACTAATTAATAGGCAAGAAAAAAGTGTTTGTCATTTCATAGTATATTTAATTTTTTTAATAAAATTTAATGAATATTATTTCAGGTATTACATAATAGGCAAAAGTTCATTCATTCTCACTGCAGGAAATCATTTTTGAGAAAAAAAGATCAAAAAGTCAGTAGGGTTATGAATTTTTTACAACATCGTATTCCTGTATCCTATTTTGATGAGTTTTTACCTAAACTTAAACTTTTGCAGAATTTTGAACAGTTTTTGAAGTCACTGTAAGCAGATATTTAACTGAAAACAATGTATACGGCACACGATGTACACAAAATGACATAACCGTTTGTATCTCACTAATTTTATCATCGTATTATAAAATATATATTATTTTATATAATATATATAACTTTATTTCATATATCATACAAATTAAAAGAGGTTTGTGCAGGACCTTTTCTATATTTAAATGGAATACTAGTTATTTTACTCATTAATAGAAAAGATGTCATTCATTGGTGCAACAGGAAATAAGTTTTTGAGAAAAATATTTTTTCATTTCATAGTATTTTATTTTATTTTTATTTTTATTTCAAAAATTCATTTGTAATACAAAGCCAAAAGGCCAATAAATGTATCAATTAACAACAAATAATATATCCTGAGTTTAATGTATTTACAATACTCATAATTATTACTAAAATTTAAATATATTTAATTACTTTTAATTCTTCAAAAATGAAAAAAAAACAAGTGCGGCTCCCCAGCCATAAAAATATGTATTTATATAAATACTATGATATAAGAATGTCCAATAAGCGGCAACACTCTATACAATTAGCAATAACTATCAGGCCTTTGAAAAAATTGAAGAACTTTCACGAAAAACATTGTTGCTATGAGAAAAAACACGTAGTTCAAGAGGAAGTACATTCCAACTTCTCGCACCTCGAACCAAATACGATCTTGCAAAAATATCTTTAACTATTCTGGGAATATAAATCTGAGGGTTCCTTAATGAATGTATAAAAGAAAATAACATCCTTAATGAATATGGAGAATTATGTTTGATAATATTATGGAACAAGATTAAGCAGCGATAGTTAATGAACATATCAAATGAACACCCTGGAAATCGCGTAACATCTGCTGTTATATGACTATCTCGTCGGAGATTATATACAAAGCGTGCGATTGTATTTACAATCCGATTTAGCTTATCGAAATGCGATCCTATAGTCCCAGAAAACATCTCAAGACCGTACAAAACTTGTGACATCAAAAGAGAATTTGCCAGTGTTTGTTTTACATGTTGAGTTAAGTACAAGTTCGTAGAGTAAATCCGACGTAAGGTAGCATATATTTTCCCAGTCAGTGCATCAATATGATTTTTAAAGGAAAGTTCGCAATCAATTATAACACCCAGACACCTGTGCTGTTCAACAAACTCGATTCTGGCTTGGTCTATAAATATATTTAATGATTGTGATAGTCGATTGTTTAATCGAAAATCTAAAGCCTTAGTTTTTGACGGATTAACTTTTAAAGAATTTCTGGTTGTCCAGCCAACAAAGCGATTAAGATACAGTGGCGGCCATATAATTAAGAACGACATCGTATTAAAAAGTATTTGACTTGCTACGTTCCAAATATTTGAATATTTATATGGAACAAAATTTGTTAATAAAGTACACGGTAAGCACTTTCAAATAAAGCCAAAACATGTTTTAATTCTCCCTCGTTTATACGAAAGAAACCACGATTTATTAAAATAGTCATAAATCGACCTGGCCACATAATTAAGAACGATATAAGTAAAGTTTACTTTAAGGTAATTTTCATACACAATATGTGAATATATCGTTATGTATTTTAGAAATCGGTTACTTTGATTCATTTTTAGTATCAAATGTCCTTCAGTGGTACATATTATTGAGTCTAAGTTTGATAATTAGGGCATACCTAACGTTTTCAAAAATTTGCCCATAATTTGACGAATTTATTTTATTTTTGGGATTTAAACCACAGTTTTGGCTTCCTCTCATTCCCTCGATGACGCTCTAAACGATACCCTGTGATTGTCGTTCCATAGTCGGCGCTTACTTACCCTTAAATTGGCTTTTATCCCACTTCTTTGAGTCCTTGACGAGGAAATTGTCTTGGAAATAGTTTCGTAAGAGCAATTTCCACCTTATAAAGCGGTAGGATTTTTGTCTGCAGGTAGTAGACAGGAAATGAAACAATGATATAACGTCTATACAAAAATTTGAAGAATTCCACACCGAATATAATATTAATTAACATAATGTTTTGAATGCTCGAATTCCACAATAATTTTGTGTATGTACATCAGACATTAGTTTATACAAAAATTGTATTTTCTTCCATAAAAATTATTGATTTGACTGGTTTTGATATTAATATGAGCTTCATTGATTAAAAAGTCTTACATAACTATGCCTATCACACCCACAAAGACATTGTGCAATGAAACCTTTCAAAATATTAAACCTTTCATTTTTGTTCGGTGTACCGTTAGGCCAATTTTTTGTACAAAACGAAATTATTTTTTTATTTCCTGTCTACTATCCGCAGACAACAATCCTGCCGATTTATAAGGTGGAAATGGCTCATACGAAACTATTTCCCAGACAATTTCCTCGTCAAGGACTCAAAGAAGTGGGATAAAAGCCAATTTAAGGGTAAGTAAGCGCCGACTATGGAACGACAATCACAGGGTATCGTTTAGAGCGTCATCGAGGGAATGTGAGAAAGCCAAAACTGTGGGTTTAGATCCCAAAAATAAAATAAATTCGTCAAATTATGGGCAAATTTTTGAAAACGTTAGGTATGCCCTAATTATCAAACTTAGACTCAATAATATGTACCACTGATGGACATTTGATACTAAAAATGAATCAAAGTAACCGATTTCTAAAATACATAACGATATATTCACATATTTTGTATGAAAATTACCTTAAAGTAAACTTTACTTATATCGTTCTTAATTATGTGGCCAGGTCGATTTATGACTATTTTAATAAATCGTGGTTTCTTTCGTATAAACGAGGGAGAATTAAAACATGTTTTGGCTTTATTTGAAAGTGCTTACCGTGTACTTTATTTACAAATTTTGTTCCATATAAATATTCAAATATTTGGAACGTAGCAAGTCAAATACTTTTTAATACGATGTCGTTCTTAATTATATGGCCGCCACTGTACATGTTTATGTCATTCTCAAGCGCTTTAGGGGATTCACGACAACCATTGAAAAGCATGAAAATGTCATCAGCAAATAAGTATGTTGAGCACCTTGAAGAGTTAGTGTGAAGCGGTAGATCGTTTACATATAAAATGAAAAGAAGTGGACCAAGGACAGAGCCTTGAGGTATACCTGAGAATAAGGGATATGTATTAGACATAACATCATTTAATATAACAAATTGACAACAATCTTTTAAATAAGAAAGAATTAGCCTACAGGCAGATTTGGAAACATCAAAGTAATATTTAAGTTTCCATACAAGTTGGTAATGGTCAATTGAACTAAATGCTTTTGACAAGTCTAATGATACCAGAACACTTAACTTATCATCATTTAAATTTTTCCGAATAGAATCAGTTAGGGTAAGAAGCAAGTGGGTGGTATTATACCCTTTGCGGAAAGCATATTGAGAATCGCTTATTTTATGTGAGCAAGCCTGTAGCATTTGTTTCTTAATAATAGATTCTACAACCTTTGACAATGCTGGTAAAATTGATATGGGTCTGAGATCACTTGGTTCGTGGACCGAACGACATTTTGGAATTGGCACCACTCGAGCAGTTTTCCAGCATAAAGGAAATGTAGATGTAGTTAATATGCTATTAACGAAGTCCAACATGACTTCAGAGATGTATGGAAACACTTTCTTAATAAATGTAATAGGAATCCCATCAACACCTACTGATTTGGACTTAACTCCACATAAAGCCTCTACAAGTTCCAATTCGTCTACACAACGAAAAGAGAAAGATGAATCTGAATCTGGAAAATCATTTATATTAAGAGACGAAGTATATATGCTCATAGAAGTACTGCAGAAAAAGTTATTTATGCTATCGACATCAATATCTATATTATCGTGATCATTTCCAACACATCCGGAACCTTTAAGTACTTTCCATAACCTACGAGAATCTAATCCACTAAAAAGTCTGGAATAGTGAAGTCTTCTTCCTCTGCGAATGGCCGATTTTGCTCTATTGCGATATTTACAATAGATACGCCAATTCTCATGCGATTGAACATTTTGGAAAGACGAAAAGGCTAAATCCCTTACAGATATAGCAAATCTAACATCCCTTGACATCATCCAGGGATCAACTGAATATTTAATCTTCTTCCTAACAACTGGAACAAATGAAAATAGAGAATTTAAAAGAGAACTAATGCAGGCACATTTAGCATCCACACCTACACTTCTAAAAACCAAATTAGGATCGAAGGAGGCAAGGAAGGACCATAAACCACTCCAGTCAATATTTTCGAGGTCTCTATATTCAATATAATCCGGAGAACTCCTAAATCTTAATGAAAGTGATCCAAAAATTAGGGCATGATCTGATATGGCCGGGCATTGAATTTGGCCAGTATAAACTATAATGGAAGAATCACTGGTTAAAATAAAGTCAATTAAGGATGTTGAACCGCTACCGATGTTAAAATGAGTAGGCCTAGAGTTATGGACAATTGTCAAATTTAAGCGGGTGCAAAGTCCACGAATCAGATTCGCTTTAGCAGGGTCAAACATATTGCTGTTAAAATCACCAAAAATTACAATGTTGTTGTATTCTGCAAGAATGTCACAATGGAGGCTTTCGAACAAATCAATATCACCTGAAGGCAAATAAATAACACCAAAATGGATGTTTATATGTCCAAACTGTAATTCTAAGAACAGTGATTCGCAATGTCGAACTGACGTTTTAAAAACAAACTTAAACTGAAGATTCTTAGATAGGTATATTCCAACACCACCACCTCTTGTAGTGTCTGGTGTCTGGCGATCACTACGTACGAAGTTGTAGCCCGGAATAGAAACCGCTGTGTCTAATATCTCAGGAACAAGCCAAGTTTCAGAAACAGCTAGGATATCAAAGGTATTATTTCCCACAAGGTTTCTTAGCTCATCCAGCTTAGTAATAGGCCGAATGCTTCGACAATTCAAGTGTCCAACATTTAAGTTATTGACATAAGGAGACAATAGATTTTTTAAGTAAGAGCGACCACTTACTATTGGACCAAGGTTTTCATTAGAAAGCATCAAAATAGATAAAAAGTGCAGAGGCGGGGAACCAAATAAAGAACAATAATTGCAATAGGCAAAGTAAATAAAAACTTAAATTCATCTCTAATATAAAAAAACTTTACTATCTTAACACAGCTAATCGCTTATTAAAAATAAAATGTGAGATCAAAAATTAAACATCGAATTTATAAAAGAATGGACAATAATGCTTTACCAAGATGTAGCTAATATTTATGTACACCTCAAGGAGGCTATATGAAAGAATTCAATAGGAAAATAACTACATCCAGGTTTACATGAAAAATATGCATGTAGGGAAAAGTGATAAAACTTCAATTAGAGTTTGTAGCCTGATCAGTAAGCAGCGATGAACATCCACTTGCATCTCGCACAAGTACAGAACCGTCTGGCATTATAATTCGAGCTTTGGTGCCATTATCACCGTTTAATATTCTATATTTTGCTATAATATTCTGTTTACGAAGCTTAGCACAAATAGAATTCAATTTGCTGGCAGCAGGAGAGAAGTGGTCGTTTAAATATAACCGACTGTTGATATCCCCAGCAACATCAGGTAAAACATCTCCAAGTTTTAGAGAACGATTTTTGAAATATTTTCGCATAATTTGGTCACGAAATTCCGCACAATTCAGCTTCACTAGAACATTCCTCTTTTTGTTAATATAGCAAACTAAACCAATATCACGGCGTGTTAGCTCCACATCAAAAATAGCAGCAATTGCAATAATCACACCCACTAAATCATCTAAGCCATCAGGCAGGCAGGCCACTAACGAGGAAATCTGAACGATTTAGCCTGTGATGCAAGGAATTATTTTCTAACCACAAGGCTTTATTTTCCTCCTCCAGGGTGGACACAGAGCTCTCAACCCTAACAACACGATCATTACACTTCGAAATATCTGCTTTGATTTCTGCTAGACATGACGTCATCTGGGTGTTCATGTTTTCTATAGCCACCTTGATATCACTCAATTCATCATGATGCTTAGCAGTAAAAACATCCAGTTTCTTGTTAAGTTTAACAAAATCACCCGTTGAATTATTACGACCAATGTTACAATCACAAGATTGGCATATAAACGCACTGTTCTTTATTGCCTTAAGTGCCGAAAGGTCTTTGTCAGATAGGTTGACACAAGCTCCATGAAAATAAATAGAGCAAATGTTGCATTTTATGGATCCTTGAGTTTTTGTCACAGATTTGTCACAAGATCCACAAATAAATGTTCTAGTAGATGGCATATTTAATGTCCACAGCAGCAACAACAGATAAATTCCAGAAACAGGTAACAGCAAAAACAGCAGTAGCAACAACAACAATTCGTATCCAGCGAAAGGAAAAACGGCAAATGATGTTATGTAATTGCCGTTTATCATAAATAAGAATAATCCTATTTAGGCCAAAAAATATTAAAAATTTCAGCTTATCCGAAATAAATATACTCTTAGCACGAGATTTCAATAGTAAACATTAGCAGACAATCGATATTTAAGAATAAACAATAAACTTGCGATCAGCTGCAGTCAAAACACGTTTACTCAGGCATAGGGTTGGAGAAAAAATGTCAAAAAGTCATAACCCTAGTGCACACTATTGTTATGAATTTTTTACAACATCGTATTCCTGTATCATATTTTGATGAGTTTTTACCTAAGCTGAGATAAAATCTTAATTCGATAAAAAAGCTATTTTTTCACATACATTTTTTATTTCATATGTCATATCAATTAATATTTAATTGGAATGAAAGTAAATTTTGTCATTAATAGACAAAAGGTCATTTATTCGTGCAAAAGCAAATAAGTTTTAACAAGTAAAAAAGTATCAGTCGGCTTTGCCGACAGAGATAAACCCTCAGCATGTGTGGTTTGTAATACTTTTTTCCCAAAAAAAAAACTTATGTATGTATTTAGGGGGGGGTTTCAAAATGTTGGGCGTATGAACCGACAAAAGTATGGATAGGATTAAAGCTCAAAAATTTGCGGGGATAACGATAGATAGATAATATCGCTGTAAACAGGTCCACTAGGAAAACCTTCGGTAAAAATGTCCAAAGGATCCTCGAACAGACCATTAACCATACAAAAATGTTGAACATTTGTGTGGGTGGTACTAAACTAAGTTTCGACAATATTTAGATATCAAGAGTTTGCACCAAATCTGTTGCTACGTCTATGAGAAATCGCGTTTACCATTTTAGGGAATATTTTCGATGTTTTGTGCGGGAGGTATAGGAAGGAGTGGACATACAATCACCACATTCGAATTTCATCTAATATTCGAAGAAATATTATAATATCCAAAGTTTGGACGAACACTGTATACGGTTTCAACTCTCTACAAATGGTGCCATAGAGGATTTTAGCAACTTTCAGGCTGTTTTCTCAAGAAGTATGAACTTGCCCCTGCAAAAACTTTTACTGTCGTAATTGAGGCAGCGAATACAAGTTGCTTCAACAACAAGTAAAAAAGTATCAGTCGGCTTTTCCGACAGAGATAGATATACCCTCAGCCTGTGTGGATTGAAATTTTTTCAAAATTTTGGGCGTATAAACAGACAAAAGTGTGAATAGGATGAAAGCTCAAAAATTTGCGGAGATATCGATAAATAGCCTACGAAAAACATAATATCGCTGTAAACAGGGCCACTAAGAAAACCTTCGGTAGGAGTGGACCTATAAGCAGCATCTTCGAATTTCAGCTAATATTCGAAGAAATATTACAATATCCAAAGTGTGGACGAACGCAGTATTCGGTTCGAGCTCTCCAGCCACTACATATGGTGCCATAGAGGGTTTTTGGAATTTTCAGCCTGTTTTATCAAGAAGTGTGGACTTGCCCCTAAAAAAACTTTTACTGCGGTAATTGAGGCAGCAAACGCAAGTTGCTTCAACAATAAAAAAAACCAAAGTGATTCGAGAGCAGGTCTTAAAGTGAATTCATCCAAAATTTCGTGTGGGAGATACCCGAAGGAGTGGACAAATATTGTCCAAATTCGAACCTGATCTACATATGTCTGGTAGATATATTTGGATGTGTAAAGTATGGACCAAATCGGTCACCCCGATCGAGAGTTATCGTGCGAACAATTTTTCCGAACATTTTTGAACTTTTGTCGGGGAGGTACCTGAAGGTGTGGACCGATATGGCTTATCTTCGAACTTAAACTAAGTTTGCACAAAATATTACGAAGGCCACCCAATCGGCAGATCCGTTTGAGAATTATCTTGCGCGCCAACCACCACACACGGTGTCATAGGGGTTTATTTTAACTTTCAGGCTATTTTCTCAGGAAGTATGGATTTGCCCCTGATGAAACTTATACCGTCGTATGAGGGGCGGCGAATACAGGTTGCTACAACAAAAATCAAAGCGATTCGAGAGCAGATCCTAAACTGAACTTTTCCGAAATTTTGTGTGGGAGGTACCCGAAGGAGTGGACCGATTGAGTCCTTATTGAAACCTCATCTAAGTCTGGTAGAAATTTCACGATGTGCAAAGTATGGACCAAATCGGTTACTTCCTTCAAGGGTTATCGTGCGCACAAATTTTCCGAACATTTCCGAACTTTTGTGGGGGAGGTACCGGAAGGAGTGGACCGATGTAACCCATCTTCGAACTTAAACTAAGTTTGGACAAAATAAGCCAAACCTAGGACCGAATCTGTTGATCCGTTCGAGAGTTATCGTGCGCTCCAGCCAGACAAACAATACGGACGGACATTGCTAAATCAACTCCAAATTGTCTGAAACACATTTCGTCCAAACATACTTGGGGTCTCGTTAGCATAAATGCTGAGGGTATAAAAATCAAAGTGATTCGAGAGCAGGTCTTAAAGTGAATTTATCCAAAATTTTGTGTGGGAGATACCCGAAGGAGTGGACAAATCGTCGGTGCCATGTTTAAGTGTTCCATACGCCATTTGCCCGTTTTGAGATAATCGCATTTTTTTTAAGCAAATATTTATATTTTTGACTTGAAATATTAATAATAGTATATAGAACTTATTTGCAAAAATTTAGAGGAATATAAAAGTTATAAAGTTATAGATATTTAAAAAAAAAGAATTTTTGTCGATTTGTTCCATATCCGCACTTATGACACAAATGTGAAATATTGTAAATCAATAAATTAAATACGAAATACGAAATTAAATCGAAAATTAACATTCTGATTTTTGAAATGTGTTTTAACACTTGTAAGTTTTTAAAATATTAATTTCATATCTCAAAAAGGTTTATACTTTCCCGTCGAGGCGTGGATATCTCAGATGAGGCACATTTTGGCAGTATGAAAGTGCATATACCTCGTTAGCATAAATGCTAAGGCTATAAAAATCATTAAAAAAAATTTTTTTAAAGTTGTTTGTGCGTGACCCTTTTTATACCCTTCATCCTAATATGGAGGGTATAATTAAATTTGTTATTCCGTTTGTAACACATCAAAGTATTAATCGGAGACCCTATAAAGTATATATATATATATATATATATATATTCTAGATCAGCGTAATATTCTAAGTAAATATAACCATGTCCGTCCGCCCGTCGCAATTGTTAAGATAGAGCTTTGTAATTTGGTATAGAAGTTTCTATTACTCCTAGGATGTTTGGTATTGCAAATGGGCTGTATCGGTCCACGTTTTGATATAGGTTTTAGCTTCATTATCACACCGAAATGCGGAAATTTGGTACTAAGTCTTTATTGGGGGTACAAAACTTTCCCCTCAGAATTTTGTTGGTATGGGTTCACGCCTTCATGTAGCCCCCATAGAATGATATATTCCGATTTGCGGTATTTTGAATGTTGTGGCCTCAATATTCCTTCGAAATGGCTCAGAAAATTTGTCGGTACAGGTCCACGACTTCATATAACCCCTTATAGAACGGTACCAACGGATTTTCGATATTTTCAAGTTTGTGGCCTCAATAATAATCCGTAGTAGCTGACATTTGGTATTTAGTTTTCGTTAGGGGTACGAAACTTTTCCCCAAAATTTGTTGGCACAGGTCCACGCCTTAATACAGCCACCATAGAACGGTACCACCCGATATTCGGTATTTTGAAGGTTGTGGCCTCAATATTCATCCGTAGTAGCTGAAATTTGGTATTTGGTTTTCGTTGTGGGTACGAAACTTTTCCCAAAAATTTGTTGGCACAGGTCCACGTCTTAATACAGCCCCCATAGAACGGTACCACCCGATTTTCGGTATTTTGAAGGTTTTAGCTTTATTATCACACCGAAATGGCTGAAACTTGGTACTTAGCCTTCGATTGGAATATGAAATGTCCCCTCTGAATTTTGTTGGTATGGGTCTACGCCTTCATATAGCCCCCAAAGCAGGGTACCTCCCGATTTGCGGTATTTTGAAGGTTGTGGCCTCAATATTCCTCCGAAATGGCTCAGAAAATTTGTCGGTACAGGTCCACGCCTTCATATAACCCCTTATAGAACGGTACCAACGGATTTTCGGTATTTTCAAGTTTGTGGCCTCAATAATAATCCGTAGTAGCTGACATTTGGTATTTAGTTTTCGTTAGGGGTACGAAACTTTTCCCCAAAATTTGTTGGCACAGGTCCACGCCTTAATACAGCCCCCATAGAACGGTACCACCCGATATTCGGTATTTTGAAGGTTGTGGCCTCAATATTCATCCGTAGTAGCTGAAATTTGGTATTTGGTTTTCGTTGTGGGTACGAAACTTTTCACAAAAATTTGTTGGCACAGGTCCACGCCTTAATACAGCCCCCATAGAACGGTACCACCCGATTTTCGGTATTTTGAAGGTTTTAGCTTTATTATCACACCGAAATGGCTGAAACTTGGTACTTAGCCTTCGATTGGAATATGAAATGTCCCCTCTGAATTTTGTTGGTATGGGTCTAC
The DNA here is from genome assembly GCF_047663935.1 of Musca autumnalis. Classification (NCBI taxonomy): domain Eukaryota; kingdom Metazoa; phylum Arthropoda; class Insecta; order Diptera; family Muscidae; genus Musca; species Musca autumnalis. The sequence goes on from NW_027411644.1 coordinate 267,704,772, forward strand.
GCCTTCATATAGCCGCCAAAGCAGGGTACCTCCCGATTTGCGGTATTTTGAAGGTTGTGGCCTCAATATTCCTCCGAAATTGCTGAAATTTGGTATTTAGTCTTCATTTTGTGTATAAAACTTTCGATATGAAATTTGTCGAGATAGGTTCACGCCTTCTTATAGCCCCATAGAACGGTACCTCCCGATTTTCGGTATTTTGAAGGTTGTGGCCACAACAACCTACCGAAATGGCTGAAATTTGGTATTTAGTCTGTGTTGGAAGTAAAACCCTTTCCGACCGAATTTTGTCGGTATATGTACCTCCCGATTTTCGTAATTGTGAAAGATGTGACGTCAATATCCCACCGAAATGACTGAAATTTTTTATTTAGTCTTTCATGGGGTTATAACATGTTCCAGAAAATAATTATCAGTAAAGGTCCACGTCTTCCTATACCCAACATAGGAGCGTACCTCTTGATTTACGGTATTTATTTAGATTTTAACCACATTATCTTACTGAAATATCGGAAATTTGGTATTTAGTCTTCTTTGAGTCTAAAAGCTTTACGCCAGAAATTTGTCGGTATAGATCGATGTTTTGATATAGCCCCCATAGAATGGTACCTCCGGAATTTCGGTGTTTTTAAGTTTTGCGACGTTCACGGTGTGTCTTAACCAAATTTAAATGGAAGGAGCTTACACCTGCGAAGTTTCTGCGGATTCTGAAACTGCAATGTTAATAGATGAGAAAAATCAAAAAACTAAAAAAAATCGCGGTCAAAATACACACTTTTAGGGGTTTTTTAGGTTTTCACGATTTTGCTTGAAAACCGCAAGTCTTATGGAAATGGGACTAGAAAAAATGTTGTAGCAGTAAAAATTCTCTACAAAATTTACCTCTATGATATTTTGGTAGGTTTTACCGTTTTTGAGATATGGAAGTTCAAATTGGGACAACGCACTGTCTGTATCGTCTCCTTAAAAAACAATATCATGCACGTGCGCCATAACTAACTTTAAATGAAAACCGCTATACCTAGGATTTTTTTTTGCGGATTCTGAAACAGCTATGTTTGTAGATGATAAAAATCCAAAAACAAGAAAAAATGGCTGGAGGGATTTTTAAATAAATCGCGGTCAAAGTTCACATTTTTAGGGTTTTCTTGGGTTTTCACGATTTTGCTTGAGAACGGTAAGCCCTATCGAAATGGGGCTAAAGAAAATATTGTAGCTGTAAAAATTCTCTAGAGGACTGACTATTATGATGTGTTCGTAGGTTTTACGATTTTTGAGATATTGAAGTTTAGGTCACATTTTTAGGTTGTTTTTGTTAGGTTTTCGCGATTTTGCTGAAATGGGACCAGCGAAAATCTTATAGCTGTGAAAATTCTCTACAAGATTAACTTTTGTAATTTTTTTCTAGGTTGTACCAATTTTGAGATATATAAGTTTAAGTTGGGAAATTGTAGTCATGGCATTGTTTTGTAAGGGGCGATACAGTCAATGCATTGTCCCAATTTGAACTTCTAAATCTCAAAAACGGTAAAACTTACGAAAATATCATGAAGGTCACTCTTGTACAGAATTTTCAATGCTACAACATTTTCTTTAGTCCCATTTCCATAAGAGTTGCGGTTTTCAACCAAAATAGTTAAAACATAAAAATCCCCTAAAAGTGTGAACTTTGACCGCGATTTATTTAAAAAGCCCTCCGGCGATTTTTTTTTAGTTTTTTGATTTTTCTCATCTATGAACATTGCAGATTCAGAATCCGCAAAAATTTCCCAGGTGTAAGCTCCTACCATTTAAATTTGACTAAGGCGCACCGTGCATTGTTTTACCAAAATTGCTAAAAATGCAACTGATGGTGGAGGGTATAACAAGTTCGGCCCGGCTGAACTTAAAGCCGTTCTTACTTGTTAATACTTAAATTTAATTAACATTATTTTAGTAATTAATGGGCAAAAGTTCGTTCATTCCAGCTACAGGAAATCGTTTTTGAGAAAAAAGTCATAACCCTAGTGCACACACGCACACAAGAAAGCATAGACCAATCATATTATGTTTTTATATGACAAATATCCTTTTTGTTTTAAGCGAATTTGCGTAACATTGAAGCAATGTATACCGAAGCAATGTAACTTTGTTCCTTTATATTAGAATTTGAATCGCCTTAGTTTCCGAAATTAAATTATCTGTGTAAATTTGTTTTCAGAAGTTGGACCTTTGTTGCAGTGACACTAATTCAATAATATTATGTATTCTAAGGATAACGGGTGTCAGATCTCAATTTAGTGCGTACTGAAATTTTTTCCTTTTTTATTCAATATATGTGTGTAAATGTGTATTGTATTGTATTCTAGTATTTCTGTTCTCGAACTAGACATTTCTTTAAATCGGTCGGAGTATTTTATATCACATTCATAAAATACGAGGATTGTACGATAAATTTTCGGCCTAATAACACTATGCAACACTGAAAATGCAAACAACTTCTAGTATGCATTTTTTTTGAAAGTACATATTTAGACTAAAAAACCCTAGTAGGGTTTTGTCCTGTCAGATCCAGTTCGGATTTTATGGCCTCATCTAACTAGGGTCTGTACTTTCCAAAAATCCTCAGTTCGAATTGTTTGCACAAGATCACCTTAAAAATGTTGCACAGTGTTATTTTAAGCTTTCGCTAATTTGCTTGGAAGCCGCATGTGCTATCGAAATGGGCCTAAAGAAAGTGTTGTAGCTGTGAAAATTCTCTAGAGGATTGACCATTATGATTTGTTCCCAGGTTTTACCATTTATGAGATATAGAAGTTCAGGGGCTCAATTCTGTTTCTATGAAAACTTTTATAAAGGAGATATTTGTCAAATGAAAAAAATTATAAAGCAAATACATACATATGTACATACATACATATGTATTTTTCATTTCAAATTTTCATAGAACAAGAGTCCAGCCCCTGGTCACATGTTTAGGGTTTTTTAGGTTTGCACGATTTGCTTGAAAACGGTACCATTGTACCATTTTTAGATATATAAATTTAAGTTGGGAAATTGCAGTCATGACATTGTTTTATAAAGGAACGATACAATCAGTGAATTGCCCCAATTTGAACTTCTATATCTCAAAATGGTAAAATGTACGAAATTATCATAAAGGCCATTTTTTGGATGTCTTATTTAGTTTTTTTATTGATTTTTCTCAAAAACGGCAAGACTCATCAGAAATCGACTAAAGTAAAAATTGTAGCCTTAAAATTGGCTACAAGAATAATCTGTATGACTATTCAATAGGAGTCATCATTCTTGAGATATCGTGATATAAGTATCAAGCTTAGTAAGAATATCATGAGGAAGATCGGCATGTGTTAGGTATTTCCATGAGATTTCAAACGATAACCACATTGCAGTAATCGGTTAAGTAGAACCGGGTCTAACCGGTTTAAATCTGGCCTCTCGGTTATGTTAGCCGTTTCACCTGAATATATTCGTATTTCCCTTATAAGTGCATATAAATGATGTGTTTTTAGCAGGGTTTCGGAGTCGGAGTCTAGCAAATTTTGCTGGAGTCGGAGACGAAGTCGTGAAAAAAGATCGACTCCGACTCCGGACAAGAATTTTTTTTATACATTTATCAAAAGTTTGTAAAATCAAAAATGTGGAAATCTGTTAAAGGACCATAATTTAAACACAATTTTTATACCCTCAGCATTTATGCTAACGAGGGTATATACACTTTCATACGGGCAAAATGTGCCTCATCGAAATAATGGTTTTAGACCCCAAGTATGTTTGGACGAAATGTGTTTCAGACAATTTGGAGTCGATTGAGCAATGTCCGTACGTCTGTCTGTCCGTCTGTCTGGCTGGCTGGAGCGCACGATAACTCTCGAACGGATAAACCGATTCGGTTTAAATTTTGGCTTTCGCATTATTTTACCCAAACTTAGTTTAAGTTCGAAGATGGGCTATATCGGTCCATTCCTTCCGGTACCTCCCCCACAAAAGTTCGAAAATGTTCGGAAAATTTATGCGCACGATAACTCTTGAAGGGAGCAACCGATTTGGTCCATACTTTGCCCATCGTGAAATGTGTTCCAGACTTAAATAAGGTTTCAATATGGACTCAATCGGCCTACTCCTTCGGGTACCTCCCACACAAAATTTCGGAAAAGTTCAGTTTAGGACCATCTCTCGAACCGCTTTGATTTTTATTTTAGCAACTTGTATTCACTGCCCTCCACACGAAAGTACAAGTTTCATCAGGGGCAAGTCCATACTTCCTGAGAAAATAGCCTGAAAGATGCAAAAAACACCTATGACACCGTGCGAGGTGGTTGGAGCGCAAGATAACTCTCGAACGGATCTGCCGATTCGGTCCAAAATTTGGCCTTAGTAAAATTTTGTCCAAATATAGTTTAAGTTTGAAGATAAGCCATATCGGCCCACTCCTTGAGGTACCTCTTTAGAAAAGTTCAAAAATGTTCGGAAAAATTGTTCGTACTGTAACTCTTGAAGGGAGTGGCCGAATTGGTCTAAACTTTACACATCCCAATATATATACCAGATAAAGATCAGGTTCAAATATGGACTATATTTGTCCACTCCATCCGGTAACTCCCACACAAAATTTCGGATAAGTTCACTTTAAGGCTTGATATCGAATCACTTTGATTTTTGTTGAAGCAACGTGCATTCGCTGTCTCAATTACGATGGTAAAAGTTTTTTTAGGGGCAAGTCCATACTTCTTGAGCAAATAGCCGGAAGAGTGTAAAAACCCCCTATGGTACCATATGTTGTGGCTGGAGATCCACTTCCATAACGGTCAATGTCGATCCATTCCTCTTAGTATCTCCTCCGCAAAACTTTTGATCTTTTATCCTAATCAGCATTTTTGTCGGTTCAAACGCCCAAAATTTTTAAAACCCCCAAAATACATACGCGTTTTGGGAAAAAATTGTTTCAATATACACAGGCTGAGGGTATATCTCTGTCGGCAAAGCCGACTGATACTTTTTTACTTGTTTATCTTTATGTTGTTACGAAATGCATAACGAAACATTTTGTGTCAATTGATTGTTTATAACACACTTTGGAATAATGGTTTCATATCCCACATATTCTTGGGGAAGATTTTCTGGAAGATTTACTGGTCCTCTCATCTTGTTTCTATTAGAAGTCATCAATATCTTCTGTGTAAGGACCTGTGGGACTTATTGAAAATACCTTGTGGTTTTATTTTAAAGAAATCGTACTGAAGACAACATGGATTTTTATAGAAGTGAACGCGGTGCGCCTAAATTAACTTCAAATGTATGGTTCTTACTCGTGGGAAGTTTTAGCGGATTCCGAAACTACAATGTTCGCAATTAAGAAAAATAAAAAAAAATCGGAAAAATGGAAACCGCAAGTCCTATCGAAATGGGACTGAAGAAAATTTTGAAGCTATTTATGATAATGGCATAGGTTTTACCGTTATTGAGATATAGAAGTTCAAATTGGGACAATGCATTGACTGTATCGTCTCCTTATAAAACAATGTCATGACTGCAATTTTCCCACTTAAACTTGTATATCTCAAAAATGGTAAAACCTATGAAGAAATCATAACGGTCAATCCTCTAGAGAATTTTCACAGCTAGAACATTTTCTTTAGCCCCATTTCGATAGGACTTGCGGTTTCCAAGCAAAATCGCGAAAAGCTAACCGCTATTTATTTTAAAATTCCTCCAGCGATTTTTCTTGTTTTTAGATTTTTCTCACCTATACATTGCTATTTCAAAATCCGCAAAAAAACTTCCCAGGTGTAAGCGGTTGTCACTTAAAGTTAGTTAAGGCGCACCATGTACGAACTTGTTTTAGGTAGCGGTAAAAGCTATGAAATTATGATAAAAGTCAATCTTGTAGAGAAAGTCAATCTTATAGCTTGAACATTTTTTTTAGTTCCATTTTGATAGGACTTGCGGTTTCCAAGCAAAATCGTGAAAACCTAAAAAACCCCTAAAAATGTCAACTTGAATCGCGATTTATTTTTTTTTTCTGTTTTTTTTTTTTTTTTGATTTTTCTCATCTATGAACATTGTAGTTTCAGAATCCGCAAAAACTTCCCAGGTGTAAGCAACTTCCATTTACCTTTCGATTTTCGGTATTTTAAAGGTTGTGGCCTCAGTATCCCACCGAAATGGCTGAAATTTGGTATTTGCTTTTCGTTGGGTGTTTAAAAGTTTCAACCTGAAATTTGTCGGTATAGGTCCTAATCTTCATATACGAAACTGCTGAGATTAGGTACTAAGTCTTCGTTGGGGGTATACAAGTTTCCAAATTAAATTTTTCGGTATTGCTGCACGTCTCCATGTAGCCCAGGTAGAACTGCCTCTCCAAATCTTTAGTATTTTCAAATTATTCAAACGGAATAACTGAAATTTTGTATTTGTTGCCTGTTTCCCTAAAACGATTCGAATACAAATTAGGTCGAACTATTATCTGTGTTTTTTGAAAGATATTTGATTCCTTTTTTCAATCAAACAAAATTTTTCTACATCAACAGGAGTTGGGGAGTAATTCGAACAAATTTGAATTCGAATCGTCTTAGAGAAACTGGCAATTAGTCTTTGCTAAAGGTACAATATTACAGGTACAAAACATCACTTGAAAAAAACCTGACAGTATAGGTTCACGTTTCTTTTTAGCCCCCATATAAGCGTAGCCACCATTTAAGGTTTTTTGAAGATTTTTGTCACATTTTTCTACCGAATTGGTCATTAATTGGATTTTTACGTTTCCCGAAAATAGAAGAAGGAAACTCGCAAACAAGCTGCCCATATATATCCGGATTAAAGTGTAGACGGTATTTCCCAATTTATTGTATTTCGAGGGTTTTTCGATGGCCCCCCATATGAGCTTTTTGGAAGGGATTATTATCAGTTGGGATATATTATTCCTGCAATAACAGGTGTGTTCTTATTCACTTCAATACAGTTCGTGGTGGAGGATATAAAAAGTTCGGTCCGGATAAATTTAACGCCGTTGTTACTTGTAGGTTGGTATATATTTTATTTTATAACAATTTTTTGAAATATTTACACGCTTTCACGTTGTTGGTAAAGTTGATACCGAAAATATGTGTACTTCCTTGTAAGTTATTTAATCAAACATTATTAATTTAATACTTGTTTCAGTTTAGTTTTTCGGAAAATTAATATTAACAATTTTAAAAATTTTTTGAAATACATATTTACACCCTTTTATGTTTTTGGTAAAGTTGATACCGAAAATGTTTGTACTTCCTTGTAAGTTATTTAATCAAACATTATTAATTTAATACTTGTTTCAGTTCAGTTTTTCGGAAAATTAATGTTAAGAATTTCATATTTAAAATGTATAATTATAATTAAAATTTACGTGCTTGTAAAGATTTTTACTATGCTGTTCGTTACGCAGTTGTTACATTTTGCTATGAAATATTTGTATTTCCTAGTAAGTTATTTAATCAAACATTATTTATTTAATAATTGTTTCAATTAAGTTTTTCGGAAAATTTCAACATTAATGTTAATAATTTCATATCTAAAATGTATAATTTTAATTAAAATTCAAGAGATCAAATATAAATTACATTTAACCAAATTAAGTTTTTCTAATAAATATTGAATAAGTAACATTGTAAGAGGAAGATAACTTTTAAAATTTATTGATTTAATTTACAGTTAATGCATTCTCAATAATAAAATGCCATAATTGAAATTGTATAAAATGTAAACGGTTTCGATGACATGTACATTAGGGTTATAATTTTTCTCGTGTAGAGCATGGAAAACTTTTCCCTTACCCTTAAAAAAGTTATCTCACTAATTGTATGAATCACGGCAGGAAATCGTTCTGAAATAAACTATTTTGTATTAAAATTGTATATAATATTCATGGTATAATAAAGTAGAGGTAGGCCAGGTATGAAAATCGATGAAAATACAACCCTGTAGCCATGACTTAAAACGTCAAATGACATGAAGCAATAATAAAGGTAGATGTATATGAATAGTTAGTGGGTTTTACAAAAACATATGAAATTTAGAACTTCACTGTTTATTTTAAAAGTACCAAATAGAGAAAAAAATAAAAATTTCTTCACTTACACTGTGCAACATTTTCAATATAGTTTTGTGCAACAACTTCTAATGTGGTTTTTATAAAAGTAGACAAAAACCACATTTGGGTTTTGTTTTGTTAGATCGGGTTTGGATTTGATGGCCCTATCTAAACTTGGTTAAATATTGACTTTTTAAAGCAACTCGGGGCTACATCATTGAAAACAATTCGAATTTTTCTATGACGTCCGCAGCAAACTTGTAGATAAGAAGAAGCATATCATATTTTTCAACGACAATTTGATAAATATATCGATAATGCATTGAAATTTCAAATATGAGAATAAACATCCTGTGTGAACATAGTTTGAAATATGTTTTCTAGAAACTGTGATATGAAATACCGCCTACACAACATGAAATAAGTGTTTTACAGTTTCAGAATGTTCTGAAGAATTGCTGAGGACATTATTTGGAAAATGTTTGGGAAAGGCTACTTGGTTCAACTCCCAATAGCTGGGCAGTTACTGACCATAATTCCAGAAATTATCTAATCTTTCCTATATTTTATCAATTTTGTTGCGCTATATGCGGTTTTTCGTAGTTCGTCTGTTTGACATATAAGTTCTACTAGCAAAATTCTTATTAGTTTCTGAGATAAAGTACGGATCAATTGAAAAAAGGGTCGTTTTAGCCCGGTATAGATGAGGCCATAAAATCCAAACCCGATCTAAAAACACGAAATCCAACTAGGGATTTGAAGTCTTAATATGTACTTTCAGAACATGCCCACTTGAAGTTGTTTGCATGTTCAGTGTTGCACAGTGTTATTCTTCAGAATATTATTGCTAGATAAGTGTTCCAAAAATAGCAAAAGTATCCAAAACTTAAGACAGCGAAAACAAAACGCCATTCTCTTATCTTCTACTTGAAAAGTTTAACTGATTTAACATCGTAATTATGTGTGTTCGTTTACTCAAATTTTTTACAAATTGTTACTGAATGTTGTTCGCTTACTCTATAGTACAATGCAAAAGACCTTAGCCGATTACAAGAAGTTACTGGACTTGTACAAATTTTTACAAAATATTGAGTAAACGAATAAAGTTCGATTAATTAAATTAATTAAAATCTCACAAATAATGGCCTTCGCCCCTAAAAAAGGCAAAAACTTAAAAATAAAAATTAAGCTGAGCCCGGCTGGGTTGTCGCCAACTAACAGACAATGTTGCTGACGTCTTAGCGTTCTGAACCACAATCCACTTAAAATCTTTCGATGTGAAGGACATATGTATATAGCCTACGATGGAAAGAAAGCCATTGGCTGTAATATGAATGTAATATTGAAAAATTGATTTCTGGAATAGAAGGGGAACAAATGAGTCGTCTTTGGAAATAAAAAGCTTCAATTTTAAATTCACAAATGCAAATTTGCAATCTTGAATGTATAAATAGGGGCTCCAAATGGCGAAAATTGTCTAGCAACAACAACATCTAATATGCTTGAGGAAGTAAGCCTAACCAGCTAAAGGCCTCGGTACATAAGCTGCTTCTGATAAAAGATAAAAGGGCAACCCTGTTCAAAATTTGCTCGGCCTTGTTTATTCTTTATACCCTCCACCATAGTATGGAGGGTATATTAAGTTTGTTTTTCCGTTTGTAACGCATTGATTACTTATTTGGGACCCTATAAAGTATATATATTCTTGATCAGGGTAAAATTCTGAGTCGATCTGTGCACGTCCGTCCGTCTGTGGTAATCACTCTAGCATCCACAAAAATGGAGATAGAACGCTCAACTTTTGGGAAAATGCGTCTTTTGTTTGCAGGCAGGTCAAGTTCTATGATGGGCTATATCGGTCCACGTTTTGGTAAAGCCCCCATATAACGGTACCCCCCAATTTACGGTATTTTGCCGTTTTTAGCTACATTTTCAGACCGATTTAGCTACAATTTGACATTTAGGGTTCTTAAGTGTCAATAAACTAATATAACAAAAGTTGTGGACATAGGTCCACGTTTTGGTATAGCCCCCATATAACGGTACCCCCCGATTTACGGTATTTTGACGTTTTTAGCTACATTTTCAGACCGATGTAGCTATAATTTGACATTAAGGGTTCTTAAGTGTCAATAAACTTATATAACAAAAGTTGTGGACATAGGTCCACGTTTTGGTATAGCCCCCATATAACGGTACCCCCCGATTTACGGTATTTTGACGTTTTTAGCTACATTTTCAGACCGATTTAGCTAGAATTTGACATTTAGGGCTCTTAAGTGTCATTAAACTTATATAACAAAACTTGTGGACATAGGTCCACGTTTTGGTATAGCCCCCATATAAGGGTACCCCCCGATTTACGGTATTTTGACGTTTTTAGCTACATTTTCAGACCGATTTATCTATAATGTGACATTTAGGGTTTTTAAGTGTCAATAAACTTATACAACAAAAGTTGTGGACATAGGTCCACGGTTTGGTATAGCCCCTATATAACGGTAACCCCGATTTACGGTATTTTGACATTTTCAGCTTCATTTTCAGACCGATTTAGCTATAAATTGACACTTAGGGTTCTTAAGTGCCAATAAACTTATATAACAAAACTAGTGGACATAGGTCCACGTTTTCGTATAGCCCCCATATAACGGTACCCCCCGATTTACGGTATTTTGACGTTTTTAGCTACATTTTCAGAGCGATTTATCTATAATGTGACATTTAGGGTTCTTAAGTGTCACTAAACTTATATAACAAAAGTTGTGGACATAGGTCCACGGTTTGGTATAGCCCCTATATAACGGTACCCCCGATTTACGGTATTTTGACGTTTTTAGCTACATTTTCAGACAGATTTAGCTATAATTTGCAATTTAGGGCTCTTAAGTGTCACTAAACTTATATAACAAAACTTGTGGACATAGGTCCACGTTTTGGTATAGCCCCCATATAACGATACCCCCGATTTACGGTATTTTGACGTTGTTAGCTACATTTTCAGACCGATTTAGTTATAAATTGTCATTTAGGGATCTTAAGTGTCAGTAAACTTATATAACAAAACTAGTGGACGTAGATCAATGTTTTGGAGTAGCCCCCATATAACGTTACCGCCCGATTTCAGGTATTTTGACGATTTAAGTCTCATTTCTAGACCGAATTAGCTATAATTTGATATATAGGGTTCTTAGTGACCAAAAACTTATATTCGAAATAATTATGAACGTATGTCCATGTTTTGGTATAGCCCATATAACGGTACCTCGGTATAACGGATTTCGGTAGCCCATATAACGGATTTTCAGTATTTTTAGAATCTTACCTACAAGTTTAAACCGAATTATCTGTAATTTGAACATTTGAAAATTGAAATTTTTAGTGGTTACAATACCTCTCCATCAAAAATTGTCAAGAAATTTCGATGCATTGATAAAGCTCCCATATAAAAGTACCTCCCGATTTTCAGTAATTTGATGATTTTAGCTACAATATTAAACCGAACTAGCAGTAATTTGACATTTGAAGTTCTTTGTGGTCACAACACCTCTCCATAAAAAATTGTCAACATAGCTCCCATATAACGGTACCTCCCAATTTTCAGTAATTGGCAATTTTAGCTACAATTTTTAACCGAACTAACTGTAATTTGACATTTGACAATTGTCAACATAGCCCCAATATAACGATACTTCCCGATTTTCGGTACTTTGAGGATTTTACTTAAAATGTTTAACCACGTAGGTCCATGTTTTGGTATAGCCCCAAAACAAACCTCCCGATTTTCCGTACCTTAGCTTTATTTTTTGGACGAACTTTCTGTAATTTGAAGTTTAAAAGCCAACAAAAATTCTGCAACAAAAATTGTTCATTTAAGTTCATATTTTCGTGTAGCCCACATACATCCGAACTAGCTGTTAATGACATATGAAGTTCCCACGTTATGTACCGATTTTCGGTATTTTGAGGATTCTAGCTACAATTTTTTACCGAATTAGGAGTTATTTGACATTAAAGACTCCCATCAAAAACTGTCAACATAGGTCCATGTTTTATAATAACCCCTATATAACGGTACCTCCCAATTTCTCGCCCACCAAAAATTGTCAACGTACATAGTTAGATATAGGCACCATAAGAAAGGGCCTCCCGAATGAAGCATTTTATGTACATTATCTGACATTTTAACGTACCCACTTAAAGTTGGGGACAGGAATGAAAACTAATTATTCCATTTTAGTTCAGAATATTTTATGGTGGAGGGTATGAAAAGTTCGGCCCGGCCGAACTTAACGCTTTTTTACATGTTATTTTTATTATGTCAGAAATGAAGCAGGAAAGCAAGGCAATCAGGCGAGTCAGCTTATGTACCCAGGCCTTAACGAAACGATCGTCGCATAGCGGTTGATGTGTGTGTAGGACTTCGCTAGATACCAATTTTTTAATGTAATCTCATTAGGTCATAAAGCTCGATTAATTAAATTAATTAAAAGAACACACCTATTGCTGGCATCCGATTTGCAGGTACGCGTACCGTATATACGGTGACATTTCGTTTACAATATTTGTAATTTTTCCGTTCCCGTACTTCTAGAACAAATTTCAATAAATGTCAATACTTGACAAATCGTTCATTCGAAAGTATTACTGCATATTGAAAATCAACAATTTTATTTAGCTACGCGAATAAAATGTCTTGTCCTTGTTTTCAATTTTAAGATATAGGGTTAAAGCAGTTTTTTGTTGGAACAATTCAATTCAACAACAGTAAAAAATTACAACCCTGCTTTTGACAGAATAGGCCATAACAAGAAAAAAATTGTAATCAGCTGTTAGCTGTGGCCTACCTTATACATTATTGTACCATGACCGAACCATTCCACAGAAGTCGTATACAAAATGTTCGCCAAATCGCTGGAATACTCTTATTAATTCTAAACTTTTGAAGTAAAGGTAGAGGTAGTTTTGGAAAATCATACTTATGGGTACGAAGAGCACTTAATGGAACTAAGTTTGGTACAATTTGGTATTGGACGAACGGATAGAGCTGGAATCCTAAGATTTGGAATTAATACTACTGTTATTATTTGCTATTAATGTCAGTGTAGGGTTGAGGTATGTGGCTGTCGAAATATGTGGTTTAAGAAATACGTACGTACATACCATAAATTTACGAAAAGTACTTAATCGTTCTAAAATTGGTATCGGATGTAGGAATTCTAAAAATTGTTCTTAGAATCACTTTTGGTGTGTGGGGTAAAAAAATGGAGATGAGACTGGAAATGCATAATATGAAAAGTACTAAATGGTACACAATTTGTATTTGTGAAGAGGAGTTAGCGGAAATTTTAAAATATTTGGCAACGGTTTCGGAAATTCGTACTTATCTTATTATATAAAGGAGCTTAGTGATGAGTGACTGACGGAAATATCATCGCCCAAATGAAACCGCTAAGGTAGAAAGTTGAAATTTATAAGATAAGGCTTGGTTTTTGGAAATTCGTTCCAAAAGGGTACGAAAAGTACTAAGAGGTACTAAATATGGTACCCATTGTATTAGGCAAACGGGAAGAGCTAGAATTCTGAAATTTGGAACGAGGGTCACTGATGGAGAGCTAGAGAGATATACCAAAGGGTTTTTGGAAATTCGACCTATAAGTGTACGAAAAGTACTAAAAGTTACTAAATTTGGTACCAATTTCATATTTTGAGCGGATATAGCTGCAAACTTCAAATTTTGTATATGAATCAAGGCTGGGAAGTGGTGTTGATATAAGGAATGATTCTGGAAGTTCGTACATACATATGTGTACCAGAGGTCCGCAAAATGCATATAAAAGGCACACTCTATTGCCTTTTCCCAAAAGCGAATAGTGCAGTGCCTTGCATATAAAAAATATGAATGTGCAAAAAGCAGATTCACCCCAAAAAATGATTCACTGGTTTGGTGCATGCTTGCTTGCTTTTACATTTGTGTTCACACGATTCGCAAATGCAGTATGCACAATACTGCATACCACCACACAGTATCGTACCATCTTCTGTTTGAATAAATGAATACATTTGCCAAATTTCGCTTTTTCTTTGAGTTTCTTTAATAATAGGATAAACTAAATTAATAATTGTTTTTATTGTCTCAACAATAATTTTTTTATGTTTATTAACATGTAAATTTGACCAGAAATATCTACTGCTTTTTGTAATGCATCGTGCTTTTTCGAAGGCAGCGTGCAAAAAAAAGGCAACGAGCTCTTGTAGTGTGTTGTGTGTATGCAATTGGCACGCACTCATGAAAGTAAAGGCAAAGCAAGCAATAGCATTAAACAGAGATGGCAATAGCAAGCAATGAAAAAAGCACGAAATCGCTAATATGCATTAAAAGCGAGTGGCATTTTGCGGACCTCTGATGTGTACGAGAAGTACTAAATGGTACTAACTTTAGTACAATTTGTATTTGGGTGAATGGATAGAGCTGAAAACAATAAATTTGGAATTAAGATTACTGATGGAGTGAAGGATTGAGGTAGTTTTGGAAATTCATACTTATGGGTCCGCAAATGACTAAATTTGGTACAATTTGGATTTGGGTGAACGGATAGAGCTACAATCCTGAAATTTGGAATTAAGTTTATTTTGGAGTGTATGATTAAGGTAATTTTGGAAATTCGTATTTAATGGGTACAAATGAGAAAGTACTAAGTGGTTCTTAATTTGGTACAATTTAGATTTGGGTGAACGGATAGGGCTGAAATTCTGAAATTCGTACTTATGGGTACGGAAAGTACTAAATGGTTCTAAATTTTGTACAATTTAAATTTAGGTGAAATTTTGAATTAAGATTACTATTGGGGTGTAGGATTGAGTAAGCTTTGGAAATTCGTACATATGGGTACGAAAAATACTGATTTTTTTATTTTTTAATTCAATTTATTTCCATTTTATAATGCCCAGTCTTTCAACCTTAGGGCTGTATACTACATTTGAATTTAAAATAACAAATTGCATGACTTAATGTAGTAGCTTAAAATTAATAAGGAAAGGGTGTTAAACTACTCCAATCAAAACAAAATACTATCACAATAAAGGGTAAGAAAATCATATAAATTTTGCATATCCTAACAGAAAACTTTTGATTTAAAATTCATGTATTACAACTACTCCAGGAAGGAGTGGGAGGGATGTTCAACTACTCCAAACAAAACTTAAAAAGTTTAAGAATTAATTGCAGTAAAATAAATAAGTTATATAAAAAAAAAGATCTTAAAAGTTTTTTGATTGAGTTGTGACTACTCCAGAACAATAACAATAACAAATTGCATGACTTAATATAGTAGCTTAAAATTAATAAGGAAAGGGTGTTAAACTATTCCAATCAAAACAAAATGCTATCATAATAAAGGGTAAAAAACATATAAATTTGCATCTCCTTACAGAAAACTTTTGATTTAAAATGCATGAATTAAAACTACTCCAGGAAGGAGTGGGAGGGATGTTCAACTACTCCAACCAAAACTTACAAAGTTTAAGAATTAATTGTAGTAAAATAAATAAATTATATAAAAAATCTTATTAAAAAAACCCTTTTTGATGGAGTTGCGACTACTCCAGAACAATATTCAAAATAAGAAAAGAAAACAGTTAATGGAATTTGAACTACTCCAATAAAAAATACGTTTTGATATATGTATGAATATATAAGATTATCATTGCAATGCAATTATGAGCAATAAAAGGGCAAAAAAACTTATATAATTGGGCAAAACTAAGAGTAATTTGAAATAAAATACTCTAACATCTTTTCATGAAATAACATTGATGAAAGATTAAAAGTTTTTAAGGGCTGTGGCAATACATTATAAACCCGAGCAACACGTACATGAAAAGATCGATCCAGAGAAGATAATAGCATTGGGATACGAATTTGACGATTTCGCAAAGACCTCATGAAATTAAACATTTTGAGAAAGTGAAGTGGAGTCTGCTTCTTAAAACATTTATAAAATAGGATGTACATCCGCAGTTTTTTGAAATCATGAAACTTGCAACCTAAGAAATCAACAGCGGGTGAAGTACCGCGCTGCCAACTTCTGATTGAATAGACGTACATTATTACTCTGTTAAAAGCTACTTGTAGTTTTTTAAGAACGTAACCAAAAGTTCCTGAAAAAACTTCAATACAGTACATAACTAACGGCATAATCAGGGCTTTAACGACATACTTGTTTGTATCAACCGATAGACTTAGCTCTGTGCTATACAGTTTCCTTAACATAAATTTCAATTTTGATACTAATGAATTGATGTGAGCCTCGAAAGTCAATCCATTATCCACAAAAACTCCAAGACATTTTATAGATTCAACGAACTCAATTTGCGTGTTGTTATATCTAACAACAATTTCAGACCTAGCAGCTATACCAAACGCCATAGCCTTGGTTTTATTAACATTAATTTAGGGACATCCAACTAGCCATACTTAAATTAGCATGATCAATAACACTATGCATGACATCAGGGAAATCGGCATCACACTTGAACAACAACTGAATGTCATCGGCGAAGGCAAAAGGAAGACAATTTTGGGATGAAATAGAAGCAAAGAAATCATTCAGGAACATAATGAACAATAAGGGCCCAAGAACGGACCATTGGGGCACACCACTGAAGACTGGCAACAAACCCGAATGATTTCCTCCAGCACAAACATATTGATATCTACCAGCGAGATACGATGCGATTAGGGAACACGACTCGAAGGAAAATCCAAAATGACGGCACAATTTAAATTCAAGCAAATGATGATCAAGTCTATCAAAAGCTTTCTCTAAATCAACAGAGAGAAAAACACATAAACCATGGTTACTCGTGACATGACGAATTTCGTCAGTAAGACCAACTGGAAGGGATGTGGTGTTTCTATCACGCCTAAAACCATATTTCGAATCATGGAGGAGAGAAGGAAAATATATATAATCCAAAATTTGCTTTTTAATTATGTGCTCCGCCATCTTAGAAAGATATGGGCCGAAAATCATTAACAGCATCAGACTTACGAATAGGGATTACTTTGGCTACTTTCCATAGTGAAGGGAACACAGATGTCATAATTATAGTATTAACTATGTGAAGAATATGATTACCAACTCCAGCAGTTCGAAACGAAAATTCACCAAAGCAGCTGAGAATAGGCGAAGCACTGCTGCTACCTCTCTGAAAAGAGGCAAATAATGAATTCAGTTTATCAACATCAACATCGATAACGTCCTTATTTTTACCAATACCATATGTATTTAAAAGGGACCATATTTCTTTAGGAGTTTTTCCATTGAACATCTTATGATGAAAAGAGGCTTTGATCCGCCTTATCACACGCTTCGCCTTATTGCGACTTCTGCAATATCTACGCCAGTTTGCTTCACTTGGACTATGTAGATATGCCCTCCAGGACAAATCTCTAAGCGAAAGCGAATATTTGATTTCAGGCAACTTGAACCAATCATCCTTACGACCATTCATACATCGCCTCCTGCGCACAGGAAAACAGTTATGCACCCCATATAAGTTCATGTACAAAACACTCAATTGCTGATCCACATCATTCGTATTATAAAGACCGGAAAAATCATAGTTTTGCAAAGCACTTTCCAATGTTTCGTTCGTTGCCGCAGAGTAGTCAGTGTACTCATAATACTGGGGAACAGCATTGAAAACAATGTCCAACGAGATAAATATAAATGAATGATGCGATATTCCTGGACACTGGAATTGGCAGGAAAAACGTACCAAATTAGGCATCGACATTAAAAAATAATCAATTAAAGAAGATGATTTATGGAAAAGATCGTAGTGAGTTGGTATAGAATAATGAACAACAGAAAGATTCATGTTGCGACATATTGATCTAACGCTAAACGATTTACGAAGATCGTATAGATTGTTATTGAAGTCTCCCATCAAAATAACATTCTCATACCTAACTACTAAGTCTGACAGATCTGCCTCTAAAGTACTGAAAGCATCATGAGGGAGGTAAACAGTACCAACTAGGAACTTATTATACCCTACACCACTATTTGGAAAGGGTATTATAAGTTTGTTTTGGGAAAAATTCATGTAACACCGCGAAATATTCGTCGGAGACCCCCAATGTGGTATACCAATCTTCATATCTCGCCGAGATAAAGCGATTTTGAGATGTGTGTTCGTCCGTCCGTCCGTCCGTCCGTGTGTCCGTCTGTCCATTATAAATTGTAATCAAACTCCAGGCTGCAATTATGAACCGATCGTCACGAAATTTGGTATGGAGGTCGGTTTCACATCAGAATAGATCGCTATTTTGATTGGTGATGATCGTGAAATATTTAACGGGTGAAATGGACCAAAACACTAATTTTTATCAGATTTTGTAGCTGCTCTGTAGGTCGCAATTTTGCACGAGGTAAGAGTTTAGGTTGAAGAAAATGCCTATAATTTTGCATGATTATCTGATACTATTTAACGGTTGACATAGATTATTACTTTTGTATGAAAAATATACAAATTTTATTTTTGGTCCATATTTTCGTTCCTGGAGGGCATATACCGGCAAAGGAGCCTACATATGGAAAAATAACTACTGATCTTCCCCCTGATGCAAATTGCAATAATGTGTCTGCTAGATAACGCACCTTCTGCCTGATATATAATGTGTTTTGTGTAGAGAACCACAATTTCCTCCCATGCTACAAATTGTCTCTATCATGACAGAAAAATTTTCAGTTCAGTTGTCTAATTGGATTTTTATACAAATATTGCAACATGGGGTCGCTTCGCCACCTATGTTATACCTCAGGATTTAGGGTAAAGGGGATACAAACAAAATATGACCAAAGATGTGTCTCATCGAAATATAGGTTTTAGACCCCAAGTTTATTTGGACGACAATTTAGAGTCTATTTAGCCCTGTCCGTTCATCTGTCTCTCTTAATGTCTAGCTGGCTGGTGCGCACGATAACTCTCGAATGGATCTACCGATTAGAACCAACTTTTATACTTCGTAATATTTTGCCAAAGCTTTGTTTAAGTTCGAATGTAGGCTACGTTGGTCCACACCTCCCCCAAAAAAGTTCAAAATTGTTTTCGAAAATTTGTGTGAACTATAACTGGCGAAGTGAGCAATCGATTTGCTCCAAACTTTCCATATATTATTATTCCTTCCAGATATAGATCAGATAAGACTATATCGGTCCTTAGGGTACCTCCTACACAAAATTCGGAAAAGGGAAATTTAAGAGTCCCTTTGAATCGTTATGAATTTTTTCAGCAGATTGTACTTGCGCCGCAAATCCACAAGTTAACTCTCAAGGGGATTTTCTGATTGGTCGAAACTTTACACATCGTATTATTTCATCCAGTCATGTGTCAGGTCGGAATATGGACTATATCTGTCCGTCCTTCGAGTACCTCCCACACAAAATTTGGGAAAAGTGCAGTTTGAAGACCCGTATCGGATTTATTTGATTATTATTTTCTTTTTGAAGAAGGTTCTTTTTACGTTCCGTATTCTGGTCCCTTTCCCGGGGTAAGTCATACTTCCTGAGATAATAGTTCAGAAGTTCCAAAAATCCCTGCCGGCACGATAGATCTTCAATAAACTCTCAATTTTCCCAATAATCAAATATACCAAATTGCGTGGTACATATCGACACCTCCAAATAATAGTATGCTATGTCTAAAAAGTGAGTTTTGCAGGAGAAGCTCTCAAAGTGTGGAATTTTTTTTGAACTTCAGTACAATGCTAAGTCAATATTTGTTCATAACTTCTGTTCGGATTGACCGATCATTACCAAAATTTGACAGAATTTAAGTTAAAGAACGTTCGACACCTCCAAATAATAGTTTGCTAATTCTGAACAGTGAGTTTTGCAGGACAAGCTCTAAATATTTGGAAATTACTTGGACCTTCAGTACTATGCTAAGTAAATATTTGTTCATAACTTCTGTTCGGATTGTCCAATTATTACCAAAATTTGACAGAATTTAAGTTAAAGGACGTTAAATATAAAAATGTAAAGAACTTGAAAACATGCTAAGTCGACTTAGCATACTATTGTTTGGAGGCGTCGATATGTATTTATTTTAGGTGTATTCCAAAGAGGAACCTGATACTCAAAGACAATTTGAAGATGTAGCAGGAGGGGCTAATCAATGTGAATTTTCCAATTTTCGAATATTATTTAGAAATGTATAATTTATATATTTTTCCACAAACATCCCAGTAAAGACAAGGGAGGCTTCTCTTATATCAATGGATTCATATTAAGTTATTGATAGTGTCCTAAGTTGCCACTTGTAGAGACTTTTTCATGGCTGAAATACTCAGCAAATATCGCCAACATTACTAAGGGGTATTTTGCCACCATTGACAATTTGATGGGAATCGAACCCGGACATTCAGCGTGCAAGGCGGTTGCACATAGCTAATTCCGACAGGTTGTGGTGTAGGGTATCACATGGTCGGCTCCGTCCTTTGCTTACTTGTTTCCATTGAAATTAACCTCAACAACAATAGCTTCAACAACACCTTCATTTACACTAGCAAAAACTACCACCAGAACGATCATTTCTGTAGCAAGAGTACCCCGGCATGTCAGCAATGTTGGTACAATTTCGATTTGGGGGAACGAATAGAGCTGGAATCCTGAAACTCGGAATTAAGATTACTGTTGGACTGTAGGATTGAGTTAGTCTTGGAAATTCGTACTTATAGAAATTTGGTATTATAGTCCTTGGTCACACTAGATGGTTTCATTGAAATAATTTCATGAAATCCATGGTTCCTTGGTCGATGTCCATACTAGAGTAAAATCATGAAGTTGCTGTAGTGGGGAAACCGATTTAAGAATCCCTAAAAGTTTCAATAAAACCACTCTAGTGTGACCTTCGACATAGCTGCTGTTGGTGTGTAGGGTTGAGATATGGGTGTGGTTGTGGACATACAGTGCTGCTCAAAACATTTGCAACTGGATTGACTACTTAACTTTTTATATAGTTGTGAGGTAATTTATGGATTTGAAATGCAAATATTTTTGTAGGTTGATTGTTTATTGACCCCTTTTTAAAGATTTAAAAAAGAATTGGCAATAATTGAACTTATTTTACAAAAATACACGAAACAAAGCTCGTACTCACTTTTGGTGATTTGATAATATATTGTGAGTTTAACCTTTTATTTATTATCTGGACATATTATAAAGGTATCCAGGTAACTAAATAAATTAATATATCCTTTTGAATCCTGTCTCTAAGGATAACTATTAAATACAAAAGTTTTATTAGATTTTTAATAGTGCAGAGTCCATTTTAGGGTCCCGGAACCTTTTATATGGATTCAGATCACTTAAGCTGATAGGGTCCGATAAGAACACAAACAATATTTCCAAAAAGTTGCTAGTTTTACGTGGTCATACATGCGTTTAGTGGCGGTATTATGCCAAAAATCCCTCTTATACGACATCTGTGGTTTGTACTTGGTGCGATTTCGACATATTATATGTCTGGTTAGTTTTTAAATCCAATAAATATCTCGACCTCATGCCTCTAGTACCATCTCTGTCCATAAAAGTACCTCCAGGTCAATATAAAACACCATATTCGTTTTGGGTCAACTTTTTTGTATAAGGGGACAAATTCGATTATCATTCGACTTGGTGATCAAGTACATTTTTTCAAGTCATATAACTCAAATATTGATTTAAGTCGACCAAAAATACTCGATTTTATAACTCCAAAATCAATTCCAAATATTTTTTGCAAAATTTATATGAAAAATTGAACTTATCCTGGAAATTACTGTTTTCGTAAAATTTGCCTATATTGGTACACCGGTATCTATGGTATGTATCAGAGGGTTTTGTATATATTTATCAATGTAAAGCCTTTATTTAACGTCTGTTGATGTCCTCTGAGGGATCTGCTTAAAAATTCGCATCATTATTTGATTATCCCCTGCAGTAGATCTAGTTGTACATTCACCTCCTTCCCATCTTATCGCAATTTTAGTACTTTTTACGCGGTATACAGGTTAATTTTAAATATTGTCATGTTCTTATCTTTATTTCTGGACTGCGTTGGATCCACAATTTTCAGAAATAAACATTTTTCATATCTTTGATTCAAATTTCGGACCATAACTTTTGTTTTTATTAAAAAAATAGAAATGTCTCGTTTTCGGCATACTTGTCTGTCAAAATTAAACATAGGCGACATAACATGTATTTCTCATGAAAGCTTTTTGCCCCCTTCTTCTGATTAAAAACCATCTTATGCCAAACAACACAAAAAACTCAACAAAAATTAGGTAATAAATATTCGAACCACGAAGTTGCATATGTTTTGAGCAGGCTAAAACACGTGATCGTCCGAATTTTCACACATTTCTGTAACATAAGTGTTAAGAACTGAATAATCATTTTAAAATCTTGAAAGTAGGGTCAATAAAGAATCAAATTGTAAAAATAAATATATTTCAAAACATAAAATGTCCTTAAAAATAGTCTAAATATGATATGGACATCTGAGTTGCAAATGTTTTGAGCAGCACTGTACGTACAATAAGTGTACGAAAATTACTAAATGGCACATAATTTGGTTCAAATTATTATTGTGTAGAGGGGTGAGCTGAAATTGTGAAATTCGTTATTAGTATAGCAGTTGACGTTTAGAGTGGAGATAGAGAGGAAGTTTTGGAAATTCGTACTTATGTAAACGAAAAATACTAAATCGCGGTTGGGATATACATAGTTTTGGATAAAAGGAAGTAATTTTTGAAAATTATTCATATTATAAGTACTAAATTTGGGACCAGTTTGGTGTTGTATGAGGGATTGTATTGGTGTTTAGATAAGGATTTTTTAAAATGCATACAAATTCTAAAATTAGGCTGAGGGCTGGCTGATTTATTGACAAATTCGAAATTTTCTAAATGGTAGTAAATTTTGAGGTTGGGTGTAGCCATCAATTATATAATTAGTGTGTGAAAAGTACAAAATTGCAATAAATTTGGTATTGGGCTAAGGAATAGAAGTGGAATTCTGATATATTAATTATTTGTCAGGTTCATTGTTAGAGGTGGTCGTACAATAAGTGTACTAGAAGTAATAAATAATACAAAATATTGAATCACTGGTATTTAGTGAATCGATAAATGAAATTTGTTATGAGGGTCGCGGTTGAGATTGGATCAAAATGTTTATTAAAATCCGCCTTTAAATGTATGAAGTTTTCTATATGTAATACCATTGGCATTGTGTGAATAAATAGAGCTAAAACTGTAACATTTGATCAAAGGTCTTGGATTTTTAAAATTGTACTGAATAATGTTCTACTGTGTTAACTCGAATTCGGTTTCTAAATAATGTACTGACATGAAAAAGGTCAAACGTACCTATTAAACAAAATTGTTTTTATTTTTATTTTTTGAAATTTTGCCTGTTAGGGCGAAGGATAATTTTTAATGATTTTTATTAATTTTCTCGTTTAGAGTTTAGCTTGATGATCGGAAAATTTTTTGTAAGTGAAAAAGGAAAGCCAAGGACTCGAATCCACACAGTCACCAAATTAGGTGACCTGGTTTCACTGTTAGTTGAGCAGCTCTTCAGGCGTATCGACTGTGGAATGGCTTCTCTGTCCTAGAACTATTCGTTTTTCAAATGCAAATGTGTTTTATACATTAAAGGATATTTGGCCTTTGAATTGTATTTCTTCATGACAAACGCTATTTTGCGCTGCCTTTGAAGTTATGAGTTGTGGCTTTGAACTTGCAAACAAATTTCCGATCATCAAGCTTAACTCTAAACGAGAAAATTAATAAAAATCATTAAAAATGATCTTCGCCCTAACAGGCCAAAATTAAAAAAAAAACAGGCTGAGCCCGGCTGGGATTTGAAAACATATCAAAAATGTTGTCACGGCGTGTTAGCGTTCTAAGCCAAAACTCATAACTTCAAAGGCAGCACAAAATAGCGTTTGTCATGAAGAAATACATTTCAACGGCCAAATATCCGTTAATGTATAAAAACACATTTGCATTTGAAAAACGAAAAGTTCTAGGACATAGGAGCCATTCCACAGTCGATACGTCTGAAGAGCTGCTCAACTAACAGCGAAACCAGGTCACGTAATTTGGTGACTGTGAGGGTTCGAGTCGGTGGCTTTCCTTTTTCACATGTAAAAAAATTTCCGATCATCAAGCTTAACTATAAACGAGAAAATTAATAAAAAATTATTTTTATTTTTGTTGTCTATTCTGAACGTTATAGTAAGTTCATTTGAAAAGGTAGATCTATGCGGCTAATGTTTTGCAAGAAGGATTTTACACCCTGAGAATAAAAAAGCCTTAAACAAAATGCCTTAAAAATTAACTGTTATAACATACTGTTATACATAAATGTTGTAACATTTTAGAATAAAGGTTTGCTACATTTTGATGTCACCAATTCCAAAATTCGGTTGGAAAATGTGGATAATATTTTCAAAATACCCATACCGTTGTAATAAAACATGGACTGGAATTTAAAATGTAGGCCGCTGTTGAAGTGTAGAGGTCTTTTTTTGAAATTGGAACAAAACGTGTACGAACAGTACTTGAAAGAAATTAAATATCAATTCAAATATAGTTAGTGAAAATAATATTCGGTTTTCAATTTTACCAGTAATAACACCTCAGTAATTTAGAAACCCTTGCCCAATAACCAAAAAAACCAAATAATGAAAAATATGTTGGCAAATCCTGTGGCATTTAAAAAAGTGTATAACATGGCATTTAAAAAATGTGTATATAACCATATAAACTAAAATAATAAATAAAAGTTTGTTAACCCTGTGTCCTATGAGTCAAAAATATTCGGGTTTTTAACTTTTTTTTTTTAAATATTTTGTTATATAACAGGTTATTATCGATCTTTTTAACAATATTAATATACAATTCAATAAATGCGAATAGAGCTTTTGTCCCTGTGTGCAAAAATAATACATTTTATATCAAATTATTATAATTAGGCGCCAAGGAAAAACCTGTTATATTTCATTATAAAAACGCCAGACATTAACAGAAATTTTGCTTGTTTTGAATATTTAGTCGTATATAGTTGAAACACATGCAAAAGTCACGAAAATATAGGAATAATAGATTTCATGAAACAAATAACCCAGCCAAATCCAATGTCTGGAAGAGAAGATAGTGGAATCGTGTGTAAAATTATTGCTAACCCGCCCCTAATTTTCTTGAAAGTGGTCAACGAGCCTTAAATGAGTTTATGATGAAAGAATCAACACTTACCTGCTAAAAAAATCGTAAGGTGGAACGCTTCTCATAGCCTTGTGAAATGGAGATAGTTTTGAATGCCTAAGAAGGAAAATCATCATACCACCATGTTTCCTACCATTCTGTGTACTCCATCACAAAACGTAAAAACGATCTTCTAGGAGACATGTATTTGCAATGACTTATGATGTGTTACAAGCCTATGAGAAGCTTTTTAACTTATGATTTTTTTGGAATGTAAATGTTGATTCATTCTTCTTAAACTCATTTAAGACTCGTTGACAAATTTCAGGAAAAATAAAGCAATTTAGCAGTAATTTTTCACAAGATTCCACTATCTTCCCACCCAATCATTGCTTTTGGCTAAATTATTAGTTTCATGAAATCTGTTATTACTATGTTTTTGTGACTTTTGCACATGTTTTCAACTACATATATTCGACTAAATATTCAAAAATAAGCAAAATTTAATTTTTCATTCATTAATTTACAATACAAACGCCTTATCTCAACCCTAAACACCAACAGTAACAACTACAACCATTTTATCATTTCATCCTAATGTCAACTTTGGACACCAATTCCATTTCACCCAATTCCATATGTTAACTTTTTTCGTAAATATTGCCAAAATCAACATAATCAATAATCAACCGTGCTTTTAATACAAAATTTTAAGATGTTAGCTCTATATGTTCATATATGTAAAACCAATTGGTTCAAAATTTAGTACTTTTCGTACTCGTTTTGTTCGAACCAGGCGTTTTTGTTATAAGGAATAATACTTTTCCCCTAAAACTCCTCAATTGGGAGTATCCTAAAAATTATAGTTTAACTTCATATGAAGTTTTATACAGATTTAAAGCTTTACAGGTATCTTGCCATTTGTGAGGATACCTGTAACGTTTTGGATATTTTGAATACCTTTACATTAAACCGATGCTCTGTTGATCTACTTCTTGTAATGGTAATGCATGTTATTGTTGTTGTTTTAACATGTTGTGTGCAACCATTCGTCATTCCCTGTTAGATTGTGTCTGTGTAACGGTGTTGGAGGGGAATGGTGAACTCATCATTTGACATGACCTGCACCTGCGGCTTAGACTATTGTTGATTAACCACATTCAGTTTAAGAAAGGGTTGTGAATGTTTGTGTTTGTACTGGTGTTTGGTATTGTAGCTGCTTCTGCTGCATATTGGTCTCTGGTAATTTGTTTGCGTTGTTCAGACGTTGTTCAATTGTTTACTCATTGTCAATACACATATTTTGAGAATTTTGTTGCTTTATTGCTGGCTTTTGTTGGAATAAAAGTAATACATTTTTAGTTCCTGACATAAAGCCTAGACAACAAAACCTTCAAGTATTCCAGTCGTGCAATTTTGAATTTTTATACCCTCAGAATTTATGCTAACGAGGGTATATACACTTTCATACGGGCAAAATGTGCCTCATCGAAAAAATGGTTTTAAACCACAAGTATGTTTGGACGAAATCCGTTTCAGACAATTTGGAGTCGATTTAGCAATGTCCGTTCGTCTGTCTGTCTCGATGGTGCACACGATAACTCTCGAACGGATGAACCCATTTCGTCCAAAATTTGGCTTTCGTATTATTTTGTTAGTTTAAGTTCGAAGATGGGTTATTTTGGTCCAATCTTTTAGGTACCTTCCCCACAAAAGTTCGGAAACGTTCGGAAAATTTGTGCGCACTATAACTTTTGAAGGGAGTAACCGATTTGGTCCATACTTTACATCGTGAAATTTCTACCAGACTTAGATGAGGCTGTAGTATGGACTCAATCGGTCCACTACTTCGAGTACCTCCCACAAAAAAAAAAGTTTAGTTTAGGACCTGTTCTCGAATCTCTTCGATTTTTGTTGTAGCAACTTGTATTCGCTGCCCCGCTTGCAACGGTACATGTCTCATTAGGGGCAAGTCCATACTTACTGAGAAAATAGCCTGAAAGATGAAAAATCCTCTATGACACCGTGTGTAGTGGTTGGAGCTCAAGCAAACTCTCGAACGGATCAACCGATTTGGTCCAAAATTTGGCCTTCGTAATATTTTGTCCAAACATAGTTTAAGTTCGAACATAAGCCATATCGGAAAAATTGTTCACACGATAACTCCTGAAGGGAGTGACCAATTTGGTCCATACTTTACACATCCTAATATATCTACCAGATATAGACCAGGTTCGTATATGGACTCCACTCCTTCGAGTATCTATCACACAAAATAAGATAAGTTCACTTTAAGACCTGCTCTCGAATCACTTTGATTTTATTGAAGCAACTTGCATTGACTGACTCCCTTTACAATACACACTGGTCCGAAATCCAATTTTTCTGGCCAAAATTATTTGTACGTTCCTTTTTAAAAATACTTAGTTTTATTTATAATTACTGTCACAAAATATTAATACAGAATTATTTTCACCCTGAATTTCCAAAAAACCGTTAAAATATATTAAACAGGGTGATCCCATTGTATGAGGTCTAAACTAAAACTTTGACCTATGTTCATCATATTTGGTGCGAAGGGTTCATATCTTTTAAGAAATCAAAATGCAAAATTACAGCTAAATCGGCTTAAAAATATGGCTAAATATGGCAAATTACCTTAAATTGGGGGTACCCTTATATGGGGGCTACACCCCAACGTGGACCTATGTCGACAATTTTCGGTTGAAATATTCTCTGGACTCTCGAAATAAAAATACCAAGTTTTCAGGAAAATTGGTTCAAAATTGTGTTTCTTAGAATTAATTTTGTACCAGCCGAATATAAAATATTTCGAAATTTGATGTAGCCTGAAAAAATTGTGCATCATTTATCGCAACGAATCGCACCTTTAAATGATTTTTTTATTAAAGTATACACATCAAAGTATTTTTGATTTTTTTCTAACATCGACCACTAGCGATCAAAATTATTTCGGTACATAACAATTTTACCATTGAAACAAAATGTAAAAATTTAAGAGTGTTCCAGAAATATGTTGATAGCCTTGTTCTTAGACCGAATTTTTCTGTTCTTTTTGGAAAATGATTTTATTTACATTCTTCTTTCTTCTCCATATTTGAGTTTAACATTTACACTTTTACTTATTGCGATTTTATAACCCACAAATTATCACAAAATACTGCGCACTCAACTCGATTTATAACACACTAAACAAATCTCTACTTTGACTCCTTCTCGTCTAACGTTAAATGCAAATTTAGAATAAACAATCATTGTTTTTGTTGTTTTGGAGTGTTTACTTCAATATTGCGAAGAAAAAAACTCAAAAGAAGAATGTCAAAAAATTGACTTTTGGCCAAAGAATTCGCATTTGCGACCAATGTGTGATGGTACAAATTTTTTCAGGGGCAAGTAAATACTTCCCGAGAAAATAGCCCGAAAGTTGTAAAAATCCCTGGAGTGGCTGGAGTGTACTATTTCACTCGAACTCGTCAACCGATTTGTTCGAAATTTAGCCTTCGTCATATTTTGGCCAAACTTAGTTTCATTTCAAAGATGGGAAATACCGGTCCACAAGTTCCAGTACTTCCCCCCCAATTTGGTCCAAACTTTGGATCTTTTAATATTTGTCCAAATTTAATATAACTTCTAAAATAACATATATTGGTCCACTCCTTAAGGTACCTCCCCTGCAAAAGTTCAACATTTTTGTTTAAGTGCAGTTTAGGGTCTGTTCGAAGATCCTTTGGAAATGTATACCGATGCTATTCGTTGTGGCCCTGTTTACAGCGATATTATGTTTTCCGTGGACAAGTTCATGCTTCCTGGCATACTAGTCCAAATGTTATACGATGACTCACTGAAATGGCTAGTGGGTATGTTATCTATCGAAAAGGTATGACTCCCAAAATATGCATTCGATCTGTCCGTAGATGAAAGTTTCAATTCACATAGGCTGAGGGTTTATCTCTGTCGGCTAGTCGACTGATACTTTTTTACTTGTTTTTGTACCATCCACCTGTATGTTAAAATCAAGGTAAAGCTCGCAATTTTTAAGATAGAGCTTTGAAATTTGGTATAGACGTTTCTATTGCTCCTAGGATGTTTGGTATTGCAAATTGTATATTGTATTGTATTCTAATATAGCCCCCACATAGAACTGTACCTTCCGAATTTCGGCATTCTGTAGGTTGTGGCCCCAATATTCCACCGAAGTGGCTCAAATTTGGTACTTAGTCTTCATTAGAGGTACAAAACTTTCCCCCCGAAATTTGTTAGTATAGGACCACGCCTTCGTATAGACCCCATAGAACGGTACCTCCCGATTTTCGGTATTTTAAAGGTTTTGGCCTCAAATTTAGTATTAAGTCTTCATTGGGGGTATAAAACTTTCCATGTGAAATTTGTCGGTATAGGTCCATGCCTTCATATAGCCCCCATAGAACTGTACCTCCGATTTTCGGTATTTTGACTGAATATGGCTGCAATTTGGTATTTAGTATTCGTTGGGGGTATAAAACTTTCCCCCGGAAATTTGTAGGTATAGGTCCACGCCTTAATATAGCTCCCATAGAACGGTACCTCCCGATTTTCGGTATTTTGAAGGTTGTGGCCCCAATATTCCTCTAAAGTGGCTGCAATTTGGTATTCGTTGGGGGTATACAACTTACCCCCCGAAATTAGGCGGTACAGGTCCTCGCCTTAATGTAGACACCAAAGAACGGTACCTCCCGATTTTCGGTATTTTAAAGGTTTTGGTCTAAATATTCAACAGAAATGGCTTAAATTTAGTATTAAGTCTTCATTGGGGGTATAAAACTTTCCATGTGACATTTTTCGGTATAGGTCCATGCCTTCATATAGCCCCCATAGAACTGTACATCCGATTTTCGGTATTTTGAAGGTTGCGGCTTCAATATTCCACCGAAATGTCTGACATGGTGTTATTAAACTTTCCCCCAGAAATTTGTCGGTACAGGTCCTCGCCTTCAGATAGCCCCCATAGAACGGTGCCTCTTAATTTTGGTATTTTGAAGCTGGCCACAACAACCCCACTGAAATGACTGAATTATGGTATTTACCCTATGTTGGTGGTAAAATTTGTCGGTATAGGTCCACGTTTCGACATAGCCCCCACAGAACGGTACCTCACGATTTTCGTAATTCTGAGGGTTGTGACGTCAATATCCCACCGAATTGACTAACATTTTTCATTTTTTATTCCCTGGGGTTATAAAATATTCCAGAAGGGAATTATCAGTCTATTTCCACGTCTTCCTATATCCCCCATAGAAGTGCACCTCTCAATAGCCGGTATTTTGAAGATTTTAGCCACATTATTTTTTGAGTCGAAAAACTTTGCCAGAAATTAGTCGGTATAGATCGACCCCATTGAACGGTACCTCCCAAATTTCGGTATTTTGAAGGTTAGTCACATTGTCTTACCAAAATTGCTGAAATTTGGTATTTAGTCTTCTTCATAAAGTCCCAATTTACATTAGGCGAGTTTACTTGCGGCAATTGTCAGTTTGTAGGTGAGAGAGGGTGCTGAGAGGCCATATGCCTCACCTCTCTCTCCTACAAAATGACAATTGCCGCAAGTAAACTCGCCCAATGTAAATTGGGACAAACGAAATTAAGGTATAATAAGTTCGGGTCGGCCAAACTTAAGGTTCTTATTAGTTTTTTTTTTGGTTACGAATAAAACACGGTGAAATTAAATTGAAAAATAACGAATGATGTTTAATAAAAAGTTGGCAGCGCTGTTGCTATGTGTGGGGTATAGCAACTAGTTTATTACATATGTATTTTTGAGTAATATACGAAAATATAAGAATATTAATTTTACCGATTTTTGTCGGTAACGACAAAATGAGTTAGAAAATTTCACCACTGACAACCATACATATTTTGAAGAAGAAGTTCTGCATATACATATTATTAATTTTACATATAAAATTTACATATTTGTTCGAATTAGACCCTCCAAATATTAAATTGGGTTTGAGGAGGATTAATAAACCTTTAGTCCAAAAAACTAACCTTCCCATTTCATTAATGTTTTCCAACGCCGTGTCTACACAAACACGCTGTATTCATTCAATGATATTGTTTCTTCTGATTATAGGTCAAGACTTTATAACGCATCAAAAGTCCATACAAGGTCATTCCACAATAATCGAAAGCATTTAATAATCATTTAAACAAACTGGGTTTATATTCGTTGTATGTTAATTGCCACCTTAACGGTGACTCATCATATCGAATTCGAATTACAATAATAACAAAACAAAAAACGTTGACAATTTTATAAAATTGCAAATAAAATATTATTTAATTATTTGTTTTCAACACCCAACAATTTTAGTGGGTGTTGTAATTTCAATTTCAATAATAAAATCATTACTTTCCATCAGTGTACCGACGAACGAAAAAAACTCTTTAAAGTCAAACCGCTAACCCGAAAAGATCATTACCAATGTGAGCGTTGAAATCCAGTTTATCAGACTAAGCCACAATGAACAGATTTCGAGGTGGTTGAAACGTAATACATACAAATGTAGTTGTAATCATATCCATCATCATCATCATCATCGTTGTAGACATCATAATGATTGTCACTGGAATATACAGCCAGCCCAGTCAGACAAACAAACAGTTCATGAGTGTACATGAGAAATTGCATAATAAATGATAAATTGCTTTTTATTTCACGTTTTGGCCACAAGAAAATCCGTACGAATTGTTTGGTGTATTCCCACTTGAATGAGTCATATTTAGTTACACTTAATTGGTTTACAAATAGTTCAGTGCTGAACTAGTAGACCGTTGACGACTTTTGTATTACCCTACACTGCATTAATAAAGACGGGAGTATGTTTGTCTATTCGAAATTTTTGCACCATCTAAGGAAAACATTACACATATTTCAACTTCAAATGAACATTATGTCCAGGTGAACATGGAACTACCCCGAATAACCTATTACAAAATAAAGTAAACAATCTACCTTTTCCATTAAAATTTTGACCACGCCCACTTTTTTCAATTTTAATCTTTTCTAAAAAAACTACTGAACCGATTATCCTGAAATTGTTAGGGAATGTATAGTGATGGCCCCTAGTGAAAATGGGCTACAAATTTAGTTGGAATTCAGAGAGAGAGGGGCACCTCCAATATACCCCCTTTTTTATGCTGTATTTACAAGAACTACGAATGTACCGGTTTGAAAATAAATTTGCGAGACAATTGTGGGTTTGTCTCCGACCTTCCGTGCTTATTTGGAACCCAAAGACTTGGCAACGCCCACTTTTTTAATATGTTATATCTACAAAAACTACTGAACCGATTTTACTGACATTTTCAGGGAATGTACAGGCACCCGATGAAAATAGACCGGGTATTTTGTTTAATATTTAAAAATAGCTACATTTGCAATAATAACGAATTTATCGTTTTAAAAATGTACGAATTAATCTAGGTACTTCTTTTAAGCCTAAAAGCACGACCACGCTTACTTACTTACGTATGTACGTACTTTTGCTGCAACAAGGTAGTGGTCCGAATTAATGTTTACGCCTCGGAACGATCGTACATCCAAAACGCTCGATGAATGTCTTCCATCTATCACAACATGATCAATTTGATTACTTGTTCTTTGATCTGGAGACAGCCAGGTGCTCTTATGAATATCGAGATGATTAAATCTGGTACTGCTAACTACCATGTTTTTTGCAGCTGCAATGTCTATCAGCCTCATACCATTGTCAGATGTTTCACTGTGGAGACTGAATTTCCCGACTGTTGGGCCAAAGATATTCTCCTTTTCAATTTTGTCATTAAAATCGCCTAGAATGATTTTAATGCCGTGGGCAGGGCAACGGTCATATGTTTCTTCTAAGCGTTCGTAAAATATATCTTTGGTCTGTTCGTCCTTTTCTTCAGTGGGAGCATGAGCACAAATAAAGCTGTTGTTGAAGAACATAGCTTTTATTCGAATTGCAGGAAGTCTTTCATTCACTGGGGTGAAGCTGGATACCAGATGTTTTAGTCTCCGACTAACTACGTATCCGCAACCAAACTCATGTTTTACGTCATGGCAGCTATAATACAGTGCGTCACCTTTAGGTGTTGTTGTGACGCCTTTCCCAATCCATCGTATTTCCTGTATGGCAGTAATATCGGCCTTGTACTTCTCAGGTGCAGATTCGTAGATCATGGTCCTTAAAACGTTTGCGGGGTTCGTCAACTTTAGAGGGGGTTGTTTTTCTTTTCTTTAGTTTTTTCATAGTAGGCTGTTTTTTTCTAGGGGATGGTTACTAACCCGACGCCCAAACAAGTTTTTAACGTTCTTATGGGTGAACGCGCGGCACATGTTAGCTCACTACCATTAACGGGTGTTAAAGGCAGTTCCCCAGGTGACACCACGGGGAGGTCAGTCAGGGACGTACGCAGGATTTCATTTCGGGGGGGGCCCAACTTGACCAAAAATCATGAAAAATTCAAATGTTGTGTAGCCTTACGTAAAGCTATTTTAATGGTTTATGGCCACTTATAAGAATCAGAAAAGCCATTTTCATGCAGTTTTTATAATACCCTAGACAGACGGCAGATTTAATTTGCATTAAAAATTTCCTAATTTGAATTAATTTTTCACCCTGACAGACGATAGTTTCTGCATTTATGAAACAGCTGTTTGTGTTGTTTGTTTGTACCCAGCAGACCATTTCATAAAGCTTTACAAAAGTTCGCCAAAATATACGAAACAAATACACTTTCTACCATTGACATTTTCACCACGATGAAGCAAAAATAAATTTAATTTTTTCGCGATGTTTTTGAGTCTTTTTAATATTATAAAAATATTGCAAAACTTTAAAAAACATTTGAAGAAGATATAATTTTCGATAGAATTGGTATGGTGGGTAATGATATTTTTTGTTAAAATAAAAAATTTAAAAAGTCGATGGTCAGACTAGCACGATTTCAACATGGCGACGTCAAGTTTATAGGCGAGGGGTATGAAGTAGTGAAACCCATGTACATGGTTTTCTGTGTTTGTTATGTTGCCTCTTCTTGTTTTTCGTTGCAAGATTTTTTCTTCCATTTTCTTTCATTTTTATTTTCTCAAGCAAACGTTAACAACAAAACAAACATAAAAAGATTTAATAAAAACATTTAATTAATGAAATAGTGAAAATTTAACTATAAATATTAATTTAATTATTAATGTTAATTATTTTATGTTGTTTTTTTGGTTTATTTATGTCTTTTTTTGTTTTTATTGGTATGAGAAACACAACAAACGCGAATGGTAAAATAAAGAGGACACGCAAAAATCTTAAATTACACGTTAACGTGTGTGGACATTAACGAAACTTGAAAAGAAACTTTACCGAAATTGGTTTCAAGAAACCTTGCTAGTCTGACCATCGACAAAGAGATTTGTTAGAAGGCGCGAAAAACGATTAGCTGCTATTCTACTCACAAAAGACCACTACTTATTTTGAAAAAACGCGAAAATTGCTGATTTTTTTCTTTTTTATTTTCTTAAACATGGAAATTTGACAAAAGACAATTGATTTTCAACAGCATTGCCATATTGAAATTGCTAAATTCAGTTTAAATTTCCTTTGATTTTGTGCATTAAGAATGTGGATAATGCACGAATTAATTTGAATTAAGGCAGTTAATGCAAATTAACGCTGCCGTCTGTCTAGGGTGTAAGAAATCTATTAAACCTTGAGTTACCTTCCATTTATTTATTTTTTTTTTTTGAAAAATCGTTCAATACCCACGTATAAAGCACTGTTTTTACTAAAGCAGTTTGCGGTACCCACTGTAGTTTGAAAAAAGAGTAAACCGATCAGCATATATTTTTGTGGGATCATTACGAACATAGTAATCTGGTCCATTATCGAAACGGAATTAAAAAAATAAATGTTTAAACATTTTGAACAGCTAAAATCAAAATTTAGATTTTAACAAAAAAAAAACTGTAAAAAAATGATATTTTTGTCGGACTCCGTCAGCAGTTACTTAAGGACTGTCTCGGTTAATCACATGCTTTATGTGTATAATAGTCCCACAAAAACATATAAAGACCGGAGCATCTGGTTTCGAGAACCGCTTTCAAAAGTGCCTCTTCGAGGAAAAGACGTTTTTAGATTCTATGCTACATACAAAGCTCGAAAGCTCATATCTCAGTAAATTTTTGTCCCATGGACTGGAGATTTTGGCACATATTCTAGTCTACATGTACTTTAAAATGAGCCAACAAAATTTAGATTTTTCGAATTTTATATGAAACTAGCGGACCCGGCGAACTTCGTCTCGCTATTAAGGAATAAAATTTCATACAAAAACTCAATTTTCGATTTTTCCAATTTTCCGACTTTTCCAGAGAGATTTTCCAAAATTTTCTTCCGTAAAGACCTTCTCCTCGAAAATACGAATAACTGACAAAAAATTTTACAGAAATCGGCCCAGCCGTTCTCATTTTATGAATTACTATACATTTTTTACACCATTTTTATATATATAGATATTGGTACATAGTATATAAATTCAATAGAATGAATTCATAATATTTAGGATACAATTTTAAATATTTGCAGAGTAGGATATTTAGAATTGAAAGTAGGCAATATCGAGCCACGTTGGTACAGTTTTTAATCATACAGGTCCACGTTATGGTTTATCGCAGAATTTTACAACTACAAAGAATTACCGTTGTCGTTGCTATAGCAAGATTTTCATTATTTCGATGATCTTAGCTTAATTTTTAAGAATATCGTCTGTCGTTGTCGTTGATATGTTTCCAAATGAACACATTAAGAAAAATTTAACAGATTTGGAGATATGGTGCGAAATGTATTCATGAATACAAATTATGGAATTTTTAGATATATTACTAGCTGACCCGGTCCGCGTTACTGCCCCGTTTTTGAGGTCCCGGTATAAACATTTACAACTACAACTTTTTTCAACAACGGATTTCTACTACCAACACAACAACTAATGATGTAGACCACAATACCAATGTCATGTTTACCAATGGTCAAAACAGCTGTGGGGGAGGTCACCCGAGACCACTTCCTCCCGTTATACTATGAGAATTTGCAATGAAAGCTGTTATTTCGATATTTTGAAGAACTTTGGCTGATTTCCCAATCGATTGTTTTGGAATTTTGGTCAAGTGCCATTTCAAATTATCGGAATTTTACTGTGAAAATTGTGAAGTTGACCGCAATGTCTAACTTACTGAAGCCAGTGTTTATAGCGCTTTTAAAGACACGCGTACTAACATTAAGGATATTATCTGCAAATATACATTTTTGAAAAAAAAAAAATTGTGGACCGCGATATTTCACTTCCGCGATGACCATTCAGGGTCAGGGCAATAATTACCATAGCATTCCAAACAATTTTGAAACAATAGGTTGAAAAATATCTTCGATTTCACGTTTTATTAAAAAAATTTGTGTGGGAGGTACTCTGGTCACTCCACTGACCACTATAAAAAGTAGTTAAAAACCTATTCTCAGACCTACAAATTCCATATACAAAATTTCATCAAATTCGGTCCAGCCGTTTCGGAGGAGTTCAAAGCCGAACACCGTGACAGGAGAATTTTATATATATATATAGATATAGATAACATTTGAGGCAATAAATGTAGTTTTTCCAGTTCATTATTTCTCCAGAGATATAGCCCCGAGTTGCTTTAAAAAGTCAATATTTAACAATGTTTAGATGAGGCCATAAAATCCAAGCTGGATCTGACTCAACAAAACGCAACTAGGGCTGTTATATTTTGGGTCTGTACTTTCACAAAATCCTCACTTCGAATTGTTTGCACAAGATTACCTTAAAAATGTTGCACAAGCTGGGGGTGAATTTTTTTTTTGGTGATGAATGTCGATTAAGATAATATAATATTTGTGGTAAATATTTTAAAAGCACCCCAGATGTCAACGTAAGCAATAACCAATTGTTATGTCTACTTATCTATACATAACCAATTACGAATGTACAGAAAAACAAAACATAGTTTAATTCTGAACCAAGTCCGAATAAATGCCAAAAATGGCAATGAAAACGGGACAAAATCGATTAGTTGCCAAGGAAAACCGTACCTAAAATATTCTGAGGAACATTTTTGTAGAATATTTGGATGCTGAAAAATCTTATCTTGTGGTACTTTCACTACGGTTCAGAAACAATGGACGAAAAGGACATTAAAGGCATTGAGTTAGAAGAATGAAAGATATGGAGCTATTTTCCCAAGTATTATAGGTTAAAAATCAAAAACTTCATCGCGCAATATCTTAGAAACTTGACCTATGGCGAAAATTCCTTTTCGGTTCTTAGTATACTCATTAAGGGCTTTCATCTCCAAATGAAATTTTCCACCCCCAAAAATGCTGCTGCACAGTGTAATAAGCTAATTAATGTTTGAAATGGATCTTATTTTGAGAGACACTCCTCTCGATATTTATCGCGTCCATAAGTTATTTTAGTTGGTCACCGTAGTATTTAGAGCTTTGTCAGAAAGCATTAACTTGTCCACGAAAAATAGGATATCGCTGTAAACAAGACTACAAAATGTTTAAAGGATCCTCGAACAGTATTTAAACTGCAATTATGTTAGACTTCTATGAGGGACCTGAAGATGTTGTCCAAACATATTCTCTTGGAACTTGATCTACTTTTGGAAGTAATTTTGCGAGTGGACCGAGATACTCCATATTAGGTTCGATTTTAGACTGAATCGGTTTGTCACTTCGACCATTTTAGTTTGTATTTTTTAACTTTTATGGCAGAGGTACCGATATGACTTAAATTTAATTTGGACAAAACATTACGAGATCCATATCTTGGACCAAATCGGTTGATCCGTTCTAGAGTTATCATGAGTTCCAACCTGCCAGAAAAACAGAGATACAGACGGACGGTGGTAAGTACTTCCATCTTGTCTGAAACGAATTTCGTCCAAACATATGTGGAGTGTAAAATCATAATTTTGATGAGACATATTTGTATCATATCCTAGTGTATATAATCTCGTAACCTTAAACTCTGTGGCTACAATTATACTTCGGTGATGATAAGGAAAAAATAAAGTGAAGCACAAAACTTCATTTGTCTTCATAATTTTCTCGTACTGTTTAGCAGTCAATTTGTCTAAAATAGAATAACAAAATATTTGCGATGGCAGTAAAACAAATGTTGTTATAGAATGAGTTTTAAGCCTTGAGAGCTCTATATAGTTCAAATATGACATAAACTTGGAGTATATTTATTATGGAATTCGCATTTGATAGTGGAATGATATGACATGAAGAAGTAATTCAGATTTCATTGGATGTTTCTCTCAAAAACAGCACACAAACAAATTTTTTTAAATATTTTCTTACAAAACTTGTTAATGATGAACATTTTTCTGCTCAGAAACTTAAGAAAAGTGTACGTTTTAATTTTAAATCTTCAAACATACAAACATTTTTATGAGAAAAAATATAATAACTAGCTACAGTAGCTTAACAAATTTTGTTCGGCCAAACCATTTCGGGGGGGGCCCGGGCCCCCTGTGCCCCCCCCCCCCCTGCGTACGTCCCTGAGGTCAGTGTCCACTTGAGATGAAAGAGGGACAAAGATAAATAATAGGCTTTGTCATGTTGAAACCGGTCAGGACCGTTCCTTGGTATCTTCCATCCTCTACGTCACCCAATACTCGTATGTTATATCTCCAAAACTACTGAAACGATTTCCATGAAATTTGCAGCAAATGCTCAGGTTTGCCGTGTCAATATATGTATATATGAATACTTTATGAATTTCAGAGAAGGTGGGGTACCTTAACCACGCGTTTCTTTTAAACGCTATTTGTATATGCCAAACTTATAAGTATATCGGTTTCAGCATTAACTTTGGTGGACAATGGATTGTGTCTCCGACCTTAGGTACATATTTGGAGCCAAAAATACCTGACCATGCCCACTTTTTAAATATGTTATTTTTGTTTAAGTATGTTATGTCCAAAAGCTCAAAAATCCAAGCATCCGACAGCAATATACACAACAACAACAGCTACAATTAAACATCACAAACATAGCACCGCATGGCAACGTTGATTCGAAGTGGAATGCTATTAAAGATGCTTTTATCGATGCAGGATCAAAAGTACTCGGTCACCAACGCAAAACCAAAAAAGACTGGATATGTACATCTACCTGGGAGGTTATCGATGAACGCCGAAGAAAAAAAGGCAGCTGTCAATGCAGCAAGAACTCGTGCTTCCAAGGAAGACTTTAAACAAATCTGTAAAGCGAATGTGCAGACACGACAAGCGGATGTAGATCAGTTGATTGCAACACAAACAGAAACTGCAGCTGGAAGCGGGAACACTAAAATGCTTTATGAATGCACAAAACGACTGTCAGGTAGACCAATAAAATCTAAAGATGGCACAATTCTTACCTCAGAAGAAGATCAACTCTCACGATGGTATGAACATTTCACCGAGCTCTTTCAGGTTCCATCTGAGAAAATGGACAACCTGACTGAATTCGTACCTCACTTCGCAATCCAGCAAATCAACCGCGTCGGGTTCCAATGCCCCAGCATCCGAGAAATTGAATCGGCAATAAGGAGTATGAAATGTGGCAAGGCGGCTGGTATCGACAATGTCCATGTAGAACTCTTTAAAGCGGATAATGAACTATCTGCTCGGGCTTTGCATGAATTATTTCAGGATATCTGGACGTCAAAAATGTTTCCAAACGATTGGCTACAAGGGATAGTTGTAAAATACCGAAAAGGAGCACTAAGCGACTGCAATAATTGGAGAGGAATCATGATCCCGTGCAGCTGTCTAAAAATATTCTGCAAAATCATTCTAAACCGTATTGAGAACAAAATTTACGATACCCTGCGGAGCCAACAAGCCAGATTCCGCAGTCGCAAATATTGTGTCGACCATATTGCCACTGTACACATAATAATGGAACAAATAAACGAAATGCAAGACACGCTCCACCTTGTCTTTATTGGCGTCCAAAAAGCGTTCGACTTAATTAAAGTATAGTACACATTGACAAGCAAAACTGACAGTCATCTAGGTCTATTTCGTGAATATCAAAGCCTAACTGAAAAAATTTCTTTTGTAATATCTAAATAATCTATACTTATAAAAGAGTTCAGTAATGATGACTCACTGACTCACTGACTGATTCATAATCAACGCCCAGGCTAAACGGCTGGAGCTAGAATCTTGAAATTTTGAGGGAGTGTCACTCTTGGTTCCAAGGTGTCAGATAAGGCTGGGTTTTTGGAAATTCGAACTAGAACGGTACGAAAAGTACTAAAAGGTACTAAATATGGTACCCTTAGTATTAGGCAAACGCGAAGAGCTAGAATTCTGAAATATGGAATGGAGTTCACTGATGGAGAGCTAGAAAGGTGTACCAAAGGGCTTTTGGAAATTCGAACTATAAGTGTACGAAAAGTACTAAAAGTTACTAAATTTAGTACCGTTTGGTATTACGTGAACGGACAGAGCTAAAATCTTTAAAATTTAAATGAAAATCAAGGTTTAGAAGATGAGTTGATATAAGGAGGTAGTTTTGAAAATGTGTACTCATGTGTACGAATAGTACTAAATGGTACTAAATTTGGTACAATTTGAATTTGGGCTAACCGATAAAGTTGGAATTCTGAAATTTGGAATTACTATTACTGTTGGAGTGTAGGTTTGAGATATGGAGGTAGTTTTCGAAATTCGTATATATGGGTACGAAAGGTACTAAATAGTACAAAAAAGGTACAATTTGAATTTGGGGGAATGGATGGAGCTGGAACCTTGAAATTTAGAATTATGATTACTGCCGGAGTGTAGGATAGAGGTATTTTGGAAATTAGTACTTTTGGGTACGAAAAGTACTAAATGCTACCAAATTTGGTACAATATGAATTTAAGTGATCGGATAGTGCTGGAATAGTCAAATTTGGAATTATGATTACTATTGGAGTGTGGGATTGGGATACTTTTGGAAATTCGTACTTATGGCAACGAAAAGTTCTAAATTCGTACTTGTGGGTACAAAAAGTACTAAGTGGTACTAAATTTGGTACAATAGGGATTTGGGTATATGGATATAGCAGGAATTCTGAAATTAAGATTACTGTTGGAGTGTAGGATTGAGTAGTTTTGGAAATTTTTGGTTATGGGTACGAAAAGTACTAAATGGTACCAAATCTTGTACAATTTGGATTTGAGATATAAATAAGGAGTACTGTTGGAGTGTAGGATTGATAAAGTTTTGGAAATTTTTATTTATGGGTAGGAAAAGTACTAAATGGTACTAAATTTAAATTTGGAATCGTGAAATTCAGAATTAAAACTGCTGTTGGAGTGTTGATAGAGATAGGTTTGGAAATTCGTACTTTAGATACTTATAGTACTAAATGGTACCAACTTTGGATTTGAGTTATCGGATGTATATGGAATCCTGAAATTCGGAGTTAAGCTTATTGTTTGAACATAGCACTGAGGTAGTTTTGAACATTTTTACTTATGGGTACGAAAAGTACGAAATGGTACCAAATCTGATACAATTTGGATTTGGGTGAACGGATATAGCTGGAATCCCTAGATTCGGAATATGGATTACTGTTGGTGTGTAGGATTGATGAAGTTTTTGAAATTTTTAGTTATGGGTACGAAAAGTACTAAATGGTACCAAATTTGATACAATTTTAATTTGTGTGATCGGATACATTTGGAATCCTGAAATTCGGAATTACGATTACTGTTGGAGTGTTGATAGAGGTAGGTTTGGAAATTTGTACTTTGGATACGAAAAGTACTAAATGGTACCAAATTTGGTACAATTTGGATTTGGGTGAACGGATATAGCTGGAATCCCTAGATTTGGAATAAGGAGTACTGTTGTGGAAATTCGTACCTATATTTACAAAAAGTACTACATATGGTACAATCAGGATTTGGTAGTCCTAGGGGTACGAAGATGGTCCAATGCATGGTACAATTTTGAATTGGACTAACGAATAGACCTGGATTCGTGAGATTTAGAATTAAGATTACTGTTGTTATTTGGTAATAAAGTCAGATTTAGGAAATATGTACCATAAATATACGAATTGTACTATATGGTACAGGATTTGGTACTATTTGTTATTGTGTAAAGGGAATTTTGAAACATTAGGAGGAGGTTCGTATTTATATGTAAAGTACTAAATAGTACAATAAATGGTTTTGTGGGAACAGATAGAGCTGGAAATGAGGATCGCGGTTGGTGGATTAAGCCGTCTTGGTGCTGAACACCCCAATTAAAATATCTCAACAATTATGGCTGGCTCTTGATGTGTAGGCGTGAGGAAAATCGGACTTATGTGGTACGAATAGTACTTACATGAAAACAAATATCAATTAAAATAGGTATTAGTACAAAATTTTTTCCATGTTCACCGTTCTATATTACATATTGTTTATTTGCTTTGTATATCCTTTCCGCATACGAAGTAGCGGGTACTTTGCTAGTACCGTATATATTGTATTTAAAAGGTTTTTCGCTAAATAAAAGTTGTTATTTGCGGAAAATTGTCCCCGACAAGATTTGTAACCTAATCAAAGCAATCAAATCAAATATCACCGTTTTGAATGCAGAGTAAGACATGGTAATAAACTCTGCCCTTTATATCCGTAAAATCCGGGGTGAGACAAGGATGTGTGCTGTCACCGCTGCTATTTCTTATTGTTATTGATGACATACTTGTCAGTACAATCGACAACAATCCGCGTCGAGTAATAATGTGGCACCAATTAAAGATGTAACACCTGAACGACCTGATGACATTGTTTTAAGCAAAATAACCGACATAGCATCAACTTCAAGTGCATATGGCTTAAAGATTAACGTGGACAAGACCAAATCACTTCAATTAAACTCCACTCAAAGACAACCGCTCTCTGTATGGACAAGACATCGAACAGGTGGCGAACTTTACGTACCTAGGCAGTCAAATTACGAAAGATGGAGGTACACGTGATGATATATCAACCCGCATCCGAAAGGCTAAGGTCGCTTTTAGGGTTTCTATAAAATATGGAGGTCCAATTAACTAAGTACCAAAACAAAGATACGCATATTTAAAAGTAATGTTCTGTCAGTTCTGCTTTATGGATGCGAAACCTGGCTTGTGTCCAACGAACTCACGAATAAGCTGCAATCTTTCGTAAATAGATCCCTGAGTTTTATTCTCCACATATGTATGGTGGCCAAATAACTGGATATCAAACTTGGATCTTTATCAGAGGAGTGGATAGGTGGATAGGTCACGTTCTTCGTAAATCAGCGGTTGATATATGTCGAGAAGCCTTTGATTGGAATCCACAAGGAATGCGAAGAAGAGGCAGACCGAGGGGTA
The DNA here is from genome assembly GCF_047663935.1 of Musca autumnalis. Lineage (NCBI taxonomy): Eukaryota > Metazoa > Arthropoda > Insecta > Diptera > Muscidae > Musca > Musca autumnalis. The sequence continues at coordinate 267,748,559 of NW_027411644.1, forward strand.
GCTGGAGAAGAAGCATTGAAGAAGAAATAACCTTACATCCAGGAAATCTATCTTGGAATAATGTTAAAACTTTAAGTTCAAATAGAAATGATTGGAATAATTTTGTATTGGCACTATGCGCCCACGATTTGGCGTAAAAGCAATAAATAATAATTAATAATAATATTTTGGAAACTGATGACCACGCCCGCTCTTTTCAATACATTTTTTTTTTCAAAACTACTGAACCTAATTTCATAAAATAATGTTTAGGAATGTCCCGTGGTTCAAAATGCTATATATTTGTTGGTGAAATTCGGGGTCCTCTTGTTTTGTAATCGCTATACTTGCTAAACTTATGAATGCATCGGCTTGCAAAATAATTTTAGATACAACGGTGGTTGCGTTCTTTCTTGATGCCCGAAGTCCCACTCATGGCCAGTATTTAAGTATGTTATATCTCGAAAACTAAGGAACCGATTTTTATGAAATTTTGTGGAATGTGCCGAAGGTTACACGGTATTCAGGAAAATCATATATTTATAAATTTCCTTAAATGGTCGCTATAGGATAAAGATTGGGGATATGGACGATAATAAATCCTAAACAACATCAATGGGCGAACAAATCCGACAAAGTCCGTAAGAGCAAAGAAAGATTACAGACAAAATCTGTTGATAATTTTAAAATCCTCAATGAAAACCTCGTTTTGTCAATGAACCATAAGAAATGAGGTAGAAAATACCTACATATTTGTTCCCTCAGCATTTATGCTAACTTTAATAATAATGGTTTTAGACCCCAAGTATGTTTGGACGAAATCCGTTTAAGACAATTTGCAGTTGATTAACCATGTCCGCCCGTCAGGCTGGCTGGCTGGAGCGCACAATAACTCTCGAACAGATCAACTAATTGGATCCAAAATTTGGCCTTCGTAATATTTTGTCCAAAATTGGTTTAGTTCAAAAGTTCAAAAATTTTCGAGAAAATTGTGCGCATCATAACACTTGAAGGGAGTAACTGATTTGGTACATTCTTTGAACATTGTGACATTTCTACCAGATATAGATGAGGCTTGAATATGGACTCTATCGACCCACTCCTTCGGGTGATTTTTGTTGTGTCTCAAGGCCAAAACTGCCTAAAGGAGCATCCCAATGCTTTTGAGATGTGCAAGCGGGTTCTTAATTATTGTCTTGGCTCCACTTTTAGTCTTAGTGTTGGATCGAAAATGTCAATGGTTTGGATGTTATATGCCAAATTATCCAAAAACATGGATAAAAAACTTTAAGTCAAAATCGGATGGCTCGATTTTCCCCGTAGACATATGCTCTAGTACAATCCCAGGAATCAGAAATGTGTCCCAGCCATTAAGGTTTTTTCTTCCAAACAAATCGCCCCGGTCTAATGTATATACTTGATCAGCATAAAATTCTTAGTCGAAATAGCCATGTCCGTCCGTCTGTTAAAATCAAGATACAGCTCGCAATATTTAAGATAGAGCTTTATAATTTGGTACAGAAGTTTCAATTACTCCTAGGATGTTTGGTATTGAAAATGGGCTATTTCGGTCAACGTTTTGATATAGCCCGAATAGAATGATACCTCCCGATTTTCGGCATTTTTAAGATTTTAGCTTCAATATCCCACCGAAATGGCTGAAATTTGGTATATAGTCTTCGTTGGAGGTATAAAACTTTCCACCAAAAATTTGTCGGTATAGGAGCATGTCTTCATATAGCCTCCGTAGAACGATACCTGCCTCTCTTCGTGGAGAAAGAGCTTAAAAGTTACTAATTGTTCAAATTTACTTCAATGCAGTGGTGGTGTATAGTATAAAAAGTTCGGCCCGTGCGAACTTAGCGTCTTTCTTCCTTGTTTGGTGGCTTCTTCTAATAGTTATACGATTTTTTCCGTTTTGTGGCCAGTGACCTGTTTCTCTAAAACGATTCGAAACCAAATTTGTTTGAATTGCTACCAAACTTCCATTTTGGTTCATGTTTGTTCTCAATTAAAGTACAATCTGGTACAATAACACGAATCTGTTGGTAATTGGAACGAATTTGTTTCCAGGTAGTAGTAGACAATCATGGAATGATTATCATCATTATTTCAAATTCAGATTTTTTACAAAGGAAATCATCAACATCAACCTGTAAATTCCACAGCAGCATGACTTGTCTTAATTACGTTTGCTAAGGGTATGCAGATACAAAATCTTATCGCATTTCTGGGAAAACTAAAGTTAAAAGTCACAACATGTTCTCTATATGATTTAACGTCCTCTGCTCCAAATACCCAGAAGTCTTGTCTTGTTACTATGATTTTACTACAAACGTATCCTCATTATTAAAAATGAAGAGTAAAGAAGCAGAGCAACAAGGGGGGTAAACTATGTATGTGTTAGAAATATAAACCAAAGATTGTGAGTACGGTGTTACAGGGATAAATTACGTTAGACACGTACGTACGTATTTCAATATATAATTTTAAATGCACATTTTGTAATGATATAGACATTTCCTGAGTATTTCAAAGTGGTGTGTCTCTACAAAGTGGTGTTTTAAGACACGCCGAAATGCTTTTAAAGTTTTTATTTTTCAGAACTTTGGTAAATTTTTTGAATTTACTGTAAGCAGTTATATCACTGAAAGCTAGCTTTACGGCCACACTTTTTATTTTCGTAGTATTTTTTTACAAATACATATATAATTTGAAAGAGGTTTGTACGGAACCTTTTTAATACTTCAACAAGTAAGAACTGCGGTAAGTTCGGCCAGGACGAACTTTTTATACCCTCCACCATGAGTTGTATTGAAGTAAAATGGAACTCATTCCAGCACAACTTCGGATTTGTTAGTCATTATGTAACCCATTACAAAGTAATGTAAACAAAATAAACTACTTAAACTACTCCTTATTAAGTTATGAGTACGGTGGCACAGAACTTGTGTGTCCGTTACAAATCAGAGTGTTGTGTGTTCAACGCTCACCGCCGGCCGGGTAACCAATGAAAAAAACCAAAAAAACCAATGAACACTTGGTCACGTGTGCGTGGCCTAGTATATAGAGTGTTCTGCTACAAAGCAGAAGTTCGTGTGTTCAAATCCAATAAAAGGTGAAATAAAATAAAAATATGAAGTGTGTTTAAATTGAAAACAAATCCCACCTAAACTGTTCTAAAAATAAAAAAAATACTTTTTTCATATAGCTTATTTTTCAACTTCCAGTGGCCGTAGAATAACTAGTTATTCTAGTGATCATAGAATAACTAGTAATTGAGTGCGACATGCCCTTGAGTAGTTACGGCTGCCAAAAATCCCTTACAAAACCCATTATTTGGCAGGATTTGTTTGGAGGGTTTCCTTTCGTTTATGAACGTACTAAATTCTGCGTCACATCTACAAAACCGATTTTCCTGAACTTTTCAGGGAATGTACAGGGAATAAGGACGCATATTTTCTTGAATTTCGAAGGGGGTGGGATACTTCCATTTGCCATATTTAAAAAGGCCATATCATTATAAATAAAAATCAAATGCCGTTATAACCCAACTAAGGTTTTTATGGAAAGAAAATTGTTCACGCCCACTTTTTTTAATTTTCAATTTAAATTTTTACTGCAAAAACTACTGAACCGATTTCCCTGAAATTGCCGGGGAATATACTGGGATGGCCCCCGAAAACAGGCTACATATTTGATTGAGTTCCAGAGGGGGCGGGGTACTTCCCCTATGCGATATTTAAAAAAAACGCTATATTTGGGGTACTTTCCCCACGCTTTTCTTTTAAACGCTATATGTATAAGCCACGCCCACTTTTTAAAATATGTTACATCTACAAAACTACTGAACCGATTTTCCTGAAATTTTCAGGGAATGTACAGGGAATATAGGACGCATATTTTCTTAAATTTCGAAGGGGGCGGGGTACTTCCAATTGCCATATTTAAAAAGGCCATATCATTATAAATAAAAATCAAATGCCGTCATAACCCAACTAAGGTTTTTATGGAAAGAAAATTGTTCACGCCCACTTTTTTTAGTTTTCAATTTAAATTTTTACTGCAAAAACTACTGAACCGATTTCCCTGAAATTGCCGGGGAATATACTGGGATGGCCCCCGAAAACAGGCTACATATTTGATTGAGTTCCAGAGGGGGCGGGGTACTTCCCCTATGCGATATTTAAAAAAACGCTTTATTTGGGGTACTTTCCCCACGCCTTTCTTTTAAACGCTATATGTATAAGCCACGCCCACTTTTTAAAATATGTTACATCTACAAAACTACTGAACCGATTTTCCTGAAATTTTCAGGGAATGTACAGGGAATATAGGACGCATATTTTCTTAAATTTCGAAGGGGGCGGGGTACTTCCAATTGCCATATTTAAAAAGGCCATATCATTATAAATAAAAATCAAATGCCGTTATAACCCAACTAAGGTTTTTATGGAAAGAAAATTGTTCACGCCCACTTTTTTTAATTTTCAATTTAAATTTTTACTGCAAAAACTACTGAACCGATTTCCCTGAAATTGCCGGGGAATATACTGGGATGGCCCCCGAAAACAGGCTACATATTTGATTGAGTTCCAGAGGGGGCGGGGTACTTCCCCTATGCGATATTTAAAAAAACGCTTTATTTGGGGTACTTTCCCCACGCCTTTCTTTTAAACGCTATATGTATAAGCCACGCCCACTTTTTAAAATATGTTACATCTACAAAACTACTGAACCGATTTTCCTGAAATTTTCAGGGAATGTACAGGGAATATAGGACGCATATTTTCTTAAATTTCGAAGGGGGCGGGGTACTTCCAATTGCCATATTTAAAAAGGCCATATCATTATAAATAAAAATCAAATGCCGTCATAACCCAACTAAGGTTTTTATGGAAAGAAAATTGTTCACGCCCACTTTTTTTAGTTTTCAATTTAAATTTTTACTGCAAAAACTACTGAACCGATTTCCCTGAAATTGCCGGGGAATATACTGGGATGGCCCCCGAAAACAGGCTACATATTTGATTGAGTTCCAGAGGGGGCGGGGTACTTCCCCTATGCGATATTTAAAAAAACGCTTTATTTGGGGTACTTTCCCCACGCCTTTCTTTTAAACGCTATATGTATAAGCCACTCCCACTTTTTAAAATATGTTACATCTACAAAACTACTGAACCGATTTTCCTGAAATTTTCAGGGAATGTACAGGGAATATTCAATTTAAATTTTTACTGCAAAAACTACTGAACCGATTTCCCTGAAATTGCCGGGGAATATACTGGGATGGCCCCCGAAAACAGGCTACATATTTGATTGAGTTCCAGAGGGGGCGGGGTACTTCCCCTATGCGATATTTAAAAAAACGCTATATTTGGGGTACTTTCCCCACGCTTTTCTTTTAAACGCTATATGTATAAGCCACGCCCACTTTTTAAAATATGTTACATCTACAAAACTACTGAACCGATTTTCCTGAAATTTTCAGGGAATGTACAGGGAATATAGGACGCATATTTTCTTAAATTTCGAAGGGGGCGGGGTACTTCCAATTGCCATATTTAAAAAGGCCATATCATTATAAATAAAAATCAAATGCCGTCATAACCCAACTAAGGTTTTTATGGAAAGAAAATTGTTCACGCCCACTTTTTTTAGTTTTCAATTTAAATTTTTACTGCAAAAACTACTGAACCGATTTCCCTGAAATTGCCGGGGAATATACTGGGATGGCCCCCGAAAACAGGCTACATATTTGATTGAGTTCCAGAGGGGGCGGGGTACTTCCCCTATGCGATATTTAAAAAACGCTTTATTTGGGGTACTTTCCCCACGCCTTTCTTTTAAACGCTATATGTATAAGCCACTCCCACTTTTTAAAATATGTTACATCTACAAAACTACTGAACCGATTTTCCTGAAATTTTCAGGGAATGTACAGGGAATATTCAATTTAAATTTTTACTGCAAAAACTACTGAACCGATTTCCCTGAAATTGCCGGGGAATATACTGGGATGGCCCCCGAAAACAGGCTACATATTTGATTGAGTTCCAGAGGGGGCGGGGTACTTCCCCTATGCGATATTTAAAAAAAACGCTTTATTTGGGGTACTTTCCCCACGCCTTTCTTTTAAACGCTATATGTATAAGCCAAACTTATGATTATATCGGTTTTAGCATAAATTTTGGGAGACGATGGGGTTGTGTGTAGGTACATACCATTGCACCACGGTGGCACGATATACATATTTACAAATTTCCTTTAATGATGAGATTCAACGGTCCATCAGCCATAAAAACCTAAAATATATAAGTCTCAATAAGGGGGAGAATCCGAGTTAACCATTTTTTAACTTTTATAAATCGAATCGTAGACTATACCTATTCCCAACGAATATAACATACCGAACTTTTCATATCCCTGTAGGATAGTGCGACTAAAACTTCATAATACCGAAAATCGGGAGCTACGGTTCTGTGGGGGCTATACCAAAACGTGGAACTATACGGACGAATTTCTGGTGGAAAGTTTAATACCCCCGAAGACTATTCCCCCAAATAACAAATTTCAGTCATTGTCAAAATAGCGAAAATAGGGATGTCCCGTTATATGTTGGCTATATCAAAACGTGGACCTATACTGACAAACTTCCGGGGTAAAGTTTGTTCTCTTCTGCAATAGTTATACCCCATGGGAAATTTAATACCAAATTGCAGCCATTTTGGTGGTGTATTGAGGCCACAACCTTAAAAAATACCGAACATCGGGAGGTATGAATGAGTGGACCTATACCGACAAATTAAAGGTTGAAAGTTAAGTACCCCCAACAAAGACTAAATACTTAATATCAGCCATTACGGTCAGATATTGAGGCCTAATTTTCAAAATACCTAAAATCGGGAGGTACTGTTCTAACCAAATTTCGGCAATTTCGGTGGGATATTGAGACCACAACCTTCAAAATGCCGAAAATCGGGTGGTACCGTTTTATGGGGGTTATATAAAGGCTTAGACCTACACCCACAAATTTCAGGTGGAAAGTTTTATACCCAACACGAATACTAACAACCAACTTTCACCCAGGTATATTGAGGCCGCAGCCCTCGAAATAATAAAAACCGGGAGGTACCGCTCTATGGGGTCTATATGACGACGTGGACCTATACCGATAAATTTGAGGTGGGAAGTTTAGTGCACCCAACGAAGACTAAATACAAAATTTCAGCCATTTCGGTGGGATATTGAGGACACAATTTTCAAAATACTGAAATCGGGATGTACCGTTCTATAGGTGCTATATGAAGGAGTGGACATATACCGACAAATTTCAGGTGGAAAGTTTTATAGCTACAAAGAAGAATTTTATGCCGATCAAAAATATATATGGAGATTTCTGAGTGAAATCGGACACTTTTTCAAAATGCGGTTTTTGTTGTCCTTTATTTTTGCTGTGGTGATGCTGCTCCCCAGCAAAACATAGATTTTTTTGACTAACGGCTCCAGAGAAAACGGCTTCTTGAAAAAGTCAAATTCTGTAAAAACTTTATGCAAAGAAATACTCATAATATCTTTAATATAGATTGGTCAAATTTGAAAAAAAAAATTGTATGTTTTGTTGTGTTATCAGCTATTTAATAAAAAAAATAGAAAAAGTTGTGCACAGTGGGCTATGATGCAATTTTCTTGATTTAATATTTAAAATGAATTTTTAACAACGATTGACCCCTTCGATTATCTTGAAATTTTTTTGTATGAAACTACGATCAATTACAAAAATTTTAAGATTTTAAATTTTTTTATATTGCCAAAAAAAAAAGACAATTAAAAAAGCATCAGTCGGCTTTGCCGACAGAGATATACCCTCAGCCTATGTGAATTGAATCATTCATATACGGACAGATCAAATGTATTTAGGGTATTTTCAGAATTTTGTGGCCCTTTTTGAACATTTGAACATACAGACAAAAATGTGGATTAGGATTAAAGTCGTACTTAAAGGAATGGACCAACATAGTCCATTATGGAAGTGGATCTTATTTTAGGAGTACTGGAAGTTGTGTACCGGTATTGTCGATCTTCGAACTGAAACTAAGTTTGAGCAAATTATTACGAAGGCCAAATTTCGGACGCTGCGCTCCAGCCACTACACATGGTACCATAGGGATTTTTACAACTTTCGGGCTATTTTCTCAGAAAGTATTTACTTGCCCCTGAAAAAACTTGTACCATCGTAAAGGGGATCAGTGAATGCAATTTGCTTCAACAAAAATCAAAGGGATTCGAGAGCAGGTCTTAAAGTGAACTTATCCGAAATTTTGTGTGGGAGGTACCAGAAGGAGTGTACAAATATTGTCCATATTCGTACCTGATTTATACCTGGTAGATATATTAGGATGTGTAAAGTATGGACTAAATCGGTCACTCCCTTATCGTGCGCACATTTTTTCCGAAAAATTTTTATCCTTAGTGGGGTAGGTACCTGAAGGAGTGGGCCGATATGGCTTATCTTCGAACTTAAACTTAGTTTGGACAAAATATTACGAAAGCCAAATGTTGGACCGAATCGGCAGATCCGTTCGAGAGTTATCTTGCGCTCCAACAGCTACACACGGTGTCATAGGGGTTGCTTGTAATTTTCTGACTATTTTGTAGGGAAATATGGGCTGGCACCTGATGAAGCTTGTATCTTCGTATGGGTGGCAGTGAATACAAGTTGATACAACAAAAATCAAAGCGATTGGGGAGCTGTTTCTAAACAGAACTTTTCCGAAATTTTGTGTGGGAGGTACACGAAGGAGTGGACCAATTGAGTCCATATTGTATCCTCATCTAAGTCAGGTAGAATTTTCACGGTATGCAAAGTATGGACTAAATCGGTTACTCCCTTCAAGAGTTATCGTGCGCACAAATTTTCGAACTTTTGTGGGGAGGTACCCGAAGGAGTGGATCGATATGGCCCATCTTCGAAATTAAACTAAGTTTAGGTAAATTATTACGATACCCAACATTTGGTTCGTATCGGTTGATCCGTTAGAGAGTCATCGTGCGCACCAGCCAGCCAGACAGACAAGCAGACTGACGGACATTGATAAATCGACTCCAAATTGTCTGAAACGGATTTCGTCCAAACATACTTAGGGTATTAAGAAAATATAGTAATCATTCGAATCCCACTACCATAGGACTTACAATTTTTGTTATTAATCGTAGTTTAATACAAAAAATGTCAAGGAATCCAAGGGCTCAATTGTTAAAAATTGATTTTAAATATTAAATCGCGAAGATTGCATCTAAGCCCACTGTGCGTTTTTTTATTTTTAGTAAATAACTGATAAAACAACAAAACATACCAAAAACAGATTTTTTCAAATTGAAATTCAACTTTTTCAAGGCGCGATATCTCTGCAGCCGTTAGTCAAAAAATCTGAAGATGAGCAGCATCACCACAGCAAAAAATAAAGGAATCCAAGAACCGTATAACCTTTTAATTTATAAGTAGACAGCGGAATTTTATGCAACCCCAATTTTTGGTCCGATTCATGTCAAATTTTGGAACTGGGCGTATTTTTGGCTTCTGATTACATTGCAATCGAAACATATGACATATGCAAAATTATGCAAAATGCATAAATTTTTGCATATGCAAAATTTATGCATTTTACATATTTTCTTATGCAATAAATATTTCAATAATAGGTACAAAAATGTCTGTGTGTACATTTTTATACCCTACACCACTATGTGGTAAGGGGTATTATGTGTTAGTGCATTTGTATGTAACATACAAAAGGAAGCGAGATAGACCCATAGTTCCTTCTAGGGATATACATAGAATCACTTTCTGAGTCGATTTATGCATGTCCGTCCGTCCGTCCGTCCGTCCGTTCGCAACATACAGAGGAGGGATATTGAGGGCACAACCTTTAAAATACCAGAAATCCGGAGGTACCGTTCTATGGGGGCTATAAGAAGACGTGAACCTATACCGACAAATTTCAGGTGGAAAGTTTTATACCCACAACGAAGACAAAAAGCCAAATTTTAGTCATTTCGGTGGGATATTGAGGCCACAACCTTCAAAATACCGATAATCATGCGGTACAATTCTATGGGGGCTATATGAAGACGTGGACCTATGCCGACAAATTTCAGCTGGAATGTTTTATACCCCCAACGAAGACTTAATACCGAATTTTAGCCATTTCGGAGGGATATTGAGGGCACAACCTTTAAAATACCAGAAATCCGGAGGTACCGTTCTATGGGGGCTATATGAAGACGTGGACCTATACCGATAAATTTCGGGTGGAAAGTTTTATACCCCCAACGAAGACTTAATACCGAATTTCAGCCATTTCGGAGGGATATTGAGGGCACAACCTTCAAAATACCAGAAATCCAGAGGTACCGTTCTATGGGGGCTATATGAAGACGTGGACCTATGCCGACAAATTTCAGGCGGAATGTTTTATACCCCCAACGAAGATTAAATACCAATTTTCAGTCATTTCGGTGGGATATTGAGGGTACAATTTTCAAAATACCGAATATTGGGAGGTACCGTTCTATGGGGGCTATATGAAGACGTGGACCTATGCGGACAGATTTCAGTTGTAAGGTTGCGTACCCCTAGCGAAAACTTAATACCAGATTTCAGCCATTTCGGTGGGATTTTTAGACCACAAATCCTTGTATATATTTTTGCATATGGTTTTGCATATGCTCATTTTATGCAGATATATAAAAATATGACAAAATATGCACGATATGCAAAATATGCAAAAATTTCTGGGCCTAATTCGTTTTATTTTGTAATAAAACGAGTTTCTGTCTAATCAGATTTTCTCTACGACCATCCTAACCATATATGCATTCGCATAAGATTCCGCAGTCTATTTATAAGGTGTCCAACTGATATTGCGATGCGTTACAAATTAAAGCCTCCATATTATGGTGTAGGGTATACAAATTGCCGGAAAATATATGAGTATAACTTTGTGCCTGACATGATTTAACGAATCACCTTATGTGTAAGATTTTATTTAAGCATAAATAAAAACACATCTATATATTATACATGAATATGAGGTTGTAAAGAAGACATTACCCTAATGGACACACATAGACAGATCGACTCAACTCGATGAGACAATTTTTTTTTTCGATATATATTAATTTGGGTCTACGACCGTTATTTCGAAAACCAATTTTATAAAAACGAGCCTTTAAAATTGTTCACAACAATTCATTCATTCCTTTAAACACTGAATTGAAAATGCCGATAATTTGAGTGTAGCTCAATGTAAACATAAACAACCTCTTCTTCGAATGTGTGTTTTGTCAAGGCCTTTAAAAACGTCACTTCAAACGTGTTTGGGTTTTTGGTGTTTTGGCCAACAAAACATCTCTTTTGGTCAAAACAAAAAAACGAAAAAAAAACTCTTGGCCACGCGTTCCCCTTTAAAATTCTCATGAAAAATTTTTAATATATTTTGGGGCTCTATTAATAATTTAATGATTGAATACAGCTCCTATATTTCGCTGCAGTAATGCGGTTATTATTCAAAACAAAAAAAAAAAAAAAAACTATGTGTGTGTACATTTGTGCGAGCATAGTAAATTCCCAACCTACCTCAATGTGAATCTGGTTAAGATATCTCACTCTTATACGCGAATTAGGTTTATACGTATTGCCAGAAATCCATATTGTGGATGCATGAATGGCTATAGCTTGTGGTCTTATACATGTTTTGGTGGTGTTGTGGCAGTGTAGATTTTTGTAGGAAATTATTGTATGCATATAGTATTTGCTCTTTTTTATACGTTTGTTTTTTGTATTTAACTTAACGTTGTTGCTTTTGTGTTTTTTTTCTTCTTGGATTTGTTTTGGGTTTTTACCAATATCATCATTATTACTTCTCTGTCTCAGTAAACCAACATCATAATGTGATTTCTGGCTGCATTGTTATTGTTGTTGTTTTTGTTGCCATCCAATTCAAAGTTTGTGTATGGTTTGTATAAAACCATTGTTGCCGGCAATTGGTGCCAACAGTTCAAAATTATACACCAGTTAAGGTAGTTACATCAACTGCCAAAAACATTTAAATCTTTGTCGTAAGGACCAAACAACACTCCTGCAAACAGTAGAGAGCAGCATCAGAAAGTAAGTTGTTTTCCTAGTGTTTTGTTGTTGTGTTAATACGAAATAGGTGTGACCACACCTAATACATTACAATGTCAGTGTTATAAATTAAAAATAAAAATTAAAAATGTGTATATAATAATTGTGTTGTTGTAATAATGACTTAAAATTACAACTATTTAGAAGTGAACAAATATTAAAAAGCAAATAATTAAGGAAAAAAACTGTATTGGAAAGTTTTACAAATGTGATTAGAATGAAAATTCTTAATTGTTTAATGGTAAAATAAATAATAGTGTAAAAGTTTATAACAACAATATATGTATGTGGGTTTCTAAGTGAAACCGGTAACTTTTTCAAAATTAGGTTATTAACTTCCCTTACTTTTTGCTGTGGTGATGCTGCACATCAGCAACACATTTTAGTATATTTTCAGAATTTTTTTAACTAACGGTTCCAGAGATATCGCGCCTTGAAAATGTCAAATTCTGGGAAAACTTTTTTGTTTGTTTTTGTTTTTGTATTTTTTGTTGTTTTATCAGCTATCTAATAAAAGATGTAAAAACATTTTGCAATGTTGGCTTGGATGGAATTTCGCACACTGATATAAAAGAAAAATTTAATTGACAAATTTAAAAAAAATTAAGAAAAAATTGTAATCATTCGAATCCCAGTACCAAATAGGTCTTAAAATTTTTGTAATTATTCGTAGTTTAATACAAAAAAAAAAAAATCCAAGACAATCGAAAAGTACAATCATTGATAAAAATTGATTTTACATTTTAAATCGCAAAAATTCAATCTAATCCCACTGTGCAAAATTTTTTTTATATATTTTATTAGATAGCTGAAATAACAGCAAAAATAGAAAAATAGTTTTTACAGATTTTGACATTTTCAAGGCGCGAAAAAAATTCTGAAATATTAGTCCGGTCAAAATAGACATGCGTATAAGGGGGAAATAGCAAAAATTCCCACAAAGCTGAATTTTGGTGGAGAGCTATGGTTGGCCATTAGAAGCAACGTCCTAAAAGTCCCCATCGATCCCATGTGTGCAAAACAAGTTATTCGGGGTCAAAGGTCATTTTTGGAGGCATTATTCAGTTTTTTTAATTTTTCTCAAAAACGGTAAGACTTAGTAAAAGCCGGCTAAAGTAAAAGTTGTAGATTCAATAATTGTCTACAAGTGTGGTCTTTATGATTCTTAAAATAGACTTACCATTTTCGAGATATCACGATCTAAAGGTCAAATAAAAAATTAGCCGCGTAAGTACATTGTGAGGCGAATCGGTTAAAGTAACGACACAATGTGTTAGATACTTCCATAAGCTTTCAAACGATGTTCACTTTGCAGTAATCGGTTCAATAGAACCGGGTCTAACCCGGTTTTTAAATTTGGCCTTTCTGGTCGAATAACCGGCGAACCGGATCCGCAACCGTTGAAAATTGTACCTTTCCGTAATCAGCGCAACAATCCCTACCTTCGGACAAAACTTGAAAAAAATCGGAGAGTTTTCGTTGGGGTCGTTCCCGTTGGGCTTTCGATTATACATGTGGGTTAAATGGGCTATTTTTGCATAAAATTACTCTTACATTGAATAACTCTACTAAACACGCTCCGATTATGTTGGAATTTTTTTTTGTTTTAGAAGATAGCTATAATTTCTCTCTTCAAGAAAATATATATTTTTTGGGGGACAGACCCGATTACTTCGCTTATTTTAGCCGGTTCGTCTGAATATGTACATATTTCCCTTATAAGTGCATAAAAATCATGTGTTTTTTAGAACAGCTATATCTCAAGAATGGTTCCTTCTAGGATAAAAATTATAAAGGTCAGACTTGTAGATAATTTTTCTGTCTACAATATTTACTTTAGTCACTTTTTGATTAGATCAACCGTTTTCAAAAAATAAATCCGAAAACCTAAAACCCCTTAAAATTTGACCTTTGACCGCGAATAATTTTTTTTGCACACATGGGATCGATGGGGACTTTTAGGACATTGCTACTAATGGCAAACCCTAGCTCTCCACAAAATTTCAGCTCTGTGGGAATTTTTGCTATTTCAATGTCTATTTTGACCGGACTATATTCTAAAATATTTTGTTGATAAGCAGCATCACCACAGCAAAAAATAAAGGAAATCAAAAACCTCATCTTGAAACATTGTCCGATTTCACTATATTTGAACTGAGAACAAATATTCTCAAAAATAGGAGTTTGTCTTATTATGTCCTAAACATGAGCTATAAATAATTTTTATTAGAAGGTGTTTAAGTTGCTTTATAAAGGTATTTAAGTTGTTTTTCTGTAATCGGAAACGGGTAATGTTCTGTATTAAAGTAAAAGTTAACGGTTATAATTTCAAATATAAAAATATGGACTACTTTAAGCGGATTAACAAATTTGATTTCGGTTGAAATTTGTGATATCGTAAACTGGCAATCTACATCAATCCAAATATGTTTCCATGTGTATCTGTCATCACATTGGCGCACATTGATACAAAATTCGATTTGTCTGACCAAAGCCCCCTTCTTTCTAATTTATATATGTAATTCAACAGTAAACAATATTGAAACCACGAAAACCAAAAAATATAGGTCAAAAAGAATCCCTAAACCAATTATTCATATAGGTTTTACTATACCCTCAGCCATTAGGCTAAAGAGAGTGCATACAATATCACAGGATAAAAATGTGCCTCATCAAAATAATTGAACGACATCCGTTTTAGAAAATGGAAACGACATAGCGCTATCAGTCCGTCAGGAACGGATAAACCGATTTTATTCCAAATTTTGTCTTTATAATATTTTATTCAAACTAAGAATCAGTTGGCGGTTAGGTCATATGGGCCCACTCGTTCCGGTATCTAAGAAAAGTTAATTTTTTCGTCAATGTAATGCGTTTAATGACTCTAAAATTAATCTGCCGATTTGGTCCAAAATTTATTCCTGGTAATAGTTCACAAAAAAAAAAAACAAATCATTACAAAATAATGGGTTTTAAGAGTACTTTTTGGTAGTCATAATTACTTACAAAACCCCCCACCAACCCATTATTTAAACAAGGGCATGACCACTAAATAACCAGTTATATATGGCAACTAGAAAAATAACCTAAAAATAACCTAAAAAAAATATATTTCTATTTTTAGAATAGTTGAGGTGGAATTTGTTTTCAATTTCAACACACTTCATATTTATATCCTCCACCATTATATGGAGGGTATAAATAAATGTGTCATTCCATTTGTAACACATCGAAATATTCATCGGAGTCCCTGTAAAGTATATATATTCATAATCAGGGTAAATTTCTACACCTAGGCTATATCGGTCCACCTTTTGATATAGCCCCCATAGAACGCTACCACACGATTTTAGGTATTTTTAAGGTTTTTGCCTCATTATCACACCCAAATGGGCGAAATTTGGTACGTAGTCTCCGTTGGGGTATAAAATTCCCTCAGAAGTTTCTTGGTATAGGTACCTCCCGATTTTTAGTATTTTAAAAGTTGTGGCCACAATAATGCACCGAAATGGCTAACATTTGGTATTTGGTCTTTATTTGGGGTATTAAACGATCCATTTAAAATTTGTCGGTATATGCCCAAGCCTTCATATCGACGCCTCCAAACAATAGTATGCTAAGTCGACTTAGCATGTTTTCAAGTTCTTTACATTTTTATATTTAACGTCCTTTAACTTAAATTCTGTCAAATTTTGGTAATGATCGGACAATCCGAACAGAAGTTATAAACAAATATACACTTAGCATAGTACTGAAGGTCAAAGAAATTTCCAAACTTTTAGAGCTTGTCCTGCAAAACTCGCTTTTCAGAATTAGCAAACTATTATTTGGAAGTGTCGAACGTCCTTTAACTTAAATTCTGTCTAATTTTGGTAATGATCGGTCAATCCGAACAGAAGTTATAAACAAATATTGACTTAGCATAGTACTGAAGTTCAAAAAAATTTCCAAACTTTGAGAGCTTCTCCTGCAAAACTCACTTTTTCGACTTAGCATACTATTATTTGGAGGTGTCGATATAGACCCATAGAACGGTACCAGCCGATTTTCGGTATTTTGGAGGTTGTGTGAAATTTGGTATTTAGCCTTTGTTGGAGGTAAAAGCATTTCTGACTGAAATTCGACGGTAGAGGTCTACGTTTCAATTTAGCCCCCATAGAACGGCGCCTCCCGATTTTTGTAATTTTGAAGGTTATGACGTCAATATCCCACCGAAAGACTAAAATTTGTTACTTAGTCTTTCATGGCGATATAAGATATTCCAGAAGAGAATTATCAGTATAAGTCCGCGGGTTCCTATATCCTCCATAGAAGCGTACCTCTTGATTTTCGATATTTTGAAGGTTTTTACCGAAATATAGGAAATTTCGTATTTAGCCTGCTTTTAGTCTAAAAACTTTCCGCTAGAAATTTGTAGGTATATATCGACGTTTTGATATAGCTCCCATGGAACGGTACCCCTCGAATTTCGATATTTTGAAGATTAGTCACATTGTTTTACCAAACTTGCTGAAATTTGGTATTTAGTCTTCTTCATAAACGAAAGGAAACTAATTGATCCATTTTACTACAATACAACTCGTGATGGAGGGTATAACAAGCTTTTTGTTTTGCTCTCTGCTGGATTTGATCATGCGAACTTCTGATTTGTAGCGGAACACAATACACACTATGCTACGCGTATGAACATTAAAGGTTGTTTAAACGCTTACATGTTCACCACCAACAGTTTTCTTATATTTTTAACAAAAAATGTGTGTGCCGACCACGAACTTTGAACATACACACCCTAGGAATTTGTAGACGGACACACACGCTCTGTGCCACCGTACTCATTACTAAGTAAGTAGAGAAGTAAGTAGTTTTACCTTGATACATTGTTTTGTAATGGGTTACGATTTTTTGCTGGGTTTTAAGATCAAGGTCGAATATGGAACATAAATCATATCGTTGCATCAGGTAGTCCTCGCGGGCCCTATTATAGCAACATAATTTTTTTGGGGGGGCAGGTCCATACTGTAGACACCAACTGCAATGACAGATGCGCACGACTACTTCCGAATTGGCCGAAACATTGTACGCCGTACAATTTCTTCCAAACGTGTATAAAGTTCGCACAACACCTTCGGCTACATCCCTCACAAAAATTTTAAATGTTCACGTAATTTTTAAAATTTTTACCGAAGGTACTTCTTGTGGTCCTATTTACAGCGACATAATGTGTTCAGTTGGTATGTCCGTGCTTCTAGACATAATGGCCCAAAATATCTAAAAAATCCTACAGTGATCAACTAAAACTGCTGACCCGAGCGGATCAACCGATATTTCTTCGGTATATATAACAGGTTCGAATATGGACTATATCGATCCTCTCTTTCGGGTACCTCCCACAACAAAATTTGTCGCACAAGTTCAGTTTAAGGACATCGGATAAATTTTTTATACCCTCAGTCTTAAGCTAATGAGGGTGTTATATACGAAATAATGGTTTCAGACAATTAGACTTTCGAACAGATTAAAGGATTTGGTTCAAAATTAGCTTCTCGTAGTATTTTGTTAAAATTTACATCAAGTTCTATGATGGGCCATATCGGTCCCGGTACCTCTCGGACAAAAGTTCAAGAATTTTCGCCATAACGCGGCGCACGATAATTTTCGAAGGGAGAATCCGATTTGGTCCTAACTTTGTGCATTGAAATATTTCGTCCAGATATAGATCATCTTAGAATATGGACCGCTCTTTCGGTTAAATTCCAAATAACATTTTAAAAATTTGGCACAAGTACAATTTACGAACACTTCTCGAATAATCATGAAATTGTTTGTAGCAGGTTGTACTCGCGGCCTTTTTTAAACGGTACAATTTATGTCGGAGACACGTCCATACTTTCTAAGATAATGTACCAATTAAATAACTGTAAAACTTTAAATAATCCTACCGCCATCAACTCAAATTATGCGCACGAATACTTAGGAATATTTATCCGATTTGGCCAAACATTTAAAGTTAAATTTCTTACAATTGCATCAATTTTCAGGATGGTCTTAATTTTGAAATATTTTTTTTACAGTACAGTTTAAGGGCTGCACGAGGTTCGTTTGCAATTTTTTACCGAAAGTACTTCATGTTGTCCTGTTTACAACAAGAGACATAATGATCCGAAATGTCAAAAAATCCTATAGTGACCAAATATGGACTATAACGGTCCACTCCTTCGGACACCTAAAACAACAAAATTTGGAAATGACCCAACAAAGAATCAAAAATTCTACACGAAAACTATCGAAAGGAAGAACTCCCAAAATTAGATCCAGTTCCAAATAGGACTATGGCGTGCGGAAATTTCAATAGGGCGTAGTCATTGTAGTCATGACGACAATATTCCAGAGATATAGGCGCCGAAATAATAAGTTTTTTGTGCATATGTTTGTAACGCATCGATGAGCTGAGACGATCTGGCTATATGTGTACTTCCTTCTGACAATCTAAACATTGCTACAGGTCGGGTGAAGATGGGCGTCCCACAGAGAAAGGTGATGATCAGATAGTATTCAGGGGAGGAAATGGCTAAAAAAAACTGCGGAAAAAGTCAACGTTTTATTCTTATTTGGTGTATACCTAAATAAAAATCGGACTCTGAAAGTAGATAATCTCACCTAATTTGCATGTACATATATTTCCATTTATTTAACTCTCATTGCAGCAGCTTTGGTTGTAGCAATTTCTTCTGAGCTTGCAATTGATCCTAATTGTGTTACCACGAGTAGTCAAATACTAGAAGCTCGGGTATCCGAATGCCTTCTTCTGTTGGATGTATTCCGCGGCACAATATTTTACTGAAAATAGATCCCCTGAACTTTTGATCAAATATCAGAGTTATTGCAAAAGAACCAAGCTATCCCAAAATTTTTATTTCAAAATATTTATGTTAATGACCATTATCTTTGCCTCTGTTTGGAGTATTTACAACATGAATAATAATCAAGAAGACCAGCAGATCATTAAATCAGTACCAAGTCGGTTGTTGACTGTGGCGAAATATAAAAAGTCAATTCAATCAAATTAATTTTGGACTTTTATTTCAATTGTCTTTCCACTAAAGACTCAATCAAACATTGTTTTATTGTATGGATGTTTTCTGTCCACCCTAAATACAAAAATAGTCCGGTATTGAGATATTAGTTGTCGAACAAGGAAATTAAATATCTCGTTCCGGTGAAGAGTTCGCCGAAAAAAACGATTGCAAATCACTGTGTGACGCCCATAACAACACCTTTCATAATGGCCAGATTTCATAGAACTGTATTTCCCACACACGCCTAACAGAAAAATTCGCAAAATTTAATCAATCTGTCTTGCAAGTTTAGAAAATTATTTGATTTCATTTATATTTAATTTCATTATTTGAATTTAATATTCCTGTCATCTGTTGCAGTAAAATTCCTTTACAAGATTTCGTTGAAATTTTTTTTATCTCGAAATCTCTGACATCTTTGACTATTTTGTATAAAAAAAGTTTTCCAACAAAAATTCCACTTACAATATGGCCAATAATTGTCCTGGAATTTTGTTCTTCTCATTTTACCTGCATAACAATTCCACTTAATTTGCCAAGAGTTTTGGCATGAGTGTTGTTGGTGTTCTTGTTGATTGTTTTTATTTTAATTTGCTTTCTTTTTTTAGCCATCCTCCACTCCATAAAATTCTTGACAATAATCCAATTTTGGCATGCCATATGGCAATGTCAGAGAGTATATGGTATTCACATCTTTCACTTCTGATTAATTTTCATTATGTCAACTTCCTTTGTCTGTCTCTATGTGGGTGGAATGGGGGTGTGTAGATGAGTGTAGAAAGGTGGCATTGGCTCCCAGTACTCAAAACATTACAACCAAAACCCAGAGGAAATTATAAAAAGGGCTTCCTTGCGAAATATGTGTGTATGTTCGATGTCTACCAGAATATAAATATAAAAAAATATTCGAGATATTTGTAAAAAAACAAAACGAATTCCCTCCACGTTTTTATATTTATAAGATTTTTATACAATCCTTAATTTTAATACAATGGCATACTGATGATGTGTTTTCCTGTTGTTGTGTTCCCACAAAAACCTGCCCCCCATATTTCTTTTCTATAGCTACCTTACTTTTATTTCAAAGGAGGATATATACATAAATTGTATTGAAGGTGTTTTTTTTTAGCTCAACAACATCCGTTGTGTAAATATTTCTTTTTCATTTCAAATGTAGAGGAAAAGCAAATAAACGAAAAAGTGTCATACATAATTAATTAGATGTCTCGGAAAAATATATTTTTAAATGGATTTTAAGGGGATATCTAACATGAAAATGCCTTTAAAAATATTTCAATGTATTTTAAAAAACAATCCCCCAAAAGATGTCTTGGATTATATTTTACAATTTTTTTTTTTGCGTATCATTTCTTTACTCTGTTGGAGACAAATTGTATATACTCAGATATGTATTTATGTACATATAACTATATACATATGTACATATGTTTTTTCTTCATCTCTTTTCCCATGTTTCTCTGTGTAACAAAACTACTTTTTTCCAAACTTTAATTAAGTTCAATGAATTGTTAATGTATTCATGGAGTGTGAATATTAAAGACCACCAAACACATAAATTTGTCATAACCTAATTTTGATTTTCAAGGTTATGATGCAGTCGGTTTTTATTTCCATATTTTATTTTTATGATATTGGCATAAATAATAGTAAAGATAAAACATTAAAATGACCTCTAAAATAAAAAATATATATTTATAGCATATTTGCAAATTTTTTGATTTTATTTTTTTCATCCGAAATTTAATCATTGTCACATACTAGCATGTAATATAAACAAGTTAACAAAGGCTATATATAGTTGGTAACTATGTGATACCCTACATCCTATTCACGGATCAACGTTTCTTTCAGGGAGATACAAAATTTATTTACCAGATAACTTATGATGACTAAATTAAAATGATGACAGTACAGTAGATGTACATCGATTACTTCAAATCTATGTCCCATTAAAAATCTGAAGAACTCGACACTATTATATTATTTTAAAACTTTTGCTTTAACTTTATTACAATCTCATTAGATAGAATATTGTATATAAGGTAATTCGATATAAAATATCTCGTAAAATGATTTAAAATTTTTATTTATATTTTTGGACTAATTTTTGAGGTTTTTAAAAGCAGATATACATTTGAACACAAGCTTCCTAGCAAAAATGGGCAGTCACATGAGACGAAAAACACATTAATAAGTAATGTAAACAATCTACTTTCTGCATTATTTAACAAGGCAAAGCTACTTACTTTACTTTAAAATACGCGGTTGTAGTCAACCTATTACAATAACAACTTACCTTAATCATTGCTAAGTAATGAGTACGGTCCGACTACAAAACAGAGAGTTGTGACGAAGAGTTGGTTGTACATACATACATATGTGAGAGTTTGAACCCTTTTATTCGCACGCGTGGCACAGTGTGTAGTATGTTTGGCTACAAATCAGAAGTTCAGTGCGAAATACCTTTGTAAAATAATAGGTTAGTTTGTTTTGGACAACGATTCTATAATACTTTATTGACGTGATTCAATTCAGTTATTCACGCAAGGCTTTACCTATCTACTAGCACAAAGCCTATCTCAAGTAACTAGTAAGCACACAGCTTTACTCTATTCAGGTTACTTATTTACTCTTTAGATTACAGTGGCGGTTATAGCTCGTGTTAAGATACACAATTAACTGCTCAAACTCCCAACCGTTCCTTAGCTGTATTTATACGTGCCTGCTGATACATAGCCTGTTCTAGTCTCCTTAACGTAGACAAACCACAATGATCACGCGACATTGGAGATTTTTTCTTAGTTCGGTCTATGGAACAAATGTTCTGTAATGGACCAGCTAAGTTAGTAAGATCACGCGGCATGCTAGTGGATTCAAAAATACACATACACACAAAGAGACGACTTGATGTAAACAACTAATGAGGCGGAGGTAGTAAATAAGGGAGAGGAGCAGGGGTTACAATGAATGCGACACAATACATAACTGAATGCACAAAATTAATAAGAGAGAGGGAAAGAGATAGAACTTAAAGCGTACAAAAAAATAGCAAAACAAACGTAGAAAAGTAGTTATTGGAATTCCATACAGTAATTGTTGTTGTAATTTTGGGTACGTTTACCTCAATGATATTTGATCTACAATTTATCGCCAAGTCCGACGTGTCTCACGACACCACTTTTAGAGAAGGTTCTCATGGCGGACTGAGGAGATTTGCCACCACCGATGGTGATGTTCTGGTCTGGGATTGAACCGCAAACGTTCTCAGTGCAAAGCTCAACGGTGGCTCATCAAAAACATAAAAAAGTCAAATATTCACGTTGTCATTGGAGATGATGATTCTCAAGCATTTGAGAACTTTTTGATAGTCATTCAAAGCTACAGCTATTTCTTCAAAATCTTCTAGAATGTCACAAGAGTTCCAGGATCTCACTTCACTCAGTGAAGTTAAGGAGGAGAATATGCAAGTCTCTGCAGCAGCCTCTTTCCTTTAGCTCAGTTTTACTTTTGGTGAAGACGGCTTTCAATTGAGCATAATTACTTATCAAATCCTGCACAAAGAAGCACTCGATGTTTGGCCATATCCATGACAACTCGAAGAACGCTATTCAGAACATTATGCTCGAACATTTCGACGCCTCCAAACAATAGTATGCTAAGTCGACTTAGAATGTTTTCAAGTTCTTTACATTTTTATATTTAACGTCCTTTTACTTAAATTCTGTCAAATTTTGGTAATGATCGGACAATCCGAACAGAAGTTATAAACAAATATTTCCTTAGCATAGTACTGAAGGTCAAAGAAATTTCCAAACTTTAAGAGTTTGTCCTGCAAAACTCGCTTTTCAGAATTAGCAAACTATTATTTAGAGGTGTCGAACGTCCTTTAACTTAAATTCCATCTAATTTTGGTAATGATCGGTCAATCCGAACAGAAGTTATAAACAAATATTGACTTAGCATAGTACTGAAGTTCAAAAAAATTTCCAAACTTTGAGAGCTTCTCCTGCAAAACTCACTTTTTAGACTTAGCATACTATTATTTGGAACTAGAATGACTGTCATGTAGCTGGCAT
Organism: Musca autumnalis; assembly: GCF_047663935.1. Classification (NCBI taxonomy): domain Eukaryota; kingdom Metazoa; phylum Arthropoda; class Insecta; order Diptera; family Muscidae; genus Musca; species Musca autumnalis. The sequence continues at coordinate 267,771,898 of NW_027411644.1, forward strand.
TCACGCTTCCCAGCAAAAAAAATCATTACTAAACAATTGGTTTTTATAGAACTTATTGGAAGTCGTAACTACTTACAAAGCCCTCTACTAACCTATTATTTTAACAAGGACCTATCGCATTTTATTACTAGTTATTCTACGACCACCGTGGTGCAATGGTATGCACACCCGCCTTGCACGCTAAAGGTCGTGGGTTCGATTCCCCGGCCAGTCAACATCAAACACTTTTCAACGGTGGCAAAATACCCCTCAGTAATGTTGGCGACATTTTCTGAGTATTTCAGCCTTGTACAACTTCTCTACAAGTGGTGTCTTAGACACGCCGTTCGGACTCGGCGATAAACAGTAGGTCCCATATCAGTGAGCTAATATGAATCGGGGTGCACTCACTGATATGAGAGAAGTCTCCCCTGTCCCGCCTGGGATGTTTGTGGAACAATTATATATATTATTCTACGACCACTAGAATAACTAGTTATTATACTGCCACTGGAAGTAGAAAAACAACCTTAACCGTTGCTCTCAATTTGCAGTTTGTAGAGGTTTCTTCTTTGCACAAACATTTCATTCAATGAATCAATATTCTGTTTTTTCTGCACCGGTCGTACTCCTACAGAAGTCTTTTTAATTTTGCACAAATTGGTACATCAAATATATGTGGCAAGTTCAATGTGCTGCTCCATGCAGCTTTATGCTTTAAATAGGGCTTTAAATAGTGACCGCTCATGAATGTGGTTTCTGTAAAAACTTATAATTAACAGGTAGCCGAAGGAAGAAAAAACTTCTATAAAATCAAGTGATCAAAGGTTAAGTGTTTCGAATGCACCAATTAGAAGCAAAGGCATTTGTCATCAAAATAAAAGTTTCAAAATATTGAAACTGGGACAGTTTACTGTCTATTGATTTACTTTCATTATAAGGATCTTCTTTAGAATATGTTCAACAAAAGCAGAGATATACGTCATGGAAATTAAATTCCACAAGTTGAAAATTGGGTATACTCGAGCGCCTTTTTCTATATCTCTAGTATTTGACCACTTTTGATAACGTAATTGGCATCAATTTAAAGCTCAGAATGTCTTCATAACTATTGGTTACTTTTGTTGAAATGTGCCCAAACAAAGCTGAGATATTCGTCATTAAATAATTGTTCCACAAACACTCCCACTCCCAAGGGAGACTTCTCTCATATCAATGAGTGCACCCCGATTCACATTAGCTCAATTATATGGGACCTACTGTTTATCGCCGAGTCCGAATGGCGTGTTTAACACCACTTGTAGAGAAGTTTGACATGGCTGAAATACTCAGGAAATCTCGCCAACATTACTGAGGGGTATTTTGCCACCGTTGAAAATTTTTGATGTTGCCTGGCCGGGAAAACGAACCCACGACCTTCAGCGTGCAAGGCGGGTGTGCATACTATTGCACCACGGTGGCACCCGATATTCGTCATTAGAACTCATTAAAAAAATTTAAAAATTGGATTTATTATCGACTATGGGGATTTCTCTGTTGTTAAACAACCTTCACCAACCTACTTTGCCTCATTTTAAGGCTTCCATTGTCAGGTTTTGCTTTTGGATGGCCCCCAACAACGCTATGATATTCATCATAACATTTCAAACCCCAACAAAAACAGTAATGCTCGATTAGCAACTATTGCGATATTCTCTTCCTTCACTGCAGTTTTTGCTTTTGGAATACCCATACTAATGCTTGGTTTACATTGACAGTTGAAATCTAGTGGATTTCGTAAATGCAAACCAAGCATAAAAGTGGACGGTTTTCGCATAAGAAACTATCATCATCCAACCATCAACTATCCAACATCCAAATTTTGTGACGAACCGATCAAAAGTGCCAATCTGTAGCCCGATTACCAAGTTTACACACAGCCATATCGCGTCGAAACATTAATTTTAGTGCATATAAGTACGACCATTATTTCCATGTGTTACAAACAGTTGAGCCAAAACCAACCTATAGTACCCTCCCCACATTGTGGTGTAGGGTATAATAAACTAAAGTTCATTTGTTTCTGCGACAGGAAAACAAAATAATGAAATAATCAAAAATAATAGCAATGCAATCCCTATATTTAATAAACTTATGTATGTCTATTTTTAACATGGAAGTCTTGATATGAGTGTTGTTAATCCATTAGCGAAATCCGAAACCATTATTGACTTGTTCAAGCATAAAGCTTTTGCGCAGACGCACACTTCGTATGTAACATAATATTAACAGTAACATCAATGTTTGATGTTAACACTTTTAGTTAGCCACTTTTTTAATAACAATAACATCACATACTTTAGGGGGTATCAAAAATATTATAGCTTAGTTGCTATAATGGTTGGTTAGTTAGTTGCGGGGTACACATATTAACGTTTGTCACAATTTTTACGTACATACATTTCAAAGCAGGACCATTTCAATGATTCCAATTTAAAATTTTGAAAATTTAATGTTCAATGAAACAATTGCAAATGTCGGTGTGTAGGACACTACCTTCTAATGACACTACCTATAATAATTCGCAGCCGATTTTTCTACGACTCCGAAGTCAATTCCGTGGTTAATTTCCTATACCACTCAAACTTATTAAAATACGCACAGTGTTTCAATTTTTTACTATATGTTGAGCCATACAAGTTAGTTTTGTCCTAAGGGGTTCTTTAGGAACAACATTCTTCCAATATTATACTCAAATACAGAACTTTAAGAAATCGACTCTCTTTGACATTCACCCTAAACGATAATTCAATTGCCAAGGAAATTCAATTTGCTTGGAAATATTTAGAAGATTAAGTGGACCAAAAAATGTTCCCGCCATGCAGTATGTAATCAACAAAGGGATCTCTCATCCTAAAAAGTATTGCAATGATAAATGAGGAAAAATTGATGCCCGGAGTCGAGTAATTTCTTGTTTTTTTTTACTTAGATTTCGACTTCAGGGAAATTGCTCGACTCCTACTCGTAGACTACGGCTCCGACTCCGAAACCGTGGATTATACCATGTAAATTTGACAAATAATATTGTAATCGATCCAGAGTGGAATATTGCTCCATTATATATATTTTTTTAGTCCAATCAGGCTACATTTGTAAAATGTTAACGTTAATTTGGACTAGAAAAAAGTTCGCTAAATTACTTTGGAAGCTGTTCAACGAATTTGATGTGATGATGATTCGAAAAATGTGATGGAAATTGGTCTAGAAAAATATCGCCAAGTCATATTGAAATCGTATTGGTATAGGGTATACTATTGTTTTTACTGTTTTTTTTTTTAAATTCCGAAAATTGACTTTAATACTTTTTATAGAATTATTTTTAGCAATGCATTTGGTTTGTTTGCGTCATGGGAATTTCATCATACATTTGACAAAACATATATAATCACATCAAAGGATTTTATGTCTGTTTTTATGTACGTACATACATATTTGCTTATACATACATATATGTAAATGTATGTAAAAACTTCAATATGGGTTTTCCATTTATTTTTCCATTGAAATTTGGTGTGCATGTTGTGCATATTAATAGTTAAAAACAACAAAAACAACAAAATCTTGTGCCAATAATAATTGCTGTTTTTTGACCTCATACAGTTAGACCACTAAAGAATTACAAATACCAAAATTGAAATAAAAAATCATATTACTTTTTCATTTATGCGGCTTTTGTGCAAATCCTCTGTCAAAAAAAAAAAAAAAAAAACAAGTAAGTACGTATCTGTCAGCTGTGCTGACGGAGAAATACCCTCAGCCACCAGTGTTGCCGTTTTGGGCATTTCGGCCCAAATTTGGGCCGAATAAAAAATATTTTTTAATTTTGGGCCGATGGGCGGCCCAAATCCATTTTGGGCCGTTTTCATGCTAATAATTTTAAACAATATTTTATAAAATATCAAATATTAGTGTTTGGGCTATTATCACATGCATACTTTTACCATTGGATTGATTTGAAAACGTAAAATAAAGCAATTTGGTGGCATTAAAAATATAATTTTCACATTAAAACATAATGCCAAGAAGGTCCTCGTAGTAGTTTAATGGTCACTTTTAAGTTTTAGTTACCCGGGTTTTGAAATATATTTATACCCTCAGCCTTTAGGCTAAGGAGGGTATATACACTTTGATACGATGAAAATGTGCCTCATCGAAATAATGGTTGTTGACCCCAAGTATGTTTCGACGAAATGTGTTTTAGACAATTTGGAGTGGATCTAGGCATGTCCGTCCGTCTGTCTGTCGGTCTGTCCTGCTGGCTGGAGCGCACGATAACTCTCGAACGGATGAACGGATTCGGTTCAAATTTTGGCTTTCGTAATATTTTGCCCAAACTTAGTTTAAGTTCGAAGATGAGCTACATCGGTCCACTCCTTCCGGTACCTCCCCCACAAAAGTTTGAAAATGTTCGAAAAGTTTGTCCGCACGATAACTCTTGAAGGGGTGACCGATTTGGTCCATACTTTGTATAGCGTAAACTTTCTACCAGGGTAATATGAGGTTCCAATATGGTCTCAATAGGTCCACTCCTTCGGGTACCTCCCACACAAAATTCCGGAAAAGTTCAGTTTAGGGCCATCTCTCGAATCGCTTTGATTTTTGTTTTAGCAACTTGTATTTACTGCCCTCCATACGACGGTACATGTTTCATCAGGGGCAAGTCCAAACTTCCTGGGAAAATAGCATGAAAGTTGCAAAAAACCCTTATGACACAGTGTGAGGTGGATGGAGCGGAAGATAACTCTCGAACGGATCTGCCGATTCGGTCCAAAATATGACCTTTGTAATACCTTGTCCACACATAGTTTAAGTTTGAAGATAAGTCATATCGGTCCACTCCTTCAGGTACCTCCCCCACAAAAGTTCAAAAATGTTCGGAAAAATTGTTCGTACGGTAACTCTTGAAGGGAGTGGCCGAATTGGTCTTTACTTTACATATCCTAATATATCTACTAGATATAGATCAGGTTCAAATATGGACTATATTTGTCCACTCCATCGGGTACCTCCCACACAGAATTTCGGATAAGTTCACTTTAAGACCTAATATCGAATCACTTTGATTTTTGTTGAAGCATCTTGCATTCGCTGCCTCAATTACGATGGTAAACTTTTTGTTAGGGGCACGTCCATACTTCTTGAGCAAACAGCCCGAAGGGTGTAAAAACCCCCTATTGCACCATATGAAGTGGATGGAAATCAACTTCCATAATAGTCAATGTGGATCCATTCCTTTAAGTATTTCCTCCGCAAAACTTTTGCTCATTAATCCTAGTCAACATTTTTGTCGTTTCATACGCGCAAAAATTTAAAAACCCTCTAAATACATACGTTTTTTGGGTAAAAATTGTTTCAATATACACAGGCTAGGGTATATCTCTGTCGGCCAAGCCGACTGATACTTTTTTACTTGTTTTCATGATACTTAAGTATTAGGTAAATATTCATACATTGTGTTCATAAATAAAAAAAGTTCATAATAATTTGGTGGCAACGAATCATGCCAAGCTAGAGGTTTTTTTCTATTTTTGGCATATATTTTACCTATAATTAACAACCTTAAGAATGAATATTTATATCCGAGTGTCAACTCATATTGTCTTTTTTTATAAAAAATAAATTAAAAAAAAAAATAAAAAAGAGCATCAATATATTGACATTGACTACAAAAATAAATCGTACCAGCTAGAAACTTCATAAATATTTGTAGGCACAGAAACAGACAATTACATTTATGCACTCTTATTTAACAGAAAATGAAAAGTTTGAAATAAAATTTGCTGTTTTGGAGTTTTATATTAAATTACTAGATCAAAATAATAAGAGAATAGACTATAAAAGTGACCCAAATACCCCCTTTATGACAACTCTTCTTTTGTTATAGTTTGGATTTTGCGTACAGATTTATAGCTTTTCGGCTAACTTAAAGTTGAAAGTAATGATTAAAATTGAAGGAGGACCTTCTCTGTATTAAAATTACACTTTTAATGCATCCAGATTGGTTTCTTTGCGTTTTCAAATCCATCCAATAGTAAAAGAAAGGATGTAATAATGGCCCTTAAACTACTAAATACAATAACTCCATATAAGATAACCTCAAACGAAGTTTTGCTTATTATATCAGGTATTACATTTTCCCAGACTTGTAGAATGTGACCCTGATTTACTAGTAACAGATTGGAATTTGCTAAGACTCGGTGAAACTGTACTTTCCTTCATCTTAAAGAGCACATCTTATAATAAAACAGAATTAAAAAAATATTTTTAAAAAAATTTGAGCTGTCAAAGTCAAAATTTCGATTTTAACGAAAAAAATTGAGTCTCGCTTAAAGGCTTAAAGGCGTTTTTTTTTGTATTTAATAAGATCACATGAATAATATAATAAGGTCATATGAAGATCGGTCAATTCGTTTTAGAGCTATCGTTGGCACCGACTTCAAAAACGCCGTTTCGAGAAACACGCACTTAAAGTTTACATGCTACATTCAAATCACAATAAATTAGCTCTGTTCCTTTACGTGCAAGAATCTTCAAATTTTACAACTTTTTACTGGAAAAGCGTTCCTTTACTTCAGACCCCATACAATTCATATGGAAGCAGATTACAACTTTTGCTACTTTTGTCGGTTTTACCACTTTCAAAAGTAAAGGAACAGACCAATTGTTGCCTTTCAATCATTATATCTCAGACAATTTTTTGCGACATACTACCTTTACGTAAAAATAGACAATATTTTTTTCGATTTTTCTAAAAGTAATAAAAGGTATCTATGAGATATATATTTTTTGTTTTAATTTTTAATGTTGGGCCGTTTTAGGTCGTTTTGGGCCGTTTTTAGGAAAATTTTGGGCCGAAAAAATTTTTTCGAACGGCAACACTGTCAGCCACTGACCAAGAAAAAAAAAAACAACAAAACCAAACCAAACACTATAATTATGCCGTATATAAATTATATTGATTTTATATCACGAGTTTGCTTTAAAATCTGTAGGTACCGTAATGTGGGGCTACACCAAATCATTGACATATGTCAAACATTTATAGTAGCCAAACTTCTTCATAAAGGACTCGAAATATTAAATTACGTTAAACTAAGTTTGGAAGAAATTTTTGAAAATGTTTTAGAGTTACCTTGCACACTAGCCGGCAGGGTTTTGGAGCTTTTGGGCCATTATCTCAGGAAGTATTGACTTACTCCGGAAAAAGAATCAAATCTATCCGAATTTTGTGTAGGAGGTACCCGTAGGAGTGGACCGATATAATCTATATTCTAACCTGATACATAACTGGATGAAATGATACGATGTGCAAAGTCTGTACCAATCAGAAATTCCCTGCGAGGATTATCTTGCGGATTTGCCATTTTGGTTGGTGCCGTTAGGGTTTCTTGGAGCTTTTAGGCCAATATCTCAGGAAGTATGGACTTCCGCAAGAAAAAAAATTGTACCGTCATAAAGGGAGCCGCAAGGAAAACCAACTGAAAAAAATTGCAAAACCGTCCGAGAGGAGCCCCTAAACTGCACTTTATCCGAATTTTGTGTGGGAGGTACCCGAAGGAGTGGACAGATATAGTTCATATTCGAACCAGACCTATACTTGGAAGGAATAATACGACGTGCAAAGTTTTGATCAAATCGATTGCTCCCTTCGAGAGTTATCGTTCAGACCATTTTACAGAAACATTTTGAACTTTTGTGGGGGAGGTACCAGAAGGAGTGGACCGATATGGCCCATCTTCGAACTTAAACTAAGTTTGGACAAAATATTACGATGTTCGAGAGTTATCGTGCGCACAAGCAAGACAGACATACATTTTTCGTATCAAAGTGTATATACCCTTCTAGCCTAAAGGCTGAGGGTATAACAAGTAAGAAAAGCGTTAAGTACGGCCGGGCCGAACTTTTTATACTCTCCACAACGAACTGTATTGAAGTGAATTCAAAACTTTTCCTTTTGTTGCAGGAGTAGTTCATACATAAATCTCAACAGATAATATAATCTCAACAGATAACATATGGGGCGACATTTTTGTTCCTTCCTAAACATCGACCAATATTTACAATTTTCCGAATAGAGCGAATTACATAAAATTTGGCAATACCGACTAGACCAAAACCTGGACATTCTGGATTTGGTGGAAAGTTGTAAATATTAAATTTCATTCGTCTCGATGGTATATTGATAACACAACCTTCACAATACCGAAAATCGGGAAGTACGCTTCTATGGGGTTATTTGAAGAAAAGTGCTTATACTGCAATATTTTGTACACCCATGGCAGTCTAAATACTAATTTTCAGTCATATCGGTGGTATATTGATGCCACAACTTTCAAAATATCGTAAATCGGGAGCTAACGTTCTATGGTGGCTATATGTAGACATGGACCTATACCGACAATTTCAAGTGGAAAATTTTGCACCCCCAGCTAACACTGAATACCAAATTTTATAAATTTCGGCGGAATATTGAGCACACGACCTTCAAAATACCGAAAATCTGGAGGTACCATTCTATGGGGGCTATATGAAAACATGGACCTATACCGACAAATTTGTAAGGACAGTATTCACCACATGGGACTGAAGAGGATTTTTCATAACCGCAATGTATAATTAGAAATAAAAATTATTTTCCATTTAATTTCTATTTCTAACAATAGACGTATCCTTAACACCAACACTTCAAGCTTACATGATGATACCAACAGTTTTCTACTCCATTATCATATATTAAGCAGGGAAAATGAAAAAGAAAACTATAACAACAACTCATGACCTTTACAACACACGCTTTGTTGTCATGTGTGTTTGTATATCAAGCTCTGTGAGCAGATAACTGGCTACTAGAAAAAGTAGTCTGTCAAAAGTCAACAACACAGCTAACAGCATGAGCTGGCTCTTGGTTGGATGCTGTTGAAAGACTGAAAAGAAATCTGTGTAGTAATCTCTAAGCGTCTGTCGGTCTATCTGTCTATTGGACAATGAAAGAGCTATCACATGCTTTTCTACAAAAAAACTTTTACTTTCATTTTATTTTTAGTTTGCTGTTTGTTTCTCTCCAACATCATCTACCTTTTTATAGTTTTGGTTACGTGTTTTCGTATTCATGTGTGTTGGTATTTGATATTTGTTTTATTTATTTTTTCCACTTAAGTTTTTGGCTTTGTGTCTTTATAGCGGTTTTAAAGTAAAGCTAAGAAAAATGTTTATATTGTTTTGAGTTATTTAAGTTTCTTGCGATTCACCATACCTTCATGGAAGACCAACTTTTTGTCTACATGACAACGCAGCACTACACCACATACAGTAAGGATTTATGTTTCAAGGATAAAGTTTGGTAAACAATTTGAAGAATTTGTTAAAGGTTAATTAAATTAAACCAACCACAAAGAGAGATAAAAAATGAAATATTTTACATAAGTTGACTTTTAATATGTCAAAAATGTCAACCATTTTTGGGAGGTTTTTGGATTTTGGGTAAGTGCATAAATTTGGATAAAGTTTTGAGGTATATACAAATTGAGTTATCATGAAAATGATTTACCAAAAAAACGTGTTATTTTCACAATAATAAATATGTATAATTAAAACACAAAAATTGCATGAAAAATTAATATTGCGCCTTAACTAAATTTAAATGAAAGGTGCTTACACCTGGGAAGTTTTTGCGGATTCTGAAACTACAATGTTCGTAAGTGAGAAAAAACAAAAAAAAAAAATCGCCGGAGGGATTTAAAGTAAATGGCGGTCAAATTTCACATTTTTAGGATTTTTTAGGTTTTCGCGATTTTGCTTGGAAACCGCAAGTCCTATCGAAATGGAGCTAAAGAAAATGTTGTAGCTGTGAAAATTCTCTAGAGGATTGACGTTTATGATTTGTTCTCAAGCGATTTTGCTTGAAGACGACAAGTCTTATCGATATGGGACCTGAAAGAATCTTATAGCTGTGAAAATTCTCTACAAGATTGGTTTGTGTGAATTTTTTTTAGGCTGTACCATTTTTTAGATATATAAGTTCAAGTTGGGAAATTGCAGTCATGGCAATGTTTTATAAGAAGACGATACAGTCAGTCCATTGTCCCAATTTGAACTTCAATATCTCAAAAATGGTAAAGTCATAAACTTCAATCTTGTAAAGACTTTTCACTGCTACAACATTTTCTCTAGTCCCATTACGATACGACTCGCAGTTTCCTAGCAAAATCGTGAAAACCTAAAAAAAATTGGAAAAATGTGAACTTTGAGCGGGATTTATTTGAGAATCCCTCAGGCTATGTTTTTGTTTTTTTGATTTTTCTCATCTATTAACATTGTGGTTTCAGAATCCGCAAAAACTTTCAGGTGTAAGCGCCTTTCATTTAAATCTTGTTAAGGTGTGCAAGAATCTACTATTTTTTTAATATTTTGACAAAATTATAAAGGAAACAATTTCAAAAATAGTAGACTCTTGCAAGTTCGCATCAAAATCATGGTTATAGGCTCCAAGAAGATAAAAAACGGTAACACTCGGTTTGGTCTAAACTTTACACATCGTAATAGCTTCGAATGTGGACTATATCGATCCACTCTTTCTGTACATCCCACTCAAAATTTCAAAATTTCAAAATTTTTTGATACAAGTTCAGATTAGGAACTCACGATCACTTTTTCCGGGGTAAATTTTGTTGAGGGGCAAGTCTATACTTTTCCCTCCCCAAAGTTCCCATTTCTGCTTAATTTCAGTTTTAAGGCTGTTCGAGAATCCTAGTGTTGTGTTTTCAACGCTCACCGTCGGCACGCCCGTTTTTTTTGTTAACAATATAAAAAAAACAGTTGAGGTGCACATGTAAGCGTTTAAATAACACTTAATTGTGCTAGGTCACAAATCAGAAGTTCGCATGATCAAATCCAGCAAAGAGCAAAATAAAATAAAACAAGTAAAAAAGTGTCAGTCGGCTTTGCCGACAGATATATACCCTCAGCCAATGTGAAGCGAAACTTTCACCTCCGGACAGATCGAATGTGTTTAAAGTATCTTAAGAATTTTGTGGCCCTTTTTGGACATTTGAACTTGCCGACAAAAATGTGGATTAGGAACTGACTGCACTAAGACACAAATGTTGAACTTTTGTAGGGCAGGTACCGTTAGGGAGCAGGTACACTTAGGGATATGGACCATTATAGAAGTTAAACAAAATTTTGACAAAATATTAGGAGATCCAAAGTTTGGACCAAATTGGTTGTCCCATTCAAGTGATATCGTCCTAGCATTTTAGTGACATTTTTTAAATATTGGGTAGATGTACCGAAAATTGTGGACCGGTATTGCCCATTAAACTAAGTTTGGATATAATATGATGAAGACCAAATGTTGGACCAAATCGGTTGAACAGTTCGAGAGTTATGGTGCTCTCCGACCGCCACATATGGTGACATAGGGGTTTTTTACACCTTCGGGCTGTTTTCCCAAGAAATATGGTCTTACCCCTGAAAAAACTTTTACCATTGTAATGGAGGAAGCGAATGCAAATCGCTTCAACAAAAATCAAAGAGATTCGAGAGCAGGTCTTAAAGTGAACTTACCCGAAATTTTGTGTGAGAGGTACCAGAAGGAGTAGAAAAATATAGTCCATATTCGAACCTGATATATATCTGGTAGATATTTTAGGATGTGCAATGTATGGATTACATCGGTCGCTCAATTCAAGAGTTATGGTGCGCAAAATTTTTCCGAACATTTTTGAAGTTTTGTGGGGGAGGTAGGTACCTGAAGGAGTGGACCGATATAGCCCATCTTCGAATTTAAACTATGTTTTGATAAAATATTACGAAGGCCATATTTTGAACCGAATCCACAGAACCGTTCGGCCATTTTCTCAGGAAGTATGGACTTGACCCTCATGAAACTTGTACCGTCGTATGGGGGAAGTGAATGCAAGGTTTTGCAACAAAAATCAAAGCGATTCGAGAGCAGGTCCTAAACTGAACTTATCCGAAATGTTGTGTGGGAGGTACCCGAAGGAGTGGGCCGATTGAGTCCATATTGGAACCTAATCTAAGTCTGGTAGAAATTTCACGATGTGCAAAGTATGGACCAAATCGGTTACTCTCTTCAGGAGTTATCGTGCACACAACTTTTCCGAACATTTTCGAACTTTTGTGGGGAGGTACCGGAAGGAGTGGACCGATATAACCCATCTGCGAACTTAAACAAAGTTTGGACAAAATATTACGAAAGCCAAAATTTGAACCGAAGCGATTCATCCGTTCGAGAGTTATCGTGCGCACCAGACAGACAGACGGACGGACATTGCTAAATCAACTCCAAATTGTCTGAAACACATTTCGTCCAAACATACTTGGGGTCTAAACCATTATTTCGATGAGGCACATTTTGCCCGTATGAAACTGTATATGAAGAAAAGACAAAATTTTTTAGTTTTCCATAAAAAAAAATTAAAAAAATTTTTTTAAGCTACATGAAAGATTTTTGGTACATAGATTGGGAAAAAAATGCCATTCTTAAATCTGTTCGTGATACTAATTTTGGTTGTTGCGCGCAAAAGTTATGGCGGTTTCAATTCTGATAAAAAGAAAAAATCTTTAAAAGACTCTAATCATTATATTGAGAAACTCTCTTAATTAGGGGCTCCCTACATACTATATGTTTACTGAGGTCCCATAACTTTAGTGAAAAAGTTGTGCATTTTCGCGGAAATTAGGAAAGAATTCCAAACAATTGGTAGTTTGCAACATGTTTTAATAAAATTCAACCTGATTATGCCTCTGAAAAATATATAAAAAATATGTACGTAATCTATACATCGCGAAGATTCAAATGAAACCAAAACTATACAAATCCGTTTAGTGGTTTTCATATTATAGCGAAAACAAAAAAATATATTGAGGAAATTTATAAAATTTTTGTTAGAGAAAATATTTATTAAAATTTATTTTGTGAGTTAGTTGAACAAAATGTAAGAAAAATAGGTTGGAGTTTTTCTTCTATTTTAGTTAAATTCCACGCAATAAATCACATTTTTTATTCTAATCACTTCTCGAAAACACGCTAACATCTAGCAGAAGATATGGATATCTTTCAAATAAATGTTGGGTTCCTTTAAATGGGGTATAATCTTGAAATAAAATTGTATCGGGTAATGTTCATTTTGAAATGCGTGTAAATCGCGAAATCCTCGAAATCACTTGATGCGCATGCGGTTTACCAATACAACGAATTCTTCTCTTTTAATGTGTACACATTTGCCAGGATTTACTTTGGCCGCTAAGATGTAGCATCGTCTGCAGTTTAGTGTGCAACAAACTGTATAACGCTTATATTTTGCACAAAGTGCATACACTTTTTATGCGCATCTGATTTCACTATCAACCGTGAAAAAATACATCGATCTAAACATATTTCAATAAAATCCATCAAGAACCGTGGATGTAGCATCACACAGTATTTTTTGGATAAATCGGATACAGCTCCCACGCCACTAAATTTTTCAAACCGCTGTTTTCGCACAAACGCGAGTGATGATTCACTTTCTTCATTGAAATAGAAACGATCCACTTAAAACGCGAATTAGTCAGCGATATTTTGAAAAACATTTTTCGCAAATTTTTCAATTTTTGCAGTAGCCATTTCCGCCGTTCTAGTAGATGGATTTTTATGATCTGTGATTCATATGATCCGGATCGTAGAAAAACTAAAATATCGCGGGGTACCAGCACACTCAAAACGATATTGTAAATACTGTACCCAAAAAATAGGTTTTTTAGAAAAAATATCACACTAAATTTTGGCCTTTGGTAGTAGATTACTCTGCTGCTATGTGGGCTACATACTCAATATACATATCAGATTATGCGAAATCGCGAGTTCTTTAATCCTATAATTGGTTTTTCGAAATATCCGAATGCGCGTCCCAGTTACATAAAAAATACAAAAAACACCTGAAATCCGGCTTCAAAATGTCAGCATCCATAAAAGGTGGATGCAGTGGAAATTTTGGAAAGTGATACATTAGAAGTGTAATCTTCATTTTGTATTCTCCTACTTTTACTTTGGACAGATGTCCGCCATTTGAATGGTTTAATCAGAAATCGAATAGCAATGTAAAAAACCTGTTTAGCTTCAACGTGTTTTTACCTATGTTTTTTCCTTTACGCGGTCGTAACTACCACGTAAAATAAATTTTTTTGCTAAATTTTTGAGCTTTGTACAAAAACATCTAAAATAATCCAGCAGTAGTCATAGTTACTGGTAAACTACAATAGTTCGCGTATTACAATAGTGCAAACCTTGGCTTCATGGAAACTAAAAAATTTTGACTTTTCCTCATATACCCTTTCTAGCCTAAAGGCTGAGGGTATAAATATGAAGTGTGTTGAAATTGAAAACAAATCCACCTCCACTGTTCTAAAAATAGAACTTATGTTTTTAAGCTTATTTTTTAACTTCTAGTGGCCATAGGAAAACTAAATGCGATATGCCCTTGTTAAATAATCGGTTAGTATAGGGTTTTGTAAGTAGTTACGACTATCAAACAGTTCTATAAAATCCCATTATTTGGTATTGATTGTTGTGCTGGTTTGGAAAAATTTGCAATGTTTGAAGCCAATCCACACTTATATTGAGAATTTTTGTGAGCACCAGACGGATAAACATCGAAAACAAATTTTTAAATTTAGGACAAACACTCAAGGTTGTATCTAAAACAAATTTTAAGATTAAGGTACCACTGTGTTTTCGTATCAAAACCTCTGCATTAAATTCAAGTTACATATTTCTTATTCCAATGTACCATGCAAACACAATAAAGAAATTTCATAACCATGTTAAAGCATGTTTCTATAACTGTTTTCAAAGTTATGGTTATGTGAACGTAAATCTAATAAACCTTAAAACCACACTCAAAACATTCACTGGCCACTTTAAACAAAGTAGACCAAGCAGAGAATTAGAGAATTTATAAAAAAGGCCAAGTCTCACATGAAAAGCTTTATATGGGAATAACAAAAATATTGCCAATGGTGCTCACTACCATTCAAATACCGCAACAAAATTATTATAAATACCACTTTAAAAACAAACACCTTTAAGCGTTTTAAAAATTTCAAAATTTTTCTAAACCTAAAGCAAGCATGGACAACAATTGCTGTCTGCTGCTACTGCTTGATGATTGTTGCCCTTCAACACAAATACTGAATCGAAATATGAACATTACACATTTTGCAGACCCATATTTACAAGCTAAAAAAAAGAAACCAAAATTACGAAAATAAATAAAATACTCTCAGCGGTGAGTGTTAACAACAGCACAGCACAGTGTGATGTTGGCTAAATTCATTACATTTAGTTTTAGTCAGCCATCAACATTGCTAAAGTGAAATTCTCTCACCATCAACCAGTTGAAAATTGCGGGCATTTCGTTTTATATTGATAACTGTTATTGATTGATTAATTTTGTTTAGTTTTGTTGGTTGGTGTTAGTGTTCGTAAACCAACGAAGAGGTTAATAACAAAAAACAGAAAAAAAAAAAAAAACAAAAAACGTATCTATTCAAACGACCGGAGATTAACTGCAAAACACCGTTTTCCATACTATATGTCTGTATGTAAGTGCAAGTGTTATTTTTTGTGGTGATAGTTTTTATGCACATTTTAAAGTGAGATAAACAAAAACAAGTTATTAAATTTATACTGCCATTGCGGGATTAAAGAGTGCAAGAGCCTTTAATCTAGACAAACAATTATACTACACTGTATGTACATACATACATATGCCAGATTTAACTGAACTGAAGAAAGAAGGCATTTGTCATTTGATACATTAATTAAGGTCGAGGTGATGTTTTTGATTTGCATCTTTATTTAATAACACTGTGCAACATTTTTAAGGTGATCTTGTGCAAACAATTCGAACTCAGGATTTTTTGAATGTACAGACCCAAACAACAAGAAACCCTAGTTGGGTTTTGTTGTGTCAGATCCAGTTCGGATTTTATGGCTCCACCTAAACATGGTTAAATATTGAGTTTTTAAAGAAATTCGGGGCTATATCTCTGAAACCAATGCGAATCTTTTTCTGACCTCTGAAGCAAATTTGTAGATAAGGACAAGAATAAAATATTTGGGGAAATAATGAAGTCGAAAAACTACATTTATTGCCTCAAATTTCAAAATATATGCAAATATTCCACAATTTTTATACATTTCGCACCGTATCTCCAATACCGTTAATTTTTTCTGAATATTTTCTTTTGGAAAAATATTCCCTGGAATGTAATACACAACTCTTCAGAACATATCATTGTTGTACAATGCCTCTATGCCGTTTTTTTCAGTACATTTTTCAACGACGATTTAATAAAAATTTCAATAATGTAGTGAAATCTGAAATGCGAGAATAAACTGTTGGTGTGAACTGTGTTTGAAATACGTGTTGCAAAAGATATAATGCAAACTACCGCTGAAACAACATGAAGTAAGCATTTTAGAGTTTCCGAATATTCTAAAGAATTGTTGAGAACTTTATTTGGAAAATTTTTGCAAAAGCTTACTTGGTTCAACTCCCAATAGTTTAGCCGATAATGACCAGAATTTCAGCAATTATGTAAAATTTGCTTTATTTTATAGATTTTGATGCCCTAGATGGAGTATTTCCTATGTGGTTTTTTTTAAAAGATAACTTCTACTAGTTTAGGTCTACAATATTGCTAAGGACAGCAAAGCCAAATTCCTATTCGTTTCTGAGATAAAGGCCTGATAAATGCAAAAAAGTGTAGATTTAGCCCGATTTAGATGGGAATTGGGATGTACTGTTCTATATTAAGGCGTGGACTACACCGGCAAATTTTGATGGGAAAGTTGAACACCCCCAAACGAAACCTAAATACCAAATTTCAGCCAATTCGGTGAAATATTGAAGCCACAGCCTTCAAAATTGAAACTTGATTAGGGGCATTGACATTTCTATGGGGGCATTATGAAGGTGAAGACCTATACGTACAAATTTCATGTGGAAAGTTTTGCTCCTCCAACGAAGATTAAACACCAAATTTCAGCAATTTCAATGGATTATTGTGGTCATAACCCTCAAAATACCGAAAATCGTGAGGTACAGTTCTATGCGGGCTATTAAGCCGTGGACGTGTACCGACACATATCTGAGGGAAAGTTTTACACCCCCAACGAAGACTAAGTGCCAAATTTCAGCCACTTCGGAGAAATATTGAGGCCACAACTTTCAAAATATCGAAAATCGGGAGGTACCATTCTGGGGGCTTATATGAAGGCGTGGGCCTATAACGTCAAAATTTTGGGGAAAAGTTGTATACCCCTAACAAAGACCAAGTAACAAATTTCAGCCATTTCGACTGTGATAATGGAGGTAAAACCTTCAAAATATCCAAAATCGTGAAGAACATTTCTATGGGGCTACAACAAAACTTGGACCGTTATAGCCCATTTGCAATACCAAACATCTTAGGAGTAATATAAACTTCTATACCAAATTAGAAAGCTCTATCTTAAAAATTGCGAGCTGTATCTTGATTTCAACAGACAAACGGACGGATGGACAGACGGGTATGGTTATATCGACTTATAGTTTTTCCCTGATCAAAACTATATACTTATAGAGCCTCCGATGAATATTTATATGTGTTACAAACGGAATTGCAAATTTACTTATACACTCCATATTATGGTGGAGTCTAAAAATATCAAAATATGTTAAAACTTCAACATACCAGAAATCGGCCTGTACCTTTGTATGAGGTCATACCAAAACGTGGACATTTTTGTTGATTGGGCATTTTGAAGCCCAAATGCCAATTTCATCCAATTCAGATCGAAAATATAAGCCTAAGGCCTTAGTCCAAAATTTTTGGCGGAAAAGATTTCTGATCACTAGGAACCCTAAATGTCAACTTATACCTAATTCAGTCAGAGAATATAGCAAAAAACTCCAAAATACATGAAATCGGGCGGTATTGTTATATGAGGGCTATTACAAAACCTAGGTTCACAATATTTGGTGGAAGAGTTTTTTTAACACTTTAAACCATAAGTGACAATCGGCATCTATAGGGTGTTTTTTAAGCCCGATAGAACTTGAAATTGTAAAAAATAACACAAAAAATTAAATTGTAATCACAATTTTTTTTTATTCGAAAGATCAATACGTGACATTAACATTTGAAAATGATTTTGGGCATATGGGCACCGCGACTGTTCTTGACGAAGTGCATTCTGGACGTCCAATTTTTGGCCACTTTTTCGAGCACTGCTGGCCGTATGTCACGAATAACACGAACAATGATGGCCTCCAAGGCATCAATTGTTGCTGGTTTATCAGCATAAACCAGTGACTTCACGTAGCCCCACAGGAAATAATCGAGAGGTGTCAAATCGCACGACCTTGGAGGCCAATTGACAGGTCCACTTCTCGAAATCAACTTATCGCCAAATTTTGATTTCAATAAGTCGATGGTTGCGTTCGCCGTATGGCACGTAGCGCCATCCTGTTGAAACCACATCTCCTTCGGATCAATGTTATCCATATTTTCAAACAAAAAATCATTGATCATGGTGCGGTAACGATCTCCATTGACCGTAACGCGAGCTCCGGCCTCATTTTTGAAGAAATAAGCGTGAAAACCGCACCATCGTGAAAACCGCACCATACGGTGCATTTTTCTGGATGTAATGGAGTCTGTAGGGTCTCTTGTGGATTGGTCTCACTCCATATGCGGCAATTTTGCTTATTAGATGGACGATTATGTACGCCATACAAATGACGAAGTCGTCTATAAGTTGCGCGAATCGACGACTGATTTTCAAAGTAAATTTGGATAATTTCGTAGCGTTGTTCAAGCGTGAGTCTATTCATGATGATTTGTCAGAGTATACTGAAACAAATAAAAAAAAGTTTCATCAAAATTTAATTTTTTGTGTTACTTTTTACAATTTAAAGTTCTATCCAGCTTAAAAAAACACCCTTTACTTTGGATAAAAACTTTAACATACCTGAAATCGAGCGGTACAACAACCCTAAATGCCAAATTACAGCTAAGTCGGTCAGAAAATGTAAATAAACACTTTAAAATACCTGTAATTGGACGGTGATATATAGAAGCCATACAAAAAATCGAATATAGGTCCATGTTTTTTTGATCACTTTAAACTCTTTAAATTAAATGCCAATTAGCATCCAATGTGGACTGAAAACATCTATAAAGACTTAAGAACACCTGAAAACGGGCGGTACTGGTAAATGAGGGCTGGCTATTCCAAAACTTGGACCTATGTGCACAATTTTTGGTTCAGAATTTTGATTGCCACTTTTAATCGAACATTCCAAATTACATCCAATTTGGGACGAAATTGTCGATAAAAATTTAAAAATCCCTGAAATCTCATTTTCGAACTTTACATGCCTGCAAACAAACGATGCGGCTGTGCAAAATTTTAGCAACCTACCTCAATTAGTGGTTAAGTTTTTTGGCGACTTTAAACTCTTAAATTAAATGCCAATTGACATCCGATGTGGACTGAAAACATCTATAAAAACTTAAGAACACCTGAAAACTGGCGGTACTGGTAAATGAGGGCTGGCTATTCCAAAACTTGGACCCATTTCCACAATTTTTGGTTTAGAATTTTGATTGCCACTTTTAATCTAACATTGGAAAATACATCCAATTTGGGACGATAGTGTCGATAAAAGATTTGAAAATCATTGAAATCTCATTTTCGAATTTTACCTGCCTGCAAACAAACGATGCAGCTGTGCAAAATTTTAGCAACCTATCTCAATTTGTTTGGATGTCAGATGATTACCAAGGAGGGACGGACAGACGGCGTTTCAAACGGAAGAAGAAACCTCCATGCTATGGTGGAGGGTATAAAACACCCAACACATTTTTAAATAAAAGGAGCTTACACCTGAAAAGTTTATGCAGATTTTTTAAATAAATTGTGGTCAAAGGTCACATTTTTATAGTTTTTTAGGTTTTCATGATTTTGCTTGAAAACCGCAAGCCCTATCGTAATGGGACTAAAGAAAAAGTTGTAAAGAATTTTCGTTGCTACAACACTTTCTTTAGTCCCATTCCGGTAAAAGTATCACCTTTGGCCGCGATTTGTATAAAAATTCCTCCGGCAACTTTTTTTGTTTTTTTATTTTTTATTTATTACTTTTCAGGTGTAAACACCTTTCATTTCATTTTATGTTAGTTCAGGTGCACCATGCGGGACATTGTTTCATAAGGGGCAATACAGTCAGTGCATTCCCAATTTGAGATATAGAAGTCTCAAAAATGGTAAAACCTAGGAAAAAGTCTTAAAGGTCAATTATGTAGCGAATTTTCACAGCTACAACATTTTCTCTTATCCTATTTCGATAAGACTAGCGGTTTCCAAGATAAAAATCTGGAAACCTAAGAAACCCTAAAAATGTGGCCTTTGATCGCGATTTATTTAAAGATAAACATATAAACATAATTGTTTCATAATGCGCAAAATTTTCCCAGGTGTAAGCTATTTTCATTTAAAGTTCGTTCAGGCGCACCGTGCACTATGGTGGCCGTGTTGATTTTATACAGTGCTTGACAGATTGTTTGATTTTCGATAGCTTACCGTCCGCCTACGTCAATATATAAATGGTATAACCTTTATATATATATATATCTTAGAAAGCCAGCTCCGGTTATTTGCCTTTCGATGATGTCAACATCGATGATAAAAGTCAACGCAAAATACCTTATCAATCCCAAGAAATAAACACAATTTCACCATGCCACAAATTTTGATGCGAACAAACACACTCGCAAATTTTGAAGTATTTTTTTTTTTTTTGATGACGTCTCTTCTATGTTTTATAGTCATGCCTACTACCACAAACGTTGTTTTGATTTGTTTATTCAGGGAGAAAAAAGAAGCTGCATTGTTCACCAATGTAAGGAAAATTATAGTTTCGGATCTCCCCACAAACCCTCAACAGATCTCTTGGCTTTTTGCTTAATCAACAAACTTAAATTGTTCGCTCGAATAGCTAAGTCTCAAAAAAATCCTCTCAATGAGGTGGAACCATTGAAATTCTAAAATTTCCATACATCAAGAATTGAGCCACTGGTCTTTCAAATGAATTTAAACGTAAAAACTGTAATTAAAAACGGGTGTTAAGGCCCCTTAATTGGTTTTAGACGTCCTTGTGCTGATAGTTATTTCTACTAACTCAGGCAAAATTCACTTGACAGAGTTGCAAGCTGTTTTCCATATGCGTGCAAGCATGCCTACACACTGATGTGACGTTATGATGGTGGTGGCATGGTCTTTTGTGTGGCCAAAACAAAGATCAACAGACACTGTTTTTGGAAAATGATAGTGGTGATTTGTTATGGCTTAAAACGGGTTACAAAGCAGCTTGCCTGCGTTTTTTCGAAAACAGTTTTATTTCGATCTTATTTGTATGCCTGGGCGAAGAAAGTGTGTCAGGTGGTGGTGGTGGTGTGAGTTCATCCATGTACAATTTTTTCTTATGTATGAAAGTTACAACTGAACACATAATCAAACGTATCTCCTGGCATGGAATTTTAAAGCAAACTGCACAGTTACATTAAATATCGGTATAGCCATGAAGAAGTTTAAGTTTGTCAACTATTTCAGCCGCACCAAAACCACATAAACAACAATCATAACAACAAGCTCTTTAAAAGACAGACAGCTTCCACTTGGAAGCTTATGGCGGCGGATGTTTGTCGCTTTCAAAATCACAAAAACAATTTCAAAAAAAAAAAAAAAAATTATTCGCTGAAATTTATGTTTGTTGTGATCAAAGTGAAAACCAGACATATCACTTCCAAAAGCCAAAAGGCATACAAAACCATTTTAAACACTACATACGGCATTACAAATAGTAGTGAGCGGTACAACAGCATCCATCCAACATGGAGTTATTTTTCAACATCATCAGTGGCGGCACCAACAAACACCGGTTTTGGCCAAAGTCAAAATGTGATTAAACTTTATTAGAAATCAATTAAATTTATGCATATAATCAAGTTGAATAGAAATGGTGGTGTTGTTGTTATTGTTGTTGATGGCGGGAAAGTTTTTTGGTCACACTGTCATGCAGGCAGAGAGCGAGAGGTGGACCGTAGGCATGTAATGTGATCAAGAGAAAATAATGAAATTGAAATTCAAACTTTATGGCATTTAAGATAAAAAATAAAATTGATTTGTGTTCAAAGCACACGGTGCTCTTGAATCAAATTTAAATGGAAGGTGCTTACACCTGGGAAGTTTTTGCGGATTCTGAAACTACAATGTTCATAGATGAGAAAAATCAAAAAACAAAAAAAATCGCCGGAGCGCTTTTTAAAAAAGGTTTTCACGGTTTTGCTTAGAAGCCGCAAGTCCTATCAAAATGAGACTGAAGAAAATGTTGTAGATATGAAAATTCTCTACAAGATTGACCTTTACGGTGTTTTCGTAGGTTTTACCACTTTTGAGATATTGAAGTTCAGTTTGGGACAATGCACTGACTGCATCGCCCCCTTATAAAAAAATGTCATGAAGGGTGCGCCTTAACTAACTTTTAATGAAAACCGCTTACACAGGGGAAGTTTTTGTGAATTCAGATACAGCAATGTTCATAGATGAGAAAAATCCAAAAACAAGAAAAAATCGCTGTAGCGATTTTTAAATAAATCGCGGTCAAAATTCACATTTTTAGGTGTTTTTTAGGTTTTCTCGATTTTGCTTGGAAACCGCAAGTGCAATCGAAATGATTGACGTTTATGATTTGTACTCAGGCTGTACCATTTTTGAGATAAAGAAGCTTAGTTTACATTTTTAGGTTTTTTTGTTAGGGTTTCGCGATTTTGCTTGAATATGGCAAGTCTTATCAGCATGGGACCTGAGAAAATCTTATAGCTATGAAAATTCTCTACAATACTGGCTTATGTAATTTTTCTTAGGTTGTGCCATTTTTTTAGATATATAAGTTTATGTTGGGAAATTGCAGTCATGGCATTGTTTTATAAGGGGACTATACAGAATTGAATTGAATTTGAATTGTCCCAATTTGAACTTCTCCATCTCAAAAACGGTAAAACCTACGAGAAATACACAAAGGTCAATCTTGTAGAGAATTTTCATAGCTACAACATTTTCTTCAGTCCCATTTTGATAGGACTTGCGGTATCTAAGTAAAATCGGGAAAACCTAAACAACCCCTAAAAATGTCAACTTAAATCGCGATTTATTTAAAAAGCGCTCCGGCGATTTTTTTGTTTTTTAATTTTTCTCATCCATAAACATTGTAGTTTCAGAATCCGCAAAAACTTCCGAGGTGTAAGCACCTTCCATTTAAAATTGTTTCAAGAGCACCGTGAGCATTTGGCAATTGTAAACGGAATTATTTTTTTTAATTTAATTATAGAGAAATTTGTTTATCAAAAAATGTTTTTTTTTCTTGCATACAGTGGAGCCTAATAATATGTTTGTGGAGTAAATATGAAATCAGTAGTTTTAAAAATTACTGTGAGAAAATTTTGTCAGATTTTTTGGGTATGGAAGGTATTAAAAAAATAACACACAGTTAGGAATGTATTGCACAAAATTTAACAAACTTTTTTTAAAACCAGAAAAGAAAGGATTAAAGGCGGACGGGGCCGTCTCTATAAAACGCAGACCATCACCAAGCAAAACAAATTCCTTACTAAATAATGGTTTTTTAAAGTACTTTTTGGTAGTTGTAACTACTTACAAAACTCCCTACTAACCCATTATTTTATTTATTTTGTTTTGTTTTGTTTTGTTTTGTTTTATTTTATTTTATTTTATTTTATTTTATTTTATTTTATTTTATTTTATTTTATTTTATTTTATTTTATTTTATTTTATTTTATTTTATTTTATTTTATTTTATTTTATTTTATTTTATTTTATTTTATTTCATTTTATTTTATTTTATTTTATTTTATTTTATTTCGCTCTATGCGAACTTCCAATTTGTAGCCGAATACTACTCCTTTTCAGATGTAATTCGAATCATTTTAGTTGTAATTCGAGATTTCCATTTGTAATTCGTAACATTTTATTTGTAATTCGGGAATTCCATTTGTAAATCGAAACATTTCAATTGTTATTCGAATTGTTCCATTTGTAATTCGAATTATTCTATTTGCAATTCGAAACATTTCAATTGTAATTCGAATTATTCCGTTGCAAATAAAATAATTCGAATTACAAATGGAATAATTCGAATTACAAATAGAATAATGCGAATTACAAATAAAATTATTCGAATTACAAATGGAATAATTCGAATTACAAATAAATAAATTCGAACTACAAATGGAATAATTCGAATTACAAATAAAATGTTACGAATTACATATAGAATTCTCAAATTACAACTAAAATGATTCGAATTACATTTGAAAAAGGTGTAGTTCAAACTCGGTGACATTTTTCAAATTTCATCAACATTGGGCAAAATTTGGGTGTTTGGTACATCAAATACATGATCGGGCGAACATATACATATATGGAAGGTACATATATCCAAATCTGAACCGATTTCAATATAATTTGGGAAGTTTTTGTTTAGACCAAATTCCATCACACATTCAAATTCCATTAATGAATGAAATACATGAAATCGGCCGAAAATATATGTCGCAGCCATGTCCAAATCTGAACCGATTTTCAACAAAAGTAATAGCATTATTCCTATGGGTAAAAATTATATTCCCCCATTTTTAGCTGAATTGGACAATAAATATGACCTGTACGTTGCGAAAGGACAGACGGGCATGTCTAAATCGACTCATAAAGTGATTTTATATATAACCTTAAAAGGAACTATGGCTCTATCTCGTTTCCTTTTGTGTGGTCTAGGGTATAATGAAGACTAGGGTGTAGTGCGTAGTGCAATGATGTCCAAATCGCTTACCTTTCTGGGGTTTATAAAGCAGTGGTGTCGTATTATGTCCAACGATGATTTCCACGGTATCTTCTAGGCTGCGCCTCTCACCAACACTTGAAAGATGACTAAATCTATCATTTTTAACGAATTTTCTTGAAAATAGACAATCTGGATACACTTTTAAAGCCCCAAATACTGATAGTACCGAAATTAATTTCAGTGAAGATAGAATTGAAAACTCCATATTTTACCATGAGTCCAATGTTCCTTCTTACCTACATTATTTGAAGAAAAATGCTAATAATGAAACATTAAAATAAATATTTTTATTTGAAAAATAAAAAAAAAAACAAATTTGCTGCTAGCATAGACGCTACTTAGAATCCGTTTGCCAATATTGTTTGCAACTAAAAGTATGTACATACATAAATTAAACTTTCCCCAGACATCTAACCGATTATCATAGTTCAACGGTAGTGTGTCAGTCACTCTGTCACTCAACCTGTATCTCTTGTATATTTTGTTTGCCATTGACATTCAACATTTAAAATTACAACAACACCATTCTTAATTTATAATAGTAAATTATTATACAGACCTTTTTCTAATAATTTTTTTCTTTCATATTTTTCCAGAGATGGATACGAAACCATTTGGCTTTTCATTATTAATAACAACCATCGTTTGTGCGACCATCTTAATTGGGCAAATATCAGGAGAAGCTTTACGTTTGCCGGACCAGCAGAGCCCTGGTGATAATGTCCAACAAATTTATCAACCCCAACCTCAACAACAACAACAGCCCCAACAACCACAACCATCTGGTGGTGAAGGACGTTCCTCGATTTTTGATATATTCGGTTTAGGTGGTGGTGAAAGTGATCCATATTTGGCCCGTACCAATTCGAATTGTTTAAGTGGTGATCTATCAGAATGTTTCAAAAATCAAGCTTTATCAAGTTTTGATGAAATTTTCTATCGCAATAGTTATCCGTAAGTTATTGAGATTTATCCGAAATTTTGTATAGGACAATATTTTATGAGAGTTTTTCTATTTCCTCATTTAAAGCAGTTTAAGCCAATTTGCACGAATTGTTCGTTTACCTGAAACACAACAACGTTCGCTGTTGCATGAACCCTTTGAATATTCCGAGGAACCACGTAATGAAGATAGCGATTGGGATCAAATGGTGAAATATGCCTTAAGAAGGGCTGAAAGGTAAGTGAAAATAAATGAAATAAAATACCATAACCTTAACATACCAGTAGTGCTATTTTGTAAATAATTTCTTCAGTTACCGACAAAAATCGGTAAAATAAAAATTCTTATAATTAACGATATTTTCGTTAAGCTAGCAATCCAAAAAAGGGGTCGGAAGGTTGTGCCCATAGCAAAAGAGCTGTTAAGTTTTATTTAAACATTTCATTCATAATTATACGTTTTAATTTTAAATTTTTGCGGGTAAAAAATTAGTTGTAGAGTCGCACTGTAGATGAACTAAGAAAATGTGACTAATATTGTGTTGAATGCCAAAATAGGTGGTGCTGTATTGTCAAAGTTTCGAAATCACATCCTTCATTGTGAAATGCGGGCGAGTTAACCACAGCACAATGAAGGCACCCACGGTGATATTAGCATGAAGTAAACGAAATTGACGCAGAAATTAGTTTTTACTAAGCTTTTCAGTTATTTTTATCATTGACAGCTATGAAGTCAGTTTAACTTTCTGAGAAAATGAGCGAGCTAACCACAGCACAATGAAGGCTCCCACGGTGATTCTAGCATGAATTAAACGAAATTAAGGCAGAATTTAGTTTTTACTAAGCTTTTCAGTTATTTTTATCATTGACAGCCATGAAGTCAGTTTAAGTTTCTGAGAAAATAAGCGAGCTAATCACAGGACAATGAAGGCTCCCACGGTGATACTAACATGAATTAAACAAAATTGACGCAGAATTTAGTTTTTACGCAGAATTTAGTTTTAATAAAAATAACTGAAAATATTTTTATCATTGACAGCCATGAAGTCAGTTTAAGAGTCTGAGAAAATGACATTAAACATTCAAACTTCATCTTATGGTAGGATTATCAGTAATTTTCATAAATCAAATACCACAGCAAAAAGTCTACTTTGGTACTAAAAATGGGTGCAGTAACACCAAGGAAAATCGTACGATCATTAAAAGACGCACATTAAAACAATACAAAATATCAACATTAACATCACTACCAGACAAAAAAAAAAATGATGTACCTGCGTGTGATTTTAGGAAGCACGAAACAAACAGAAGAAGCCCCATTTATAAAGACCAAACTCTGATGAAAAAGCCCAGAAAATCAGCGTCATTTGACATTTTTGGAAAGTTTGATAGTTTTTAGCCAAAATGTACTCAGAACAGTTTGACATACGACCATGTGTTGTGTTATTTACAGTGACTTGAAAAAATCACTTGGCAAAAAATGGAATTTACTTGTGAACATTTTCGTCCGATAATTTTTCACAATTTTCGACGTGCATAATCATGGCAAGAGTGCATCGATCAAATTAAATCTTTGTATGTCGACAAAGGACCATCCTATAGCACTATGAAAAACTGGTTTAATGAATTCAATCCTGGCCGACACTCACCAAAAAAACGAAATTCGTTATAAAAACGATCGCTGTGCCAGAAAAAAATTAAGCCGTGTGTAAACGGATAATGCAAGATTGCAATGTTATGTACCGTTAGATAGAGGCATACGTGGACATTTATTCCACCAACTAACATTTGATATTGCATTGACACTTGGCACCAAAAATTGGGTTTTTTCTCGTCGGATCCCGTGTTGATCGGTGCAAGAAATTTCGAAAAAATACGATTGCGGTGCTTCAAAAGACATTTATAAGATGGATCCAGGTGACGAATCATGGAACTATGCGTACAAAATGTAACTATGCCCGAAAAATCGCAACAGTCGCCAGAAGATGCTGTAAAAGCGTTCAAAAGCCATGTTTTTGAAGCGTCTCAATCAACCCAACATACGAGTAGGGTCGTATGTCAAAATGTCCTGAGTACGCTAAGGCTAACAACAGTCAAACAAACTCTACCGTCCGGATCATGACATATATGCCCAGTTTCTCTAAGACGATTCGAACTCAAAGTCGTTCGAATTACGACCAAACTCCTGTTATTGTAATAAATATTTGTTTGAATAAAAACAAAAATTTATGAAATATTTTTCATAAAACAGAAGTTTGGTAGTATTTCGAACGAATTTGAATTGGAATCGTCTTAGTGAAACAGACCATAAATTGGAATAGACAATATTTTTGTGACGTTGCCTTCACAATGGCGTTGATTAAAAATCATCAGGTTATAAGAGACTGAATATTGTGACGGAACACACTTATCGAGTCATTCGGAGAAGAAATATCGACTCGGATCACTACATTAGTGCAGCAAATGTTCGCCTCCGATAAAATGCAGCTTATAAAGTTCGAACTGATACAAGACGAAAGCAGAACATAGTTAAAATGTTATCGAAACAGACAACCGCATTAAAATTCGATTCGACTTATTGAATTTTTAATCGTCTTTAGGCTAACGAGGGTATATAGATTTTCGTATGTGTCTCATCGAAATAATGATTTTAGATCCCAATTATGTTAGGACGAAATCCGTTTCAGACAATTTGGAGTCGATTTTGCCATGTACGTCCGTCTCTCTGGCTGGTTGGAGCGAATGATAACTCTCGAACAGATTCGGTCCAATATTTGACAGTTGTAATATTTTAATAATTGGCTGCCACCGTAGTGCAATGGTATGCACGGCCGCCTTGCACTATGAAGGTCGTGGGTTCGATTCCTCGGCCAGGTAACATCAAAAATTTTCAACGGTGGCAAAATACCCCTCAGTAATGTTGGCGATATTTCCTGAGTATTTCAGCCATGTAAAACTTCTCTACACGTGGTGTCTTAAGACACGCCGTTTGGACTCGGCGATAAACAGTAGGTCCCATATCATTGAGCTAATATAAATCGGGGTACACTCATTGATATGAGAGAAGTCTCCTTTGTCCAAACTTAGCTCAAGTTCGAATATGAGCTACTCTGTTCAAAATGTTGGGCTATAACGGTGCGCATGATAACTTTTATAATATTTCTACCATAGAAGAGGCCCTAATATGGAATCTGTTGGTCCACTCCTTCGAGTATCTCCCACACAAAATTTCGAAAAAGATGTCGTTTAAATCCTTCTCTCGTATCGTTTTGATTTTTCTTGCAACATATTCGATGGAGAAATTTATTTGAGGGGCTAGTTCAAACTTCCTTAGATAATGACCCGAAAGCTGTAAAAAGTGTAGTGGCTGCTACGCACGACAACTCTCGAACCGGATACTGCTTTGGTCCAAACTTTGCATATCGTAATATTTCTTCGAATATTAGATGAAATTAAGATGGTGCTTATCGGTCCATTTTTCCCGTTACCTCATCCACACAAGTTCGAAAATATTCGCTAAATGGTACGCGCGATGTCACTTAAACGGAACAAGCGAACTTTTCATTACGAAATATTTTGTCCAAATTTAGTTAGAGTAGCTCCATCACAAAAGTTTAGCAATTTTGTTTAAGTGCAGTTTAGGGACTCTTCATGAGCCTTTGAAAATTTTTACCGAAGGTACACCATGTAGTCGTTTGCAAGTCTATGATTCTTGATATAATGTTCGAAAGCTGTAATGACTGCACTGAAAAAAAAAATTGTCATTGATTTTGAACCAACGTTAGACTTCATTGTATTAATGAAGAAGTTTCATTGAGTTTCATAAGATAACTTTCCTTATTGTTTCATAGTATTATTGTGAAAGTTTCACAGCAATAATAGAATTGGAACTTTTAATTACTTTATTGAATTTATAAAGAAGTATCATTGCAAAATTGAGAAAATTTCATTGGAATAATGAAGAAACTCATTATTGTTATTTAATGAAACTTTTCATTTATTCAATGAAACTCTACGTTGGTTCAAAATCAATGAAACATTTTTCTTGCAGAATGGAGGGGGCGTTATCTATCGAACAGAATGACTCCCAAAATAAGATCCACTTCGTTGCCAAATCATGCTTCTTGCTATAATAAGCAAAAGCTCTAAATTATACGGTGAGCAACTGTAGTTAATGACGCGCTATCTATCGAAATGAATGACTCTCAAAATAAGATCCACTTTCATTATAAAAATTGTGATTCATTCCTTCAACTACCACGTCCGCAACACTTTTGAACGTCCAAAAAAGAGACACAAAATTCTGAAAATCCCCTGAATATATCATAACTGTTGGGAAAAAGGATTTTAGTGGTATATACGGATTCGATCTGTCCATAGAATAAAGTTTCAATTCACTTAAGCTGAGAGTATATCTCTGTCGGCAAAGCCATCTGTTAATTTTTTTACTTCTTTTGCCCTCATTTAACGCTTCCCATTAAAGAAATTAACTTGGTGTTTGCTTTATTACTCACATTTGTCTTTGTTTTCTAAATTTTGTAATAAACATTTTTTATGTCTTTTATTGCTTGTGTTTAAAGTTTGAAATTCAAAAGTTCCTAAAACTAAATTTAATTATTTTCGATGAAAAAAATGTTAAAGAGTATTTTTGCATAATTACTTTGTAAAGTTTTTAATACACATGAGGAAACCCCAAAACGAAATTCGTATTAATATTTTCTCTCCATACATGGACATACACATGTCCATGTATAGAGTTAAGTTTTGAGAAAATAATTTACACTTATAATTATTACTTAGATGTTAGTCTATTGTACATACAAACATAGATATATAGGAATGATATTATTCTGTTTTGATTTCAAATCAAAATTGTTGATAAGGGTATTTAAGGGAATTTTATTAAATAAGATAGGTAGATGAATGTAGAGATATACATATTATGTAACTAGATGAATTCAGTTCTTCAACGTATAAAAAAATATTTCGCATTAGTATGACCGAAGGAAAAAGGGAAGACTTCTCTCACTTTTGTTTTTGGAAAACAAATCTAATTTAAGCTCAAACAAGTAAGAAAAGCGTTAAGTTCGGTCGTGCCGAACTTTTTATACCCTCCACCACAAATTTCAGCCATTTCGGTGGATTAATGTGGCCACAACCTTCAAAATACCGAAATGCGGAAGGTACCGTTCTATGGGGGCTATATGATGGCGTGGACCTATACCTAAAAATTTCTGGGGGAAAGTTTTATACGCCTAAAGAACACTAAATATCAAATTTCAGCCATCTCGGTGTGATAATGAGGCTAAAACGTTCAAAATATCGAAAATCGGGAGATATTGTATTATGGGGGCTATATCAACACGTGGACATATATAAACATTTTATGGTAGAAATGTTTCTTAGCCTCTGGAAACACAAAATACAAAGTTACAACCGATTCTTCGGTCAAATGGGTCTAATACATTCAAAATATATTCAAATGACGCGTACTTTATAAGGGGCATTATGTGGGGGCTATACCAAAACGTGGACCTATATAACCCAACTTTGGTAGGAATGTTTTCTGGCCTCTGAAGACACAAAATACCAAATTACAACCAATTCTGTGGTCAAATGGGTCTAATACATTCAAAATATATTAAAATGACGCGTACTTTATATGGGGCCTTATATGGGGGTTATACCAAAACTTGGACCTATATAACCCAACTTTGGTAGGAATATTTTTTGGCCTCTGGAGACACAAAGTACCAAATTACAACCAATTCGGTGGTAAAATGGGCCAAATATCTTAAAAATTCCTTAAAACGACGACGCGTCACGCGTCATTTTGTATGGGGGCTATACGAAAGCGTGGACCTACATAGCCCGCTTTCAATACCAAAAGTCCTACGTAAAAATAACATATTTTCCCAAAATTTCATCAACCTACGTCAATCCGTTCGGACGCTAGAGTGATTTCCACAGACGGACAGACGGACAGACGGACGGACATGGCTATATCGATAAAGAATTGCACGCTGATCAAGAATATATATACTTTGTGGGGTCTACAATGATTATTTCGAGTAGTTACAAACGTAGTGACAAACTTAATATACCCCCATCCTATGGTGGAGGGTATAAAAAATAGGAACACCAATTGTTATCGTCAAGGTGGACATGCTAAACATTCATTTTGGCCTACAAAAAATAGTTTAGATACAATCTTTAGATGTATTATTCAAGGTGAAAACCTTGTTTCAAAAATTGTGTAAATAAAATAGTTATTTTGATATGTGGATACGATGCAAGTTGCAACTGAGGCAGATGGTATACAACAGAAAGCATTACACCGATGACAAAGACTTAACAAGCGTTTTGGTGTAATGTTTCTTTCAGTGATACCCAGTCTCAAATTTTTATACCCTTCACCATAAACGGTGCTCTTGAATCAAATTTAAATGGAAGGTGCTTACACCTGGAAAGTTTTTGCGGATTCTGAAACTACAATGTTCATAGATGAGAAAAATCAAAAAACAAAAATCGCCGGAGCGCTTTTTAAATAAATCGCGATTCAAGTTGACATTTTTAGGGGTTGTTAGGGTTTTCACGATTTTGCTTAGAAACCGCAAACCGGGGTTGTTTAGGTTTTTGCAATGTTGCTTGGAAACCGCAAGTCCTACCAAAATGAGACTAAAGAAAATTTTGTATCTATGAAAATTCTCTACAAGATTGACCTTTACGGTATTTTCGTAGGTTTGGCCATTTTTGATATATTGAAGTTCAACTTGGGACAATGCACTGACTGTATCGCCCCCTTATAAAACAATGTCATGTAGGGTGCGCCTTAACTAACTTTTGATGAAAACCGCTTACTCAGGGGAAGTTTTTGTGAATTCTGAAACAGCAATGCTCATAGATGAGAAAAAAAATCCAAAAACAAGAAAAAATCGCTGTAGGAATTTTTAAATAAATCGCGGTCAAAATTCACATTTTAGGTGTTTTTTTAGGTTTTCACGATTTTGCTTGGAAACCTCAAGTCCAATCGAAATTCAGCTAAAGAAAATGTTGTAGCTGTGAAAAATCTCTACAGGATTAACGTTTATCTTTTGTTCTCAGGCTGTACCATTTTTGAGATAAAGAAGCTCAGTTTACATTTGTAGGTTTTTTTGTTAGGGTTTCGCGATTTTGCTTGAATACGGCAAGTCTTATCGGCATGGGACCTGAGAAAATCTTATAGCTGTGAAAATTCTCTACAAGACTGGCTTACGTAATTTTTCCTACGTTGTACCATTTTTTATATATATAAGTTTAAGTTCGGAATTTGCAGTCATGACATTGTTTTATAAGGGGGCGATACAGAATTTAATTGAATTTGAATTGTCCCAATTTGAACTTCTATATCTCAAAAACGGTAAAACCGACGAGAATACCATAAATGTCAATCTTGTAGAGAATTTTGATAGCTACAACATGTTCCTTATTCCCATTTTGATAGGACTTGCGGTTTCCAAGCAACATCGCAAAAACTTAAACAACGCCTAAAAATGTTAACTTGAATCGCGATTTATTTAAAAAGCGCCCGGCGATTTTTTTTGTTTTTTGATTTTTCTCCTCTATGAACATTGTAGTTTCAGAATCCGCACCTTCCATTTAAATTTGATTCAAGAGCACCGTGCATAGTATGGAGGGTATATTATGCTTGTATTTCCGTTTGTAAAGCATTGAAATAATCATTTGCGACCCTATAAAGGGTAAATGATCAGGGTAAAATTCTGAGTCGATATATGCATTCCCGTCCGTCTGTGATAATCACTCTAGCATTTACAAGATTGTTTGTAGGTAGCTCAAGTTCGATGATTGGTCCACGTTTTGTTATAGCCCCCATATAACAGTACAGCCCGATTTCAAAAATTTGGACGTTTTAGTCACATTTTCAAACCTACTTAGCTATAATTTGACATTTAGGGTTCCTAGCTATCAAAAAACTTATATTCCAAATATTATGGGTATACATCCATGTTTTGGTATAACCCCCATATAACGGTACCTCCCGATTTTTGGTATTTTGAGGATTTTAGCTAAAATTTTTAGCCAAACTAGCTGTATTTTAACATTCGTGGTTCTCAGTTGTCACGAAAGTTCTCCACCAAAAATGTTCAACATTGGTCCATGTTCCGGAATAACTTTATCTCCCGATTTTCGGTATTTTGAGGATTTTAGCTACAATCTTTAACCGAACTAGCTGTAATTTGACATTTAAGGTTCTCAATGGTCACGAAACTTCTTCAAAATCGTCACCATAGGTC
Organism: Musca autumnalis; assembly: GCF_047663935.1. Lineage (NCBI taxonomy): Eukaryota > Metazoa > Arthropoda > Insecta > Diptera > Muscidae > Musca > Musca autumnalis. Next base: position 267,806,120 of record NW_027411644.1, read on the forward strand.
CATGCTTAGTTATAGCTCCCATATAACGGTATTTTGAGGGTTTAAGCTACATTTTTTAGCCCAACCAGCTGTAATTTGAGATTTGAGGTACTCTGTGATCACAAAACTTCTTCACTAAAAATCGTCAACATAGGTCCATGTTTTAGTATAGCACCCATACAACGGTACATGTACAACAAAATACGGACATACACTTGGGTATTACCATGTTTGCTCAATAAATATTAATTTTTTATTTAGGAGGGTTGGCGTTTTTAATTTGGGATGACGACAAAAATAATTTTTTATTTAGTTGCAATTCTAATAATGGCTATGGAAAACAATATTTTTTATTGGGTGGAATGGTATTTATTTATATTTTTCTTTTTTATATTTTTTTAGATTCATAAAATCCACGGCCTTGGAAGTTGAAGTACCAGAAGAATTGACAGAAGCTGGACGCTATGAAGCACGTTTCATTGGCAATGATATTGACAGCGAATTGGATATTATTGAAGAAAAACATGCCTCAACATTGAGTAAGTCTGACATCATATTGCAGTTTTACATGATATTTAAATTTAACCGCATTCTTTTCTCTTTTTATATTCTCCAGAACGCAAGAAGTTGAAGAAATTGATCATTCCCTTGTTGTTGGTATTGAAAATCTTCAAATTGAAATTGTTACTCTTCTTGCCTTTCATTTTGGGCATTGTTGGTCTAAAGAAAATTCTCAGTTTGGCTGCTATTATTTTACCTGGTGTATTTGCATACTTCAAATTCTGTCGTCCACCTGGTGCCCATCAAGGTGGTGGTCTATTCTCTGGTTTATTTGCTGGCAAGGAATCGTTTACCCAATATTCACCACAAGGTGTCGGTCCAGCTACATATTATCATCATCATGATCATTATGAACATGGTGGTTATAGACCAGAACCACAATTCTCCAAACCCTATGGTGATTATTACAGCAAGAATTATCAAGAAAGTGGTTCAGCAAACACAGTTAGCTTTGGTAATGCCCAAGATGCTGCTTATTCTGGTTATTATGGCAGAAGTACTGGCAAAGATATTGAAAGTACCCAAAAGAGTTAAGTGTGGACTGAAATATCTACCCATACAACATTTTTGTACTGGCCATGCATTTTATTGCAAATGCAATATTTGTTAAATTTTTTATTGTTAAATTGTTTTTTTTTTTATTTCTTTTAGTTCATTTCCATACGTCATATTTATTTAATGTTTCCTTAAAAAAACATATTTATTTATATAACACTTTTATAATAAAATACACAAAAAAAATCATATAAATGTGGTTTTATTTATTTATTAATTTATTCATTTAATCATTGGCGGATTATTCCAAACTAATATGGAATAATTAATTTTCTTTCTGTTGTAAAAGTAACAATGTTCACAATTGAAGGTGGAAAAGTGACCGCTGGGAACACCAAATACCTAATTTTACCTTATTCGGTCAGATTAAAACGTGAAAATACCTGAAATAGGGTGGTACCATTATATAGGGGCTATACTAAAACATGGACAACCCTGTTCCGCGGAAGAGCACTGGACATATAAAGGGAAACAAATAAGAATTGCAAATGAATACAAATATCTCGGAATGCTGTTAACCCCAAAGCTATCATTCAGCAAACACCTTCTAAAGAAAGAGGAAGCCACAAAGATGTCCTTGAATATAACTTGGAAGAATTTTATTGCAAAATCAACGGTAAACCTAAAGGCAAAATGGAAAATGTTTCTAGCTGAATGTCGTTCAATACATAGTTACGGCGCACAGATATGGGGTAACGGTTACTTTAGCGAGGTGGAAAAACTCTATCAATTTTTCATAAAGAAAATGTTAAACCTTCCTGACTGTACACCTAACTATGTCATCGCACTAGAAACAAACTACGAACCAGGCTATATCTACACGTATTCTATGCATATACAATACTTATTCAATGTTATCCACAATCTCGGGAGTCACCGACTACCCAACATACTCGGTACAAAACTGGCCAATAAGAACCTTGCGTGGTTTAGAGATTTCAAAGAAAAACTGTCCGAAAATACTATTGACTGCAGTAATGTTTTCATAACCTGAACATGCTGGATGGATGCAGCAAGTAAGCTGTTGACGGTTATGAAAACGAAAAATTTTAACACACACAAAGAAAAAGCAGAGAGAAGTGAAAACCGAATTTACAGAATTCTAGATTTTAACATGGGTCCCTTTTACTGTACGGATAATTATAGCCAAGAGCAAATATCATTAATAATGAAAGCTAGAGGTGATTTACTCCCTCTGAACTTTAAGACATTTAGATCCCCAGATGAACAACGATGTTCATTGTGCAACATAGGAGAAGTGGAATCAATAGAACACTTCCTAGGCCGATGCTCAGTACTGAAAACCTTTCGGGTCAGACATTTCCATAAAACATTGTTATCCAACACTGAAATAATAAATATTTTAAATGGTGGTGAATCCTTTAGCTGGCTTTATTTAGTTAACTTTTTAAAAGAAGCACTACGTTATAGAAAAATATTAATATTTATTTCAATATACTTTTATAACGTTATATGAAAATAAGGAATCATTGAATTGAAAACATGGACATATGTATGTGTATAATTGTCGGTGGAGAAGTTACTTGATCAATGAGAACTCTAAATGCCAAATTAAAGCTAATTAGGCCAAAAAATGTAGCTAAAAACGTCAAAAAAACCTGAAATCAGGCAGTACCGTTATATGTGGTCTATAAAAACAAGTAAAAAAGCATTAAGTTCGGCTGGGACGAACTTTTCATACCCTCCACCATAAAATATTCTGAACTAAAATGGAATAATTACTTTTCATTCCTGTCCCCAACTTTAAGTGGGTACGTTAAAATGTCAGATAATGTTTATGTACATTTATGCTTCATTCGGGAGGCCCTTTTTTATGGTGCCTATATCTAACTATGTATGTTGACAATTTTTGGTGGGCTAGAAGTTGGGAGGTACTGTTATATAGGGGTTATAATAAAACATGGGCCTATGTTGACAGTTTTTGATGGGAGCCTTTAATGTCAAATAACTCCTAATTCGGTTAAAAAATTTAGCTAGAATCTTCAAAATATCGAAAATCGGTACATAACGTGGGAACTTCAAATGTCATTAACAGATAGTTCGGAGGTATCTGGGCTATACGAAAATATGAACTTAAATGAACCGTTATATGGGGGCTATACCAAAACGTGGACCTATGTCCACAAGTTTTGTCATATAAGTTTATTGACATTTAAGAATTTTAAATGTCAAAATATAGCTACATCGGTCTGAAAATGTTGCTACAAACGTCAAAACACCGCAAATCGGGGGTACCCTTATATGGGGGCTATACCAAAACGTGGACCTATGTCCACAAGTTTTGTTATATAAGTTTATTGACACTTAAGAACCCAAAGTGTCAAAATATAGCTAAATCGGTCTGAAAATGTACCGTACCGGTACCGGGGGGTACCGTTATATGGGGGCTATACCGAAACGTGGACCTATGTCCACAACTTTTGTTATATAAGTTTATTGACATTTAAGAACCCTAAATGTCAAATTATAGCTACATCGGTCTGAAAATGTAGCTAAAAACGTCAAAATACCGCAAATCGGAGGGTACCGTTATATGGGGGATATACTAAAACGTGGACCTTTGTCCACAACTTTTGTTATATAAGTTTATTGACACTTAAGAACCCTAAGTGTCAAAATATAGCTAAATCGGTATGAAAATGTAGCTAAAACTGTCAAAATACCGTAAATCGGGGGGTACCGTTATATGGGGGCTATACCAAAACGTGGACCTATGTCCACAACTTTTGTTATATAAGTTTATTGACACTTAAGAACCCTAAATGTCAAATTATAGCTATATCGGTCTAAAAAGGTAGCTAAAAACATCAAAACACCGCAAATCGGGGGTACCGTTATATGGGGGCTATACCAAAACGTGGACCTATGTCCACAACTTTTGTTATATAAGTTTATTGACACTTAAGAACCCTAAGTGTCAAAATATAGCTAAATCGGTCTGAAAATGTAGCTAAAACTGTCAAAATACCGTAAATCGGGGGGTACCGTTATATGGGGCTATACCGAAACGTGGACCTATGTCCACAACTTTTGTTATATAAGTTTATTGACATTTAAGAACCCTAAATGTCAAATTATAGCTACATCGGTCTGAAAATGTAGCTAAAAACGTCAAAATACCGCAAATCGGAGGGTACCGTTATATGGGGGCTATACTAAAACGTGGACCTTTGTCCACAACTTTTGTTATATAAGTTTATTGACACTTAAGAACCCTAAGTGTCAAAATATAGCTAAATCGGTCTGAAAATGTAGCTAAAACTGTTACAATCCCGTTATATGGGGGCTATACCGAAACGTGGACCTATGTCCACAACTTTTGTTATATAAGTTTATTGACATTTAAGAACCCTAAATGTCAAATTATAGCTACATCGGTCTGAAAATGTAGCTAAAAACGTCAAAATACCGCAAATCGGAGGGTACCGTTATATGGGGGCTATACTAAAACGTGGACCTTTGTCCACAACTTTTGTTATATAAGTTTATTGACACTTAAGAACCCTAAGTGTCAAAATATAGCTAAATCGGTCTGAAAATGTAGCTAAAACTGTCAAAATACCGTAAATCGGGGGGTACCGTTATATGGGGGCTATACCAAAACGTGGACCTATGTCCACAACTTTTGTTATATAAGTTTATTGACACTTAAGAACCCTAAATGTCAAATTATAGCTATATCAGTCTAAAAAGGTAGCTAAAAACATCAAAACACCGCAAATCGGGGGTACCGTTATATGGGGGCTATACCAAAACGTGGACCGATATATCCCATCTTCGAACTTGATCTTCCGACGGCTAAAAAAATGGTATTCCCCAATTTTCAGCGAAATCGCTCAACAAATGCGACCTGTATGTTGCGAACGGACGGACGGACGGACGGACGGACGGACATGCATAAATCGACTCAGAAAGTGATTCTATGTATATCCCTAGAAGAAACTATGGGTCTATCTCGCTTCCTTTTGTATGTTACATACAAATGCACTAACACATAATACCCCTTACCACATAGTGGTGTAGGGTATAAAAATTGGATCTATGTCCATAATTTTTGGTGAAGAAAGTGTTGTATTATTGGAGACTCTAAATGCCAAATTATAGCCATCGGCAAGTACCGTTATATGAGGGCTATAAAAAACCTCGACCTATGTCCATAATTTTTGGTGAAGAAGAAGCACTAAATGTCTGAAAATATAGCTAAATACGGCAAAATACCTGAAATCGTGTGGTACCGTTATATGATACATATTCCAAAATGTAAACCAAGGTCCACATGTTTTGGTGGAGAAGTTTCTATATCACTGGCAACTTTTAATACAAAATTTTAGCTAATTCGGCAAGAAAGTGTAGTAAGAATCAGGGTTACGGAGTCGAGTCGCTGTTCATTCGACTCCGACTCCGGATTCCAAAGTCGTTTTTTTTTCAAGACTCCGACTCCGGAGTCGACTCCGACGGTAATTTCCAATATCACTTAAAATGAATAAAATATGCAACACTTTTTAATTTTTTTCCTATATGTTTGTTCGAATATAATACTCAACCACATTGTTTCTGCTTTATTTTACAGCGAAAATAGCAACAGCTTACAAATTAGAAAGTTTTATTCATTAATTTGATAAGTTTAAAAATGTTTGCCCGTAGTCAAAGTCTAGTTATATTTTTCAACTCAGATTCCGAATCCGACTCCCTAACCCTGGTTAAAATACCTGAACTCTGGCAGTACCGTTATATGAGGGCTATACCAAAACGTGGACCAATGTCCATAATTTATGGTAGAGAAGTTTTTTGGTCAATGGGAACATAATTTTATACTGATTAAGAATATATATGGGGATTTCTGAGTGACACTTTTTCAAAATGAGGTTTTGTAACGTGACCATTACATTTATTTCTTTTCCTTAAAAATATTTTATTTTGTGGTTAACCCACCTTTTTATATGTCCCACCTTAATGTGCATATTTCTACGAGTCCTGCTATCTATGAATTTAGCATTGGTCAATACATGCTCTGCAATTTTTATAAATTATTTTACTTCGGTGCATATAAATGAGAATCATTTCCACAGTGTGTGAATATTATTCTCATTCGCTTCCTTTTGCTACCCATATACATATTTCAGTTTTCGACACCAGAAGGGGTGAAGTGCTGGAGTTAACCGAGGATACACGAAGTTGACGTGTGGCAGTGTCTGCAGTCGCCTGGTACCCAACATAACCGAAGCTTCTTGCGATTCGTTCGCTTCAGCGACTCGTTCGCTTCTTGTGTATACACTGCGATTCGTTCGCTTCCGAGAATCGTTCGCTTCGCTATTCGTTCGCTTCCGAGACTCGTTCGCTGCGCTATTCGTTCGCTTCCGCGATTCGTTCGCTCCCGCGACTCGTTCGCTTCCCTCTAAATACGATCGTCTTCTTGTTCCAGGCTGACTAAACCAAAGGGCCCCAACGAGAACAACTAAACCGACTACCGCAGCCGAATCCAAAGCCGAGAGCCACAACACGACTACACCTAGACGAGTATTATCAACCCAAGTCGCTCCAACACGACTACACCAAGCCGAGTAACATCAACCCGAGTCGATTCAACACGACTACAGAATCCAGAATACCACAAGCCGAGTCGTTGGGTACGAGTACACATCCGAGCATTGAGTCAACACCTGCCGCCAGCGCTACAACTACAACTTTACCAACATTACTCTTTATCGTTTCGCCTGAATACGATTGACTACGAGCCCACAGTAAGATTCCACCCAGCTGAGACGAATAACCACCATATATAATTGCTTATATCACATAAGTATCAACATGTTAATCATAAATTAAGCACCAAGAGGTGATAATAAAGAATTGAATTGTCATCACTCGTGTGTGCACATAAGGTTTCGTGGGTCCTTGAGTTATCCCTGGCTGCGACTGAACTCACCTCAGCCTTAGACAAAACCCTCGTTATAGTTTTTGATTTCTTTTATTTTTAGCTGTGGAGATGCTGCTCATCAGCAAACCAGTTTAGTATACTTTCAGACCTTTTGACTAAAGGTTCCAGGATATCGCGCCTTGAAAAAATCGAATTCTGTAAAAACTATATGCAAAGAAATACTCATAACTTCTTTAATATTGATCCAAATAATTTTTTTTTATTTTTTGTTGTTTTATCAGCTATCTTATTAAAAATAGAAAAAAATTTTTCTTCATTTTTTTTTAAATCTGTCATAAAATTTTTCCTTTATACCAATATGATACATCTTTTATTTTACCAAAAAATTAAAATAATAATTTTTTTAAAGTTTGTTATCTTGTTTTATTTAGGAATTTATCCTAAAAATCGTAAAGAACCGAATTATTTTTCGATTTTGAAAATGGTTTAACAATAAACTAACTAAACTGATTATCAAATAAATACAGCTCGTGAATTATATGACTGGGCATCCGAGCCAGATAATCTACCAAATATTAAAGTGATATTTTCTTCAAAAGATAATTATTTAAATACGAAAGAGGATTCGAATTTGCAACATGCAATGGTTTAACCTATCGCGAACACAAAAAATCTTTATTCAGTAATACCCGCTAATGCTGGTACACTAATTTCTAAATCATTTTTAACATCGCAAAATGACATACATATTTTGTACAAATTTTATTGACAAATTTTAAAAAATGTAGTAAAAACAAGTAAGAAAAGTCTATAGTAGGACGGAGCCGACCATGGGATACCCTATACCACTATCCCTGGACAATCGCTCTCCACGGAACTTCTTTTCAATGATTGTGAAAATTTAATTATCAAATATCAGAGATGTAAAGTATAATACTTATGACCAAAACCAAAAAGTTATCTAGCATGACAAAGACATTTTTGTAGCAGGAAAGGAAAATTTAGTTCACACCAAACTAAAATGTAATGAAACCCACTTATGTAGTACTATTACTTTCGTTGTTTAACCGCTACGTTATTGAAATTTTTACCAACTTCACACAAAAGTTTCAGTCCATTAACCCGCTAAGTATTATCTGATCTTCACGTTGACCTTTTGACCTACAGAGCCGCTACAAAATTGGTTAACATTTTGTTTTTGGTCCATTTCATCCCGTGAACATTTAACGATCATCACCAAAAACTAATCATTTCTACTCTGGCCCGAACCCAATCTCCTTAAAAAATTTGTTACAATCGATCCATAATTGCTTGTTTACAATTTTTAATGGACGGATACACATCACTAAATCGCTTTATCTCGTCGACATATGAATTTTGGTGTTACATAAACTTTTCGAGAAACAATATGTAGCATGGTATAAAAATGTGGTTCTCTACACAGAACCTACTATATATTAGGCAGTAGGCCCGATATCTAGCAAACACTTTATTGCAATTTACATCAGAGGAAAGGTCAGTAGTTTTTTTCCATATGTAGGCTACTTTGCGAAATATATATGTCCTCAAGGAATTCAAATATCGACCAAAAATAAAATTTTTATATTTATCATACAAAAGTAATGGTCCATTTCACCCGCTAAAGAATATCAGATCATCGTTCAAAATTGTAGGCATCTTTTTCGACCTTTACTCTTACTCGGTGCAAAATTTCGTGACTATTGATGTATAATTGCGGCTTCTAGCGAGTTTATTATTACACTACAAACAAATAACGGGATATATTAGGCTGTAACTCTGTTATCTAATCATGCACACCAACATAATTGGCATCAATTGAAAGGTCAAGCGTTCCACTTTCATGTATATCTCACTTGTCCGGAATGTCACTTCCAGGAATTAAGATATAAGCTGTATATTAAAATTTTTCACAATTTTCACACAAAAGTTTTGGTCCAGTTAACTCTCTAAATATTATCCGATCGCCATCTCAAATTGCAAACTTCTACTTTGTGATATACTCTTACCTTATTTAAAATTACGCGTTGATCGGACTATTATTGAGACCTACAGAGCCGCTACAAAATTAGATAAATATTATGTTTTTGGTCCATTTCACCCGCTAAATATTTCACGATCATCACCAATAAGAATAGGGATCTATTCTGATCTGAACCCGACCTCCACACAAAATTTCGTGACGATCGGTCCATAATTGCGGCCTGGAGCGTGTTTACAATTTATAATGGACAGACGGACGGACGGACGCACGGACGGACGGACGGACGGACGGACGGACTGACGGACGGACACACATCTCAAAATCGCTTTATCTCGTCGAGATATGAAGAATGGTATACCACATTGGGGGTCTCCGACGAATATTTCGCGGTGTTACATGAATTTTTACCAAAACAAACTTATAATACCCTTTTCCACATTGTGGTATAGGGTATAAATAGTAATTATTCGTATTCTACTACCAAATAGGACTTAATATTTTTGTAATTAATCGTATTTTAATACAAAAAAATTCAAGAAAATCGAATAGTACAATCATAGATAAAAAGTGATTTTAAATATTAAATCACGAAAATTGCATCCAAGCCCACAGTGCAAATTTTTTTTCTATTTTTCTTAGATATTTTTGTTTATTTGGACCAATATTAAAGAAGATCTGTATATTTTTTGCTTTGGTAAATATTTGCTCCAGCGACCGGCAGTGTGCGCTTACTGAGAGCAAGTGAGCGTAAATAATGCTCTCAGAAAGCGCACACTGCCGGTCGCTAGAGCAAATATTTGCCTAATGTGACCTTACCTTAAGACTTTCAACATTTCCATAAATGGAGATTTATAGTTCTATCGGGGCTGTATGAATACCTGAACCTCTATACCGACAATTCTTTGTATGTTTTATACATCCAGTGGCGACTATGTAAATACCAACTTTTAGGCATTTGTTTGAATAATATGTTTAAAATCTATGGAGCCTTTATCAAAAAGTGGGTCTTTCCCTGCTGGAATGTTTCACACCCCCAACGAACACTTAACACCAATCTTCAGCTATTTCGCTAGTACAACATGGCTTGAACCTTCAAACTTCCCAACAATGGGGAGGTGTCGTTCTATTGGCGCTGGAGGAATGTTGTATACGCCAAAGAAGACTATATACCAATTTTTAGTCATTTCAGTAGGATAATTAGAGTAGAACTTTAAAAGAAATATGGAAAGCTGTATAGCCCCAACGAGGACTTTATACTAATTTGGCTAAAACCTCCGTTGATGGGGGCTACATAACAAGAGCTATAGTTAATGGCTGTAGAGTTTTTACAGCCAGTATGTGGTAAAAAAATTCCTTTACAATTCCTTTTGAAAAAAATTAAAAAAAAAAATTTTCGAGCACATTTTTTCCCTAACCTCTATACACAAAAATCGTATGGGTATTATGGATAAGGAACAAATCATGGTTTCAAATCTGTTCGCGTTCACAAAATTGGCCGATGCGCGCAAAAGTTATAGCGATTTTTTTTTCTCTTATAAAGAGAAAATATTCTAAAATTTCTTATTTGTTGCATTGAGAAAATGAATGCATATATCAGTAACAGCATTTGACATTCAACTGTAGCTGCACCATAATTTCTAAAATTTGTTTTTATTTTCGCGGAAAATCAAAGAAATTAAATAAAATCTGGGAGCAAATCTAATTTATTCTATCTCAGAGTCCGTATAAATCTCTAAAAAAATAAATTAAAAATACGTACAGAATCTAGACAGCGCGTAAAAAATATGAAACCAAAATTATAAGCATTGGCTTTATAAATTGCATATTATAACAACAACGTAAGAGAAAAAACGTATTGTTAAAATATTATTCCAAATACATTTTTTGTTCGATTAGAAAAAAAAATTATTTGGGAGTTCTCCAACTATTTCGATAAAATCCTACACAATAATTAATAATATACTGCTAAAACTTTATCAAGAAATATGGTTTACCATTGTGAGAGTTTAACTGCTTACTGTGATAACTTATAAGGATTGGAAATTAAGAGTAATATTGAAATAACACTCATTCAAAAAATATGAAAATTAAAAAGCCAGTTATTCGCGAATTAGTTAAAGTCGGTTGATGAGCATCCGATTTTGGATACAGCGAATCAATCTCTTTCAATATCTATGCATATTTCGATGTTGCACTCAGCGGCAATTGTGTGCTTCAGTTGCATCTAAAAAAAATTTTGCGGAAAAGGTACTTAAAGGAATGGACCGACATAGAACATGGGGGTGCCATAGGGGGTTTTTTACACCCTTCGGGCTGTTTTCTCAAGAAGTATGGACTTGCGCCTGAAACAACTTTTACCATCGTAATTGAGGCAGCGAATGTAATTTGCTTCAACAAAAATCAAAGTGATTCAATAGCAGATCTTAAAGTGAACTTATCCAAAATTTTGAGTGGGAGGTACGGGATGGAGTGAACAAATATAGTACAAATTGGAACCTGATGTATATCTGGTAGATATTATGAGAATGTGTAAAGTATGGCCCAAATCGATCACTCCCATCAAGAGTTTGAACTTTTGTGGGGTAGGTACCTGAAGGAGTGGACCGATATGGCTTATCTACGAACTTAAAGTAAGTTTGGAAACAATATTACGAAGGCCAAATTTTGGCAGGAAAAGGCATTTTCGTTCGAGAATTATCTTGCGCTTCCACCCATAAACATGGTGTCATAGGGTTTGTTTTTCAACTTTCAGGCTATTTTTTCAGGAAGTATGGACGGAAGGAGTGGACCGATATAATCCATCTTTGAACTTGAACTAAGTTTGGACAAAATATTACGAAAGCCAAATTGTGGACCGAATCGGCAGATCCGTTCGAGAGTTATCTTGCGCTCCAACCACTACACACGGTGTCATAGGGTTTTTTGTAACTTTCAGGCTAATTTCTCAGGAAGTATGGACTTGCCCCTAATGAAACTTACAGCGTCGTATAGAGGACAGCGAATACAACTTGCGTAAACAAAAATCAAAGCGATTCGAGACCAGGTCCTAAACTGAACTTTTCCGAAATTTTGTGTGGGAGGTACCCGAAGAAGTGGACCGATTGAGTCCATATTGGAACCTCATCTAAGTTTGGTAGAATTTACACGATGTACAAAGTATGGACCGAATCGGTTATTCCCTACAAGAGTTATCATGCGCACAAGTTTTGGACAATTTTTGAACATTTGTGGGGGAGGTACCTGAAAGAGTGGACCTATATGGCCCATCTTCGAACTTAAATCGAATCTGGACAAAATATTTCGATACCCAATGTTTGAACCGAATCGATTGATCCATTCGAGAGTTATCGTGCGCACCAGCCAGACAGACGGACAGACAGACGGACGGACATTGCTAGATCGACTCAAAATTGTCTGAAACGGATATCGTACAACATACTTGGGGTCTAAAACCATTATTTCGATGAGGCACACTTTTGGTCGTATCAAAGTGTAAATACCCTCTTTAGCCTAAAGGCTGAGGGTATAATTAAGTGACTCTTATAAACGCAGAAATAGTTTTTTTTATGAAAATTCACGTATCAAATGTGCTGTACGGAGCACACTAATGAGATATACATTAAACGACTTTATTGCGCGTACGGATTATAAAAAAATTCATCAATTTTAGGTGGATGTAGAGTATACATCGAAAAATCATAGACAAGTATCATGTTGTTCAAGGAGTGTTCTGCGATTCTTTCTTTCGGCATAGGTCTATAAAATGTAAGGTATAGCCAGAAATCGGAAGGAAGCATAAAAAACTAGAATTCTGAATGGATGAAATTAGAATTAATCGATTGTAAAACATTTTTGGTTTTTAGCCTGAAAAATCTAAGATCGATAGCAAGCTGCTAGTTACAATATTTCGCAGTTCCAAAATTACAAAAAATTCAGTATAAATATAGCACTTGGTAACTAACACCGAATCCGGTCGCAAAATTTGGTGGTTGATATCCGTTATCCCCACATACCTTAGTTAGGTATTGATCCAATTAAAATAAAAAACTGCCTCTTAAAAATTTAAAAATAACTTTAGAATATTTTCCACTCGCTGCTCTTTATTTAACAGCGCTATAATAAATAGACCAATTTAAATAATTACAAGAAATTTAGATGACATTGAATTTTCTTTCTGTCTGCATTCGTGAGAGGTTACATAAATTGCCCCCACACTCCTATTCTATTGCGGCAATGGAAGGCTAATAAATATTCTTGGAAATCATTGTAACATTATTTTCGCTTTCGCGAAACCAAGAAAAAATTACGGTTATTTCATTGCCTTTAAATTTTTAACAAGGATTTTACGTTATAAATTGTGCGTCCTGTGAACATTCTCTGAGCTAGAGAAGAAGAAGAGCTACTTTTTAAGATACGTTAAGTCATTCGGGTTGAAGTATTGAGTTTTTTGTGGTTTTATGTTTGCTTTGTATATAATATCATTGTGTTGATTTTGTTGCACAGTGATTGAATTCCCTAAAGACATATTAGAAAAAGCGTTCGTATTGCCATGGTATGTTGGAAAGAAGCTGCGAATATACATATATAGGCTTAATAGATTTGTAGCAATATCAGTTTAAACATTTTGAAAACGTATACATTAGAACTATAACTAAAAAATTCCACATAAGTACTATATGTCCAATTTTGTCCTGATAACGAAAACACGAAAAGCACATCGAAAACGATTTCTAAGTTCTTTGGGTAAATTTTTCTTTATAGAAATTTTGATTTAAATTTTTAAACAAACATTTATATGTATACATACATATGTTAAAAACCAGATTCCTTTTGCAATTCTATTTGAGCACATCTACCAATTTTGGTGTAGAGGTTAAGAAAAAATGTTGGTTTCAAATCCGTTGGCGTCCACAAAATTGGCCGATGCGCGAAAGTTATAGCGGTATTTATTCTCATTTAAAGAAAAATATTTAAAAATGTCTTATATATTTTTATGAGAAAATGTATGCATAAATCGCTATCAGCGATATCTATTCTTTGAAGTTTTCTAAATTTATTTATAATAATTTCGGGACAAATCAACAAATAGCAAGTGAGCAAAGGTTATAGTCGGACGGGCCGACTATGTGATACCCTACACCACTATCCTTGTGAATAGACTTTTCACTGGTAAATATTTCTGTTAGGGAGATACTAAAGTTATCAGCCACCCTGACTTTTATACCAAGTGACTTAGGGCGAAGTAAACAGGTTTCGAATACAGAAAATAGAAGCAGATATATTTGTCTTTAAAATAAAAACATCAACATGGAAAAATTGGATATCTAACCGCCTTTTGCAAAAACTCATATATTTTACCATCAATGCACAACCTTGCATAAATTTAGAGCTCAGATGGCTAGTTGTCCCCTTGGAATATGTCCAACTGAAACAGAAATATCCGCCATGGAAATAAAATTCCACATATTGGAAATTGGCATATCTGAGCGTCTTTTTCTACATCGCTTTATTTGACCAATTTTTGTAACGCACCTGGGACGCAACTGGGACCAAGCAAAGCTATGTTATTCGTCAGTACAATTCAAATAAAAAATGAAAAGTGGGATGTATCCCATCTTAATTTGCATCATATTTCCGATTCAAGTAGGGGTATTCCAAAAGGGAGTCCGCCGAAGGAATACTTCTACTTGAAACGGAGACATTCGCATTAAAATAAAACTTTAAACTTAATGTGATTCTCCCTCTCTAGGAAAAAATGAATATTATCCGAACATGGCTGTCCTCAAAATTTCGTGATTATCAGAACACAATTTCGATCTGTAGTGTGATTAAAAATTTCGTGACGATCCGATCAAATTTGCGACCTATAGCGTGATTTCATAAACAATTTAAAAATAGGATATATTAACTGCTATTGTGATATCTCCGTTATTTGGGCACTTACGCCAAACTGCTTTGCATCATTGTAAAGATGGGATTTTCGTCTTTCATAGTCAGGCTTTGCTTTTGGATGGTCCCCAACCAAAGGTGTGCAATTCGTATTATAACTAAAATCGCAAAAATTAAAAGTTGGGTTTTATTAGCGACTTTTGGGATATCTTTGTTTGTAGGCTTCTTCCCCTCCGGGATCCCCGGATCCGATCAAAATTGCGACCTATAGCGTTATTACAAACTTTAGATGGACAGATGCGTTACAAACTTTTTGGCCAAAACCAACATATAATACACTTCCCACATATTGGCGTAGGGTATAATAAAAAAATCTTGAGAGTCCGTACAAACCTCTAAAAAATAAATTAAAAATATCTACAGGATCTAGACCATGCATAGACAAGTATGAAACCGAATTTATAGAGATTGGGTATATAAATTGCATATTATAGCAACAACAAAAGAGAAAAAACTTATTGTTAAAATATTACACTGTGCAACACTGAAAATGCAAACTACTTCTAGTGGGTATATTCTGAAAGTACATATTAAGACTACAAAACCCCTAGTTGGGTTTCGTGTTTTAGATCGGGTTTGGATTTTATGGCCTCATCTATACCGGGCTCAAACGACCATTTTTTCAATAGATCCATGCTTTATCTCAGAAACTAATATGACTGTTGCATTGCGGCCTTCAGCAATATTGTAGTCCTAAAGTAGTAGAACTTATGTGTCAAATAGACGAACTACGAAAAACCGCATATAGCGCATCAAAATTGATAAAATATTGGAAAGAAGAACATTTGGAAAGAACATAATTTCTGGAATTATGGTCAGTAACTGCCAAACTATTGAGAGTTGAACCAAGTAGCCTTTAGCAAAAAGCTTCCAAATAATGTCCTCAGCAATTATTCAGAACATTCTAAAACTGTAAAACACTAATTTCGTGTTGTTTAGGCGGTATTTCATATCATACTTTCTACAAAACATATTTCAAACAACGTTCACACAGGCTGTTTATTCTCATATTTGAAATTTCAATGTATTGTTGATATATCTATCAAATTGTCGTTGAAAAATATGATAGAAACAACGCGATAGAGGAATTTTACAATAATGATATGTTCTAAAGAGTGTATTACATTCCGGCGAATATTTTTCTCAAAGATAACGTTAAGAAAAATTGTACGGTTTTGGAGATACGCTGCAAAATATATACAAATCACTGAAATTTTAGATATTTTATAAAATTTGAGGCAATAAATGAGGTTATTCGTGTTCATTATGTTACCAAATAAATTCTTCTTGTTCTTATCTACAAGTTTACTGCGGATGTCATGGAAAGATTCGTATTGGTTTCAAATATATAGCCCCGATTTTCTTTAAAAAGTCAATATTTAGATACGTTTAGATATGACCATAAAATCCGAATCCGATCTAACAAACCAAAACCCAAAGAGGGTTTTTGTCTATTGCGTCTGTACTTTTATTAAAACCGCATTTGAAATTGTTTGCACCAAATTACCTTGAAAATGTTGCACAGTGTTGTTCCAAATATATTTTTTGGGTCAATTACAAAAATTAGAAAAAATATTTGAGAGTTTTCCAACAATTTCACTAAAATCCTATACAATAATTAATGTATACTGCTAAGACTTCATCAAGAAATATGGTTTACCATCACGAAAGCTTAGTTGCTTACTGTACACGGTGCGCCTTATCTAATTTTAAATGGAAGGTGCTTACACCAGCGAAGTTTTTGCAGATTCTGAAACTACAATGCTCATAGATGAGAAATATCAAGAAACAAAAAAATCACCGGAGGGATTTTCAAATAAATCGCGATTTAAGTTCACATTTTTAGGGGTCCTTTAGGTTTTCACGATTTTGTTTGGAAACCGCGAGTCCTTGGTTTTTACAATATCTGATTGAAATTGGATACTTTTTCAAAAAGTGATTTTTGATGTCCATTATTTTTTGGTGTGTTCATGCTTCTCTTCAGCAAAACATTTCAGAATATTTTCAAAATTTTTTTTTTACTAAAGCTGCTTGAGGATTCTGAAACTACAATGTCCATACAAAAAAAAAAAAGAAAAAATCGCAGAAGGGCTTTTTAAATAAATCACGGTCAAAGTTCACATTTTTAAGGTTTTTTAGGTTTTCACGATTTTGCTTGGATACCGCAAGTCCTATCTATGGAAATGAGACTAAAGAAAAATATTGCTCTAGCTCTTCTGCAATTACCAAAGTTAAACCTATGTATGTCGAAAATAGTACAACCAAGGAAAAAAATACGAAAGCCAATCTTGTAGAGAATTTTCACAGCCATATGATTTTCTCTAGTCCCATTTCGATAGGCCTAACCGTTTCCCAGCAAAATCGTGAAAACTTAAAAAGCCCTAAATATGTGAACTTTGACCGCGATTTATTTATAAAGCGCTCCGGCGATTTTTTTATTTTTCGCATCTATGTCCCAATTTGAACTTCTGTATCTCCAAAATGGTAAAACCTACGAAAATATCATAAAGAAAATCTAGTAGAGAATTTTCACTGCTACGACATTTTCTTTTGTTCCATTTTGATAGAGCTTGCCGGTTCCCAGCAAAATCGTGAAAAACTAAAAAACCCTAAAAATGTGAACTATGACGGCGATTTATCTAAAAAGCCCTCCGGCGATTCGGGTGTAACTCTGTTATCTGAACATGTACATCTACATAATTGGTTTCAATGGAAATACCAAGAGTTCCTCTTCTAAATATGACTTACGTGAGTGGAACATATTAGTGTTGGGCAATCTCGTTCTTTTCATTCCGTTCACCAAAAAGATCCGGATCTTTCACTTCGTTCTTTGGCCCCTTTTCGTTCAATAAAACATTTCAGTCTATCATTTTTTGTGAATATCGTTAGTTATCTGCATCAATATTCAATAGTCGTTTTATCAGTCTTAAAAATAAGCCACAAATGTTTCTTTCCATTCAATATAATTTTTATTTGAATATAATTTCAAAATATTTTTAATTTACACCTATAAATTAAAAAAAAAACACTACATTTGACACACAAGATATTTATTTTTTAATTCACCAACGCGTAATGATGTTAACAAGAAAAAAAACCAAATCATGGTTTAATAAGAAAAGTTAGCTAAAGCTTCCTGTCAATTTAATTTTTTCTTTCGACTGTTCCTAAAACTTCAACACAATCCCAGCTAGCATTTGGAAGACTGTTTTTTCAAAAATTACATTGAGGAGTCTTTTTAGAGTCATTTTGGTGATCAAAAATTGATTAAGTCGCTTGTATGAACAGAAAGGGACTCGAAAGTGACTCCCTATAATGATTAAAAAGAGTTCAATTTAAAATACAACAACAAATATGTAGCAATCACAAATAAATCGTTCAGGTGTTTAAAATGTAACCATTTTTTATTATTTATTCTTGGGTCAAATTTAGTAACTCAAATTTGATCCTCTTCCTGTCAACCGATTAATCTGAAATTTTGTATACACTTTGGATTTTGGTGACAATACAATTATGTTTATTCATTATCATTATAAATTCAAGAGGGCCGCCGCTGCAAAATGGCGGATAACGTAGGTTTTATCAATCCCATCAATATGGGTATCAAATGAAAGGGCTCAACAAGCAGAATACAATATACTATAAAAAATTGAAATCCAAGATGGCGGCCGCTACAAAATGGCGGATAACGTAGGTTTTATCAATCCCATCAATATGGGTATCAAATGAAAGGTCTCAACAAGCAGAATACAATATACTATAAAAATTGAAATCCAAGATGGCGGCAGCTACAAAATGGCGGATAACGTAGGTTTTATCAATCCCATCAATATGGGTATCAAATTAAAGGGCTCAACAAGCAGAATACAATATACTATAAAGATTGAAATCCAAGATGGCGGCCGCTACAAAATGGCGGATAACGTAGGTTTTATCAATTCCATCAATATGGGTATCAAATGAAAGTGCTCAACCAGTAGAATACAATGTACTATATAAAATTAAAATCCAATATGGCGGCCTCTACAAAATGGCGGATAACTTAGGTTTTACCAATCCCATCAACATGGGTATCAAACGAAAGGTCTCTACAAGTAGAATACAATTTACTATGCAAAATTGAAATCTAAGATGGCCGCCGCTACCAAATGGCTGATAACAATTTTTTATCAATCCCACCAATACGGGTATCAAATAAAAGGGCTTGACAAGAAGAATACAGTGCACTATACAACCTCAATATTTAAGATGGGCGCAGCCACTAAATGGCGTATAATTAAGATTTAAATTTAGAAATTGAATCTGTAATTTAGGTATCTGATTAATCCAGCCTGAATCCACCACCCAAGTCAAGATTTTGTATCGTGTGTGGCGTTAGGGTGGCTAAAAACGATACGTCGTTAGCGGTACACCACCCAAGTTAAGGTGAAAGGTTAAAACGCGCCGAGAACTGTATGGCATTAGGGCGGATAAAAATGATATGTCGTTAGCGTTTTCCCCTCAAGACTCAGGCGCATCTTGTTGTACATAGCCTTGCCCCTTTATTGGACCTCTGTCCTTTGTCCTTTATTGGACAAAATGGTAAAAAATATATTAAAAATACAAACACAAATAAAACAGAAACTGCAACACAACGTAAACGAAGGCTTCAGAAAGCGAAAGAAAAGTATAAAGCAAAACGAGCTAAAGAAAGTGAAGGTGATAGAAATAGTCGATTACAGAAACGACGGGAACAATTAGCGTCAAAAACACCTGAGCAATATGAGGCCAGGTTAAAAAAGCAACGTCAGCGATATACACAAATGACGGCGTCAGAAACGCCTGAAGAATATGAAGCCAGGTTAACAAAGCAACGTGAGCGATACACACAGATGATAGCGTCAGAAACGCCTGAAGAATATGAAGCCAGGTTAACAAAACAACGGGAGCGACACACACAGATGTGTGTTGCCTTTAATACTATCATGGGCTTCTACAAAACATAAAATGCAGGCCAGCACTGTGGATCACGCAGTCGTATACTTAGGTGCGAAACTGTTTGAAGAAGGTCAAGCCTACGTGGCTCTTAGTAGAGTAAGATCTTTGCAGGGACTACGTATAGAGGAGTTGGACTGCAATAAACTAACGGGCAAGAAACCTTGCAATAATGAAGCACTAAACGAATCAAACAGAATGCGAAATAAAAACTAAAAACTAGAAAATAAAAATAGGAAAAAAACTTTTTAAGTTAAACGGTTTTATGTTAAACATACATTGCAATGTTTAAGATAAATGTACTAAAAACCAAAAAATAATAAAATAGATACAGTCGTTGGAATTATAAACATATGCATAGACTAGACTAAAATAAAACCGTGGGGCACGTCAATTGTCTACAATCGTTGATTAAAATGTTTGTTTTGTAATGTTACACTATAATTAGGCAGTTGTTCAACCGACAACGATGGACGTGTGATAAGTAGGGCTAGAATGTGGAAACAAGCTAGCAAGCTCGATTATAAGCGAGTTTTAGGGTTTCATAGTGGTGAGCGAGTAGTACTTTGTCGATTAAAGACAAACTACGAGCAGTGAAACGATTCCTCGCCAGCCAGCAGTGTGAATGTCCAACGATAAACTAGTTGAAACATCTCTTTTATTTACATGGAGTGTATAACTATTGGAATTTCCATGAGCAAGAAAATAGTAAGTAATTTCCTCACCGTCTGCGGGCCGACTGCCTAACGACGAATTAAACGATTCTTCTATCCCACATTAAGTCGATAATTTGTAGACAATTGACGTGCCCCACGGTTTTATATTAGTCTAGTCTATGCATATGTCTATAATTCCAACGACTGTATCTATTTTATTATTTTTTGGTTTTTAGTACATTTATCTTAAACATTGCAATGTATGTTTAACATAAAAAAGTTTTTTTACCTATTTTTATTTGTTATTTATTGTCACATTTTGATCATCTGGAAGATTGAAAAATGCTTAATCAAAAAAGGGTCGTGCAGGTGTTTGAAAAGTGACTATAATTATGTATCTTCTTATCATATTTTGAACAGTTAGGTGATTAAAATTGATTGTTTTGATTTATTTTTGTTTGTTTGATAATAATTCTCATATACACTTTCTACAAAACTTTGATATAAATGTAACGTATAATATTAAGAGTATAGACAAACACAACACATGTTCTGGTTTTGCCCAGTGAAAGAAGCACGCAACATAAAGGATAATTAAAATACATAACATAGAAGAAAAGAAAACAAAACAGAGGAAAGAAACAAAGAAGAATGAAGAGAACTTTCTTTTAATTTATTTCGTCTAATAAAAAGACTCATAAATGACTCTCTAAAGACTCATTAACAATTATAACATGACCCAAAAAAGAGTCCCAAAATAATCAATAAATCACCAATAAATTATTGAAATACGACTCGAAAAAGACATTATATACCATCAGAAAATGGGCAAAAATGACTCGAAAATAATGCAGAGGAAGACTCATTTGTGATTTCCTTAGACGAGTCGCCTGAGGTTATGTTTTCCTACCGACGAAGGAGTCATTTATGATCAGAAAATGAGCTCATATTCCAGCTTTTTAATCGTGCAGTCGGATCAAAAAAGACTCGAATTTGATTAAAATTTTCAAAAAATGCTGGCTAGGATGCCAAACAATTTTAAAAGCAATCGAATTCAATGGTTTTTTAAAATAGTTTTTAGAACAGTTGTGTGGAAGAAATATGTCAGCTTTTCATTGAAACAAACATTTTATCATATCCACAACTCGATTATGTGGAGAAACCTTGGCCCTTCATTCATTTTTCGTGTTTTTTATAAAATGCTCAACATTGGTATTGTAAACAATCCCACTTGTTGCGTTTGTGTTTACTAATTTTGATGTTTTAGGAATTCAGGAAAAACAAGGGTTTCTTAGATTTTTTCCATTTAAATCTACCTATTTATGTACTTATACCATGAAAACCAAATGTTTTCATCGTAAGGGATAGATAGAGCGAAAATTAACACACGTTCAGCTTAAAAACGAGAAAAAACAAGCCCTTTAGAACGAGAACAGTAAAAAGAACGAGATAAGCAAAAAAGAACGAGCGGAGCCAACTGAACGAGATGATTCAGCTCAAAATTTAAACCTACGATGTAAAATAACGACACAACTCTGCAACCATATGCATTTGTTTTTCTTTCTTGCTTGTGTGTGTGCAAAGCTAATGGAGGTGGTTTTGTTTTGTAAGCAGCAATGCCTTGGTCATTAGCGATCTAAATGAACGATATAAACGAATGAGCTGGATACGGATCCGTTCGTTCATTTCACGGAGTCATTCCTTTGAGCCGGTTCGTTCATGAACGACACAACTCTAGAACATATCTTCCAGGAGTAAAGTTATAATCATTATAGTAAAAATGTTACTAATTTTCACACAAAAGTTCTGGTCCATTAAAGTGCAAGCTACTTCTTTGTCGTAAACCCAAACCTTACATAAAATTTCGTGCCAATCACTCCCTAACTATTTCTCGATCATAGCCAAAAACTATAGGGGTGTATACTTGTCTGAACCCGAAGATTGGTCCATAATCGCTTTATCTCGTCGGGATATGAATCTTGGTATACCACATGTGGGGTCTACGACGAATATCTTGAATCAAATGATTATATAATGTAATAAATAGGTACCCAGCAAACAAATCGTACCGACATCGTAACGAAATCGGATTAAAATTCGGAAGCTACGATATTTTAACGAAAGTTGTATGAAATGTCGGAGCGAAATCGGCTCGATCGGAATAATGTCGTATAAAAATCGGAGGACCTTCCGAATCTTCGTAAAGATTTCTGAACGATTTCGGAATATTGTCGTATGAATATCGAAGGGATTTTTCTTCTCTAACGCCTTTTTATTGATCAGTTTTTTTTGATATTTTTTTTGGTAAGTTAGTATTTAGAAAACCAGACAAACTATTTTTTTATATTTTTCAAATTAACTTACAGATGACAACGCCAAATGGTATTCTTAATTTCGTTAATCCTGAAGAATTAAAAACTTACGTTTTGTACTTATGGTTAAAACTGTTTGCAATAAAAATCAATTAAACATATTTATTATTGATTTATTTTTTGTTCATTTAGTGCATCTTACGTTACATCAATGAAAAAGTTTCATTGTATTAAAGAAGAAGTTTTATTAAACAAATGTAAAAGATGCATTACATTAATGAAAAAGTTTCATTGCATCAATGAAGATGTTACATTGCATTAATGAAAAAAATTAATTAATTTTACTTTAATAAAAGTCAATGAAACTTATTTCATTTATTCAATGAAGTTCAGCGTTGGCTCAAAATCAATGACAAATTCCATTGATATAACACAGGATTACATTGAATGAATCTTTTTCTTTCAGTGTATGTTTTTCGTAAAAGGGTTAGTTTTTATGTTTTTTTTTAATAGCCGACCAGGTCCGCGTTACTAGCACTTGCCTTATCTTTTCTTAAGTCATCAATTATATTTTTCTTGTATCGCTAATTAGTCGGGATCTGCAAGTGACTATAAATGCAAAAAACTTCAGAAATGTTGGTTTCGATGTGCCATTTTAACATACCTCCAAAGAACTGATGACTTGAGGCATGCATTTATTTCATCTGGTGGAAGTGTTTGTCTGAACTAAACGTAAATTGCTTCTTAAATCCTTCAAGAATCGATCTATACCTTCTAGGGAATATTTATTTGCCATCGTACATTCGTTACAAATGATAACTTCTTTTCCAGTGGCAACTTAAGGACCGACTGTGTCGTCCTTCCACCTTCTTAAATGCATATCTTATATACCTGATGAAGCTATAGCTATCGATATTTTGCCTTCCAATCCCAACACTTGCATTCCAATAAGACCAAAGCTTCATTATGTATAACATCTGTTATTTCCATTGATTTGTAACGTTCGTAAGTTTTACATATGTATATAGCGCATTTAAAAAATAGGGTACAGGAGATAACCCTCTTCTCGAAATTCAACAAAATATCATCTAAAACTGATATGGAAATCGGTCCAGAAGTTTTGGAGATACAACATATTTAAAATAGGGATGTTCGGCTCTTTAGGTCCCAAATGAGTACCTAGGGAGAGGGACACAACCACCACTGTAAATTCATTTTCAAACCGATACGTTCGTAAGATTTACAAAAATAGCGTTTTTAAAAAATAGGGCCTTGTGGAGTTATCCCTCCGAAATTCAACAAAATATTTTACCTATTTTCACCACTGGTCATCCCTATAGATTCTCTGAAATTTTCAAGAAAATTTAAAAAAGTGGGTGTGGTCAGGTCTTCAGACACAACCACGATTGGCTCGCAAATTAACCAATACGTTCGTAATTTTTGCTAAAATAGCGTTCTTAAAAAATAGGACATGGGGGAGGTACCCCGCCACCTCCGAAATTCAACATATTATATAAACTTTATCACCATGGCACCTATCAGTACCTTCTCTGAAATTTTCAGCTAAATCGGTTTAAAAAGTGGGCGTGCTAAAATGGCGTTTTTTTAAAAAAATCGGACATAGGGGAGGTTCACCGCCGCTCATTCAACAAAATGTATAGCCTATTTTCCCCACGGGTCATCCATGTACATTCTCTGAAATTTTCAGGGAAATCGGTTCAGTAGTTTTCGATATATAACATATTTAAAAAGTGGGCGTGCTAAAATAACTTTTTTAAAATAGTAGGGCGCCTCGAAATTCAAAAAAAAAAAAATGAAGGCTATTTTCACCACGAGTTTTCCCTGTACTTTCTCTAAATTTTTCAAGAAAATCGTTTCAGCCGTTTTTGAGTCTATACGGAACATACAAACATACTCAAACACATACATTGTCTTTTATATATAAGAAGATAGCATTTTCAAAAAATAGGGCATAGGAGAATTAACCCGCACGCTCCGGAATTCAACTAAATTTGTAGCCTATTTTTACCGGGGGCCATCACTGTGCATTCCCTGCAAAAAAGATAAAAATTGAAAAATGAAAAAAAGTGGGCATGGTCAAATTTTCTTTGCATAAAAACCTAAGTCGGTTTATGGCGAACATTCCACAAAAATAATTATCCAAATCGGTCGAGCCGTTCTCAACTGATACCATTACCAACAAACGACATTTGATTTTTATACTCTCAGCATTTATGCTTACGAGGGTATGTACACTTTCATACGGGCAAAATGTACCTCATCGAAATAGTGATTTTAGACCCAAAGTATGTTTGGACGAAATGTGTTTCTGTCTGGCTGGCCGGTGCGTAATATTTTGTCCAAACTTAGTTTAAGTTCGAAGATGGGTTTCATCGGTCCACTCCTTCCGATACCTCCCCCACAAAAGTTCGAAAATGTTCGGAAAATTTGTGCGCATGATAACTCTTGAAGGGAGTAACCGATTTGGTCTAAGGTTTGCACATCGTGAAATTTCTACCAAACTTATATGAGGTTCCAATATGGACTCAATCGGCCCTCGCCTTCGGGTACCACCCACACAAAATTTCGGAAAAGTTCAGTTTAGGACCTGCTCTCGAACCGTTTTGATTTTTGTTGTAGCATCTTGTATTCACGGCCCCCCATACGGCGGTACAAGTTTCATCAGGGGCAAAACCCTACTTCTTAAAAAAAAGCCTGAAAGTTTCAAAAAAACCGTATGACACCGTGTGTAGTGGTTAGAGCGCAAGATAACTCTCGAACGGATCTGCCGATTCGATCCAAAATTTGGCCTTCATATTATTTGCCCGAACTTAGATAAAGTTCGAAGATAAGCCATATCGGTTCAGGCACCTCCCCCACAAAAGTTCAAAAATGTTCGGTAAAATTGTGCACTTGATAACTCTTGAAGGGAAGGACCTATTTGGTCCATACTTTACGCATCCTAGTATATCTACCAGATATAGATCAGGTTTGAATATGGACTATATTTGCCCATTCCTTCGGGTAACTCCCACACAAAATTTCGGATAAGTTCACTTTAAGACCTGCTCTTGACTAACTTTGATTTCTGTTAAAGCAACTTGCAATCGCTGTCTCAATTACAACGGTAAAAGTTTTTTCAGTGGCAAGTCCATACTTCTTGGGAAAACAGCCCGAAAGTTGTAAAAAACGCCTATGGCACCATATGTAGTAGTTGGAGAGCAGAATAACTCTCGAACTGATAGACCGATTTGGTCCAAAATTTGACCTTCGTCATATTTTGTCCAAACTTAGTTTAACTTCTAAAATGGCCCATATCGGTCCTCTCCTTGGGATACCTCCCCCACAAAGGTTCAAGATTTGTGTCCAAATGCAGTTTAGGGTCTGTTCGGAGATCCTTTGGAAATTTATACCGATGATGTACAACCATATTATGTTTTCCGTGGACAAGTCCATGCTTCCCGGCATACTGGTCCAACAGGTGTACGATAACCCACTGAAATGACTAGTGGGTGCGATATCTATCGAAAAGATATGACTCTTAAAATAAGATCCACTTCCGTAATGCACTATGTCGGCACATTCCCTCCTCCGCAAACCTTTTGAACTTTAAGCCTAATCCACATTTTTGTCGGTAAGTTCAAATGTCCAAAAAGTGTTACAAAATTCTGAAAAGACCCTAAATACATTCGATCTGTCCGTTGATGAAAGTTGCAATTCTGACTGATATTTTTTACTTGTTGTTTATAATGTAGATATAGCAATTTTAAAAATAGGTTATAGCGGAAGTATCCCGCCCCTTCCGAAATTCAACAAAATTTGTAACCCATTTTAACCTGTATGTTCCCTGACAATTTCTGAAAAATCGGTGCAGTAGTGTTTGTTGAAAAGATGAAAATTGAAAAAAGTTGGCGTGATTTTTACACAAAAAAGAGTTATCCAAAACTGATGCCATTACCAACGAACGACATTTGATTTTTATTTATAAAGATATAGCATTTTTGTAAAAATAGGGTATAGGGGAAGTATCCCGCCCCTTCCAAATTCACCATTTAACACAAATCGAGGTATGAGTGTAGACTTTCCAAAATTTGATAACAAATCTTCTCAGCCATGATTTTTGTGGCGGATAACAAACCCCCTGCGTTATTTTGCCGATTTCAGTGGCGAAAAGTGGAGTACTTACGACTCAGATGCCATGAGGTGAATAAGAATACGAAGTGAACTAAATACATATACTTTAGGATGGAAAGTGTTATATAATGGATGGATATACAGACGCGAGTAATAACATGAGGCTTTGAAAGGTTTAGGTAAGTGAAGATTTGTCACATTACAAATGTAACGTACGTTACAGTTTTTCAGCTTATTTGTTGACTTTTAGGGGTCATAAAATAACTAATTATTTGATGTGATGTGTCCTTGATAAAATAATGGGTTAGTAGGATGATTTATAACTAGTTATGGCTGCAAAAATCGATTATACATTTAAACTAGTTATTTGTAATAAGATGACTGAATTGGACACATCTAGATTGTATGGCTCCAGGAATATGGATCCGAGCGCCTATAGCACACACAGAAATATGTACAAAATTATTTGTACAACATCGCCATACTGTTCAATATATACTTTTTATATCGTTAACATTGCAATAATTTTTGCTACATCGTTTTATTGAGACTATACAACTATGGACTACTATTGTTATATACTTAAATCTATGTAGGAATTCAGTAGCTTTGATCGATTGAAAAGTTATTAAAATTTCTTTTGTTTTTGTAACAACAAAAAACAAAATTGTTGTAAAAGTTACTGAACAGGACCCAGGCATACCACAACGTCAACTTATATTGCAATTTTCAATACTAGTACAATGCCTCATAGCGTAATAAAAATTTGGGACAAATTTAAAGGATGACGGATGTTTGTCAATCTTTTCTGCTGAGCAAGTATATTTCCCTATGTTCTTTACGACGAATATGTCCTCGTATGGCTTAATGTACAATAACTTGATACTTTAGGTTTGCCATTTATTGGCATGGATTTCCTTTCACTTCAGATAATACTCAACTTGTTCTTAGTACCTACATAAATACGTGACATTAAATTTGCGGAAAACGAACAATTTATTGGAACGTCCATTAACATCAAATCACTGTACTTGCTGTAAATCTGTCTTCGTAGAATTGTTTTATTTAATTACGGTTGGATCATAACCCAAAGGCAAAGACAAAAAAGAAGAAAATACTCGAGATAAATTTGACAATTTTTTGTGCTATGGGAAATGTGATGGGCAAGAAAAGAAAATAATGAAATGAAAAAAACGGTTTTTTGCATGTCTGATTAAGTATTTAATTTTTCCCTCCACAAAAGGAATATTTCCATAAATAAGCAATGCAGTCGCTCTATGGTTGTCTCTTAACAGCAGGGCATGAATTAATATAATAAAATGCTTAACGATGAACATAATTTCGTATCTCGTTTCTTGTGAAATGTTATTGCCTGATGTGACGTCAATGTTAGATTAATTTGTCTTGGTAATGAAAAGGGGTTTCTTAGAGAAGTAAATGTTAGAAATATTTAAATAAGTAAATTAGCATTTTTCGATCATAATACCCTAGACAGACTGCAGCGTTAATTTGCATTAACTGCCTTAATTCAAATTAATTTGTGCATTATCCACATTCTTAATGCACAAAATCAAAGGAAATTTAAACTGAATTTAGCAATTTCAATATGGCAATGCTGTTGAAAATCAATTGTCTTTTGTCAAATTTCCATGTTTAAGAAACTAAAAAAGAAAAAAATCAGCAATTTTCGCGTTTCTTCAAAATAAGTAGTGGTCTTTCGCAAGTAGAATAGCATTTAATCGTTTTTCACGCCTTCTAACAAATCTCTTTTTAAAATTTTTATTTTCACAAAAAATTTCATTACCTACCATACCAATTCTATTGAAAATTATATCTCCTTCAAATGTTTTTTAAAGTTTTGCAATATTTTTATAATATTAAAAAAAACTCAAAAATATCACGAATAAATTAAATTTATTTTTGCTTCATCATGGCGAAAAGGTCAATGGTAGAAAGTGTATTTGTTTCGCATATTTTGGCGAAATTTTATAAAGCTTTATGAAATGGTCTGCTGGGTACAAACAAACAACACAAACAGCTGATTCATAAATGCAGAAACTATCGTCTGTCAGGGTGAAAAATTAATTCAAATTAGGACATTTTTAATGCAAATTAACTCCTCCGTCTGTCTAGGGTATGGTTTATACCGGTTAAGGACTTTATAATCTATTATATAAAACTCAAATGACGTTCGTACGTGAATCAAAAACTCGACCAATTTACAACCGATTTGCTTCGCGTTTGTCTTAAAATGTTCGTATTTATCCAAGGAAGGATCTGACGTATTTTATTTTTGAGATATCGCGAAGAATCCGCGAAAATTTGCAAAAATATATTTTGAAGAAAGATTGTCAGAAAAAATTGTATCAAAATGTTCGTATTTATCCAAAGAAGGATCCAATGTATTTTATTTTTGAAACATCGCGAAAAATCCGCGAAAATTTGCAAAAATATATTTCAAAGAAAGATTGTCAGAGAATATGGTCTCAACCTGTTCGTATTTGTCCATGGAAGGATCTGGCGTATATAATTTTTCAGATATCGCGGAAATTTGCAAAAATATATTTTTAAGAAAGATTTTCAGAGAATATTGCTGCATCGCCTGAAAGTAACATTGGATATATACATTTTTGAAATTCTACGTTTAACTGGAGATACAGCATCGGGATCGGAGGTATCTCCAAAATATGTAAAAGTTGTATGCGGATATCTATAGAACGGTAATAGATTTAGTCTCCAAAAATTAAGTCTGTGGCGGAAAGTAATTTAGATATAAGTATAGCAAATTATATTGAAATCGGCTCAGATTTCGGTATAGCTTCCATATATATTTTCGGCCGATTTGATGTATTTTATGCATCAAACACGCAATTTGATGTGGAAATAAGTATGTCAAATTCCATAGAAATCGGTTCAGATTTGGATATAGCTCCCATATATATTTTTGACCGATTTTATATATTTGATAAAACAAACACGCTATGTATGTCCAATTTCATTGAAATTTGGAATGTGGTTTAAAATATATTTGTCAATTATATTGAAATCAATTCAGATTTTGATATAGCTGTCATATATGTGGTGCTCAGCGCCAAAACGACCAATCCCACATGACCAAAAAAATCAAACAGGCTATAAAGATCTAAACAGAACCTATTGAAATGTCTACTAAAAAACTATATATTGCATTGAATAACACTAGGTTTTACTTCCTTCTAAAATAATGCAATATGGAATTTTTTAGAATGTATTTCAAAAGGTTACCGTTTCATCTTTATAGACAATTCAATTTTTGGGCATGTGGGTTAGACCGCACAGTGTCCCAACCGTGGCCAAAAGTGGTAAAAATCAAGTACTTCGGAATACAAATTTATTGATTAGAATATAAATATATTTTTTTTAAGTAAGCGCTTTGCGGTGTTGGCTATAGCGCGAAAAGGAATGAACCGATCATCATATATTTTTGTGGGCTTATTAAGTACTTAACTTTTGTGGATATTGAGGCCACAACATTCAAAATACCAAAAATGGGGAGGTACGGTTCTATGGGGGCTATAGGAAGACGAGGACCTTTACCAACAGATTTCTGGTAGAAAGTTGCTTATAACGAAGACTTAATACAAACTTGCAGCCATTTCGGTGTGTTAATCAGGCAAAAACGTCGAAAATACCGAAAATCGGGAGTTACTTTCCTATGGGGGCTATATGAAAGCGTGGATTATGCACGATATCAAA
Organism: Musca autumnalis; assembly: GCF_047663935.1. NCBI lineage: Eukaryota > Metazoa > Arthropoda > Insecta > Diptera > Muscidae > Musca > Musca autumnalis. Next base: position 267,836,876 of record NW_027411644.1, read on the forward strand.
ACGTGGACCTACACCCACAATACTCTTTTGGAATGTTTTATACCTCTGCCGAAGACTAACCACCAAATTTAAGTAATTTCGGTTGGTCATTATGCCTAAAACTTTTAAAATGCCAAAAATCGGGAGGTACGGTTCTATGGGGACTATATCAAAAGGTGGACCGACCATCCCAATTTTTTATCCTGTAGATTGTAAGTCAATAATAGGTACGTGTACCAAAATTGATGTACCTACGATAACTCCTTCCATTTTTGGCCACAGTTAATATGAACCCGCGATACAGTGGGCCGTTTTCGCTCCTCATATATTTTAGATGTATTTGATGCACTAATCACGTAGCGTGTTTATCCAATTTCAATGAAATTTCAAATTATATTGAAATGGGTTCAGATTTCGATTTCATATATATTTTCGGTCAATTTGATGTATTTGATGCTTCAAACACGCTATGTATGTCAAATTTCAATGAAATTCTGAATGTGTGATGGAATTGGGTATTTGTAGAGTTTGCAAATTATATTGAAATCGATTCAGATGTGAATATAGCTACTGAACATATTTTCTGTCGATTTCATGTATTTGATCAAATTTGGATTGTGAGACGGAATTTGGTATAGAAATAAGTATACCAAATTATATTGAAGTCGGTTTAGATTTGAATATAGCTCCCATATATATTAACACGCTATATAAATATATAATTTCTTTCAAACAAATAAATTTGCTAAATTTTGTTGAAATCGGCTAAGACTTGGGCATTGCTCTCATATATATTTTCAGCCGATTTTATATATTTGATGCACCAAACACGCTATACATGTCCAAACAATTTCCCAATATACTATATTGAAACCGAGCAGATTTAGTTATAGCTCGAACATATTTTCGGCCGATTTCATGTATTTGATCTATAAAACACGCTATGTATGTCCAATTAAGTTTGCCAAATTATATTGAAATTATTGTCAAGATTTGTAAAATATGTGCAAAATTATTGTGAAATCAGTTCAGATTTCAGTTTGTTCTTTTATTAAAAATATCAAATATTGAATTTCTGATTCGTTATTTAAGTAGCGATTTTGATGTCAGTAAAAGTCATCATTATAGTTCGCCTGTACTTATAGTCAGAAAGAAATTAACGAAGACTACATTTACTAAATACCACACACTAAGTACCACATACCACATAAGAGTAAAATTTGTAAATGTGACCTACGTAAGAGTACCTATAGTCCGAAAGGATTTAAGAGGAGCGTTACCTCCTGCACCATACAAAAATATCATATTAAGCTCCATACATAGCACTGAACTGGTAGAAAACGCTGTCATCCTATATTTATGCACTGAAATATTAAAAAAAAATTGTACAATTTAAAGGGAATTTAATTATTGGCATTGCTTTATTTGGGTGCCACCGTGGTGCAATGGTATGCACGCCCGCCTTGCACGCAGAAGGTCAGTGGTTCGATTCCCCGGCCAGGCAACATCAAACATTTTTCAACGGTGGAAAAATACCCCTCAGTAATGTTGGCGACATTTCCTGAGTATTTCAGCCTTGAAAAACTTCTCAACAAGTGGTGTCTTAAGGCACGCCGTTCGGACTCGGCGATAAACAGTAGGTCCCATATCATTGAGCTTAATATGAATCGGGGTGCACTCGTTGATATGAGAGAAGTCTCCCTTGTCCCGTATGGGATGTTGTGGAACAATGTTTTTTTGTCATTGCTTTATTATGTACCTTATTCGGGGTAGCAAAGCGCACCGGGTTTAGCTAGTCTATTATATAAAACTCAAATGACGTTCGTACGTGAATCAAAAACTCGACCAATTTACAACCGATTTGTTTCGCGTTTGTCTTAAAATGTTCGTATTTATCCAAGGAAGGATCTGACGTATTTTATTTTTGAGATATCGCGAAGAATCCGCGAAAATTTGCAAAAATATATTTTGAAGAAAGTTAATTGTTTCTTCACATTTCGTTGAAGGCTTTTGTTGTCGACTTGCTTATTTCCACCTTTTTTAAATTTTTTAGGGCGAAAAATCCGCTAAAATTTGCAAAAAAATATATTTTGAAGAAAGTTAATTGTTTCCTCACATTTCGTTGCAGGCTTTTGCTGCCGACTTGCTTATTTCCACCTTTTTCAATTTTTTAGCGCGAAAAATCCCCTAAAATCTGCAAAAATATATTTTGAAGAAAGTTAATTGTTTCCTCACATTTTGTTGGAGGTTTTTGTTTTCGACTTGCTTATTTCCACCTTTTTCAAATTTTTAGCGAAAAGTGTATATGACGAAAAGTCAAAAAAATTTAACATTGATGAAGCCAAGATTTGCACTGTTGTAATTCGCGAAATATTGCAGTGTACCATGAAATATGACCATAGTTGCATCAAGCGCAGTGTTTTTAATCAACGCTCAAAAATGTGGCTAAAAAGTTAATTTTCGCGGAAGCTATGACCGCGTAAATTTATAAAAACACGTAAATGGTAAAAACACGTTGAAGCAAACGAGTTTTTTTACGTTGTTGTTCGATTGACGGTTAAACCGTTTAAATAACGGATATCTGTCCAAAGTAAAAGTAGAAGAATAAAAATGAAGATTACACTTCTAATGTATCGCATTTCAAAATTCCCACTGCAACCCCCTTACGTATAATTTGATATGTATATTGACCATGTAGCCCAGACAGCTTCAGAGTAATCCACTGCCAAAGGCCAAAATTTAGTGCGATATTTTTTCGAAAAACCTTATTTTTGGGGTACAGTATTTACAATATCCATTTGATTGTGCTGGGACCCCAAGATATTTTAGTTTTTAGACGGTCCGGATCATATAAATCATAAATCGTGAAAATCCATCCACTAGAACGGCGAAAACAGCAACTGCAAAAACCGAAAAATGTGCGTAAAATGTTTTTGGAAGTATCGCGGATTTAGTCGCGTTTTCTGTGGATCGTTTCCTTTTCAATGAAGAAAATGGCACATCACTCGCATTTTTGCGAAAACAGCGGTTTAAAAAATGTAGTGGCATGGGAGCTGTATCCGATTTATCCCAAAAATAGTGTGTGATGCTATATCCACGGCTCTTGATGGATTTTATCGAAATAGGTTTAATCTATGTATTTTTTCTTGGATGATAGTGACATCGAATGCGCAGAAATAGTCTATGCACTTTGTGCAAATTATAGGCGTTATACCGTTTTTTGCACACTACGCTGCGGGCGATGCTACATCTTAGCGGCCAAAGTAAATCCTGGCAAATGTTTACAAATTAAAAGAGAAGAATTCGGTGTATTGGTAAACCACATGCGCATCAAGCTATTTTGAGGATTTCGCGATTTATACGCATTTCAAAATGAACATTGCCCTATACAGTTTTATTTCAAGATTATACCCCATTTAAAGGAACCCAAAATCTATTTGAACTTGATCTTCCGTATTGAGAAATCAGGCATAACATAATTTCAAGGATGGTTAAATAACTAGAACATCTAAAAAATGTGCAAAGGTCACTAAAACGACGGGCCAACAATGCGGTGTGTCTATAATCTATCTAAATGTATATAAAGTTCTTTATGAATGGCATGATGTTCTAAATTAAACTTCCGAGTCGCTTAGTAAGTGGGACAGCAAAAACGCAATGAACATTGATATCAATGTTTTTAATAAAGCAAAGTCTAGATAAATCCAACTAGCATTTTGAAGCCATTTTTTACGAATTACTGATGTTTTCATGTTAGGAGTGTAAAATAATAACGTGTTCAATGAAACAGGACTTTGTTAACTACAAGTAAAAACGATGTTAAGTTCGACCGGCCCGAACTTCTATACCCACCGTCCTATTGTAGCTGTATTAGAACGTTGACCTATGTCCATAATTCTCTGCATAAATGTTTTATAACCCCAAGGGAGACTAAGTACCAATTATATCCATTTCGTTTAAATAATGTGGCTATAAACTTGAAAATACCGAAGACCAAGAGGTATGAAGACTATTTACAAAACTTGAATCTATAGCGAATGTTCTATGTTTTATACCCTCACTGAAGACGAAATATCAAATTGTTGGCATTTCGGGGGAATAATGAGAGTAAAACATCCAAAAAATCGAAACTCGGGACGTACTGTTCTAGGGTAGCTCTTTCATTTCGGTAGGATAATAACCTTGAAAATACCGAAAATCAGGCGGTCAGTTCTATGGGGGCTATATCAAAATGTAGACTGATACAACCAATTTTCAATACCAAACATTCTACTTTTTAGAAACTTCTATATGTAACATATCGCGAGCTGTGTCTTGATTTCAACAGATAGACGGACATAGTTATATCGACTTATTTATGTTGATCACGAATATATGCTTTATAGGTTCTCCGAAGAATATTCCGATTTGTTACAAACAGAATCATAAAGTTAATTAAATTAATTTTCTATTTTACATCTGGAGGTACCATTGCATGAGGGTTATACAAAAACTTCGATTATCATCAATTCGTTTCGAAAATCTAGAGGTATCAGTATTAAAAGGTAAATTGTAGATAGATTACTAAGGCTTACACGGAAATCCAAAACGACGGGCCAGCAACGCGGAACCGGGTCAGCTAGTATTTTTATAAGAGTAATAAATTTTTTTATTACGTCTAGAAAATTTAAAATGTTTAATCACACTTAAAAAAACAAAATCGGTTTATAACAACAATGTCGTTGTGCATCGACAAGACAAATTACAATCAGAAGTTGTAAGGACTACAAAGCGGGGAAAACAAATGTAGCAATCCACCTACAAAATATATAGGAGCCGAAAGTTATTTTAAAATGACAGAGCGACGCCATTTGTGAAAATTATGACTCCGAGGTCTTAATCTGTTCGTTTTTTGTAGATTCCTTTCTTCTAACTAATCGACTGTTGCCCGTAATTTCTACGCGTAGTTATCTATGAGTTAATAGATATCCCCCGTGTAAGCAAAATTTCATAATTTCAATCCATAGGTAACGTTACCGAGTCGAAAATGGCCGTGTTACTTACACCAAGGATTTTGCCTGGTTGATCGTTGTCAATGTGTTAAAAATTAATAAATAAATTAATTAATAAATTATTATATGTGGCAATGTTTTTACGAAATCATGAATGAAAATCACCAATGTTACCACATGCTTTCCAAATTTACACGCCTCGGTAAATGGCACGTAGAAATTACCAAACGCGTAGGTAAATATAACTAATAGGTAGCTACCTACCCGGTTATCTAGGGTTAGAAATTACGGGCATGTGTTCGTTACAGGTTGTATTTACACTTTCATATCTATCTGGCACAACCCATATTACTAACACATACCATGTGCATTCAGGATCGAACTTATTGACCTAAGACATAGACCATAACTCCCAAATTCTTTCATTTCATAAAATAATTTATAACACTGTGCAACAAAATGGAGCTCAAAGTCTGGGGGGTGGAAAATTCCTTTTGGGGATGAAAGCTCTTGGTAAGTATATATAGAACCCAGAAGGACAGATCCGCCGTGAGTCGAACTTTTGAGATATGGCGTGATGAATATTTTGCTGCAGACCCTATAAGCCCTCAGATATTAGCGTTATATCTTTGTCCGCTGTTGCTTTAGCTTATTTTTGAGATCACATTTCTTCAGCCAAATAAAATGAGGATTATTTTCGTAGAGCATTTTGACCTTCTATCTCGCTTCCTTCAATGCCCTTTTCGTCCTTTATTTTAAGAGCCGCCATAAAAGTACCACAAGATGACGTTTTGCAGCTTCGAAATGTTCTGCAAAAATGTCGCTCAGAAAATTTTAGGTACGGCTCTCAACTGCTAAAACCTTCAAAATACTTAAATACGGCTAAACCTTCAAAATACTTAAATACGGGAGGCACCGTTCTATGGGGGCTATATCAAAACGTCGATCTATACCGACAAATTTCTAACGGAAAGTTTTTAGACTCAAAGAAGGCTTAGTACCAAATTTCTAATGTTTCGGTTAGATAATGTGGCTAAAGCCTTTAAAATACCGAAAATCAAGAGGTACTCTTCTATATAGGAAGACCTAGACCTATACTGATAAATAACTTCTGCAATATTTTATAACCCCATTATACTAAATACCAGCCATTTCGGTGGAATATTGAGACCACAACCTTTAAAATATCGAAAATTGCAAAGTATCGAAGGCGTGGACCTATGCCGAGAAATTTAGAGGGGAAGGTTCAATAGCCCAACGAAGACTAAATACCAAATTTCAGACATTTCGATGGATTATTGTGGTCACAACCTTCAAAGTACCGGAAATCGGGAGGTACCATTCTCTGGGGGCTATTTCAAGGCTCGAACCGGTACCGAAAAATTTCTGGACTTAATACACCATTTCAGCCATTTCGGAGGAATATTGAGGCCACAACCTTCAAAATACCGAAAATCGGGAGGTACCGTTCTATGGGGGCTATACGAAGGCGCGGACCTATATTGAGAAGACTAGATACCAAATTTCAGCCATTTCGGAGGAATATTGAGGCCACAACCTTCAAAATACCGAAAATCGCGAGGTACCGTTCTATAGGGGCTATATGAAGGCGTGGACCTATACCGACAAAATTCTGGAGAAAAATTGTATACCCCCAACGAAGAATAAGTACCAAATTTCAGTCATTTCGGTGTGATAATGAAGCTAAAACCTTCAAAATACCGAAAAATACCGGGTGGTAATGTTCTATGGGGGCTATATCAAAACGTGGACCGATATAGACCATTTGCAATACCAAACATCCTAGGAGTAATAGAAACTTCTATACCAAATAACAAAGCTCAATCTTAAGAATTGCGATTTCAACAGACGGAGGGTGGAGGGTATAAAAAGTAAGAAAATAAAATGTTTTTGTTAAAATTAGTAAATATTTTCTGAAAAAAGAAATGCGCCGCAGCCGAAAATATTTTTAAAAAAATCGCGCAATTTTTTACAAAGATATTTTCACAATTTAAAAAGATAAACAGTTCTTGTTAAAATTCGCAAATACTTTCTGAAAAACGAAAAGCGCTGCCGTCGAAAATATTTTCACAACTTAAAAATGATAAAAAGTTTTTTTAAAAATTTTCGAATACTTTCTGAAAAACGAAAAGCGCTGCAGGCAAAAATATTTTTGAAAAAAATAGCGCGGTTTTTTACATAAATATTTTCACAATTTAAGAAGATAAAAGTTTTTTGTAAAACTATTCAAAATCTTTCTGAAAAAGGAAAAGCGCCGCAGTCGAAAGTACACACTGATAAGAGATATTGTTGGAACAATCATATTCTAAGAGCAAAATAGTGTATTTTAAAATTCTGAAAATATATATTGTTGTTTCAACCATATATTTTTTATTAGCAAACATGATGACACAAAATATTTTGTTGCGCCAACAATACATATTTTAAGAATTTTAAAATACACTATTTTGCTCTTAGAATATGATTGTTCCAACAATATTTTTCTCTGTGTGTATTGTTGAATAAAAATCTCGCGATTTTCTTAACAAATACATATATTCATAATTTAAAACTTCTCCGAACTGCTACTTACATAATTTCGGGCATAATTTCGTTTTTATATAATTTTATGAAATCAGTAGGATTTTTACACTAAAATTTAAAAAAAATTTATAAATATAAATTTCAAAATTATACAAAGAAATAATTTATAAATTAAGAAAAAAGTCGTTGGGGGTTATGTCCGCGATTTTTTTTGGGTGTTATGTCCGCTATGCTTCACGGACATAACGCCCAAAATCATGTCCATGGGAGTTATGTCCGGGCACCCAAAAAATACTTACGAAATAATGGGTTTTTATAGTAAATTTTTGGTAGTCGTAACTACTTACTTACCCCCTACTAACTCATTACTTTAGCAAGGGCATGTCGCATTGAATTACTAGTTATTTTATACCCACTAGAATAACTAGCTATTCTGCGGCCACTAGAAATTGGAAAATAAATTGAAAAAATTATATTTTTGGAAAAGTTGAGATGGAATCTGTTTTCAATTTCAGCACACTTTATATTTTAATTTTATAATAGCTCTCTGCTGGATTTGATTAGTCGAACACACTATGACATGCGTATGAACATTAAGAGTCGCGTGTCGACGTTGAGCACACAACCCTAGAATTTGTAGTCTGACACACATGCTCTGTGCCACCGTATTCGCTACTTAGTAAGTAATGTAGTAAGTAGTCCCATACGGGACAAGGGAGACTCTCACATCATGTTAGCACAATTATATGGGACCTATTGGTCATTGCCGAGTCCGAACGGCGTGTCTTAAGATACCACTTGTAAACAAGTTTTACACTCCGGTTCATCTGAATAGAACCAAACAATACTTGTCTACAAATACCGTTATATCAGACGAAAGGAGAGGAATTGTAAATTATATTTTTGTGGACGTGTAGAGTATATAGTAGCCGATATTTTCAATACCTAACAGGTTTCACATATGTGTCATAACGGTACTTTTTACTCCCTTTATGAAAAAATGTCAAAATATTAGCATTTTTTAATGGTTCGCCAGGATAGAACCACCCTAAGAATTTACACAAATCCTTTGTTAGATGTGGTAAACTTTACCAAAAAACTATTTATAATTATAAATAAATGCCGTGAGTGTTAATTGCTATCAAATATTGTGCAAAAATTTGTATTAGGGTCTTGAAAATTGATGAAAATCGATGCTTAGAGCTCCAAAAAATATTTTTATGAAGAAATCGGTAGAAACAATTTATAAAGACAAAATTTTATACTGATTTATGTTCAAAATTGTCTATACTACAATAAAATTATAAAAAAAGTCACATTTGATAGGTTTATAAGTCCGAAACAGAGGAAATATGGTAAAGATAATTCAAAATTCTACCTTTCCAATCCAAAAATTGATATTTTATCTCAGGAAAGTGAATGAAAATCGATGGGTTCCGCCCAGTTTCGTTGGCTGTGGACATCTACAGGTCCAAAAAATAAAGCAAATTCCACCGCCGAACGCTCCATGTCACCATCAAGTCCTTGGAATTTCAAAAGGTTCTAAGACATTTGATGTGAAGAAACATCTTAGCGATAGGGGAAGGCACACGTTAATTTTTTCGAAAGGAAAGGGTTTCATTGTGATGGTTGTGATGTTCACACATCTTTTACTCATAGTATAAGTACCGAAAAAATATTTCTGATCCGTTATTACACAAAAAAGAGCGCCTTTGTTTCTGTGCTTTCCATGTCATACGATATCTTCTAAATCAAAGCCCTTGATGTTGACATGCAGCGTTCGGCGGTGGGATTTTCTTTATTTTTTGGAACTGTAGATGTCCACAACCAACGAAACTGGGTGGAACTCATCGATTTGCATTCACTTTCCTGAGATAAAATATCAATTTTTGGATTGGAAGGGTAGAATTTTGAATTATCTTTACCATATTTTCTCTGTTTCGGACTCATAAACCTATCAAATGTGACTTTTTTGTAATTTTATTGTAGTATAGACAATTTTGAACATAATTCAGTATAAGATTTTGTCTTTTTAAATTATTTCTACCGATTTCTTTATAAAAATATTTTTTGGAGCTCTAAGCATCGATTTTCATCAATTTTCAAGACCCTAATACAAATTTTTGCACAATATTTGATAGCAATTAACACTCACGGCATTTATTTATAATTATAAATAGTTTTTTGTTAAAGTTTACCACATCTAACAAAGGATTTGTGTAAATTCTTAGGGTGGTTCTATCCTGGTGAACCATTAAAAAATGCTAATATTTTGACATTTTTCATAAAGCGAGTAAAAAGTACCGTTATGACGCATATGTGAAACCTGTTAGGTATTGAAAATATCGGCTACTATATACTCTACACGTCCACAAAAATATAATTTACAATTCCTCTCCTTTCGTCTGATATAACGGTATTTGTAGACAAGTATTGGTTGGTTCTATTCAGATGAACCGGAGTGTACATGGCTGAAATACTCAGGAAATGTCGCCAACGTTAATAATAATATAATAATAATTGTTCCACAAACATCCCGGAAGGCACAAGGGAGACTTCACTCATATCAATGAGTCCACCCCGATTCATATTAGCTCAATGAAATGGTACCTACTGTTTACCGCCGAGTCCGAACGGCGTGTCTTACGACAACACATGTCGATAAGTTTTACATGGCTGAAATACTCATGAATTGTCGCCAACATTACTGAGGGGTATTTTACTTTTTCATGTTGCCTGGCCGGAGAATCGAAACCACGACCTGCAAAGTGCAAGGCGGGTGTGTCAGTCCAGCAAAATAAATCATTACCAAATAATGAGTATCGGCATTTGCAGATTTACTTTGGCAGTTTTGTTGACATATGCATTACTTTTATTCGTACCCTCCACCACGAACTGTGTTGAATAAATAGGGACAATTCGTTCCCTCGTTTGTTCCCATGAACCCAGCAAAAATTCGGAAAAGTTAGTTAGTCTTTATGTAACCCTTTACAAAGTTATATAGCAAAACTACTTATTTCACTCCAAAACTACGTAATTCACTCCTAACTAAATAATGAGTACGGTGGCACAGAGAAATTCGCATGATGGAATCCAGTCGATAGCAAAATAAATAAATAAATATGAAATGTGTTGAAATCGAAAACAAATTCCACCTCATCTGTTCCAAAAATAGAAAATGTGAGAATTTCTGAGTGAAATCGGACACTTTTTCAAAATGTGGCTTATGGTTGGCTTTTTTTGCTGTGGTTATGCTGCGTATCAGCAAAACATTTTAGTATATTTTCAGATTTTTGTTTTTTTTTTTTTGACAGACGGTTCCTGAGATATCGCGCCTGAAATTAGCGTTATATCTTTGTTTACTGTTGTTTTAGCTTGTTTATGAGATGACATGTCTTCAGTGAAATCGAATGAGGATTATTTTCGTAGAGCATTACGACCTTCTAACTCGCTTCCCACAATGTCATTTTCGTCCCTTATTTTAAGAACCGCTGTAAAAGTACCACAAGATGACGTTTTTTAGATTCGAAATTTTCTGCAAAAATGTCGCTCAGAAAATTTTAGGTGCGGACTTTTATAGCGGTTCTTAAAATAGATGTATTTATACCATACACCACTATGTGGGGAGAGTATTATTAGTTGGTTTTGGCCAAAAAGTTTGTAACGCATCGAAATAATGTTCGTAGACCCATACTCACATATACCAAAATGAATGTCTCGACGAGCTGAGTTGATCTGGCCATGTGTGTCCGTCCCTCCGTCTGTCCATTTAAACCTTGTAATCACGCTACGGGTCGTTGATCGGATCATCACCAAATTTTGGGCGTTGATGGGGGTCCTGGATGGTGATGGTAGGATAATATTTATGGGTCGAAATGGGCAAAACAACTTATTTGGAGAAAAAGTTTTTTTCAAAGCGAATATCTCAGATTTTCTCTCAAACCTGACAATGAAAGTAGAAAATATCAACATTCTAACGGTGTAAAGTAGGTTGTCGTACACTCAGAGAAAAAATATGATTGATCCAACAATATTCGAAGAGCAAAATATGTAGTGTAAAGATATTTGTAGATTCCGTATTGTGACTCCAACAGTCGTTTTTGTCAATCTCAACAATTGTTTTTGTTAAATCCAAAAATAGTTTTTGTCAACTGGACAATTTTTTTGCTCTTTTCTTCGACAATGTATTCTCTTCTCTCGGTGTTCGATGCCGTAGTGAAAACATAATTTTGGTGGGTTTTGTTTGTAAAATTGTATCATTGTTCTTTGTTTTTATTTCTTTCTGTTTCGTTTCATTCTTCTTTGGATTTTGATGGTTGAATTATTCCGGCACAATCTGTAGAAGTTATAGTTTTTAATTACTCCTTATGTTGTGGTGGGTGCTTTGATAAGCGCAATGGAGTAGCTCTGTTTGTCTTTGATGTCAGCAAACCATGTATTGTGTTCATCAATGCTCCTAATATTAAACGTGATATTTATATCAAAGTTATTTGGAAATTGTATGTGTAAATTACATATATACAATGAAATCAAAAATGTCAGTGCCAGGTTTTCTGGGCTGACAATAGTTTTTGTAAAAATTTTAGATTATGGTTGTTCCTACCATTGGTATTGTTAATGATTTTTACAATATTGCGGAATTTTGCAAGTTGTTTTTGTTTTCTATGTTTGGAGCAAAAAATGGTATTTAAGGAATTGGATTACAATGTTTGAACAAAACAAATACATTTTTGGAACAAATATAAAGCGAAAATTAATTGGTCAAACAAGGAATATATCGCAATAGTCCCAAATAAAACCCAACTTTTCATTTTTGCGATTTTAATTATAATGACGAATATCACAGCTTTGGTTGGGGACTTTCCAAGATCAAAACCTGACAATGAAAGTAGAAAATTCCATCCTGCAAAATAGGTTGGCGTAGGTGCCCAAATAACGGAGTCGGTAATACATCCCATTTTCCTTTTTTTCTTAATCACGCTTCAGGTCGCAATTTTAATCGGATCCTCTTGAGGGTTAATGGGGGTCCCATAGAGGAAGAAGCCTATTGATTTTGGTGATGGTCGCATAATATTAAGGCGTCGGAATGGGCAAACAGCTTATGTGGATAACATTCAACGTTTTATTCATATGCGAATATCTCCGCTTCTAGCAGGCGTATTCCAAAAGGAAACCCGTCAATGGAAGAGTTTGGTGATAGTCGGATAATATTCAAGAATCGGAATGGGCACAAAACTTATGTGGACAAAAAATCAAAGTTTTATTGTTATGCGAATATCTCCGATTTTAGTAGTAGTATTCCAAAAGGAAAGCCAATGGATGAGGAAAGTATCACCTTTATTATGATGCAAAATAGGTTACCGCACATCCCACTTTCCCATTTTTTATTTGAATTGTACTTACGAGCTCCTCAGCATTGGTTGGATGCGTTTCATCAATGAAGACATTGTGAGCTTTAAAATGTTCTCAATTGCGTCACTAAAATTGGTGAAATGCTTGGAAAAGACGCTGGGATATCGCAATTTCCAATCTGACAGTTGTCAGTTCTCCTTAATAGTCTCGTAGTCGTCCTCGTCCCGACTATAGCCTTTGCTCACTTGTTTTATTTGAATTGTTATTTCCATGTCAGATATTTCTGCTTCTGTTGGACATATTCCAAGGAGAGAGCTTGATAACGAAACTAAACCATCTGAGATTTAAATTAATATAAAAAGTGGCATTTATGGTAAAATATCAGAGTTATTGCAAAATGCGCTAAGCTATCACAATTTTAATATTTCGAGGTTTTTATTTTAATGACAAATACCACTGCCTCTATTTGGTGTATTGAAGAGATGCAAACTGCCAATCAAAACGACTGCAAAAATTTCAATCAGTACCAAGTAGATGTCGACAGTAGACAAATATAAAATTAAATATTAATTAGTTTGGTTCAGTTCGCCTTAAGTCATTGGGTATAAAAGCCAGACAGTTAAAAACTTCAGTATCTTCCTAAAAAATGTTTACGAGTGAAAAGCTTATGCTTATTATATATTGTAGTGGTGTAGAGTATGATATAATCTGCCCCGTCCCAACTATAGACTTTGCTGACTTGTTTAGATTAGATAATTAGGCATTTGGGTATCCGTGGGCGAAAATTTTTTGCACCTAAAATTTAGGACAGTAAAGGAAACTAATTATACCATTTTAATAAAGAATATCACTGTGTGTAATTTTTTGAGTCATGGTTTATTAACCATATTTTGACACCGCAGCGTGGTAGAAGACCAAAAATAAGAAGACACGTGTCCCGGCGTTTTTCCCTATTACTTCAACTTTTGCGGTTATGGGCCCCCAAAGACCTGTGGCTTTGATGTCAAAAGGGATAATTTTGTCAAGCACATATCTTCTAAACCGCTTGGAAGTTGGGATTACTCGTAGAGGCAACGTTGTTGCTCTCGCCCTAAAGAATAATAATTGTGAACACATAAAATCCATTTGGCCTCACCTTCAAGGTCAAAATCGTCAATGTTCAATTTCCATTATGTTTTTTTTTTTCTCGGATTTTAGTCTGCAGATATCAAACCGATCAGAATTGAAGCAAACAACCAACTAGTAAAATGTTCGTTAGATCTCAATAAAAAACTTTCTAGCAATAGCTAAACAAATGCTAATTTTATCCTCTTTCTTTCGTTTAAGTTTCCGCTCCATAGATACTAAACCGTTCAAAATTCAAGAGAGCAATCAACCACAATGATGTAGCAAAGATATCAGCAAACAACTTTCTGGAACATACGAAATGTCTATGAACGGTTTTTAAAAGCGAAAATAGCCAAAAACTTTCGAAAATATTAGATTTTTATACTTTTTCTCCTATTCTGGTCCACAGATACCGAACCGCCCAAAAATTAAGGATACAGACAACTACAAAAATGTAACTAAGATTTCAATAAACAACTTCCTAGAACATAAAAAGATTCTAGGAATGATTTTTTGAGCTGAAATTTGCAAAGGTCTGGAAATAATAAACTGTTCAAAACTCAAGAAAACTTGAAAGGTTTGTTATTTACGGACCAGAATAGGAAAGAATGATTTAAAATTATCGAATTATGAGCTTGATGAACCGTTCCTAGAATTTTTATATGTTCTAGAAAGTTGTTTATTGAAATCTTACTTACAGTAGGTCCCATACCATTGAGCTATAATATGAATCGGGGTGCAATCACTGATATGAGAGAAGTCCCCCTTGTCCCATTTGGGATGTTTGTGGAATAATTATAAGAAACATTTTACTAGTTGGTTGTTTGCCTCAATTTTGATCGGTTTGATATCTGCAGACTAAAATCCGAGAAAAAATATAATGGAAATATGACCTTGACGATTTTGACCTTGAAGGTGAAGTTGATTGCCTCCACCAGTAATCCCAAATTCCAAGCGGTTTAGAAGATATGTGTCTGACAAAATGATCCCTTTTGACATCAAAGCTTCAGATCTTTGGGGCCATAACCGCGAAAGTTAAAGTGATAGGGAAAAACGCCGGGACACGTGTCTTCTTATTTTTGGTCTTCTATCACGCTGCGGTGTCAAAATATGGTTAATAATTTTTGTGTCGCATAGTGTATTTTATGGTGGACTTTTAACTTTTGACTTGTTTATTTTTATTTTGTGTTAGCAAATTTGATATAATCACATTGTATTTCATAGAAGTGGGGGATCGACCCTTGTATTTTAACCTGGTCGAAATGGCTGCTCATAGTTTAGGTTCTACAAGATAAACCTTTTCATTTTGAAGGCTTTATACATTTGAAGGCTTTATACATTCAAACAAAGCATTAAAATATATACATATTGTTACGAATGTAACTGATAGGTTTAGGTTAATTTAGTTTAATTTCCGTTAATTTAAAAATTTGAATTGTAACGTAAAGTTTTTATTACGCAGTTACTTTATTTAAGCAACAACAACTACCATGTAGAACTCTCTTCATTATTCTAGATGTTACTTTACCTTTTATTAATGTGCTTTTGTCTGTTTTGCCATAATCATGTAATTATCGTTTAGTTGCTACTTCTTTCTTGCATTTGTTTGTTGTTGTAATTACGTCATTACTGTGCTTGTTGTCCGCCTGTATTCCCCCATGTATGTATGTGAGTATGGTTGTTCGCTTAGTGCGAATGTGCGTCTGTGTGTTCGTTGCACAGATTCGAGGTGTTGCCAGACTTTCTGGATAATTCTAGACCAAGGAGACTTTGGGGTATAAATACAGGGGAACTGGCAATGACGAGTTGAGTTGTGTTTTAAGCGTTGAACTGAACAGATCGGTAGAAGAATAGCTGCGTGCTAACTAGAGACTTGCTGTGTGCTTAGTAATTAAAGTCGGTTCTAAATAAGTGTAATAAAGGAAATAAAGCATTGTAGAAACGTAATCTAAAACGAACCCTGTTTTATTTGGTACAAATCTTACTGGGGAATAAACCAACGTCTACACGGAGATTAGTTAAATCTAATTCCGTAACAATATAATGATCCATACCCTCAGCATTTATGCTAACGAAGATATATACACTTTCATACGGGCAAAATGTGCCTCATAGATATAACGGTTTTAGAGCCTAAGTATGTTTGGACGAAATCCGTTTCAGACAAATTGGAGTTGATTTAAACATGTCCGTCCGTCTGTCTGTCTGGCTGGTGCGCACGATAACTCTCGAATGGATATTTTGTCCAAACTTAGTTTAAGTTCGAAGATAGGTTATATCGGTCCACTCTTTCCGCAACCTCCCCCACAAAACTTCCAAAATGTTAAGAAAATTTGTGCGCACGATAACTCTTGAAGGGGTTACCAATATAGTCCATACTTTGCAGTGAAATTTCTACCAGACTTAGACGAGGTTTTAATATGGAGTCAATCGGTCCACTCCTTAGGGTACCTCCCACACAAAATTTCGGAAAAGTTCAGTTTAGGACCGAGAGCAGGTCGCTTTGATTTTTGTTTTAAGAACTTGTATTCACTGCCATGCTTACGACGGTACATGACTCATTAAGGTCAAGTCCATACTTCCTGAGAAATAACGTGGGGTCCACTCCTTCAGGTACGTCCCCCACAAAAGTTCAAAAATGTTCGGAAAAAATTTTGTTTTTCAAAATAGTCAGGCTTAATCCCATATTCGTTGTTTTAATATTTTATTAAAACAACTTTAATTTATTGGTGGGAAAAAATTGGTCATGTTTACCAAGGGGTAAGGCAGGGAAGACTATAGTTTCAGATCTCGCCACAGATCTTCATCAGTTCCCTTGTTTCTAGTTCTTCAACAAGAAACTTTTTATACCCAAGTGTCAATTGTCCGCTCAAATAGATACGTGGATAAAGAAACACTATGATCGAGAACTTCACTTGCAAACAAAACCAAATCTTTCCCACTGCTATGCGTTCGTCGATTCTAGACAAAAAAACACATAACTAGTTTGTTGGTATTGCATACTACAGCAATAAACAATATTTCGATGGTGTCCGGTCTCACAATTAGGAGGATTGGCGTTTTTTTATTTGGGATAACGACTTCTATTTTGATTTTCAAAATATCCAGGCTTAATCCCATAGTCGTTGTTTTAATAATTTATTAATATTTTCCCACTAATAAATTAAACTTGTTTTAATAAAATATTAAAACAACGACTATGGGATTAACCCTGACTATTTTGAAAAACAAAATAGAAGTCGTTATCCCAAATAAAAAACGCAAACCCCCCCTAGTTCGGAAAAATTGTTGGCACGAAAACCCTTGAAGGGAGTGACCGATTTGGTGAACACTTTAAGACTCCTAATATACATATCTACCAGATATAGATCAGGTTCGAATATTTACTGTGTTTGTCCACTCCTTCGGGTACCTATCACACACAAATTACGGATAAGTTCGCTTTAAAACCTGCTCTCGAATCACTTTGATTTTTGTTGAAGCTTCTTGCATTCGCTGCCTCAATTACGACGGTAAAATTTTTTCAGGGGCAAGTCCATACGCCTGAAATGTGTAAAAAAACACCTATGGCACCATACGTAGTGGCTGGAGATCACGATAACTCTCGAAGTAACTGATTTGGTCCAAAATTTGGCCTTCCTCATATTTTATCATACTTTCGGTTAGACTAGAGGTAATACCGGTTCACAACTTCCGGTACTTCCCCTGAAATTTCTTGAACAAATTTGGTCCAAACTTTTGATCTCCCAAATGTTGTAGAAATTTAGTTTAACTTCTAAAATGGAGGTACCTAAGGGTACTTCCTCCACAAAAGTTAAACATTTGTGTATAAGTGCAGTTTAAGATTTGGTCGAAGATCCTTTGGAAATGTATACCGATGCTGTTCCTTGTTGTCGTGCTTACAGCGGTATTATGTTTTCCGTGGACAAGTCCATGGTTCCTGGATTATGTCGGTCCATTCCTTTAAGTAGCTCCTCTGCAACCCTTTTGAACTTTAATCCGAATCCATATTTTCGTCGACAAATTCAACTGTCCAAAAAAGGGCACAAAATAACGAAAAGGCCATAAATACATTCGATCTGTCCGTAGATGAAAGTTTCAATTCACATAGGCTGAGGGTATATCTCTGTCGGCAAAGCCGACTGATATTTTTTAACTAGTTTTCTTTTCCTCTTCTCTTGCTACGTTGGTTGTGAACAACAACGCACGAAACACACGTGTTTTAACGCGTAGACACCACCAAAGCTTCTGCGTCTCCTATTATTTCTATTACACCATATCATATTATAAAACAGCATAACAGCAGCCGTGAGAGCCTTGTTGTTACTCTCTTTGACAACAATCCTCTCTCCACCCATAAAAAATATGTTCTAACATAAAAAATATGTTGGTACCCAAACAAATAAAATTGAGATATGTTACAAAATATTGCAAACATATATTCGTTTGAACACAAACAAATTAAGATTGGATCCAAACATATATTTGTTTGCAACTAGTCCCAAACAAATATTTGTTTGGATCCAAACTTATTTTTCTGCGTGTGCTAATAGTCTAGGTTCTCCAAGATAAACCTTTTCAGTTTTTCAGCAGCTGCTTGTTATTACGAGCTGTTTGAAGGCTTTATACATTCAAACAAAACATTAAAATATGTACATATAATGAGTCTTCCTTTATTTTAATTTTACTTCTAACTTTAAAATAATGTGAAACCTATAAATCTGTTCGCAAAATTTAAACAACAGCTAATATAGAGCATGGAATAACGGGTGATGTCAAAAGGGATAAATTTTGCTAAATTTTTTTTTACTCTCTTAGCCAAAGTTGTGTCACATAGAACGAAAATTATTTGTGTATAATATTTTTTTTGTGTAATATTTTCCTCTGTTTCCGTTTCAATTTAAAATTCTAGAAAGCAACCAACTACAAATACACAGTCTTACATAAGTATACGTACGCCCCATTAATCTCGGGTTTTAGAAAAAGTAATGATATTTATGAAATTCCAAGTACACAGGTTTATTTCGTCTCACTAATAAACAATATTTAATACAACAAAAGTATATTCCATAATATAAATAACGGTAAATTTTACAAAAACCAAAAAATGATACTTACAAAAGTATACATACGCCCCAAGGAAATTGAGTATTATCGTACAATTTATGGAATTAACAGCAAAATTTATACATTTTATTGTTTTGGCGAATGTGTCTGGGTGTCCGAGATATATTTTAGAAAAAAAAAAATAATTTTTGGGTGTTAAATGCCGCTATTTAATGCCAAACTTCTTGTATAGCTCGTTAAAGCGGACCCTTGTCGATTTCTTTCCGTTTTTAGGTATTTGAGTACACAAAATCCACAATATTAGTGTCAGATTATAGATTTTGATATCCTAGAAAGCTTTTTAGTTGACCTTGTGCATAACACATCTTCCTGGGTGTCGATAAATTCACATTTTTCCTGGGATATCTCAGGAAATTAATAGATTCCTCGGAATTCTTGGCTCAAATTACATACAGAAGACCTTGAATTGTGTTTTAATATGGTGTTATATAATCCTTGGACACCAATTGAATCAGAAATGTGAAATATTCTGTTAAAAACCTGCTCCCAGAGCATCAAAATATAATCACTACCAAAAAGCATGAAATTTACACTGTGAACAACGTAGTTTTCGTATTATGACCATTACCGTCAATATAGGGTCGGAAAGTATCGGATAATTGTACATTTCTGATTCAATTGGTGTCCAAGGATTATATAACGCCATATTAAAACACAATTCAAGGTCTTCTGTATGTAATTTGAGCCAATAATTCCGAAGAAACTATTAACTTCCTGAGATATCCTAGGAAAAATGTGAATTTATCGACACCCAGGAAGGTGTGTTATTCACAAGGTCAACTAAAAAGCTTTCTAGGATCTCAAAATCTATAATCTGACACTAATATTGTGGCTTTTGTACACTCAAATACCTAAAACGGAAAGAAATCAGCAAGGGTCCGCTTTAACGAGCTATACAAGAAGTTTGGCATTAAATAACGGCACTTAACACCCAAAAATTATTTTTTTTTTCTCTAAAATATATCTCGGACACCCAGACACATTCGCCAAAACAATAAAATGTATAAATTTTGCTGCTAATTCCATAAATTGTACGATAATACTCATATTTCCTTGGGGCGTATGTATACTTTTGTAAGTATCATTTTTTGGTTTTTGTAAAATTTACCGTTATTTATATTATGGAATATACTTTTGTTGTATTAAATATTGTTTATTAGTGAGACGAAATAAACCTGTGTACTTGGAATTTCATAAATATTATTACTTTTTCTAAAACCCGAGATTTATGGGGCGTACGTATACTTATGTAAGACTGTGTATGTACATAAGATCTCAATAAATAACTATTTAGAATGTATGAATTTTCAAGAAATTGTTTTTAAAAATTCTCTCTTAGCCTTCTCGAAAACAAATAAATTTGTATTACCTCTTAGTTTGAAAAAAAACTTGTTCTTTTTAAATATAAAACAACAAAACTGATTTTTAGCTAACCTTACAAATAACTAACATTTAAAGTAAATAAAATGTTACGAGAAATATTTTCTCAAGAAAAACAATTTAAAATATTTATCCAGAGAAGCTTCCAACTTTTAAAATATTTATCGAGAAAAGTTTTTAACCAGGATTTGGTGTGGTGTGCATGGGGGAATGTAATGCTTTGTGTGCATGGTAAGCCGAATAAACAAACGTAATTTAAATTTATGTACTTCTAAGTAGATTTATACAATGCGTTTTTTATTTTTTTACTTTTACAATAAATTTTAGCTTTTAGTAAATCGCTTTCTTTTGAAGAATGCAGACCAGTCCAGTTTTAACTACATCTATACACACAACACGCAGTTTTGTACATGTGTATGGACATTTTTATTTAGTTGTCTGTTCAACATTATAACGTTGAATATACATATGTACATATGGTAATACCCAAATTTTCTTTACAATTCCATTTGAAAAAAAAAAAGTTTAAAAAAAAAATTTGCGAGCACATCTACTAGTTTTGGTATAGAGGTTAAGGAAAAAATTCTGGTTTCAAATCTGTTGGCGTTCACAAAATTGGCCGGTGCGCGCAATAGTTATAGCGGTTTTTATTCTCTTATAAAAAAAAATATTTTAAAATTTCTTATTTGTTGCATTGAGAAATGTAACAGTAACAGCATTTGATATCCATCCGTAGATGAACCATAATTTCTAAAATTTGTTTTTATTTTCGCGGAAAAACAAAAAAAATGAAGTTGAGCCATTGCACAGTGGTCCCGCTTGTATGGGAAGGTGCGACAAAAATATTTATAATCGTCGGATCAATCTGATTTTTTCAGTATATGCTAAAAATAAGTAAAAAATACTTTAGCCAAAAAATCTTCAATATGGGTCCACTTTTTCCTATAGCCCCCATGTAGCGGTACACCCCGATTTCAGTTATTTTGAAGATTGTAGCAACATTTTCGGCCCGAATTGGTTGTAATTTGTCATTTGGAGTTCTCAATGATCAAAAATCTTCTGCGCCAAAAATGTTGGTCTTAGCTCCAGGGTTTGGTATAGCCCTCATATTGCGGTACCTCCCTATTTCATTTATTTTGAGGTTTTTATCTACATTTTCGGTTCGAATTGGTTGTAATATATTATTTTGAGCTCTTCGTGGTCAAAAGACATCTCCGACTGGTATCGTGGACAGGAAAGAAAATAAATTATTTCATTTGAGGTCAGAATATTTCATGGTAGGGGATATAATTGGGTGCCACCGTGGTGCAATGGTGTGCACACCCGCCTTGCACACATAAGGTCGTGGGTTCGATTCCCCGTCCAGGCAACATCAAAAACACTTTTCAACGGTGACAAAATACCCCTCAGTAATGTTGGCGACATTTCCTGAGTATTTCAGCCATGTAAAACTTCTCTACAAAAGTGGTGTCTTAGACACGCCGTTCGGACTCGGCAATAAACTGTAGGTCCCATATTATTGAGCTAAAATGAATCGGGGTGCACTCATTGATACGAGAGAAGTCTCCCTTGTCCCTTATGGGATGTTTGTGGAACAATTATTAGGGGATATAATAAAGTTCGGTGCGACCAAACTTTATATTTTTACTTGTTTTTCATATTATATGTAGCATCATAGATTAGGCCGCACAGTGGATCCACCCATTGGCCAAAAATAAAAAAATGAATGTAAAAATTTTGTTACAACATCTGGCAACTCTGACAGCTATGACATGGACCTTTTTAAAAACATATTAATTTTTGTTTCATTCGAACGCGATCTTCTTAAGAATAGCTCCAAATTCGGAACATTTGACTAATATTTTTTGTTGTGAGTATAACCTATATTTTAAGTGCAAGTAAATATATTCAAAATATCGGGAAACTAATACGTATAGCAAAATATTATAGTGGATTTTGAAGGAGGAGGTAATAGCTTAATTTTCATTAAAAAATACTGTTTCAGCGTGTTGTAGAATTCTAGTAAGCTGCTTATTTTCTTAGTGTATTTTGTAATGCCAATTCGATCATATATTTATATTTGACCTAAGGTTTTAGTCATGATGCCCACCAGTGCCCACCTCGGGAATAATTGTCCTAAGTAGTTCATGGGTTTAAGGTTATTCAGTATTAAAATCAGCTGCCATCTAGTGCCAGACTATAAATGGTGGGTCGCTGACTAAAGCTGCCCTAGAATAGGGTTTCTATGTATATATTAGCGTATAACTCTGTTATCTGACCACGTACATTAACATAATTGGTATCAGTGGCAAGATGAAGAAATCTTCTTCCAAATTTGTCTTACATTGGCGATACGTGCCTTCCAGGAAGAACGCTATAAGATCTATATTAAAAATTTTACCAATTTTCAGTCAAAAATGTTAATTTTTTAATCCGCTATATTGGTTGGATTTTATGTTGTTTTGGAGATTGTTTTGTTTTCCCAAGCCTATTTTTGCATCATAAAATAATCGGGACATTTTTTCATGTCATTTTGTATTAACAGCATAAAACAATTCTTACAGTATACCCCATCCAGAGGGGAAAGGGGGGAGAATGTTACGCTCGTGGTTTCTTAAAACACTCTTCGCAGCAGCACAAAGCTGTAACCAGCGTATTGGCTTGATTTTTACATTCTATATATTTTTGGCCACTTTCTCCATACAAGTGGATCCACTGTGGGCCGGGGCGATTTGAAAACCTTCATGGGCCCTTCGCGTTTCTGATTCCTGGGATTGAACTGAGCAAAAAGTCCACTGGACCATATATCTACCGTGAAAATCGAGCCTCCCGATTTTGACTTTAAGTTTTTTATTGACTTTTTTTGGATATTTTGCCATATAACAATCAAACCATTTAGATTTTCGATCCAACACAAAGACAAACATTGTAGCCAAGACAGTAATTGAAAACTCTCTAATACATTGCAAAAGCATTGGAACGCTCCTTCAGTCAGTTTTGGCCTTAAGAATGTGCAAACTTTTCGGAAAATGTCGATAAATGACTTTGTGCTACAAAATTTGACCCGAAAAATATTCAAGTGTTCTGATGCAAAATTATATCGTGACATCGATAATGCCTTTAGTTCGTTTAGGTCATTTCGTTTTATGTTTTTATAACGGTAAAAGTAGTGAAAATCTGGGTTTCTTACATTTTCAAATTTAAACAGACATATCTTCTTTTTTTCACAACGGATTTCTAGTGATCCTTCTTCCTTTTAAAGGGATGAATAATATCTTTAGAACAAGTTATTATTTGTTTAAGTCGGTTAACAAATGGCTAAGTTATAGTGGTTTAAGTCTGAAAAAACCCTCAAAAAAACTATAACTGAATTTCTCATATTTTTAAAAATATTATGTTTTTTTGATTTGTTCAATAATTATGAGAAATTCAGTTATAGTTTTTTTGAGGGGTTTTTCAGACTTAAACCACTATAACTTAGCCATTTGTTAACCGACTTAAACAAATAATAACTTGTTCTAAAGATATTATTCATCCCTTTAAAAGGAAGAAGGATCACTAGAAATCCGTTGTGAAAAAAAGAAGATATGTCTGTTTAAATTTGAAAATGTAAGAAACCCAGATTTTCACTACTTTTACCGTTATAAAAACATAAAACGAAATGACCTAAACGAACTAAAGGCATTATCGATGTACATGGATCCAAACACGATATAATTTTGCATCAGAACACTTGAATATTTTTCGGGTCAAATTTTATAGCACAAAGTCATTTATCGACATTTTCCGAAAAGTTTGCACATTGTTAAGGCCAAAACTGCCTGAAGGAGCGTTCCAATGCTTTTGCGATGTATTAGAGAGTTTTCAATTACTGTCTTGGCTACAATGTTTGTCTTTGTGTTGGATAGAAAATCTCAATGGTTTGGCTGTTATATGGCAAAATATCCAAAAAACGTCAATAAAAAACTTAAAGTCAAAATGGGGAGGCTCGATTTTCATGGTACATATATGGTCCAGTGGACTTTTTTGCTCAGTTCAATCCCAGGAATCAGAAACGCGAAGGGCTCATTAAGGTTTTTTTCCTTCCACACAAATCGCCCCATCCTATCATAGATATATCAAAACAAGTAAGAAAAGTCTATAGTCGGACGGAGCCGACCATGGGATACCCTATACCACTATCCCTGGACAATCGCTCTCCACGGAACTTATTTTCAATGATTGTGAAAATTTAATTATCAAATATCACAGATGTAATGTATAATACTTATGACCAAAACCAAAAAGTTATCTAGCATGACAAAGATATTTTTGTAGGAAAATTTAGTTCACACAAACTAAAATGTAATGAAACCCACTTATGTAGTACTACTACTTCCGTTGTTAAACCGCTACGTTATTGAAATTGTTACCAATTTCACACAAAAGTTTCAGTCCATTTAACCCACTAAGTATTCTCTGATCTTCACGTTGGTTTGTACGCTTCTTCTTCATCAGAAACTCAAACTTTGTTCAAAATTTTGCGGGTTATTATTTTGACCTACAGAGTCGCTACAAAATTGGTTAAAATTTTGTTTTTGGTCCATTTCATCCCCTGAACATTTCACGATCATCACCAAAAACTAATCATTTCTATTCTAGCCCGAACCCAACCTCCTTAAAAAATTCGTTACAATCGGTGCATAATTGCGGCCTTAAGTATGTTTACAACTTTTAATGGACGACACACATCGCTAAATCGCTTTATCTCGTCGAGATATGAATTTTGGCATACCAAATATGGGGTCTAGGACGAATATTTCGTGTTGTTACATAAACTTTTGGAGAGACAATATGTAGCATGGGATAAAAATGTGGTTCTCTACACAGAACCCATTATATATTAGGCAATAGGCCCGTTATCTAGCAAACACTTTATTGCAATTTACATCAGAGGATAGGTCAGTAGTTTTTTCCCATATGTAGGCTACTTTGCGAAATATATATGTCCTCAAGGAATTAAAATATCGACCAAAAATAAAATTTTTATATTTCTTACAAAAGTAATTGTCCATTTCACCCGCTAAAGAATATCAGATCAGCATTCAAAATTGTAGGCATCTTTTTCGACCTATACTCTTACCCGGTGCAAAATTTCGTGACTATTGATGTATAATTGCGACTTCTAGCGAGTTTATTATTACACTACAAACAAATAACGGAATATATTAGGCTGTAACTCTGTTATCTGATCATGCACACCAATATTATTGGCATCAATTGAAAGGTCAAGCGTTCCACTTTCAAGTATATCTCACTTGTCCGGAATGTCACTTCCAGGAATTAAGATATAAGCTGTATATTTAAAATTTTCACAATTTTCACACAAAAGTTTTGGTCCATTTAACCCTCTAAATATTATCCTATCGTTATCTCAAATTGCAAGCTTCTCCTTTGTGATATACTCTTACCTTATTTAAAATTACGCGTTGATCGGACTATTATTGAGACCTACAGAGCTGCTAGAAAATTGGATAAGTATTATGTTTTTGGTCCATTTCACCCGCTAAATATTTCACGATCATCACCAATAAGAATAGGGATCTATTCTGATCTGAACCCGACCTCCATACAAAATTTCGTGATGATCGGTCCATAATTGCGGCCTGGAGCGTGTTTACAATTTATAATGGACAGACGGACGGACGGACGGACTGACGGACGGACACACATCTCAAAATAGCTTTATCTCGTCGAGATATGAAGATTGGTATACCACATTGGGGGTCTCCGACGAATATTTCGCGGTGTTACATGAATTTTTACCAAAACAAACTTATAATACCCTTTTCCACATTGTGGTATAGGGTATAAATATACAAACGTAAAAAAATACACTCCTAAGTAGTTCCCAAAACAAAAATGTATAAATCTTTAAAGAAACAAGTAAAAAAGTGTCAGTCGGCTTTGCAGACAGATATATACCCTCAGCCAATGTGAAGTGAAACTTTGACCTACGGACAGATCTCTTCAGAATTTTGTGTCCCTTTTTGGACATTTGAACTTGCCGACAAAAATGTGGATTAGGGATTAACTGCACTAAGACACAAATGTTAACCCTTTGTGGGGGAGGTACCCTTAGGGAGGAGCGATATGGGCCATTTTAGAAGTTAAACTAAATTTTGATAAAATATTAGGAGATCCAAAGTTTGGACCAAATTGGTTGCCCCATTCAAGTGATATTGGGGAGAAGTACCGGAAGTTGTGGACAGGTATTGCCCCATGAAACTAAGATTGGATATAATATGACGAAGACTAAATGTCGGAACAAATCGGTTGAACAGTTCGAGAGTTATCGTGCTCTCTGACAGCCACATATGGTGACATAAGGATTTTTTTACCTTTCGGGCTGTTTTCCTAAGAAAAAACTTTTACCGTCGTAATGGAGGTAGCGAATGCAAATCGCTTCAACAAAAATCAGAGTGATTTGAGAGCAGGTCTTAAAGTGAACTTATCCGAAATTTTGTGTGGGAGGAGTGAAGGAGTGGACAAATATAGACCATATTTGAACCTGATCTATGTATATCTGGTAGATATATTAGGATGTGTTAAGAATGTACCAAATCGGTCACTCTTTTCATGAGTTATCGTGCGCACATTTTTAAGAACATTTTTTAACTTTTTTTGCATTTTTCAGGAAATTTTCTCAGGAAGTATTGACTTGCCCCTGATAATAATTAATACAAGTTGTTGCAAAAAAAATCAAAGCGATTCGAGAGCAGGTCCTAATCTGAACATATCCGAAATTTTTTGTGGGAGGTACCCGAAGGAGTGGACCGATTGAGTCCATTTTGGAACCTCATCTAAGTTTAGTAGAAATTGCACGATTTGCAAAGTATGGGCCAAATCGGTTACTCCCTTCAAGAGGTATCGTGCGCACAAATTTTCCCAACATTTTCGAACTTTTGTGGGGGAGGTACCGGAAGGTGTGGACCGATATAGCCCATCTTCCAACTTAAACTAAGCTTGTACAAAATATAACGAAAACCAAATTTTGAATCGAATCGGTTGATCCGTTCGAGAGTTATCGTGCGCTCCAGCCGGCCAGACAGACAGACGGACGGACATTACTTAATCGACTCCAAATTGTCTGAAACACATTTCGTCCAAACATACTTGGGGTCTAAAACCATTATTTCGATGAGACACATTTTGCCCGTATGAAAGTGTATATGAGGAAAAGTCAAAATTTTTTAGTTTGCACTATTATAATACGCGAACTATTGTAGTTTACCAGTAACTATGACTATTGCTGGATTAATTTAGATGTTTTTGTACAAAGCTCAAAAATTTAGCAAAAAAATTTAATTTACGTGGTAGTAACGACCGCGTAAAGGAAAAAACATAGGTAAAAACACGTTGAAGCTAAACAGGTTTTTTACATTGCTATTCGATTTCTGATTAAACCATTCAAATGACGGACAACTGACCAAAGTAAAAGTAGGAGAATACAAAATGAAGATTACACTTCTAATGTATCACTTTCCAAAATTTCCACTGCATCCACCTTTTATGGATGCTGACATTTTCAAGCCGGAGTTCAGGTGTTTTTTGTATTTTTTATGTAACTGGGACGCGCATTCGGATATTTCGAAAACCCAATTACAGGATTAAAGAACTCGCGATTTCGCATAATCTGATCTGTATATTGAGTATGTAGCCCACACAGCAGCAGAGTAATGTACTGCCAAAGGCCAAAATTTAGTGCGATATTTTTTCTAAAAAACCTATTTTTTGAGTACAGTATTTACAATATCGTTTTGAGTGTGCTGGTACCCCGCGATATTTTAGTTTTTCGACGATCCGGATCATATGAATCACAGATCGTAAAAATCTATCTACTAGAACGGCGGAAATGGCTACTGCAAAAATTGAAAAATTTGCGAAAAATGTTTTTCAAAATATTGCTGACTAATTCGCGTTTTATGTGGATCGTTTCCATTTCAATGAAGAAAGTGAATCATCACTCGCGTATTTGCGAAAACAGCGGTTTGAAAAATTTAGTGGCATGGGAGCTGTATCCGATTTATCCAAAAAATACTGTGTGTTGCTACATCCACGGTTCTTGATGGATTTTATTGAAATATGTTTAGATCGATGTATTTTTTCACGGTTGATAGTGAAATCGGATGCGCATAAAAAGTGTATGCACTTTGTGCAAAATATAAGCGTTATACAGTTTGTTGCACACTAAACGATGGAGACGATGCTACATCTTAGCGGCCAAAGTAAATCCTGGCAAATGTGTACAAATTAAAAGAGAAGAATTCACTGTATTGGTAAACCGCATGCGCATCATGTGATTTTGAGGATTTCGCGATTTACACGCATTTCAAAATGAACATTACCCGATACAATTTTATTTCAAGATTATACCCCATTTAAAGGAACCCAACATTTATTTGAAAGATATCCATATCTTCTACTAGATGTTAGCGTGTTTTCGAGAAGTGATTAGAATAAAAAATGTGATTTATTGCTCGAAATTTAACTAAAATAGAAGAAAAACTTCGACCTATTTTTCTTACATTTTGTTCAACTAACTCACAAAAAAAATTTAAAAAATATTTTCTCTTACGAAAATGTTATAACTTCCCTCAATATATTTTTTTGTTTTTGCTAAAATGTGCAAACCGCTAAACAGATTTCTATATTTTTGGTTCCATTTGAATCGTCGCGATGTTTAGATTACGTATATATTTTTTAAATATTTTTAGGATGCGTAAACAGCTCGAATTTTATTAAAACAAGTTGCAAAGTACCAATTTTTTTAACTCAATCAAATGTGTGTGTGTGAGTGTGGCGTTGATCATTTCGAACAGCAAATGTTTGCCAAAAATTCTTTTTGTTTCGGTGGTGAATGAAATAACTCAGCAAAGTATAGCCGAAGTACATTTCAGTAATCGTACGGTTTTCGTATTTTTGCATTGAAAAGTTTGTGGTTTTGTTTTGAGAGTGAAACGATTCAGAGAAACTGAAAAGTTTGTGACTTTGTGTGATTGGTACGGGAATCGTTTTTTTTTTTTTTTTGTTTGCGTTCATTTCAAATGATAACCAGTTTTTTCTTACCTAGATTTGAAGAAATGAATGTGGAGAGCATGCGGTTTTAACAAGACGGCGCCAAATGTCATACAGTCAGAGAAACAATTCAATTGCTGCATCAGTCATTTCCCGATCGTGTTATTTCACGTTTTGGAGACCAGAATTGGCCGCTTAGATCGTGCGATTTAACACCTTTAGATTTTTTGGGGATGTTTTTTTTTTTTTAAATTTGGAGTATTCTGTGATTCTTTCTTTGGGCATAGGTCTATAAATGTAAGGTTAAGCCAGAAAAACTTGTTGGCTTCAACACATTTTTCTACATTGATGCCAACACAGCTTCCATGTAAATTATTTTTAATGGTCGACATTATGGGATCCCTCCTATAAACTTAATTAATAATGTGCTAACAGTTCGTGAATGGGTGCAACTCGGATTCATCGATTGTAAAACATTTTTGCTTTTTACCATATACCATACCATATATTTTCATGAAGTTAGTTGGCTAGTTTTGATTGCTTACGGTGTGTGTGTGTAGTGTCGCACACTCTTAGTTCCAAGGATTGAGTAGGAGTATGTGAAATTGCACACAGTTATGGATAGCTGTGGAAAATAATTTACAACTACATACATACATATTTCTGACTGATGTACGACAAATAATTGTGGAAAGATGCGCACATGTCGACCCAGCAAACCAATCGTACCGACATCTTAACGAAATCGGAACAAAATTCGGACGATACGTCCGATGTCTGATCCGAAATCGTAACGATATCTTAACGAAAGTTGTATGAAGTGGTTGACATAATTTCGGAACGAAATGTCGGAGCGACATCGTATCGATTTCAATCCGATTTCGTAACGAAATCTGAAGAAAATCCTTGGGAAATTCGGAAAGGAAATTTCTTTCCGACATTCGTTCCGAAATCGGAACGAAATAGGTACAAAATCTGAACTATTTCCGCTCCGAAAAATCGTTTAGAAATCGGAACGAAATCTGAACGACGTTGCTTCCGAAATTGTTCAGACGTGTCGGACATCCGACATTTGGTTTGCTGGGGATTTACATGCCAGTGAAAGGCCATGATGACATTCAACGGAATAAAATAATTATTGTAAGCAAGGAAGACAATTGTTAAATTTTCTGGGAAGTTTTTATTATTTTCATAACAATACAC
Organism: Musca autumnalis; assembly: GCF_047663935.1. Classification (NCBI taxonomy): domain Eukaryota; kingdom Metazoa; phylum Arthropoda; class Insecta; order Diptera; family Muscidae; genus Musca; species Musca autumnalis. The sequence continues at coordinate 267,867,616 of NW_027411644.1, forward strand.
AAGTTTTTAATTAAAAGTGAAAACAGAACTGAATTTATTAATAATTATACGTATGTGCATATCTTTATAAATAAAAATCAAATGTGGTTCGTTGGTAACTGCATCAGGTGAGAATGGCTGGACCGATTTGGACATTTCTTTTTTTAATGTTCGTCAAAACCCAACTTAGGCTTTAATGGAAAGAAAATTTGACCTCGCCCACATTTACGCCAACTTTTTTAATTTTTTTTTTACAAAAACTACTGAACCGATTTTCCTGAAATTGTCTAGGAATGTACAGGGATGGCAACCCGGTGGAAATAGGCTACATATTTTGTTGAATTACGGAGGGGCGGTGAAGTTTCCCTAAACCCTATTGAAAAAAATGTTATATTTACAATAATTATGAATGTATCGGTTTGAAAATTCATTTGCAAGACAATTGTAGTCGTGTCTCCGACCATACGTTCATATTTGGGAACAAACACTTGACCATGCCCACTTTTCAAAATATGTTACAAAAACAAAACTACTGAACCGAATTTCCTGAAAACTTCAGGGAATGTAAAAGGATGGTCCTCGGTAAAAAAATAGGCTACATATTTTGTTGAATTTCGAAGGGGCGGGGTATCTCCCCTATGACGATTTAAAATAACGTCAGATCTTTATAAATGAAAATCAAATGTCGTTCATTGGTAATTGCATCAGTAGAGAAAGGCTGGACCGATTTGAATTTTTTTAATGTTCGTCATAACCCAACTTATGCTAAACTTTGCTAAACTTATAAATGCATCGGATTGCAAATTAATTAGTTAATTAATTTTCGAGATAACGGTGCACAGTAGTTCAGAATCTTATTTTCCTGGTCAAAAGTCTGTAAATTTTGAACGGATAGAGATATTTTCTTCATTCTTTTTTCGTTCGACAGATAACATAATCATCTTTCCATTAAAAGCACTCAGTGCAGTAATTGGAGAGGAATTCAAGGTCAAAGTTAAAAAGTTAAGTTTTTTTTCAAAGTTTGCATCATAATATGAGTGTTTATGAGTTTTTCTTACGACGTATGTACATTACGGATATGACTTTTTGGCATTTTTTTCTCAAAAATTATTTCCTGTAGTGGAAATGAATGAATTTTGCGTTTCATATAGGTTCACGTTTGGATAAAACCCTAATATAAAGATACCACGGGTGACGTAGGGGATGGAAGATACCAAGGAACGGTCCTGACCGGTTTTAACATGGCACAGCCCAGGATTATTCTTGGTCCCACTTTCATCTCAAGTGGACACTGACCTCCCCGTGGTGTCACCTGGGGAACTGCCTTTAACACCCGTTAAAGGTAGGGAGCTAACATGTGCCGCGCGTTCACCCATAAGAACGTTAAAAACTTGGGTTTGGGCGTCGGGTTAGTAACCATCCCCAAGAAAAAAACAGCATACTATGAAAAACGTAAGAAAAGAAAAACGAACCTCTCTAAAGTTGACGATCACAGCAAACGTTTTAAGGACCATGATCTGCGAATCTGCACCTGGAATGTTCGCACTCTTTATAGAGAAGGTGCAGTCTTCTCATTGGCAGACGTACTTGAAAAGTACATGGCCGATATTACTGCCATACAGGAAATACGATGGATTGGCAAAGGCGTCACAACAACACCTAAAGGTGACGCACTGTATTATAGCTGCCATGACGTAAAGCATGAGTTTGGTTGCGGATTTGCAGTTGGTCGGAGGTTAAAACATCTGGTCTCCAGCTTCACCCCAGTGAATGAAAGACTCGCTGCAATTCGATTAAAACCAAAATTCTTCAACATCAGCTTTATTTGCGCTCATGCTCCCACTGGAGACAAGGACGAACTGACCAAAGATACATTTTACGAGAGCTTAGAAAAAACTTATGACCGTTGCCCTGTCCATGACATTAAAATTATTCTAGGCGATTTTAATGCCTAAATTGGAAAGGAGAATATCTTTGGCGCAACAGTCGGGAGGCTGATAGACTTTACAGCTGAAAGAACTTGGTAGTTAGCAGTACCAGATTTAATCATCTCGATATTCATAAGGGCACCTAGCTGTCTCCAGATCAAAGAACAAGTAATCAAATTCATCATGTTGTGATAGATGGAAGACATTCATCGAGCGTTGTGGATGTACGATCGTTCAAGGGCGCAAACATTGATTCGGACCACTACCTTGTTGCAGCAAAGGTACGTACCCGTCTAAGAGAAAAGGAGAGAAGAGAAACGTCTTTTCCGCAAGAAAAATAGAGAAATGGAAAAGCGGGAGTGTGAAAAAATCGAGATGTACAGGAGCCAGAATGAAGTCCGAAGATTCTACCAAAGAGTGAAACATCAAACAGATGGCTTTGGTACAGGCAAATCCTCCTGTAGAGACCAGCAAGGTAATCTGGTAACAGATACAGATAGCGTGCTCAGGATGAGGAACATTTCACCAATCTGCTGGTATCCAATAGTAGCGAAGACGATGATACCACAGATCCAATCCCAGAAGATGGTATAGAATGTATACCGCCCGGCCAAGATGAGGTAAAAACAGCAATCAACCGGCTGAAGAATAATAAAGCAGCAGGAGCCGATGGCTTACCAGCCGAGCTGTTTAAAACCAGAAGCGACGCGCTGATAAGGTGTATGCATCAACTATTTAGCACCATCTGGCAGGAAGAACTTGTACTCGATGATTGGAACCTGAGCATCCTGTGTCCCGTCCACAAAAAAGGAGATAAGACTGTATGCTCCAACTATAGGGGCATAAGTCTTCTCCCTATTGCCTATAAGATAGTGTCAGGGATATTGAGCGAACGACTAAAGCCAATGGTTAACGAATAATTGGACCATACCAATGCGGCTTTAGACGTGGCAAGTCCACCATTGACAAGATATTTACCCTGCGCCAAATCCTGGAAAAGACCCAAGAGATGCAGTTCGACACATATCACCTTTTTTGTCGATTATAAAGCAGCATTCGACAGTCCCCTCCGATCAAAGGTATTCCATGCAATGTTTGAATTTGGTATCCCCGCAAAGCTCATCCGGCTTTGTAAGATGACTTTAACTGATACTAGGTCCTCAGTTAAAATTGGAAAGAACCTTTCCGAACAATTCAGTACCAAAAGAGGTTTCGGACAAGGAGACAGCCTTTCGTGTGACCTATTCAACATTTTGCTGGAAATGGTAATACGAGAAGCAAATGTCAAAAGAAGTGGCACAATTTATGCTGATGACATAGACATCATAGAACGATCAGTAAAGGAAGTAACTGATACCTTTAGGAAGGTCGAAGCAGAATCTGCGAAAGTGGGTATGGCGGTAAACGGCGAAAAGACCAAATTGATGGCGTCGACGCGCAAAGCGTTCATGCTGTGGAAGTTGGTACCTACAATTTTGAGTTAGTTAATGACTTCGTTTACCTCGGCACTGCCATAAACACAACAAACAACATCATTTGTGAAATAAGAAGAATTGTATTGGCCAACAGATGCTACTATGGTTTAAGTAAGCAATTTAATCTCAAACAAACAACACTATACAAAACGCTGATACTACCCGTGCTAATGTACGGTTCCGAAGCATGGGTAATTGCGCAAGCAGGTAAGCCAGTGCTTGGTGTGTTTGAGTGGAAAATTCTTCAGAAGATCTACTGGCCGATTTGCGTTGACGGTGAATATTGACGTCATATGAACCACGAGCTATATCAGCTATACAAAGCCATGAATATAGTTAAACGTATCGAGATGAAACGATTGCGTTGGCTAGGCCATATCATAAGAATGAGCGATGATGAACCCGCTAAAAAGGCGTATGAATACATGCCACATGGCGGTGCACGCAGAATCGGGAGGCCTAAGCTTCGATGGAGCATACAAGTGGATGAAGAAATGAAAAGGCGCGGTATTCCAGAAAGCGAAGCAAAAAACAGAGATAATTGGAGATCTTTTCTTAGTTCTACATTTTTATCTACATTTTTACATAATTGGCTGTTATCTTGAATATAGGGTTCCTAGAAATCAACAAATTTCTCCACTAAAAATTTTATACATAGGTCTTCGTTTTGGTATAGCCCCCATATAAAGCTAACTTCCGATTTGCGGTATTTTTAAGGTTTTACCCACATTATTTAGTTTCCGTTATTTATGTCTGCCCACAATTATCGGTATAGGTTTACGTTTTAGTATAGTCTCTGTAGAACGGTAACGTCCGATTTTCGGTTGAAATATGGTTCCAATATAATTTATGATGGAGGCTATACAAAGTTAACGCTGTATCACTTGTTTAACCTACGAATATTGACTTTTGTATACCACAGCACATGACTACATAACAACATTTTACTCTTTTGACTACTGAATTGGTCAGTTTGTTGGTACTTTCAAACATTTGAATTTTCAGTATTAGGATACCAAGAACATGTCCTTAAAAATTGTATCACATAGTAAAACTAAGCACTCTTCATGTTAATGCAAAGTTAACGTGATAAAAAGGGTATTGATTCAATTTAAGGATTACTATTTCTGTGGAATGTTTTTTAACGTAATAAGATGCGGGCAGTGAATCAGAAGCATCAACAAAAGAGAATCATGATATAGTCGTAGGAACAGGCTATCTTTCATTTTCAAGGAAAAGTGGCAAAAACTATTTGAAAACTTTTTACAAACAAACTTAAACTTAAGATGCGGGCAGTGAATCAGAAGCATCAACAAAAGAGAATCATGATATAGTCGTAGTCGTAGGCTATCTTTCATTTTCAAGGGAAAGTGGCAAAAACTATTTGAAAACTTTTTACAAACAAATTATGTCCATAAGATGAAGGAACGTGCGGAAGCAGTAAACCAGTGGGACATCGTGGCAATACATATATTATTCGCTTAGGAAATTGTAACAGAATTAGTTGTTTTTCTTTTTTACGTAACCTCTCTTAAAACTCTCTTAAAATTACAAAATTAAGGGTCGATTATCGATAGCAATTATCGTTGAGTGGAGTTGTCAGTTGTCAAAATTACTTTATGTATGGCAATCTTCAACTGAAGTTGCGAATCTTAGTTGACGAACAGGCTATGTTTCAGCAACCAGTTTTTTCAGTTGCAGTGAATATTTTCGAAGAAACAAGAAGTAAAATTGAAAGGAAAAAACATTTTTTTTAACAATTGTTGATAATTTGCCTGATTGATTAATTTTGTGTATCAAAAATATGGTGAAAATAATAATAAAACAACAGTTTGAATTATTAATTGATAAATTGAGTGCAAATCCAATGTGCACATGGGTCCAACTATACAGCCGACAACACCAGGGAAATTCGTTTTTGAATAAAAATGCAAAAAATCTCAACGCAGGGCACACTTTTAAAAGTGGGGGTATTGCTGTTGATCTGTAACTTACTTTGAAGTTATCCTTTAACGTTCCCACAATGTAAACTACGGCATCCTTTTCAATCGAAAACACGCCTTAAACCTAAAATAATTTACTGATTATAAAGATAATTCCAACATGAGCTTCAACTTACAGTGCAGATGGCAATTCCAATAGATTCGACTTGTCCCTCAAATTTATTCTAATAAAATAATTCTGAACTTTTTTTTTGCGAATTGTACCTTTTGGATTTAAGAGTTCACAAGTTTGAAAAAACACTGATCGACAACACGTTTATCGACAACCCAGTTGGGTTGGCAACAATAATACAACATTTCATCTCAGTTGTGATGACAATTGACAACGCAACTCAAGTTTAGTGGCAATGCAAAATCGACCCATAAGACAGTTGTACTCACTCTAGAACTTTGGAATAGCGAGTGTAGTGGGTAGAAATTGACTACGCATTACTAGCCTTTGTGTCGAATCACCCGAATTCTGAATTTTTTGCTCAACCCAACATAACTACTGGTTAGAATATTTTAAACAAAACACAACAAATTATCTATCAGTTTTTCACACATATTGAGCCACAGGAGACGAATTTTAGTAATGGGTTACTAAGTAAGGTCAACACGCTACCTTCTGCAGTACCAGTAGATTAAAAAATTAAGGTTTTTTTTACTTACTTTATCCTAAAACCTGTAAGGAAAGAATCAAAGTCGGGCGGGGCTGGCTATTTGATATCATACACCTCTGTGAATAAGTAAAATATATGTATATGGAAGCTATAGCCATATCTCCACCGAGTTCAATATAATTTGGGACATTTATTTCTAAACCAAATTCAGTCATACGTTCCAAACTTTACCAAATTTGGACTGATGTAGAGTGTTTTGTGAATCAAATACCCCAAATCGGCCGAAAATATATATGGCAGGTGTATCCCAATCTGAACCGATTTCGATATAATTTGACACATATATTTCTAGACCTTATTCCGTCACACATTCAAATTTTCAATTGGACATATAGAGAGAGCGTGTTTGGTGCATCAAATACCTCAAATCGTCGAAAATACTTATATATGGGAGCTACAGTCTGTCGCAAAAGTTAGTATACACCGTTGAAACCAAAATGTATTAGGGATAAATATCACTATAACTTATTGAAAACAACAAACAATTAGTTTTATTTGATAGACAAGAAGGTTGTCTTCCGGAATAACAATTAAAAGTGCGCAATATTTGCATACATTAGCAAATGTACGGTTCGAATCCCAAAAAGACCAAAATTTATGTCGCAAAAGTTAGTATACAACGGAGAATCCTCCTGGAACTGTGTAAAAATTCTTGATATTTTTGAACAAAATGAAACTAAATCTGTACCTAAGGTCATAAAGAGCATATTAATTGGTTTTAATGGCAGTTATAGTACTTATAGTAACAAGTCCAACGTACACTGGATCGTAAATCCACAAAAATTGGTCATCTACAAATATAACAACTGTAGCGACAAAATTCCGGATGTTATGTCTTGTTTATGAATTTTAAAGCCATGAAATGCTCAGAAAAGCTCTAAAGTTTCAATTTGGGGTGATCTTGATCGAGTTTCGACTTGTCCTGTTTGAAAAAAACGGGAATTTCTTGAAGGAAACCCATACGTTTGAGGCCGTTGTCCTTTTGAAACATGTAATAATCCTTAATCCTTACTCAAAAGGACTTTCCTTCTCAGTTATTTTTCTCACAAATTATGTCCCTTTTCACATTCCCACCAAAAATAAATAGTAGGATAACCTCAAGTTCTGGCGTAAGCCCTACAGTGATACTCCACCACCACAGAAGGATATGATAGCTAATTTAAAATTTTATTACAGAGCTTTCTCTGCTGTTATAACGCATGGATTGTGCAAAAACGTTCTGAAAAGCTGTGTTCGCTTCACTTAGGACCAAAATACAACTAAATGGATCAGTTAGAAGTAGTTCATTAGACATTAGTAGTAAATTATACACTAGGGATACGAGAAGCATGTCCGATACTGCTGAAAGGCCGGTAGGGCAGTATAACTGTAGGGCTTACAACGGACCTTGAGGTTCTCCTACTATTTACTTTTGGTGGGAATATGAAAAGGGGCAAAATTTGTGAGAAAATTGACTCAAAAGGAAAGTCCTTATGTGTAAGGATTAAGGATTATTACATGTTTCAAAAGGACAATGGCCTCAAAAGTATGGATTTCCTTCAAGAAATTCTCGTTTTTTCAAACAGGACAAGTCGAAACTCGATCAAGATCACCCCAAATTGAAACTTTAGAGCTTTTCTGAGCATTTCATGACTTTAGAATTCATAAATAGGACATAACACTCGGAATTTTGCCGCTACAGTTGTTGTATTTGTAGGTGACCAATTTTTGTGGATTTTACGATCCAGTGTACGTTGGACTTGTCACTATAAGTACTATAACTGTCATTAAAACCAATTAATATACTCTTTATGATCTTAAGTACTGATTTAGTTTCATTTTGTTCAAAAATATAAAGAATTTTTTACACAGTTCCACGAGGATTCTCCGTTGTATACTAACTTTTGCGACATAAATTTTGGTCTTTTTGGGATTCGAACCGTACATTTGCTAATGTATGCAAATATTGCGCACTTTTAATTGTTATTACGGAAGACAACCTTCCTGTCTATCAAATAAAACTAATTGTTTGTTGTTTTCGATAAGTTATAGTGATATTTATCCTTAATACATTTTGGTTTCAACGGTGTATACTAATTTTTGCGACAGACTGTATATCAAAATATGAACCGATTTCGATATAATTTGGAACATATATTTCCGGATATAATTCCGTCACGCATTTCAAATTTCATTTTATTTTATTTTTTTATTTATTTATTCATTCGATATCAACACATAGAAAGCCTACAATGCCAATTATACATGTACTATGAGTTCATTTAAAAAACATTAGTTCAAAAACCTAACTATACGGCCCCCTGGCCAATTGATCATTGTAATAAAAAGAAGAAAGTAATAAGTAGTCCTGTAGCAATTTGTACTAATTTAATTGGAAGCAAAAATATACAATTAAATCAACTCATTATTAAACAAGTAAGCCAAGGATATAGTCGAACGGGGCCGACCATGTGATACCCTACACCTTTACCCCTAAGAATTAGCTTTTCACAAATCAAAATCGGCTACTTTGCCGATATATGTCCTCAAAGAATTAAAATATCGACCAAAAATAAAATTTGTATATTTTTCATACAAAAGTAATGGTCCATTTCACCCGCTAAATAATATCAGATTATCATTCAAAATTGTAGGCATCTTCTTTGACCTAAACTCTTACCCGGTGAAAATTTCCGTGACTATTTGGGTAAAATTGCGATCTCTAACGAGTTTATGATTACACTATATACGAATAACTGAAAATATTGGGATGTAACTCTGTTATCTGATCATGCACACCAACACAACTGGCATCAATTGAAAGGACAAGCGTTCCATTCCCAAGAGTAGCTTACTTGTCCGGAATGTATCTTCCAGGAATAAAGATATAAGTTGTATATTAAAAATTTTCACAATTTTCACACAAAAATTGTGGTCCATTTAACCCTCTAAATATTATCTGATCGCCATCTCAAATTGCAAGCTTCTTCTCTGTCATATACTCTTACCTTATATAAAATTTCGCGTTGATCGGAATATTATTGAGACCTACAGAGCCGCTAGAAAATTGGATAAATATTATGATTTTGGTCCATTTCACCCGCTAAATATTTCACGATCATCACCAATAATAATAGGGATCTATTCTGATCTGAACCCGACCTCCATATAAAATTTCGTGACGATCGGTCCATAATTGCGGCCTGGAGCGTGTTTACAATTTATAATGGACAGACGGACGGACACACATCTCAAAATCGCTTTATCTCGTCGAGATATGAAGATTGGTATACCACATTGGGGGTCTCCGACGAATATTTCGCGGTGTTACATGAATTTTTACCAAAAAAAAAACTTAAAATCCCCTTTCCACATTGTGGTGTAGGGTATAAAAAGACCATTAACTTCTTTTTAAAAGTATGGTCAGTTTATGAAAACATTTTAAGGGAATTAGGTAAAAAGTTCCATACTCGGTAAAGCCGGACTAGAAACGAATGCTCCATGCCAGAAGTTTGAATTAGGGAAACATCAATTTGTACATTGCGGGTTGAATTTATAAAAGCGAATTCACTAACCAGAATTTCAGGTTGTTGTGACTTCATAATTTTATAAAAATGTAAGACTGTTGGTAGATTTATATAATCACGACAACTTACTCATAGAAAAACTGGAGTTAACTCAAATACGCGAACATGGTCATGCATTCTTAGTTGAAAAACAAACCTAACAATCTTCCGCACTATTCTCTCAATGTTGTCATATTGTAGGACCAAGTCCCAGAATAAACCTCTATACCGTAATTTATCAAGGACATTAACAACGAAAAAGCCAGGTGTCTTCTTATGTTCCTTGGTGTATAAGCTTTTAAATTATAAAGCCTTCTCAAAATAAGACACACTTTTCTCAAAATGTCATTAATATGGTCATTGAAATAGAGGTTACAATCTAGCAATATCCCGAGGCACTTTACTGTCCATAGATTGTAATGTTAGGATATGAAGCATCATTATTCCGTGATCGAAACCACATTGCCTTAGTCTTTAATGGATTTACTTCCAACTTGTTTTGTAAAAGTAAGTCTGAGACCAGAAAAAGATGAGAATTTCCATAATCTTCAGAAGAGTATGGCTTTTAAATAGCAAATAGATATTGAAAACACCAAGAATTGACGTTGGATGCTTTCCTGTCAAATATGATAAACTTAGCACCCGAACCAAAGAAATGTTGTTTGATGTACAATATTTCTCCCAGATGGATTGTGTGAAAAGAATAAAAGAAAACAGGAGGAATCAAAAAGTGATTTGGAACAGAATATTGCTCTTTTTATTGATAACAGTAGAAAGTAAGTTTGGGGAAAATCGATGCTTACCGAATGAATGGTTGGATAGCAAGTGATTTGTGTTGAACAAAAGGAAAGTATGAAAGTCCGAGAAAGCACAGACGACACGCATACATATATGAATAGGTGAGAGGTATGTGCGAAGAAAAATAGAGTAAGAAAAAAAGCCTGAGTTGCCGGAAGTCAACAAGGACCTCTATGACTCAGGATTGTGACGTTAAGAGATATCATCCGCAAAAACATAGGGCAGGGAAATAGGGATACGTAAAATCGATTTCGGTTAATCGATTAATCGGCTATTAGCCGTAAAATTTCTAAAAGTCGTAGTCGACTATTGAATGTTCGAAAACCGGATAATCGATTATTCTTATGCCCGTAATTTCTAGCCCTAGATAACCGGGTAGGTAGCTACCTATTAGTTATCTTTACCTACGCGTTTGGTAATTTCTACGTGCCATTTACCGAGGCGTGTAAATTTTGAAAACATGTGGTAACATTGTTGATTTTCATTCATGATTTCGAAAAAACATTGCCACATAAAAGTGCTTTGCAATTTTGAACATATTGGCAACGATCAACCAGGCAAAATCCTTGGTGTAAGTAACACGGCCTTTTTCGACCCGGCAACGTTACCTATGGATTGAAATTATGAAACTTTGCTTACACGGGGGATATCTATGAACTCATAGATAACTACGCGTAGTCAACTATTATTTGCAGTCAACCATTAGTCGTAGTCTACTATTATTCGTAGTCGACTATTAATTGTGGTCGACTATTGGGCGTGCTAAAACCGCGTAATCGATGGTACTTTTTTTATACATATAACCATCACGGATCGCATCAACGAAAATGGTCGATTATAATCGGTTGTCGGTGATTAACGATTAATCGAAAGTCGACTTTTTCATCACTCTCAAATAATCGACTAACCGAAAATCGAGTTTTAAGTTTTTCACAAAAACCGAATGATCGAAAACCCGGTTATAGCATTTCACTGCGTATCCCTACTGGGAAATGGCAGAAATGACATCATTAATGTAGGAGAGACATAGAATAGACCCCAAAATTGATCCCTGTGGAACACCAGAAGACACAATACCCACACTAGAATCAATACCATTTATTGAGACAAATTGTCTTCTATCCAAGAGATAGGAATATATTAATTTGCATGCCGTTTTTGAGAGGTTGAAATGGTCACGCATTTTTGTAGTTAAGATGTTATGGCTAATACGATCAAACGCTTTCATGAGATCAAGAGAAACCAATATGTAGCTAACATGCAAATCTAACTGATGTATGATTGAGTCAGTAATAACAAGCAAGGTAGAAGTAGTGTTATAATGTTTCCGAAATGCAAACTGATAAGGACTGAGTAATGAGTGACGTTGGCAATGATCTAGTATTTGATCCTTCATAATTTTCTCAACAACCTTGCACATAGAGGGCAGCACCGAAATTGGCCTAAAAGTACTTACAGCATCATGATTATCTTTAGGAATTGGGACCACTCGCGCTAACTTCCAAGCAGAAGGAAATTTAGAAGTGGTGAGTATGGTGTTAATTAGACGTAGCAAAACAGCAGAAAAGAATAGAAAAATCAATTTTATACATTTTATAGGAATTGAATCATTATCATCATTATGATTTTATAGAATTTAGAGCACTCGATAATTCATATTCAGATACAGAGAGAAAAAAGAACTAATCAGATCGATCCACAATTTCATCAAAGTTGAACGAAATATTATCGGCAGGGCCCATGTTGCACAAAAAGTCAACTGCGATATTTTCAACGTCAGCTTCACAAACAGGCCATGAATTCCCGATACAGGCCAATTGTCGCAATTAAGTCCATATCTGGGAGCCAGTAGCATTGGAGAAAAGTCTACTTCCATAGTTGAAGAATTTTAGATTTCGTCCTATTCCTTAAACGGGTATAATTCTTCCAGTTCTCGTCAGTGGGATTTCAAAGGTAGATGCCATACAGCCTAACTCTCTGCCGCTGGACTTGTACTATTTCAGGAAAATTAATCCAAAAATGATCATTGGATATTCGATTTGATCTAATTAAAGGAACTTGAGAGTGAATCAGGTTAACAGCATTATTTAATATATTTAATTGGTGATCAACATCACTGGTATTATAAATCGAAAACAACTCAGCATTATCAACTAAATGTAAGAAATCTTCAATTCTAAATCTACTATAGTCTTTGAATTCCACCCAACTTTTTCTCAGCTGGGATACAAACTCAATAGACATGAATATGAAGCTGTGGTAAGAAGAAAAAAAAAGTGATATTGCATTTGACATTGGTGAGCACAAACAGACGGATCGGTAATCAAAAAATAATCTAATAACGAAGTGATACTCGAACGAAGGCTTAAATGGGTTGGAAGAGAGTTTTGTAAACAGTGAAGGCCACAATGATCAATAACAGAGCGGAAACTATAAGACTAAGCCGTTTCAAATAAGTTCCCAGCAAAAATTTGGTAGGCACATGTCATTACTTTCTGCATTACCAGGTAATGCGTACTCATTACCCTCCGCATTATCAGACAGTACATATATAACAGGTAACATATAACTAGTTACATCCTTACTTACTACTTACCTACAAAGGAATAAGTACGGTGGCACAGGGCTAGTGTGTCTGACTACAAATCCTAGGTTTGTGTGTTCAAAGCTCACCGTCAGCATGGGAGTTTTTTGTTGACAAAATTACGAAAAAACGTTGATGTACATGGATGTTTTTAAACAACCCTTACTATTTGTACGAGTGGCCTAGTGTGTAGTGTGTTTGGCTAGAAATCAGAAGTTCATGTGTTCGACACCGGCAGGAAGCGGAATAAAAGAAAAAGAAGAAATAAAAACAAAAAATAATTGGAATGTTGAATTTGAATATAATTTCACCACATTTGTTCTAAAAATAGAACATATGCTTTTTAGCCTTTTTTTGACTACTGGTAAGTGGTTAAATATGTACTTAAAAAACACATTTAAAGAAGTACTTACTCCCTATGACATCCCCATGTTAAAATAATGACTTTTACGGTCATTTAGTAAGTAGTTACAACTGCAAAAATTTATTGAATAAAGTCATTATTTGGTAATGACTTTTTTTGCTGGGTTGTGATTGAAATCACCCATAACCACAATATTAGAGTATCGATCTAATAAATCCATACGTAGATCTTCAAATACATACGTCAATTGCCATAGTTGGTAAATATACAACACCTACAATAAATGAAGTATTATTTCCAAATATTTCAATAAACAACGTCTCACAAGTACCATATCAAGTTCCACTAAAAACCACCTTATACCTTAAATGCTTCGAAATATATAAGCAGTCACCGCCAACCCTACGAGAAGGACGGTCATTTCTAACCAAGTTATAATTAGGAATCACCAGAGAACTTGAGAACACGTGGGGTTTAAACCAAGTTTCGGAAATTCCAATTATGTCTAGGCCAGAATCATTAAAAATGTTTTTAAATTTTTCCAATTTAATGTTAGAGTTTGATGGACATAGACTTTGGGCATTTATATGGTCAATATTCAGATTTCTGGATAAAGTCGATGTTAAATTTTTTATTATTTGATTATCAGTGAATAAAGGACCAAGATTTACGCTATGAATAATTCATTTTTAAACAATATTCATATGATTGGGGGGGTCGAAAAATAATAAACTATTCAGTATTCAATATGAAACAATAAATTCAATATGAAACAATAAATGCATTATAGTGTCGCAACCACTTAATTGAAATTAAGGAAGACAATGGAGATAAACAATATGTATATAAAAGAGTGAGATCAAGTTCAAAAAGATTGAGAGTTGATTTTGAAAAAGTCAATGCACTGCCGTAGATTAAATTCCTTGGAATCTGGATTAGGCAGCGTTATTTTTGCTTTAAGGATTTCACGATTTATGATAAAGAAAGCAGTGATTTTGTTTTCTTTCTTACGCTTCAAGCAAATATTCAAGAATTTATTGGCCAGGTTTGAAAGATTGTCGTTCAAATATACTCGAGTTTCAGCCGATCCTGCAATGACGTCAGCCACTTTGAGTGATTTAGACTTGTAATATGCCATCATAACTTGGTCACGCTTCTCAATGCTGTTAAACTCAGTATAGACCTGCCCATTTTTATGTATATGATGATGTTTATGTGTTCAGGTGCAATAACAACATTTAGAAAGACACATGTATTAACAACTTCATTCAAATTATCCACATCTTGAGGTAGACCAGCTACTAAAATGTCAGCTCTATTCAATCTATGGTGTAACATACATATGGTTCTGCAATTCAAGTTCAATAAACCGATTCTTGTTTGCATCATCATGAGAAGCAACAAGTTCTTTGCATTTTGTAACGTCATCCTTGATTTCCTTTCGATAGATCTGTCCGCAATTCAGCAATTTCATTTTTCATTTCAGTTGAAAGAGATCGGAAGGAATCCTTTATAGATGCAAATTGTTTACACATTTCTTTCTTCGAGGTATCATCAGGAGGATTTTGCAAGCATCTGGCACAAGTATAGTTGACGTTTTCGACACTTTTCCACAGCTCCCACATTCTATACTTTTCGTCCCAGAAGTATCAGAATCACATACACCGCAAGGAAATGCCATTTCGTTTATTTTATTTTCTGTTAAGAACTTCAGATGAAAAAATAGTCGATTTGACTGAAATGATGTTGTTTACTTTTGATCAGTTGGGCTGGAGAACAGTGCTGCTTTAACGGCGTATAATTTTAAATCTTGTGGGCGGCGTGAAGGATCAATCTTAAGTATTACTATTCCACACAAAAATATCCAAACAGACCGACGGCTACTCCGCAATTGAAATTACTAGACTTGGTGGTTCCAAACGGAAAACTTTAACGGTGTATAATTTTAAATCTTGTGGGGGGCGTGAAGGATCAATCTTAATCACTATTACTATTCCACACAAAAATATCCAAACAGACCGAAGGCTACTCCGCAATTGAAATTACTAGACTTGGTGTTTCCAAACGGCAAAAATCAAAAATCACAGCGTGGAATTTTTTTTATTTTTCAATTAAATAAAATAATAAATTGGAGCAATGTCACTTCGTAACTTCATGTATTTGGGAAGTTGCGACTTTTCATCTATGGATATTTCACACTTTTAATTCACTCTTTATTTACATAGATTAAATATGAAAATCAAAGCTTGGTGGGTGAAATATTCTTTTTGCCGATGAAAGTGGATGAAGTTAATATTATGAACCCGGAAGGACAGTTATGCCATAGGTCAAACTTCTGAATTATGGCGTGATGCATACACTCTTGATGAACTTTAAGAGCACGACAATAAACCCGTAACATAAATTCCATTTCGCTATAACTCGGAAGTTTGACCTATGGCATAACTGTCCTTCCGGGTTCATAATATTAACTTCATCCACTTTCATCGGCAAAAAGAATATTTCACCCACCAAGCTTTGATCTTCATATTTACGCGCAGTGATATTTGTCCTTAAAAACGGTTCAAGAATACGGGTTTTTTGTTTTAGCACCGAACTCAGGTAAGATGCTGTCAAAAAATTTATTTTCCCTGATTGGCAATTTTATTAGCTTTCTAATGGTATGCATATAACCTTAATCGGTTACTTAAAATCGGTACAAAAACCGGGTTTTATATCGCTATTTCCGGTTCAAAATATTAGATAACCGGATCTATTCTCCAAGAAAATTTGTCATTAACGTGTTCAGCATATCGGGAGCTATATATGGTAAATATTTCAGATACATCCCAGATGTCAATATAAGCGATAACCAATGGGTATGTCTACCTACCAATACATAACAAATAACGAATATACAGAATAACAAAACATAGGCTTTTTCTGAACAAAAACCGGGTAAATGTCAAAAAGGACAATGAAAACGTGACAATATCGATTATTTGTCAATGAGAACCGTACCTAAAATTCTCTGAGCAATATTTTTGTGGAATATTTGGATGCTATAAAATCTCATCTTGTGGTACTTTTACTACGGTTCAAGAAAGAAAGGACGAAAAGGACATGAAAAGATTGAGTTAGAAGAATGAAATGTTCTACAAAAAGATTCGCCATTCGATTTGACTGAAGACATGTAATCTCAAAACGAAGCTACAATAACGGCAAACAGAGATATAAAGCTATTTTCTCAAGCATCATAAGGGAAAATTCAAAAAATTCATCGAGCGATATCTCAGAAACTTGACCTATGGGGAAAATTTCCTTTTGGGTTCTTAATATACTCACTAAGGGCTTTCATCTCCAAAAGGAATTTTCCACCGCACAGAAACCTTGTTGCACAGTGAAATTGGTTATCATAACCATTACAATATCCTTATCGTTCAGGTGTCCAGTGTTCAAATTTAAAATAGTCTCTATCACATTGTGGCATGGAGTGTATAAACATAGTTGCTATCAAAATCAAATAGATAAGAGGAACAACCAGTCATCCACGAAATCACATTCGCCATGTTCAAAACAAACATCCAGTTAGTTGTTTTAATTTGGCTGGGAAAATCAAAGAAAAACTAAACGAATTGAAAGAAAATACCATAGAAAATCTCTTTGGACGTGAAAAACCAGTCATCAGACCATCCAAAAGATCTGTGACTTTGACATTCACAATAAATAACAAAACATCAACAACAACAACAACAAAACACAAGGAAAAATGAAAATATTGAAACAAACCTGATGCAGCAATACTGACTATGTCAGGCAGTTAGTTAGCCTGTATTGTATATTATACCAAGT
This sequence comes from Musca autumnalis, assembly GCF_047663935.1. NCBI lineage: Eukaryota > Metazoa > Arthropoda > Insecta > Diptera > Muscidae > Musca > Musca autumnalis. The sequence continues at coordinate 267,884,785 of NW_027411644.1, forward strand.
TTTGTAATGATCGATGAGCATACGAGGTGGGTATGATGTATGCTGAGAATAAATATGAATGCTGCATCGGATAGGGTTTGGGACTTTAGTGTAGATTTCCAAATGCGCTAAACTTTTGCACTGCTCTATAAATTTTGTATACCAGGTTTTGAGAAAATGTATTTCATTTCACTTTTTCAGTTTCCCGCAATTTAAAGACAATTTAGCGCTGTTCCTCCGTCTCTCTGTCAGGTGGGTGGCCAAAATAACACTCAAACGGATCAACTTATTTAATCATAACTTTGTGCCATTTAAAATATTGTTTATACTTTGATAAAGTTCGAAGATGGGCCATATCGGTCCACTACCTCCCTCAGTATATCTTCCATAATATTTTTAATCATATCTCTAAAATGGTGCGCACAATAACTCTGGAATTGAGTAACCGGTTTGATTCAAATTAAAAATTTCTCCCAAACAAAATTTAACTATTTTTCGGAAAACTGCAATTTGAGACCTCCTCGCGGCCCCTATTGCGACGCTACAATTTGTATGGGGGTAATTCCATACGTCCAGTGATAATGGCCCAATAGATAAAAAAACCCTACCGAGATCAGCTAATATGACTGATGAACACAATAATTCACAAAATGAATAATAGGGCGATGAATTTACCACTTTTTTATAAAAAAAATATTTTTTGTAGCACGAATGAATCAACTTTTTCTCATTCCGGTTCTTTTATGATAGCTACTCCGTTTACATTCAGTGCAAATTTATTGATGTAAGTTTCTCCGTTGACTACCTCTTAGGATTGTTTTTTTACAGGAACCATATTTATGAGCGGTCATTATTTAAAGACCTATTTACAGCTTACAGTCCAATGGAGAAAAATATTGAACTAGTCGCATATATCTGATCAACCACATTGAGCAACACTAACAAAACTTCTGGAAGAGTACAAGCGCTGCAGAAAAAACATTACCAGCTCAGCGATATCTGATTATTCCGAAAGTAGCAGGGAGTTATTCGACAATAGTACAGATAGTCCTTTGGTAGATGACAAAACAGCATCGATTAGCAACTGACAATGTATACATGCTTTTTCAATTAGTTGAATTGTGTGTGTAAAGAGAGAGAAACATTTACTGAGCGCACGTGTACGCTCTCTTGCTTAACGCTGCATTACATATACCCATTTCCTGCTGATGATTTTCAATGTGGCAGAAGAATGTGTTTTATTTCACAACTAACGAGAAGCGTGATTTATTTGCTTCCTTTTATTTAAATTTAAGTGTGGCACTAAATAATTTTTTACTTCCGTTATTAATTATTCCATTCCGTTTCTGTTATTTCTTGTACGATTTATAATTTTGTATGTGCCTATGCGTATGTTGTAGCTTTTGTGTTTGGCTTTTCAAAAAAAATAAATAATAAATTTGAATATTTTTTATCGATCCAACAACTTTTTTAATCAATAAAATGTTTTGTTTTTTTAGGCAAAACTGTGGAATATTTTTTTAAACATTTTTGTCAATATTGAAAAATTTTATCAGTTCAAAATAAAATTCGATAAATATTTTAATCAATATGACAATTTTATTTTATAAAACTGAATTTTTACTTTGTGATCATATAATTTTATCGAATTTTGTTAATATATCTATTTTGTTATCGCCGGAAAATCGATAAATTTTTAATAGAATCTTTGAATTTTTTTTATCAAATGTCTACAATTTTTTTTCTTTGTAGGGTATAGGAATACTTGGTAAGCACTCTTTATCTGTATGCACTTTAGAGAACACCTTGAGTTGGCTGCGCTCAAATTGAAAAATAGGAGAGCTTAAACAATCGCCGAAGGACTCCAGAATGTGGTAGATGTGTTCAACCTGTGGAGATCATTTTTAATGATTTTTGGCGATGCAATACCAGCTAAATGACAAATCGTCCGTGGTTCGCCTGCAAACAATGTTCGAAGAGAAATGTCTCTCTACAACCAAGTTCAGCATCGTTGTCATGAAAGATGAGCTTCAAGGGTCTACTAAATCAACTACACAGAAAAAAATATTTCAAGAATTTTTACATATTTTCGTTCGTGATCTAGTTTTTTCATACTGTACAGGTACCTCACTTAAGATACATGTGCAGTTTCTTATTTCCATCCGAAAGCCACTATTTTTTCAAAAATGTGTTAGATTTTCATGAGATACAAAATCACTTTCCTATTTTTCCCGATATTCCACTATTTACTCTCATATTTCCTCTCTTGGTTGGTAAATGCTCTCAACTTTGTTCTCGTATTGACAATGTATCAACAAACCACAACACAACCCCCACCATCGTCTCACCATCACATTGAGACTATACCCAAACTACCACTGCAGGTCCCAACAATTTTGTTGTTAGTTAACTGACAAACCAAACAACTACAGTGCGTTTGGTGTTGAAAAAACAAAGTGTTTGGCTGTATAGTTCGCAAATACAAATTTTTAATTTCTTTAATATAAAGGCAACATCTAATATCTGAACCTAGTGCTGACAGACTCAACATGTATGTACATATGGTTCGTATTGTTCTGCTATGTTCACAAGACGATAACAACTACAGTGAAAATCATTAGAAGAAATGGTAAGTTACAATAATACAAAATAAAAGCAATAATTAATAAAAACAGCAAAATGTGCCTCGGGTTTGGTTGGTGGTGTTCTTGTCGGGGTTGTTAGTCAATAATAACAAAAACAACAACTCCCCAAAATTATTTTTTTTTCAATCTCTCAGAAAAAACAGTATTTTTTTCTTGCTTTATGAAAGGCTTTCATGAAATGCAGAAATTTGAACTTTGGCAAAACTTTATGGAAATGAAATTACGTTTCATTCTATCTCTTCTTGCGTTTACTCGGATGCCTGAAACTAGAAGCTCAAGACTCAAAAGCTTACAAATGCTTGAAAACTCTGGAAGAGAGATGAATCTCCAAGTAGCATTGTCCGAAGCAACCAGTGCTGTTAGCGTGCAATCACAGTTATGCAAGACTTTCACAAGTCCTGCCGCAAGATATACGACCTCTAACTGAAATTCATCTTCTTCAATGATAGCGTGAATATATAGTCTTCTTGTGTGTTTGATGATCCTGTTTGGATAAAAATGTTATACGAGGGCATTTGAAATTTTTCTTGGACAGTTTGGCGGTGCACGCAGAATTGGCAGGCCAAGGAGTAGATGGCGCAAACAAGTGGATGAATAGATGAAAAGGCGCGGTATTCCAGAGTGCGAAGTAACAAATAGAGAGAATTGAATATCTTTTCTTAGTTCGGCCTATGGAACAAATGTTCTGTAATGGGCCAGCCAATAAAAGTCGTTAATTGGTATATAATTATTCCCAACATTCCCACTTATTGCCTCTTTGCTCATTTACCAACCCTCCTTGCTATAATAGCTTGAATCGTTTTTTGTTTTCGGCTTGGGAATATTTTAACAAGACAATCAGTGAAAAATGTTTCTTTATGAAAGACACCAACGGCATAAAAAATAGTTCAGTTGCAAAGGAGAAAATATAAAGACAATAAAAGATGTTTTTTCCAAGTTGAAACAAAAGTGGACTTGTACGACGACTTGTAGACATAGGATACCAAGTTGTTTGCCATTCATCCACAATAGAAATTCCCACTTTTGCTAGATATGCTTAGCCAAACTAAGCCTGACAGCACCAACAACAAGCATGGCAATTGCAGGAGCCTGCTAGACTTTTGATTCCAAAGAAAAGGCAGATGTTTGGTCTGCTGTCGCTGCAGCTGCTTGCGCTGCGTTTTTAGTGCTGCATCAACATGTGCAGCATTGGGGTTCATATAAAATCTTAATCACACTCTCGAAAAATCGCATTAGGTTTTCTTATATCACGACGATGTCATCGCCGCATTCTAAAGAAAACGTATTCACCTAACAAAGTCGCTGTGCCCCCAAAATAACAAGAGAAACGTTTGTGTGGCAGACACAGTTTCGATGACAAAAGGATTGATCCAACATTTGAAGCGATTTTGTCTTAAAGTTGGCTTACGCGAGTGTATGTGTGTGTGCGCGCCTATTTTATAAAATATAAAAGCATTTACAAGGATGTTGAAAAGTTTTGAAAATTCAATTAACATTATAAAGACAAGTGCTCTAAATTATCCTTGTCAACAAGGATTCTATTAGAAACACAATTCTTCACGTTCACACCATTAAGATAATCAGAAAACTAAAGAAAGACGATATTGAGAACAATAAAAGAAAGTGTGGAAAGAGAAAACTAAAAACGTTAACAAATACCCATACCAAAAACTAAACTTAAGAGGTCCTTTGTCACGCCACCATCAGAAACATGAAAACAACATTATTTTTATGGACGATTATTTGTACGGTCGTTCTAACAGCGTACGCAACTCCCGCCATCAGTTCCAATGAAAATGCGGTAATTGTTTGCTAAATATATACGTATCTACATTTTGTTTCATGAGATAAACATAAATACAAACTAACAAAAAATATCTTAGAGGCGTAAAGCTGAATAAACACCATAAGGATAACAATAATGGGTCGTTCCATGTAAATGTGTTGTCGCTTGTGAACAAGTGAATCATGCAGTCGAAGAAATGAACATTTGTGAGAAAACATTTTAAATAAATCTGTGATATATGTACATTGTCAACTATGTGTACATACGTATATCGAATGGCTATAATAAATGGTGCCATTTAGATAAAATATGTAGGCAACAAGGATTTTATTCTATATAGGGACAATTACGAATTTTCCGGGAATGCTATAAATGCAAATACGTATCCAAATATCGGATTGTAAAATAACGACTATATTAAGCAAAGTGCATATTTTTATACCCTCCATCATAATATGGAGGGTGTGATTAAATTTGTCATTCCGTTTCTAACAAATCGAAATATTCATTGCAGACCCTATAAAGTATATGGAGAGTGAAATCGGACACTTTTTCAAAAAGTGGTTTTTAATTTTCTTTATTGTGGTGACGCTGCTCATCAGCAAAACATTTTAGTATACTTTTAGATTTTTTTTTTTGACTAGCATTTGCAGAGATTTCGCTCCTTGAAAAGTCGAATTCTGTAAAAACTGTATGCAAAGAAATACTCAGAACTTCTTTAATATTGGTCCAATGTATTTTTTTTTTGTTGTTTTATCATCTATTTATTAAAAAATAGTTAAAAATTTGCACAGTGAGCTTGGATGAAATTTTCGCGATCTAATATTTAAAATCTTCGATTTTTTTTATTAAACTGCGATTAATTAAAAAAAAAAAAAAATTAAATCCAATTTGGTAGTGGGATTCGAATAGTTACTATGTTTTTTCTTATTTTTCCAAAATTTCTCAATACAAATTTTCCTTTATACAAGTGCGAAACATTTGTTATTTAACAAAAAAATAAAAAATACTTTTATTAACATGTGTTTTATTGTTTCATTTAGGAATTTATCTTAACCATTTTAAAATTCGCTTAATTGTTCGATTTTGAAAATGGATTAGGAATTATTGGACCAGCCGGACAATAAACTAACTAAATTGATTACAAAGTAGTTTCAGCTCGGGAATTATATGGATGGGCATTCTAGCCGAATAATCTACCAAATATTAAAGTGATATTTTCTTCAGAAGATGATTAATTAAATACGAAATAGGATTTCAATTAGAGTTATGCTTCAGTTAAAGTTTTATTCAGTAATACCCGCTAATGCTGGAACAATAATTGATAAACCATCTTGAAAATCGAAAAATTAATTAATTAAAATTAATAAAATATTAAAACAACGACTATGGGATTAAGCCTGACTATTTTGAAAAACAAAATAGAAGTGAGATGTTTAAGATAAATTTCAAAATAAAACAAAAAAATACATGTTAATAAATGTTTTTTTTTTTATTTTTTTTTTTTTGTAACTTAACAAATGTTTCACACTGGTATAATGAAAGATTTGTATTGAAAAATTTTAAAAAATTAAGACAAAATAGTAATAATTCGAGTCTCACTACCAAATAGGACTTAAAATAAAAAATTGTAAATCAAAACCACTTTTTGAAAATGTGTCCGATTTCTCTCAGTAATCCCCATATATATTTTTGATCAGCACAAAATTCTAAGTCGCTATAACCATGTCAGTATGTTTTTTTTGTTGAAATCAAGAGACAGCTAGCTAGGGTAAACAAATTAAATTGATTTCAGCATTTATACTAACGAGGATATATAAACTTTCATAATGTTCCTTTCAAAATTTTCCTCATGGAAATAATGGTTTTAGACCCCAAGGATGTTTGGACGAAATCCGTTTCAGACAATTTGGCGTCGATTTAGCAATGTCCGTCTTTCTGTCAGCCTGGCTGGTGCTCTCGATAACTCTCGAACGGATCAACCGATTCGAACAAAATTTTGGGTATCGCAATATTTTGCCTAAATTTTGTTTAAGTTTGAAGATGGTCCATATCTGTACATTCCTTTGGATACCTCCCCCACAAAAGTTCAACATTTTTCTGACAAATTGTATATACGATAACTCGAAGGAAGCAATCATTTTGGTTCAATCTTTGCACACAATAGTATTCCTTCTAGGTATAGATCGGGTTTAAATATGGACCATTTCGGTCCACTACTTTGGATACCTCTCACACAAAATTCAGAAAAAAATGAAGTTTAAGGGCACCTCTCAGTTCGTTTTGAAATTTGTTTCAGCATGTTGTCCTTGTGGTCCCCATTACGAGGGTACAATCCTTTTTCGGCCACAAGTCCATACTTCCTGAGATAATGGTCTAAAAACTCTAAGAAACCCTGAGGGCACCAGCCACAATGGCAAATCCGCAATATAATTCTCGCAGGGAGTTTCTGATTGATCCAAACTGTGCACATTTTATTACTTCATCCAGTCATGTATCAGGTTGGAATGGACCGATATAGTCCACTGCTTCGGATACCTCCCACACAAAATTCGGAAAAGGTTAAGTTTAAGAGCTCGTCTCGGATTGTTTTGATTCTTTTTTCAGTACCTTGTCCTTGCGGCCCACTTACAAAGTTAAAACTTTTTCCGGAGTAAGTCCATACTTCCTGAAACAATGGACCAAAACCTCCGAAAAACCCTGCCGGCACATACTAAAATGTCTATAGTGCAAGATAACTCTTACCGCCTGCTCATGTATGTCGCACAAAAACCCGTACGAAAGGAAGGCAGTCACTCACTTCCGTCTAAAAATGCGTTCATGTATTTCGCAAACTATCGTGCGGCTACCGTTACGTATCCTTATTTGAATGTACATTTGTAAAACTATGTTCCATAAATGAGAGCCAAATGAGAAACAAAAACAAAATCCACATATACATACAAAATATACATACAAACATTGTTTGTTTTGTTTGAGAAAATAAAATACGTCGGTATTTTCAATTATTTTATTTAATTGATTTCTTTAAAATAATGAATGAAACCGCCTTTAAAACGTGTCTATAAATTTTTTTATTTTGTTTTAAGAATGTGTTGCATAAATTTGTTTTAACATTTTCGGTGTTATTCGCGAGTTTACCTTCTACTCGGCAGCTATAAAGCAAGTGAGTGATTTTGACATTCTCTTTCTATAAAAGACAGTCCTTTCGAAATACATAAACCCAAATTTACATGGAAAAGTGTACGTTTACGTGTTATTTCGTATGGCTTGTCGGTCGCATAGATTTGCGTTTCGAAGGTGTTTACATGAACAGAAAATGATTTTTTTCATTTCGGAAGCGCAATGCATGGAAGCTCATAATAATGTTTGGTATATGTTGATGATTTAGTATATATTATATTCCACGTATTTTGAAGCAAACTCGTCATACAGAATCAATTTATTTTATACACGGCATAATTATTGTGTTTTTTTTTTTTTTTTTTTGGTCGATGGCTGAGGATATATCTACGTCAGCACAGCTGACTGATAGTTTCTTACTTGTTAATATAGAGCTTTATAATTTGATATAGAATTTTATGTTACTCCTAGGAGGTTTGGTATTGAAAATGGGCTATATCGGTCCATGTTTTGATATAGCCCTCTAGAACGGTACCTCACGATTTTCGGTATGTTTGAAGGTTTTAGCCTCATTACCACACCACTAAGGCTGAAATTTGGTATTTAGACTTCAATTCCACCTAAAATTTTTCGGTATATGTCCACGTCTTCATTTAGCCTCCACAGAAAGGTAACTTCCGATTTTCGGTATTCGGTTGTGATGATATTTGATATTTAGTCTTCATTGGTGGTATAAAACTTTCCACCTGAAATTTGTTTGTATGGGTCCTCTTCTAAAGGAAGTATTATCAGTTAAGTTATTCCGCTCCTTTAACTAATAAGAGGAAGAACTTGGTGCCGACTTTCGCAGACGAAAGGAAACTAATTGTTCCTATTTAGGTGGTTGAGGGTATAAAAAGTTCGGCCCGGCCCAACTTAACGCCGTTCGTAATTGTTTCGTATTGACTTGACTTTTGACATCAGCGTACGTAAAAATACTTTAAATATCATTTCCAATCGTGTCGTTTCGCATTTTCCATAGGAACAATACAAAACGAAACATAACCCACGCTGGCGGAGTTCAATGTTTAGTTTCGTTTTGTTTACATTCGTGAGTGCGAACAAAACGAAAAGCAAAAAGTACTCAACTCCACAAGAGGAGATAGAAAATTAAAGAGTACTAAACACTAGAGTTATGACTTTTTTACAACCTCATATCCCTGTATCATAGCGTAATGAGTTTTGCCATAAGATTACATAAAATCATAATTATAAGGTGATTCGGTGAAAAAACCTCACGCACAAAATGATTTTAAAATTTGAATTTATCAAAATTATGGACAATTTTTTGAAGTCACTGTTGTCAGATATACAATTGAAATTAAACTTTAGAGTCACGTGAGATAATTAAACTGACATGACATTTATTTCTCACTAATTTTCTTCAATTCTGAGAATCGTAAAAATGTCGTAAACCTTTTTATTTAAAGATATAATTTTTTAACAAAAAACAAAAAATTTAAAATTTTTTCAAAGTGGTTTGTGCATGACCTTTTTCAATATTTGAATGAAATAAACATTATTATAGTTATTAATAGGCTTATATTTATTCATTAGTGCAACAATTTATTCATTCATACATTTTTTAAAAAAATTATATTTTTAAAATCGATTTGTGCATGAACTTTTTTTATATTTCAATGGAATAAACGATAGCGCAGTGATTATTAGGCAAAAGTTCATTCATCCCAGCTACGGGAAATCATTTTTGAGAAAAAATGTCAAAAAGTCATAACCCTACTAAACACATGTGAATAAATCAAATACGTTTGGTGGTTGATAAAGTATTCACTGTGGTATGTTGATGTTAGTTTATAGGGTTGTTAAGCATAGTACACACTGACCAACAAAACTGACAGTCATCGGCGTCTATTTCGTTTAAATCAAAGTCTAGCTGAATAACTACTTTCCAGATCTCTAAATAATACTTTAAATATTGCATTTCAACAGTTTATAGCTAAACAAAAGTGTTTATTTGCCAGAAAATTGTCCTTAAAGTAAGTTGACTGTCAGTTTTGACTGATAGTGTGTACTCCCCTTTAAGCAATCACTTGTGTGTGTGTGTGCCTGAGTGTGTCATTGACCATAACGCACGGCAAACGTTTGCCAAAAATTCTTTTTGTTTCGGTGGTAAATGAATCAACTCGGCAAAGAATAGCCGAAGTTACATTTCAGCAATCGTACGGTTTCCATCTTTTTACATTGAAAAGTTTGTGGTTTTGTTTTGGTTATGAGAATGAAACGATTCAGAGAAGCTGAAAAGTTTGTGGCTTTGTGTGATTGTTACGGGAATCGTTTTGTTTGTTTACGTTCATTGTTTGACATTGACTAACATTCAATGTCATTACATGGCTAGATCTTGAAGTTAAACTAAATATATAACGTACACGGCACACGAGTACAAACTAGAGATTTTTAATCAACAGATCAGTTTTAGGACGAAATCTATTATTGCTGAAATATATAATTTTGTTTTACCAGAGGATTTTTATATACACAGATAAATTGATAACGATTTTATAGACAAATTCAAATATTCAATTAAATTTTGATTGATTTTTCGCGGATGAACGAATTTGTTGTTATGTGCTTTCTTGTTCATGTAGTTATTTCTTGAAAATACAAAAAACATTTATTTCATCGTCTTTCAAAAAGTTAGTTATATTTTTGTTACATATAAAATTCAAAACAATTTTTTTTAAAAATTATATCTTTGAAAAAGCGTTTACGACATTTTTATGATTCTCAGAATTAAAGAAAATTAATGGAAAGCAAATGTTATGTCAGGTTGTTAACAAGGCATAACATTAACGATCACCAGTGAGTAAAAATTGTTTGCTCTCGTTTGACAATTGCTAAAAAAAATACTTGTGTCGATTGCTACAAAGGAATTTTGAAAGAATAAGATCGCGATGCTTCCAAATAATTTTTTACGTAACAGGTGACGAATAATGGAACTATGCTTATAAGGCCGAAACCAAACAGCAATCGACCATGTGGGTTTTCGATGACGAGCCAAATCCAACGAAAATTGTTCGCGGACCATTCCGCTTGAGCAACGTAGGTTGGTTAATTCTGAGTGGTACACCACTTTTTTTTGCCTGATGTCTTCGGAGAAATTCGAAAAGCGAACAACAGAAGTCGAATGAGTCATCGTGCACACTGACAATGCGAGTTCTCACACATCGGTTCAAGCCAGCGCCTTTTTCATTGGCTGTATCCCAATGGGAGTGGAGAAAGTGTTTCGACAGTGGGTTTGAGTGCATGCAAAAGTGTAAAAATCATGCTGGAGAATATGTACTTTGGAAAGCAATAAAATCAAGTTTGATTGCAAATATTCGCGTTTTCATTATTAAGCCCGGAGTACATATATGGGGTTCTGAGTGAAATCGGACACATTTTCAAAAATTGGTTTTTTTGTGAAACCTTTTTAATTAAAAAAAAATCAATTTTTTAACATTTGTTTTGTTGTTTTATTTAGGAATTTATCATGAGCATCTTAAAAACTGCTTGATTTTTCGATTCTGAAAATGTTTCAGCAATTATTGTAGCAACTTAAGTGGGTTTTACTGAATTAAGTTTTTTTCTGTGCCCACGATAGGTTTAGTATTTGCATATTTTAAATCTTCTTTAGTATTTAAATAATCATCTTCTGAAGAAAATATCACTTGAATATTTGGCAGATTATTCGGCTCGGATGTTCATTCATATAATTCCTAAGCTTATTTTTTTATCATCCATTGTTAGTTTATTGTCCGGCTGGTACAATAATTGCAAAACCATTCTCGAAATAAAAAATGAAGCAGTTTTTAATATGCTAAATAAATAAAACAACAAAACAAATGATAAAAAATTTATTTTTTTTATTTTTTATTTTTTTATAACAAATGTTCCACACTGGTATAAATGAAAAATTGTATTTACAGATTTTAAAAATTAAGAAAGAAATAGTAATTATTCGAATCCCACTACCAAATAGGACTTAAAATTTGTGTAATTAATCATAGTTTATATAGAAAAAAAAAATATTTTTAATATTAAATCGTGAAAATTTCACACAAAATGTGGACATTTTTTTGCTATTTTTTATTACATAGCTTATAAAAAACAAAAACAAGTGAGCAAAGGCTATGGTCGGGACAGGGCCGACCATGTGGTACCCTACACCACTACCCCTGTGTATAAACTTTTCACTAGTAAATATTTCTGTTAGGGAATATAATCCGACTACCACCAAACATAATATGCCTCCTTCTCTCTGGGACCCCCATAAGCAACCAAAATTTCGTGACCATCCGAAAATTTCGTGACGCTACGATCGTTTCGCCTAGTGGTTTAAGCCAATCGAAGGGGGGTTTCCTTCATTATATTTTCATGTTCCATTGACAGGCTTTGCCGTTGGAATACCCCCACGAGAAGCCGATATATTCACAAAGAATAAAACTTTGAATTTGTCTCCACATGAGTTTTTTCCCATTCCGACCCCTTAATATTATCCGACCCCTTAATATTATCCGACTAATTTAAATCAATAGCCTTCTTTCTCTGTGGGGCCCCCATCTACCCCCAAAATTCCAATTACAAAAAAATGGAAAAATTGGATATATTACTGACTTTTGCGATATCTCGGTTGTTTGCCAACTTACGCCAACATACTTTGCATCAATATAAAGAAGATCTTTTCTTCATCCATTGACGGGCTTTCCCTTTGGAATACTCCTACCAGAAGTGGAGATATTCGCATAAGAAAAAAAAAAACGTTGACTTTTCTACACATAAGCTTTTTGCTTATTCTGACTCCTGCATATTATCCGACTATCACCAAACTAAATAGGCTTCTTCTGAGGGACCCGCATCAACTCCCAAAAAATTCTTGACGATCCGACCAAAATTGCGACCTGTAGCGTGATTACAAAAAAATCTTAAAATGGGATGCATTATCGACTATTGCGATATCTCTGTTATTTGACATCGTTGTAAATGTGATATTTTCTACTTTCCTTGTCCGGTTTTGCTTTTGATCAAAATTGCGACCTGTAGCGCGATTTCGAAAAAAAATTGAAAAAATGGGATGTATTACCGACTATTGCTATATCTCCGTTATTTGACCACATGCGCCAACCTACTTTGCACCATTGTAAACGCGGGATATTCTGCTTTTATAGTCAGCCTTTGCTTTTGGAAGCTCCCCATCCAAAGCTGTGATATTCGTCATTACAATTAACATCGCAAAAATGAAAAGGGTTGTATTAGCGACTATTGCGATATCATCGTTGTTTGACCACCTACGACAACCTACAGAATTCGACTTTTTCAAGTTGCGATATCTATGGAACCCTTAGTCAAAACATCTGACAATATACTGGAATTTTGTTTGCTGATGAGCAGCATCACCACAGCAAAAATAAAGGAAATCAAGAACCAATTATTGAAAAAGTGTCTGTTTTCACTCAGAAATCCCAATATATAATTATCGTAGACCTTGTACCACCCGATTTCAGGTATTTTCGCGTTCATACTTATATTTTCGGCTTAATTGACTGTAGTTTGACATTTGTGGTTCTCAGTGTTTAAAAACTTCTCTACCAAAATTGTGGCATATGCCAACTTTTTGTTATAACGGCACCGCCCCTTATCAATTATTATGAAGAAGAACTTTTCGCTTTTTCACTTGTGTTTGCCTTCGCGACCATTTTTTGGTGTATTACAAACTGTTGGCTAAACCCAAAACCTCACCAGCAGTGAAATGTTGATGTTCTGGTCAGGCATTGATCCACTGATCTTATGAGTACACCATTTGGTATAACATAAAATGCTTTTTGTGGATCACTTCTTACTTACATTAATAATTCGGTGGTTTTCAAACAAAACAACCTAAGTCGACTTATGTAAATTTTGAGTTTCCATATCATATTTTCGTTTTTGAAAAAAATGTAAAAATACTGATATATTTGTTGGCAAAACTACGTAATTTGGCCTTCTTAGAAAATATTTTTTTTTTTCATAAAAAACTTATCATCTGGACATATGCAGCAATAAATCCCAAACATTTTTGTAAAAAGACACAAGACGACTTAGGTCATTTTGGCTAAAAATAAAAATATTTATTGATTCTTTTTCAAGTGAAAATAACGTAAAACTAAATGTGCTCTTTTGCATGCTATTTTATATTACTTTTCTGTTTTTATGTCATTTATACCCTAAACAAGTCTCGTTGTGTAATTTTTATGAAACATGGCCCAAAACAATGGCAAGAACTGCTAATCATTAATTTAACAACAAAAGTACATAATTACATACAAATGGTAATGGCAGTACAACAGTCTATAATGAATAATTTATAATACCGCCCACTGTTTATACCCTACACCACAATGTGGAAAGGGTGTTATAAGTTTGTTTTTCAAAAAATGCATGTAACACCGCGAAATATTCTTCATAGACCCTCCATGTGGTATACCAAAATTCATATCTCGACGAGATAAAGCAATTTTGAGATGTGTGCCCGTCAGTCCCTCTATCCGAAATTTTGTATGGAGGTCGGGTTCAGACCTGAATAGACCCCTATAGGGCGATATTTAGGGGGTCAAATTTACCATATTCGGACAACTTACGAAAACTAAACTTGAAAATCAACTCTTGAACTCTCACTTGATGCAAATTATATCAATATATCAGTTAGATAAAGGAACTACTGTCTAACATCACGGTGCGCCTGAACCAACTTTAAATGGAAGTTGCTTACACCTGGGAAGTTTTTGCGAATTCTGAAATTACAATGTTCATAGATAAGAAACATCAAAACAAAGCAAATAAAAAGTCGTTAAGTTCGGCTGGGCCGAACTTTTCGTACCCTCCACCATAAAATAGTCTTAATTAAAATGGAATAATTAGCTTCCTTTCACAATTTTAGGTGGAAAAAATGTTCGACAATGGGTACCCAAATTGCCTAAATTATCTGATCTAAGCAAAGCAAGTAAGAACGGCGTTAAGTTCGGCCCTGCCGAACTTGTTATACCCTCCACCACAAGTTGTCTTGAAGTAAAATGGAATAATTAGTTTCCTTTCGTGTATGAAGAAGACTTAATACTAAATTTCAGCAATCTCGGTAAAACAATGTGAGGCACCGTTCTATGTCGATCTATACCGACAAATTTCTGACGAAAGTTTTCAGACTCAAAGAAGACTAAATAACAAATTTCCTATATTTCGGTAAGAGAATGTGGTTAAAACTTTAAAAAACCCAAAAATCAAGAAGTACGCTTCTATAGAGATATAGGAAGACGTGGACCTATACTGATATTACTCTTCTGGAATATTTTATAACTCTTGGAAGACTAAATAATGAATTTCAGCCATTTCGGTGGGATATTGACGTCACAATCTTCAGTATTACGAAAATCGGGAGGTACCGTTCTAAGGGGGCAATATCGAAACGTGGACCTATACCGACGAATTTTAGTCGGAAATGGGGCAATATGAAAGCGTGGACCTGTACAGACAAATTTCTGGCGAACAGTTTTATCTCACATTGAAGACTAAATACCAAATTTCAGCCATTTCGGTGGAATATTGAGGCCACAACGTTCAAAATACCGAAAATCGGGAGGTACTGTTCTATGGGGGCTATATGGAGGCACGGACCGATACCGACAATGTTTTGGGGGGAATGTTTTATACCACCAACGTAGACTAAGTACCAAATTTCAGCCATTTCTGTGTGATAATGAACCTAAAACCTTAAAAATACCGAAAATCGGGAGGTACCGTTCTATGGGGGCTATAACAAAACGTGGACCGATATATCCCATTTTCAATACCAACCAAACTTCTGTACCAAATATTGATCCCACTATTTACAAGTTTTGCAGATCCAACTTACTACTGACTCTTTCATTGCGGCCTTTCGAAGATTTACGTCTCGTCGTGGCATATGTTCCGATCTTTACTCGGACTGTGGAAAGAACTTTATTGGCTCCAACAAAGAACTAAAAATTCTGCATCGAAGAAGCATCGTATCTCTACCAGAAGAAATTGCAAACTTACTTTCTAACAATGGCAAAACATGGCATTTCATACCATCTGCTTCGCCAAACTTGGGAGGACTTTGGCAAGTTGGCGTCAAAAGCGAATTACGGAGCATCGAATTCTAACATATGAAGAATTGTCTACTTTGCTTGCTCAAATAGAAGGATGCCTTTCTCAAATAGAAGGATGTCCCATGTCGACTGATCCTTCAGACTTTGAAGCTTTAACTCCGTCACATTTTCTTGTTGGAGAGCCAATAATGTCTGTTCCAGATGAAGACTTACTCGATTGCTCCATTGACCGACTTTCCAGGTGGAAAGTAGTTCAATTGCTGAAGCAACAATTTTGGAAACGTTGGTCTATTGAATATGTCAACCGGCTGCAATCTCGTCCAAAATGGTTGATGCTCCAGAAAAACGTTGACGTTGGTGATTTGGTAATCGTATTTGACGAACGTGTTCCTCCTGGTCAATGGCCACTGGGCCGTATTACTGAAACTAATCCTGGCACTGATGGACGAGTAAGAGTTGTTTCTCTGAAATCAAATGGAAAATTGTACAAACGGCCAGTATCGAAAATTGCTTTTCTGCCCATTCACTAGACATAGAATTTTATGCTGATCAATAATATATATACTTTATAGGGTCTCCGACGAATATTTCGATGTGTTACAAACGGAATGACAAATTTAATTAAACCCTCCATATGGTGGAGGGTATAAAAATGCGTTCAGCCAGGTGAAAGGTACAACCTACTGGGCTATATAAAAGTGTCGACCTTTATTTATAATTTTTGGTGGAAATGTTTTATAACTGCAGGGAACCTCAAAAGTCAAATTGCGGGTAGGTAGTTCCATCAAACAATGTAGCTAAGACCCTCGAAATACCGAAAATCGGGAGGTACCGTTATATGGGAGCTATACCAAAATATTGACCCATGTTGATGATTTTTGTGAAGAAGTTTTGTGACCACTGAAAACTCAAATGTCAAATTACAGCTAGTTCGGTTAAAAATTTTAGCTAAAACCTCACCATACCGAAAATCGGGAGGTACTCGTACCGTTATGTGGGAGCTATAGTAAAACATAGACATATGTTGACGATTTTTAGAGAAGAAATTCCGGGAACACAGGTAACCAACCTCAAATGACAAATTACAGCTAGTTCAGTTACAAATTGTAGCTAAAATCCTCAAAATACCGAAAATCGGGAGGTACCGTTATATGGAGACTATACGAAAAGCTAACGACTTTTTGTGAAGATGTTTCGTGGCCACTGAGAACTTAGATTTTAAGTGAAGAAGTTTCGTGGCCACTGAAAACTTCAAATGTTAAATTACAGCTAGTTCTTTTACAAATTGTAGCTAAAATCTCCAAATATCGAAAATCGGGAGGTGCCGTTATATGGGCGCTTTATCAAAACATGGACCTATATTGACGATTTTTGGTGGAAAACTTTTGTGGTCACTGGGGACCTCAAATGTCAAATTACATATAGTTGGTTTAAAAATTTTAGCTAAAATGCTCAAAATACCGAAAATCGGGAGGTGCCGTTATATGGGCGCTTTATCAAAACATGGACCTATATTGACGATTTTTGGTGGAAAACTTTTGTGGTCACTGGGAACCTCAAATGTCAAATTACCTATAGTTGGTTCAAAAATTTTAGCTAAAATCCTCAAAATACCGGAAATCGGGAGGTGCCGTTATATGGGCGCTTTATCAAAACATGGACCTATATTGACGATTTTTGGTGGAAAACTTTTGTGGTCACTGGGAACCTCAAATGTCAAATTACCTATAGTTGGTTTAAAAATTTTAGCTAAAACCTCAAAATACCGAAAATCGGGAGGTGCCGTTCTATGGGCGCTTTATCAAAACATGGACCTATATTGACGATCTTTGGTGGAAAACTTTTGTGGTCACTGGGAACCTAAAATGTCAAATTACATATAATTGGTTTAAAAATTTTAGCTAAACTACGTTAAAAAAAAATAATAAAAAATACATTTATAAATAAAAAATAATTTAAAAAATTAAGTTTCAATGTTTTATTTAGAAATGCACAACTAAAAAATAATTTGTCGGTTAGCCTCAATAAATATATTCTTTCTCATGATAGAATCTCTCAAAAAAAAAAAAAACGCTTGCATTTAAATTATAAATGGTGACAAAATTAAACGGCAAGCGTTTTATTTGAAAGATTCTATCATGAGAAAGAATATATTTATTGAGGCTAAGCGACAAATTATTTTTTAGTTTTAAGTGCATTTCTAAATAAAACACTGAAACTTAATTTTTTAAATTATTTTTTATTTTTAACTTTTTAGTAAATACATTTTTTGACCACGGAGAACCCCAAATGCCGAATTACAGTCCATTTGAGCAGAAAATGTAGATTAAAATGCTTGAAATTGGGTGGTACCGTTATATGGAGGCTATATTAAACCTTGACCTACGTCCACAATTTTTAGTGTGGAAGTTCCTGGACTATTGAGAACTCCAAATGCCAAGTTACAGCAAATTCGGGCTAAAAATGAAGACAAAATCTTCAAAATACCAGAAGTCGGGTGGTATGGTTATATGGGGGTTATAGGAAAAAATGGACCCATATTGGTTTTGGTTCATATTCATGTATTGTCATCTAAATCTGAAAAATGTGCAAAGTTTTAGTTCGATTGGTCAACTGCAACCGTGCTAAAAATCAGTTACCAGATTTTAAAAGGGAGTCAAGTTAGACACCGTAGTTTTGATTTCATATTCATATATTGTCATCCAAATATGAAAAGTGTGCAAAGTTTAAGTACGATTGGTCAACTGCAACTGCGTGCAAAATGAGTTACCAGATTTGAAAAGCAAAATACCGGAAATCGGGTGGTACCGTTATATGGGGCTATAGGAAACAATGGACACATATTGGTTTTGGTTTCATATTCATGTATTGTCATCTAAATCTGAAAAGTGTGCAAAGTTTTAGTTCGATTGGTCAACTGCAACCGTGTTAAAAATCAGTTACCGGATTTGAAAAGGGGGTCAAGTTAGACACCGTAAAAACACTGTAAGAATATTAGTTTTGATTTCATATTCATGTATTGTCATCCAAATCTAAAAAGTGTGAAAATTTTAAGTTCTATTGGTCAACTGCAACTATGTGAAAAATGAGTTACCAGATTTGAAAAGCAAATTAGATAAAACACTGTAAAACAGTGTAAAAATTGACCAATATTGGTTTTGATTTCATACTCATGTATTGTCATTCACATCTGAAAAGTGTGCAAAGTTTTAGTTCGATTGGTAAACTGCAACTGTGTTAAAAATGAGTTACCAGATTTGAACTAAACACACACCAAAGCAAGTTAAATAAAACACTGTAAAAATTTGAAACATTGTTTATTCCTAATGTTTGTTTTTATGAATATATGAATGAATATATAAGAAAAAACTAAAACAAAATCATCGACATGTAGGAAATATTACAAAAAATATTGTTTTCGCTCTCCTGAAAAATGTCGTTTTCAATAAAAACCACAGAATTAAGGAAGTATTGTTTTCTTTACCAACTATCTGACTCACTTCCCATTGATGCCATGTTTTGACCTCCAGATTTCACATTCAAATACAACTCCCATCAATATGTATGTAAATCAGCTTGTAAATTCATCCATGTTATGTTTTTTTTTTCAACAGATACCAACAGTTAACCGCAATCAATTGGAAGAAGGATTTCTGAAGAAACTCAATACAAAATGCAGCCAAAGAGATAATCACTCATGTATGATGCTTAAACTGATTGTTTATATGAATCGGATATTTAAGAAATCTTCGCTGGAAGTGAATAAAAAAGTTACGGTAACACAGAATCGGTAAGTAGTTCGGAGAATTGTTCAATTGCATGTGTGACCGCCAATATGCTGTCTTTTTGTTTTATTTTCCGCCCAGAGATATTGATGAGATACCAGATGATCCAGAGGATGATATACTTTTAGCACGTTCCATAGAATCCGATGACGAAACATTGGCCTTAATTGTGGCCAATAAAATAAGAAAATTCATATCATCACGAACGTTACGTTATCATTTCAGTGATAATGCAGATTTTGTGGCATATGCCGAACCAAAGGGCAATTTAAATATAGGCGTATCTATTAGCCCAGGTGTGGCATTGGAGGAGGGCAGAGGTAAAATGAAAAACATGATGCCCATATTGGTGTTGATGGCCGGAAAAGCTGGTCTGGTTGGTGCCATTATTTTGAAGGGTCTATTCTTGCTGGCGGGTAAGGCGTTAATAGTCTCTAAGATTGCCCTACTGTTATCGGTGATAATTGCCTTGAAAAAATTGCTATCACAAAAGAAACATATTGTCGAAGTACCACATCATGATAGCTATAGCAGTGGTTGGGCTCGTGCCTTAGATGGTTTTGTTGAGGGCCTAGTTGAAGTACCGGCTAAAATTTTAGCAGAAGAGGCCCACGATATGGCATTTAGTGCACAAAAACCAGAAGGAGGAAATGTATGACTTTATTATATAGATATGCGATTAAGGTTTCACATGTATGATCTTTGCCTAAGGTGTTATTTCTGTTTGTCTTTTATAAGTTGACTTTGTGTGTTTTACTAAAACCAGAAATAATAAATCTAAAGATATTGAAGGGGAATTTGAGAGGAACATTTTCTGCTAATCCCATAGAAGAGCCTTTGGATTTTTTCAAAAACCAAGCTTTATTTTTGAGCGACTACATATTTCCTTTAATATTTCTTCTGGTTTTGGAACTTTGTTTCACTCTTCACTTTTGCATATAAAAAGGGCTTCATGGTTAACTTTTGTTATTGTTATGAGTTTTTGTATTTATTTATATATTTTTGTTATAATTGTTAATTATTTATTTTACTTATAATTTTCTCTGAGGTGTGGCTAAAATGTTTAAGTTAATTTTCACTAATTTTCTCTCACTGTTTCTCTTCTATTACTGTGATAATTTCATTTCAATATTAATAATTTTCTGTGTTTATCTCTATATGAATGTTTTTTTCTGTAATTTTCATACAACAAAGCAGCCAAATGTAAATGAAAAAAATACAAAAAATATATATTTATAAATATTTATTTATTTATTTTAATTTATTTATACTATTTATTAACTAAATTATTTATTTTACATAAAAAACAAAAAAATAATTGTAATTTCTTTTTACAATAAAACATACCAATTAAGTTGCAATGAAATAAATAAAAAATCTTAAAAAATTGTTTCTTTAGTGGCATTTCATTTTTAAGCTTTCACTTGTATTTTAATTGCATTATTTTTTTTTTGGATTTTTTGAGCATTTCTTTGCTATTATTTATAAAACAAATAAATAATCTACATTCTACTAATCTGGAAAAACTTACTTGCAATTCTTGTTTAATTCCATAAGTGTGTGTGTGTTTGTTTCTTAAATTAAATTTAATATTTAAATTTCCCTATTGACTTCTTTTTTTAATTTTTAAATTGTTTCTCTGAAGTAGTCGGTTTTCAGTTCTGACGTTTTTCATCATTCTTCTTTATTGTCTGTAGTGCGCATATGGATTTAGATAATTGTAAACCAGTGGTCTTCTTTGATTCGGTGTTGCTGAAATTAAAACATATAATTTAGTTAACAGTGCAAAAAATACATTGCGGTTTAAATTTAAAAATCACATTTCTTATTTATGGATTAATCGAGCTAACATTTCTCTCTGATAAAATAAAATGGGATTGATCCGTTTACGTTCGCCAAATGTTATAGAAATTGGAATGGGAATTTTATACAGAGTATCACTAATGCACTCTATACATACTCATACATACTCCACTTTTTGAAAAATCTTTAATTTATATGTCGAAGCCTTGATATAGTCATAATTATACCCTACACCATAATATGGATGGTATAATTAAATTTGTCATTCCGTGTGTAACAAATCAAAATATTCATCGGAGACCCTATAAAGTATATATACATATATTCTTGATCAGAGTAAAATTTTAAGTCGATATAACCATGTCCGTCTATTGAAATCCAGATAGAGCTCGCAATTTCTAAGATAAAACAAACAACATTGTTCCACAACATCCCATACGGGACAAGGGAGACTTCTGTCATATCAACGAGTGCACCCCGATTCATATTTAGCTTAATGATATGGGACCTACTGTTTATCGCCGAGTCCAAAGGCGTGTCTTAAGACACCACTTGTGGAGGAGTTTTTCAAGGCTGAAATATTCAGGAAATGTCGCCAACATTACTGAGGGGTATTTTGCCACCGTTGACAAATGTTTGATGTTGCCTGGCCGGGGAATCGAACCCCCGACCTTCTGCGTGCAAGGCGGGCTTTGTAATTTGGTTTAGAAGTTTCTATTACTCCTAGGATGTTTGGTATTGCAAAGGGGCTATATCGGCCCACTTTTGATATAGCCCCGATAGAACGGTACACAATAATCCACCGAAATGGCTGAAATTTGGTATTTTGTCTTCATTTGGGGTATAAAACCTTCCATATGAAATTTGTCGGTATAGGTTCACGCCTTCATATAGCCCCCATAGAACGGTACCTCCCGATTGTCGGTATATTGAAGGTTGTGGCCACAACAACCCACCGAAATGGCTAAAATTTGGTACTTAGTCTTCGCAGGGTGTATAAAACCTTCACCAAGAAATATGTCGGTATAGGTCCACGCCTTCATATAGCCCCCATAGAGCGGTACCTCCCGATTTTAGGTATTTTGAAGAATATGGCCTCATTATACCACCGAAAATGCTGAAATTTGGTTGTTAGTCTTCGTTATGGGTATAAAACTTTCCACCTGAAATTTGTCGATATATGTCCACGACTTTATATAGCCCTCATAGAACGGTACCCCCGATTTTCGGTATTTTGAAAGATGTGGCTTAAATATCCTCTCGAAATGACTATTTGGAATTTAGTCTTCGTTGGGCGTATACATTTTTTACCTGAAATTTGTTGGTATAGGTCCATGTCTGTATATAGCCCCCATGGAACGGTACCTCCCCATTTTCGGTATGTTTAAGGTTGTGACCTCAATATCCCGCCGAAATTGCTGTAATTTGGTTTTAAGCTCGCATAGAAGCGTACTTAGTCTTCTTTGGGACCAAAAAACGTTCCCCCCGAATTTTTTCGACATAGGTCCACGTTTTGATATAGGCCAATTTAAATATTAATAGCCAGATCGACTCAGCTCGTCGAGACATTCATTTATAATTATGGTATACGACTATTGTTTCGATGCGTTACAAACTTTTTGGCCAAAACCACCTTATAATACCCTCCCTAAATAGTGACTTTTTCTCCAAATAAGTTTTTTGCTCATTCCGACCCCTGAATATTATTTGACCATCACCAAAATCAATAGGCTTCTTCCCCTCCGGGACCCCCATCAACACCCAAAATTTCGTGACGATCCGATCAAAATTGCGACCTGTAGCGTGATTACAAAGTTTAGATGGACAGACGGACAGACGGACGGACGGACGGACTGACGGACGGATACACCTAGCAAGATCGACTCAGCTCGTCGAGATATTCATTTGATATATATAAGTATGGGTCTACGACCATTATTTCGATGCGTTACAAACCTTTGGGCCAAAACCAACTTATAGTACCCTCCCCACATAGTGGTGTACGGTATAAATATTAAGTGTGTTGAAATTGAAATCAAATTCCACCTCAACATTTTTTTTTTCAAAATAGACTGGCTTAATAAAGCCTATTTTTTTTTAATTGTATTTAAAACAACCAATTTATTAGTGGTGAAAATTTGCATTGGTCGCTAAAGAGAATAGCAGTCGGCTACATACGATGGCTGAACGATAACTATCTGCCCTAACAATGAAAACGCGAATATTTACCACCAAAAACTATTTTATTGTTTTCTTAAGTAGTTTCCAGCATGATTTATACACTTTTTCGTGCGCTCAAACCTATTGGGGAAGCACTCTTTCCATTCCGATTGAAACACTTCCAAAACGTGGTT
Organism: Musca autumnalis; assembly: GCF_047663935.1. NCBI lineage: Eukaryota > Metazoa > Arthropoda > Insecta > Diptera > Muscidae > Musca > Musca autumnalis. The sequence goes on from NW_027411644.1 coordinate 267,908,398, forward strand.
TTTGAACGCTTCAACAGCATCTTCTGCCGACGAAAATCTTGATCTGCAGGAATCAAATGAAGTCTTTGGATCCACAGTCAGGGCTGTACGGCGGTTGACCCATCAATCCTACATTTTGTCCGGTCAAACATCCTCTGGTTTCAATCGATGTGTAAGAGCTCACATTGTCATGGTGCTCAATGATTTGTCTTCTCTTGTTCGTTTTTCGAATTTCTCAGGAGACTTCAGGCAAACAAATTGTAGCGTACCACTCAAAATTAACCGTCCTACGTTCTTCAAGCCTTATAATAGCCACATGGTCAGCTTAGCCGAAGAAACAGGAGATCATTTGCTTCGATGTGATTTTTCCGTGAACAACTTTCGTTGGGTGTTGGCTACGATCGAATACACTAAACCAGTTTAAAAACCAGTTTCATAGTGCTATGGATGAACTTTTTTGTTTTCTATCAACATACAAATATTTAATTTGATCGATGCACTCTTGCCGTGATTTCCCTTATCGAAAATTGTGAAAAATGGTTGGACGAAAATGTTCACAAGTAAATTCCATTATTTTAGCAAAGTGATTTTTTCAAGTCACTGTAAACAACACTACACATGTTCGCATGTCAAAATATTCTGAGTTCGTTTAGACTAAACACTGTCAAGCTTTCCAAATAAAATGTACAATGGCGTCTGGCAACACTACGTATTGCCTAGGACAGCAACTTTTCTAGTTCCCTTTGTATGTAACATGCATTAGGAAACGAGATAGATCCATAGTTCCTTTCGGGGATATATGTATGTACATAGAATCACTTTCTGAGTCGATTTATGCATGCCCGTCCGTCATTTCGCAAAGTACAGTTCGTATTATATTGTCCGATTCAGCTAAAAATTTGGGAATATTTGGGAACGTTATTGCTTTTGGTGAAAATCGGTACAGATTTGGATATAGCTCCCATATAAAATTCTAAGGTAGAGTGAACCCGAGAGTTCTCCAAGGCTGGGTGATATAGCCTTTCTGAAATTCCATACCCTCCAGACGGCATAGAGATCGTATGTAAGCGGATGATTGTACGATCTTGGCGGCGAGTCCTATCCTGGAAACGTCCAATGTACAAGGTCCTCAAGTTGCTAGGCAGTAGTACTTGGAGTGGTGACAATAAAACCTTGTTTACCTCTTACGCATTGGGCCCGAATTGATAGCACGACACCCAACATATGCCCTGTATGTGGATTGGATTAGCACAACTCGAAGCCTAAACTCACTCACCCGACACCTGATATTATATGGACGCAGGCAGTTCAATCTGCTAACAGAACTCCTGATAACTGAAAAGAAATACGAACGAACATATATGCGTTGCCACAACAACACATTTTCAACGGTGCCTAGTGACACAATTTAAGAGGTTGATTCAAATCTATTTTGTGATTATAATTTTATGAAACAATCTTTCCATTCCATGTACGAAGTGATCTAGAAAATATTTTTGAACAAAATACAACTAAATATGTATTTTATAGCCCAGTCAAAATAGACATTGAAATAGCAAAAATTCCCATTGTGGTGGAGAGCTAAGGTTTGCCATTAGAAGCAACGTCCTAAAAGTCCCCATCGATCCCATGTGCGCAAAAAAGTTATTCGGGGTCAAAGGTCAAATTTTAAGGGTTTTTAGGTTATCGGATTTATTTTTTGAAAACGGTTGATCTAATCAAAAAGTGACTAAAGTAAATATTGTAGACAGAAAAATTATCTACAAGATTGGTCCTTATAATTTTTTTCCTTGAAGGAACCAATCTTGATATATAGCTGTTCTAAAAAACACATGATTTTTATGCACTTATAAGGGAAATATGCACATATTCAGACGAACCGGCTAAAATAAGCGAAGTGACCGGGTCTGTCCCCCCAAAAAATATACATTTTCTTGAAGAGCGAAATTATACCTATCTTTAAAAAAAATCTAACAAAGTCGGAGCGTGTTTAGTAGAGTTATTCAATGTTAGAACCATTTTATGCAAAAATAGCCCATTTAACCCACTTCTCAAATCGAAAGCCCAACGGGAACGACCCTAACGAAAACTCCCCGATTGTTTTTTTCAAGTTTTGCCCAAAGGTAGGGTTTGTTGCGCTGATTACGGAAATGTATAATTTTCAAGATCCGGTTCGCCGGTTATTCGACTCGAAAAGCCAAATTTAAAAACCAGGTAAGACTCGGTTCTACTGAGCCGATTACTGCGAAGTGGATATCGTTTGAAAACTTATGGAAGTACCTAACACATAGTGTCGTTACTTTAACCGGTTCGCCTCATAATGTACTTACGCGGCTAATTTTTTTTTTTTACTTTAAGATCGCGTTATCTCGAAAATGGTGTCTTTTTTAAAAATTGTAAAAACCATTCTTGGAAACATTTATTAAATCTACAACTTTTAATTTAGCTTTTGAGAAAATTGACCTTTGACCCCGAATAACTTGTTTTGCACACATGGGATCGATGGGGACTTTTAGGACGTTGCTTCTAATGGTGAACCCTAGCTCTCCATCAAAATACAGCTCTGTGGGATTTTTTGCTATTTCCCTCTTATATGCATGTCTATTTTGACTGGGCCATAAGATCCTCAAGAGGATATTAATTAGTTTCTTCACTGTTATTTGTTCGACCCTTTGTATTTGTTTTCAAATTAAACAAGGGGTTTTCGAGCTTGAGGTCATGGTTTTATTTTTATTGTTTCCAATATTTCGCAATTCCTTTAAATTGCATCTTCAGGGAAAATATGTATGTATATATAACTTATAAAACTAGTGTCAAGTCTATCATAGTAATAAGTAAACTTGACACTAGTTTTATAAGTTATATATACATATCTCCCTGCAGATGCAATTTAAAGGAATTGCGAAATATTGGAAACAATAAAAATAACAAGTAAAAAGTCGTTAAGTTCGGCCGGGCCGAACTTTTTATACCCTCCACCATAAAATAGTCTTAAATAAAATGGAATAATTAGCGTCCTTTCACAATTTAAGGTGGAACAACATTTCGACAATGGATAGAATCCTACTGCCTCCCACTATTGCTTAAATTACACTGTGAACACAAATGTTGGGGCAGAGATAATTCCTTTGGATATGAAAGCCCTTGGTGACAGAAAAACCCCGAAGGACAGATGCGCCGTGAGTCGAACTTCCGCGTTATGGCGTGATGAAGTTTTTGCAAGAGACACTGTAAGCCATCATGAATTAGAATTATATCTTTGTTTGTTGTTTTTGTAGAGCACTTAAGCAACAGTGAACAAAGATATAACGCTAATTTCTGATGGCCCACAGGGTCTATAACAAAAATTTCATCACGCCATAACGCGGCAGTTCGACTCACGGCGGATCTGTCGTTCGGGGTTCATAATATACCCCAGACTTTCACCATTTTGTTGCACAGTGTTATCTAATCTAATCTAAAAAAAAATGTGTCCAGCTAGGTGAAAGGTACCACCAACGGGGCTATATCAAAGAGTCAACCTATCTTTAAATTTTTTGGCGGAAATTTTTATAGCTGCAGGGAACTTCAAGAGTCAAATTGAGGGTAGTTTCATCAAAACAATGTAGACCCTCAAAAATGGACCCATGTTGACGAATTTTAATGAAGAAATTTCGTGACCACTGAAAATTCCCGAAAATCGGGAGGTACTGTTATGTGGGGGATATACCAAAACATGGTTCTATATTGACGATTATTTTTTGAATAGACAAAATTGTAGCTAAAATTCTCAAAATACCGATCATTACAGCTAGTACGTTTAAAAATTGCAGCTAAAATTCTCAAGATACCGAAAATCGGGAGATACCGTTATATGGCGGCTATACCAAAACATGGCCTATGTGGACGATGTTCCTTTTGAGATGTTTTATGACCACTGAGAACTTTAAATGTCAAATTACAGCTAGTTCGGTTAAAAATTGCAGCTAAAATTCTCAAAATACCGAAAATGGGGAGGTACTGTTATATGGGGGATATTCCAAAACATGGATCTATATTGACGATTATTTTTGAATAGACAAAATTGTAGCTAAAATTCTCAAAATACCGAGCATTTCAGCTAGTTCGGTTAAAAATTGCAGCTAAAATTCTCAAGATACCGAAAATCGGGAGATACCGTTATATGGCGGCTATACCAAAACATGGACCTATGTGGACGATGTTCCTTTCGAGATGTTTTATGACCACTGAGAACTTCAAATGTCAAATTACAGCTAGTTCGGTTAAAAATTGCAGCTAAAATTCTCAAAATACCGAAAATAGGGAGGTACGGTTATATGGGGGCTATACCAAAACATGGACCTATGTTGACGATGTTTGGTGGAGATGTTTCATGACCACTGAGAACCTCAAATGGCAAATTACAGCTAGTTCGGTTAAAAATTGTAGCTAAAATTCTCAAAATACCGAAAATCGGGAGGTACCGATATATGGGGCCTATACCAAAACATGGACATATGTTACCGATGTTTCGTGGAGATGTTTCATGACCACTGAGAACCTCAAATGTCAAATTACAGCTAATTCGGTTAAAAGTTGTAACTAAAATGCTCAAAATACCGAAAATCGGGAGGTACGGTTATAAGGGGGACCATACCAAAACATAGACCTATGTTGACGATGTTAGGTAGAGATGTTTCCTGACCACTGAGAACCTCAAATGTCAAATTGCAGGTAGTTCGGTCACAAATTGTGGTTAAAATTCTCAAAATACCGAAAATCTGGAGGTACCGTTATATGGGGGCTATACCAAAACATGGACCTATGTTGACGATGTTTGGTGGAGATATTATGCGACCACTGAGAACCTCAAATGGCAAATTACAGCTAGTTCGGTTAAAAATTGTAGCTAAAATTCTCAAAATACCGAAAATCGGGAGGTACCGATATATGGGGGCTATACCAAAACATGGGCCTATGCCCATATCCTTTGGGATATGAGTTTATTGATCAGCTAATTCGGTCAGCAAATGTGGCGAAGAACGTCAAAATACCTCAAATCCGGAGGTACCGTTATATGGGGGCTATACCAAAGAGTGGACCGATATAGCCCGTCTTCGAACTTGACCTGCCTATGGAAAAAAGACCCTCGGGTGCAAAATTTCAGCACTCTATCTCAATTATTGCGGACGCTAGAGTGATTACAACAGACGGACAGACGGACAGACAGACGGACATGGCTAGATCGTCTTAGAATTTTATCCTGATCAAGAATATATATACTTTATAGGGCCGCAAATGATTAGTTCGATGTGTTACAAACGGAATGACAAACTTAATATACCCTCCATACTATGGTGGAGGGTATAAAAACATGACCTCAAGCGGATATTAATTAGTTTTAATGACAGTTATAGTATTTATACTGACAAATCCACCGTACACTGGATCGTAAAACCAAGAATAATTGGTTTTATATAAATATAACTACCGTAGCGACAAAATTCCGTGTGTTACGTCCTGTTTATGAATTCTAAAGCCATGAAATCTCCAGAAAAGCTCTTAAGTTTCAATATGCGGTTATCTTGATCGAGTTTCAACTTGTCCTGTTTGATAAAACGCTAATTTCTTGAAGCAAACTTATACTTTCGGGGCCATTGTCCTTTCGAAAAATGTAATAATCCTTAATCCTTACACTTAATGATTAAGTTCCACAAGGGTTCTGCGGTGCATAGTAACTCTTGCGATATAAATGTTGGCCTTTTTGGGATTCGGACCGTGCATTTTCTAATGAATGCAAATACATATTACGGAATTTTCATGTTTTATCAATAAGTTATAACTTATCAATAAGTTTTTGTACTTTTTATACCTCACACATTTTGATTTCAATGCTGCATACTAACTTTTGCGACAGACTGTACTATCATGTGTGGTGTTGTTTACGCGGCCCATACATTTACTGCCAAACTGCTGCTGCCGATGAACCCTTTGTATACGTGTAAGATTGAGTAGTGTGTGGCATTCCTTCAATACACATTCCAGAAATAATACATTTTCCTCCAAAACACGGTTTTTTGAAGTTTTCAAAAATTTTTAATTTCCCCACAAACAATATTTATTATTTTCAATAATTGTTTTTTGATTACTTCGAAAATAAACAAAATTCATCTGACTGAAAGGGTTTCATTTCCAAAATCAAAATAGTTTTGATTTCTATCTTGCAAAAAATATTCACACATACATTGACAAATGCTTCAAAATTTGCTAATACTATTACAAATGCTGTCCTGCATGCCCACAGTGTATGGGCCGCATTACTGTGACTTGAAAAATTAGTTTGAAAAAAAAAAAATGGAAATACTTGTGAAGATTTTCGTCCAATCATTTTTCACAAGTTTCGACGTGGATAATCACGGCAAGAGTGCAGCGATTAAATTAAATCTTTGTGCGAGCTCTCAAATTTCGATTCAAAGCAGACAAAATGTGGAATTGATGGGTCATCCGCTGTACAGCCCTGCCTTGTCACCCAATGACTTCATCTGATGATTCAACAAGTAAGAGCGGCGAAATATATTTAAGTAAATAATTGAATAACGTACTAAACTCTTCCTCTTATTCTTTGAAAGAGCAGAATATCTTAATTTAACTATGGGTGCTATATGAAGTCGTGGGCCTATTCTATGCCCCCAACGAATACTAAATAACAAATTTCGCCACTTCGCACCCATTGGCCAAAACAGCTATGACATGGACCTTTTTAATAATATATTAGTTTTTGTTTCATTCGAACGCGATCTTCTTAAGAATAGCTTAAAAATAAAATAAAAAAACCGGAACATTTGACTAATATTTTTTGTTGTGAGTACAACCTATATTTTAAGTGCAAGTAAATACATATGTAAATGTATATTCAAAATATCGTGAAATTAATACGTATAGCAAAATATTATAGTGGATTTTGAAGGAGGAGGTAATAGCTTAATTTTCATTAAAAAATAGTATTTTAGCGTATTGTGGAATTCTAGTTAGCTGCATATTTTCTTAGAGTATTTTGTAATGCTAATTCGGTCATATACTTAAATTTGACCTAAGGTTTTAGTCATGATGACCACCAGTGCCCACCTCGGGAATAATTTTCCAAAGTAGGTCATGGGTTTAAAATTATTCAGTATTAAAATCAGCTGCCATCTAGTGCCAGACTATAAATGGTGGGTCACGGACTAAAACTGCCCTAGAATAGGTTTTCTATGTATATATTAGCGTATAACTCTGTTATCTGACCACGTACATTAATATAATTGACATCAGTAGAAGGATAACGAAATCTTCTTCCAAATTTGTCTTACGTTGGCGGTACGTGCCTTCCAGGAAGAACGCTATAAGATCTATATTAAAAATTTTACCAATTTTCAGACAATGTTTTTTTTTAATCCGCTAAATTTGTTGGATTTTATGTTTTTGGAGATTTTTTAGTTTCCCCAAGCCTATTTTTGCATCACAAAATAATCGGGACGTTTGTTCATGTCATTTTGTATTAACAGCAAAAAACAATTCTTACCGTATACCCCTTCCAGAGGGGAAAGGGGGGAGAATGTTACGCTCAGGGTTTCTTAAAACACTCTTCGCAGCAGCACAAAGCTGTAACCCGTGCATTGGCTTGATTTTTACACTCCAAATATTTGTTGGCCACATTCTCCATACAAGTGGATCCACTGTTCTTCGGTAGGATGTTGAAGCCAAAACCTTCAAAATACCGAAAATTTGAAGAGACCGTTCTATGAGGGCTATATGACGATGTGGAGCATTACCGACAAATTTCTGGTGGAAAGTTTTATTCCTTAAGTTACTCTTTAAAGGGGGCTATATGAAGACATGGGCGTATACTGATAATTCTCATCGGGAATATGTTATACTCCCATGGAAGACTAAATACCAAATTTCGTTCATTTCGGTGTGATAATGACGCTGAAACCTTCAAAACACCGAAAATCGGGAGGAACCATTCTTTGAGGTGGAATTTTTTATACTCCCAACGAAGACTAAATATAAAATTTCAGCCATTTCGGTGGTATTATAATGAGGCTAAAACTTTAAACTAGCGAAAATTGGGATGTACAGTTATATGGGGGCGGTACAGTTATATGAAGGTGTGGACCTATACCGACAAATTTCAGGAGGAAAGGAAAATTTCACAGTACAGCACAGTCATGCTATGCTATGCTGTGAACATTTCGACATAGCATATCATCATTAATATTAACACAGCAAACCTACTTACTGATAGTTGGTCAGTGTTTCCGAACACTGAGGAAGTGAGAATGAAATGTATATTGAAAAAGGTACACGTGGCAATCGCCTGCATTTGCACTTTTTTGTTAATTTAATATTCAGAAGTTATTCTTAAGTTACACGTTGAAACATACACATGCAATTTTTTTAAGCTTTTGGGAGAGAACAACTTGTAACTTCGTAAACTTAAAAATTTCGAAATTTGCTTCCGTAAATGACATAATTTCGGGAACCTATTGTTATTACATTTTGGCTGAAATCTGTTATATTTTTATATTTTTCCTAAGAACATTTTTAGAACGATCAAGCCTATTATTCAATATTTTCTTTAACATTTTGTTATCTATAACAACAATTACTCTGTTCCAAAACCTGCAAGTATCTATTATTTTTGAGTTTTTGACAAATTTATAAAGTGTCAACATTTAAAAAATAGTAGACTGTTGCAAGTTCCAGAACAAAGCAATATTTTTGGTCAAAATAATAGTAGTGTGACACAATATATTAAAATGTACAATAAATCTAGCAAGTTATTTTATACTCATTCGAACGTATTAGGTAAAAATCTTGTCCAATATCACTTTCACGCCTAATTCAACTACATATGTACTTCTTTGCCATCAAACATCATCTGGGTTATGTTTGATGCTATGCTGTTGATTTTGTTCAAAGCTCAGTACAACAATAGTTTTCGTTATTGTTTTCATGACTAAGGCTGTTTACTATGCTGTTAAAATATCGGCAGCACAGCATAGCAATAGCATTCGTTTTGGATTGTGATAACTAACTATGCTATGCTGTGTGCTGCACAGAATTCACAAGCACAGCATAGACCATGTGCTGTGCTGGTAAAATTTTCGCAGCGTAGCACATCAATAGTTTTCGTTTTTGATTATGATGACTATGCTATTCTATGTGCTGTGAAGATTTCACAAGCACAGCATAAACCATATGCTATGCTACTTTCACGTTCGCAGCACAGCCCAGCAATAGTTTTCGGTTTTGTTTTTGATAACAGCACAGCATAGCAATAGCATTCATTTTTGATTTTGTTGACTATGCTATGCTGTGTGCGGTAGCATATATCATGTGCTATGATATTTCAATGTTTGCAGCATAGCACATGAATTGATTTTGCTATTGAAATAAAAAACTAGCGCATATTTTGCATAGCTGTGGGAGGGAGACAATGCGACCGAACGAATCATGACATACTTCACACACTTTAGATTGTTAAAGATGGAGTACTAGCGCGCTATGATAATAAGCTACATACGTATATTTATATAAAACAAGTTTTATTCACTTAAAACAATTCTTAGGAACTAATCTTAATGATTATATGCGAGATCATCAATGTTCCGTGGTGGTAATAGTTATGTTTCGATATGTCTACTACATATAAATATTGTATTTACAAAAAATACAACTACATCAGAACTACCAATTACTTTTTCTTTTCCGGATATCCATTCCTAAAAATTCCAACGTATCTTTTATACTTTCTTCTTCATTGAATATATGATCTTCCTCCTCCTCTTCTTCGACATCTTCAACATCCATGCCAAGTAAATTTGCCTTCCATTGTAAACGTTTTTCATTTTCCTCGACAACTTCGGCAGCTGCTACAGCGGCAACTTTTATAAGATCATCATAAATATTCAATGAAGATTGTTTGTATTTGTCTCTTAAATTAAAGTGTGCATTATTTGATGCTTTATAGATGTGCTTTTGGTGAGGTGCTATAATATTTTTAGGTGAGCAAATAAGAAATGTGCTTTATAATCAAAATGTCTTGTAGAAGACTTACTTCGTCCAAGCCATGAATCCTCACGTTTAACTTTTTGTCCCAAACCAGCCGCATTGAGTGCAGCTAGAACTTGGGTATTATTTTGGGCTTCTGCAATATTCTGATGTAGCGAACTTTCAGCTGCATAATGTTCGAGACCCGGATGACCTGGATGACCACCCATTGGGGCAACGGCAGCAGCATGTATTGGCATGCCACCAGCATACATGTCAGAACCTGCCATATCTGCTGGCCCACCTGCCATTGAATGTATACCATAATCCATGCTATAGGGCATCATATACGGTGAATGTTCGGGATATTGGTACATCATTCTGAAATTGAAAAATAAAAATAATTTATATATTTCGAAAGCAAAATGTCCCTATTTATTAATTCTCCTACTTCTCTGAAGCGTTCTCCATTAATTTCTTCATCAATACCATAGCAGCTACCACAAATGCGATTTTTGAAATGGCCAGGGCCTTTAATGTCAACATACCAACAAATTTTGCAGCCACCAACGTCCACCCAAAAGTAGTGGCCGCCAAATACATGGGTACATACATTTGCATTTGTTTTTTGTCCTCTTTGTCATGTCGCTCCTTAAATCGTTGAATAATTCCGTGATGTCCATGACCACCGCCACCACCTCCACTACCGCTACCACCAAGCAAGCCGCCACCATCATCACCGCCTCCACCTAATATGCCATGGCGAGCTGAAAAATATTAAAATGTTTACAAACACATATTTCTCCATAATTTTGAAATAATGGTTTTATAAATAAAACAAGTAAGAACAGACTATAGTCGGACGGGGCCGACCATGTGATACCCTATACCACTATCCCTGTGCACTAGCTTTCCGGGCTAGCTGTTATAAGATGTGCATTAGAAATTTTACCAATTTTCATACAAAAGTTTTGATCAATTTAACCCGCTAAATATTATCCGATCATACCGTTGACTTGCACGCTACTTCTTCATCTCAAACCAAAACTACGTTTAAAATTTCGCGCCGATCGGACTATTATTGCGACCTACAGAGCGGCTACAAAATCGAGCAAAAATTTTGTTTTTGGTCCATTTCATCCCTTTAACATTTCACGATCATCGCCAAAAACTAATCAGTTCTATTCTGGTCCAAACCCGACCTCCATACTAAATTTCGTGACAATCGGTCCATAATTGCGGCCTCTAGCTTGATTACAATTTTTAATGGACGGACAGACGGACGGACGGACGGACGGACACACATCGCTAAATCGCTTTATCTCGTCGAGATATGAAGTTTGGTATACCACATGAGGGGTCTACGACGAATATTTCGCGGCGTTACATGAATTTTTGGGAAAACAAACTTATTATACCCTTTTCCACATTGTGGTATAGGGTATAAAAATACACATTTTACGGATAAAATTTCTCAGACAAAATTTCAGAGTAAGCAGACATTTTTCTATAAAAACTATCGATATAGGCCCCGGCTTTGGTTTTACCACATCCCGTACAACGATTTAGGGTATTTTGAAGATTGTAGCAAAATTTCAATTTTATGTTTTCAGTAGGAAACTCTATCCGTACTGGTCCAGGTTTTGGTTAAACCCTATATTAAGGTACCGCTCGATTTTATTTACTTCGAGGGTTTTTGTAACATTTTCCATTTTCCAACAGAAATTGCTGTAATTTGTTACTGAAAAAATTTTAACGGGCGCCTGGAGTTTCTAATTTTTGGAATTGTACTGAGCAAAAAAGTCTACTAGACCTTAGATCCACCCACTGACTTTGAGTTCCGTTTTGTAGCACAGTGTCATTTATCGATATTTTGCGAAAAATTTCCACTTTGTTAAGGCCAAACCTGCCTGAAGGAGCATTCCAATGCTTTTGAGCTGTACTAGAGAGTTCTTAATTATTGTCTTGACTAAAATTTTTGTCTGTGTTTTGGATCGAAAATCTCAATGGTTTGGCTGTTATATACGAAAATATGCAAAAAACCTGGATAAACAAGTAAGAACAGACTATAGTCGGACGGGGCCGACCATGTGATACCCTATACCACTATCCCTGTGCACTAGCTTTCCGGGCTAGCTGTTATAAGATGTGCATTAGAAATTTTACCAATTTTCACACAAAAGTTTTGATCAATTTAACCCGCTAAATATTATCCGATCATACCGTTGACTTGCACGCTACTTCTTCATCTCAAACCAAAACTACGTTTAAAATTTCGCGCCGATCGGACTATTATTGCGACCTACAGAGCGGCTACAAAATCGAGCAAAAATTTTGTTTTTGGTCCATTTCATCCCTTTAACATTTCACGATCATCGCCAAAAACTAATCAGTTCTATTCTGGTCCAAACCCGACCTCCATACTAAATTTCGTGACAATCGGTCCATAATTGCGGCCTCTAGCTTGATTACAATTTTTAATGGACGGACAGACGGACGGACGGACGGACGGACACACATCGCTAAATCGCTTTATCTCGTCGAGATATGAAGTTTGGTATACCACATGAGGGGTCTACGACGAATATTTCGCGGCGTTACATGAATTTTTGGGAAAACAAACTTATTATACCCTTTTCCACATTGTGGTATAGGGTATAAAAATTTCAAGTCAAATCCAGGGGCTCGATTTTCACTTTAGACATATGGTCCAGTAGACTTTTTTGCTCACTACAATCCCGAGACTCAGAAACTCCAGGTGCCCGTGATAGTGTGTCTGTGACACAAAAAAGAAGAAGCAGACCCCAATCTTTTAAGGGGTTTCTGTTAACTCAGTAATTATATAAGTTACATATATACGTTACTTTTGCTCAAATTTCATGTACCGATATCCGTCTACCAAGAATTGTAATCGAACTCAAGGCCGCAATTATGGACCAATCGTCAAGAAATTTTGTAGGGAGGTCGGGTTCTGAAATGAATAGACACCATTTTTTGTTAGTGATGATCATAACATAGCATATCAGAATTCTAGCTAGATCAGCATTCTTGAATGACTTCTTGTTTTCGTTGTTTATATACCCTCCACTATAGTATAAGCAACGTATGTCTGTTTTTATACCCTCCACCATAGTATGTATGGTTTTTTTTTTTTTTCTAACACATCCAACTAATCTATTGCGACCATATTAAGGGCAGTTCGGAAACTTCTTAGCCTAGCACAAAAAGTGCGGTATAAACAGAAAAAAGTTAAGTGTTTTGGAAACTTCCATCTCTGTTATGAACACATGTTAAATTTTGTTTCGATCTGGCAACTCCTTCATATAGAAACAGGTGTTCAAAAAAGACGCATCCGCAATTTTTTTTACAATGGAAAAATTAGAAATGCGTGCTGTCATTAAATATTTACATAAAAAAGGTTTATCGGAAAAAGAAATTCATAATGATATGGTGAATGTGTTAGGTGAAAGTGCTCCTTCATATGCAACAGTAAAAAATTGGGTTGCTGAATTTAAATACAAAAATTGAAGATGAACCACTTAGTGGACGTCCAAAACCAGCAACAACAACAGAAATTGTAGCCAAAGTGCATGATATGGTATTAAATGATCGACGAATAAAAGTGCGTGAAATTGCTAATATCATGGGCATCTCAAATGATCGAGTCCATTTAATTTTGCATGAAGAACTACAGATGAAAAAGCTTTCTGCAAGACGGGTGCCGCATTTGTTAACAGTCGATCAAAAACGCATAAGAATGAACATTTCTCAAGCTTGTTTGGATCGTTTTAAGCGAAATAAAATGGATTTTAAGCGTCGTTTCATAACTGTTGATGAGACATGGATCCACCACTATACTCCAGAGACAAAAGAACAATCCAAACAATGGACTGACGCTGGAGGAAGTGCCCCAAAGAAGGCAAAAACAATTCAATCGGCTGGTAAGGTCATGGCAACGGTTTTTTGGGACTTCAAAGGTATTTTATTGATTGACTATCTGCAAAAGGGTAAAACAATAAATTCAGAGTACTATTGCAACCTTTTGGATCAAAACAATTTCGAGAAAAACGTCCTGACTAACAACACAAAAAAATAATTTTTCATCAAAACAACGCACCAGCGCACAAGAGTGTTTTAACAATGGCTAAAATCAACGAATTAAAGTACGAGTTGCTTGACCACCCACCTTATTCTCCTGATTTAGCTCCCAGTGACTTTTACTTGTTCCCAAATCTAAAAAAATTCCTTGCTGGCAAGCGTTTTACCTCAAATGAAGATGCAATTACAGTTGTAAACCACTATTTTGAAGACCTTGAGGAAAACTATTTTAATCAAGGGATAGAATTTCTAGAAAAGCGTTGGACTAAGTGTATTGAAGTTTCAAGAGATTATATTGAAAAATAAAAATATTTAGTTAATATAGTTTCCGAATCGCCCTCGTATTCTTGATCAGGATAAAATTCTTAATCGATATAGTCATGTCCGTATATTCTTAGCACTCTAGCGTCCGCATTAATTGAGATACAACGCTAACATTTTGCACCAAGTGTCTTCTTCCATAGTTAGCTCAAGTTCGAGGATGGGCTTTATAGGTCCACGTTTTGGTATATCCCCCATATAAAGGTACCACCTGCTACCGGACTGAAACTTGACATTTGAGGTTCCCAATGAAAAAGCACTTTCTCCACTAAAAATTGTAAAGATAGGTCCACGTTATGGTCTAGCCCCCATATAACGGTACCTTACGATTTAAGGTATTTTTAGGATTTTAGATATATTTTACGCCCGAATTGGCTCCAATTCGCTGAAATTTGACGTTTTCGGTATTCAATGACTAACAAAATTCTCCACTAAAAATTTACAAGATAGGTCCACGTTTAGGTATAGTCCCCATATAAGTTTACCTCCCGATTTAAGGTATTTTAAGGCTTCTAGCTACATTTTCTAACCAAATTAGCTGAAATTTGGCATTTGATGTTCCCACTGACCAAAAAAACTTCTTTACAAAAGTGATCAAGTAATGTCCAAGTTTTAGTGTAGCCCCTATATAACGGTACCTCCCGATTTAAGATATGTTGGGGATTTTAGCTAAATTTTTCGACCTAACTGGCTGTAAATTGACATTTGAGGTTCTCAGTGGTCCTGAAACATCTCCACCAAAAATCGTCAATAAAGGTCCATGTTTTTTGTATAGCCCTCATACTCCCAATTTCCGGCATTTTGAGGATTTTAGCTACAATTGTTAACGTAACTTGACACTTGAGGTTTCAGCGGTCACGAAACTTCCCCACCAAAACTTTTTTAACATAGGTCCATGTTTTGGTAATTTGACATTTGAACTCTCTGTAATTTGACATTTGATGTTCCACTGGTCACAAAACTTCTAAACCAAAAACTGTACAATCTTCGAAGTTTATCTATGATATGCAGAAATATTACGATATGCAAAGTTTTGACCAACGATGATCCATTGCGAAAGTTTTCGTGTGTACCTGCTACTTTAGAGTTTTCGAGTTTTGAGATGTGTGTCCGTCCGTCCGTCCGTCTGTCCATTATAAATTGTAAACACGCTCCAGGCCGCAATTATGGACCGATCGTCGTGAAATTTTGTATGGAGGTCGGGTTCAGATCAGAATAGATCCCTATTCTTATTCGTGATGATCGTGAAATATTTATCGGGTGAAATGGACCAAAAACATAATATTTATCCAATTTTCTAGCGGCTCTGTAGGTCTCAATAATAGTCCGATCAACGCGTAATTTTAAATAAGGTAAGAGTATATCACAAAGGAGAAGCTTGCAATTTGAGATGGCGATCGGATAATATTTAGAGGGTTATATGGACCAAAACTTTTGTGTGAAAATTGTGAAAATTTTTAATATACAGCTTATATCTTAATTCCTGGAAGTGACATTCCGGACAAGTTAGCTATACCTGGAAGTGGAACGCTTGACCTTTCAATTGATGCCAATTATGTTGGTGTGCATGATCAGATAACAGAGTTACAGCCTAATATAGTCAGTTATTTATTTGTAGTGTAATCATAAACTCGCTAGAGGTCCCAATTATACCTCAATAGTCACGAAATTTTGCACCGGGTAAGAGTATAGGTCGAAAAAGATGCCTACAATTTTGAATGATGATCTGATATTCTTTAGCGGGTGAAATGGTCCATTACTTTTGTATGAAAAATATAAAAATTTAATTTTTGGTCGATATTTTAATTCCTTGAGGACATATATATTTCGCAAAGTAGCCTACATATGGAAAAAACTACTGTTTGCTAGATAACGGGCCTACTGCCTAATATATAATGGGTTCTGTGTAGAGAACCACATTTTTATTCCATGCTACATATTGTCTCTCCAAAAGTTTATGTAACACCACGAAATATTCGTCCTAGACCCCTTATTTGGTATGCCGAAATTCATATCTCGACGAGATAAAGCGATTTAGCGATGTGTGTCCGTCCATTAAAAATTGTAAACAAGCTTAAGGCCGCAATTATGGACCGAATGTAACGAATTTTTTAAGGAGGTTGGGTTCGGGCCAGAATAGAAATGATTAGTTTTTGGTGATGATCGTGAAATGTTCAGGGGATGAAATGGACCAAAAACAAAATTTTAACCAATTTTGTAGCGGCTCTGTAGGTCAAAATAATAAACAAAGTTTGAGTTTATGATGAAGAAGAAGCGTACAAACCAACGTGAAGATCAGATAATACTTAGCGGGTTAAATGGACTGAAACTTTTGTGTGAAATTGGTAAAAATTTCAATAACGTAGCGGTTTAACAACGGAAGTAGTTGTACTACATAAGTAGGTTTCATTACATTTTAGTTTGTGTGAACTAAATTTTCCTTTCCTGCTACAAAAATGCCTTTGTCATGCTAGATAACTTTTTGGTTTTGGTCATAAGTATTATACATTACATCTCTGATATTTGATAATTAAATTTTCACAATCATTGAAAAGATGTTCCGGGGATAGTGGTATAGGGTATCCCATGGTCGGCTCCGTCCGACTATAGACTTTTCTTACTTGTTGAAGTCTAAAACCATTATTTCCACGAGGCACATATTTAATCATATCAACACATTCGGGTAATGACTTTTTGACATTTTTTCTCAAAAATAATTTCCTGTAGCAAGAATGAATGAACTATTGCATATTAAAAAAGGTCAAGCAAAACCACTTTAAAAAATTTATTTTTTAAAAAATACCATGAAAAAAAAAAAATATTTCCCATTGCACTAATGTATGCCTATTATTGACTACAATAACGTTTATTCCATTTATATAAGGAAAAAGGTCCAGCACAAACCACTTTTAATTGATATGATATATGAAATAAAATTATAGATGATATAAAATGATATATATATAATGATATGTTGATAAATTTTGTGAGACACAAAAGATTATGCCATCTTGGTTATGTCGTGTGGCTCCAAAGTTTATTTTGAGTTATATATATCTGGTTATAGTGATTTCAAAACCATTTA
Source organism: Musca autumnalis (assembly GCF_047663935.1). Classification (NCBI taxonomy): domain Eukaryota; kingdom Metazoa; phylum Arthropoda; class Insecta; order Diptera; family Muscidae; genus Musca; species Musca autumnalis. The sequence goes on from NW_027411644.1 coordinate 267,925,895, forward strand.
TAGTTACTAAAAAAAGCTCATATAGAAACATTTTCAAATGAATAATTAAGATTTTATCTAATATTAGGTAAAAGCTCATACAAATATGATACAGGGCTATGAGGTTGTAATAGATATAATCAGGGTTTCGAAGTTGGAGCCTGGAGTCGGAGTCTAGCAAATTTTGCTGGAGTCGGAGCCGGAGTCGTGTTTATAATACACTTTGGAATACTGTTTTCATATCCCATATATTCCTGGGAAAGATCTTTTAGAAAATTTACTGGTCAATGTTTGCTATTAGATAGACTTCTAAAAAAGGCCATGTGATACTGTAAGAGAAATTGTATCGAAGACCGACAGGATTTTCATGGAAGTGATATTGATCCTACTAGACTTCTTGCTGAATTTGGATGAGAAAATTTGGTGTCTTTTTTAAGATGATCTTCCTGCCATTTTGTTAAACGACCCCCTTTACATATACTATAAGGAAATGTTCGTCTGTTAAAGGACTTTACTGTTTTTTTTTTATAACTGAAGAGCATGGGTCATCTGAAAGAAAAGCTAAGTAACCTTTTGTCCCTCTTAGAAAAGATCTACTCGTATGCTATGAGAAATCCTGTTGTTCTTCGATTAGAATATATCAAAATCAATTTTGGATTAAATGTAATGCCCAATTTGGCAATAGATTTATGCCGAGGAAGTCACAAATATATATTTTATAATAGAGTTATAATTGAAATGACCGAAAGGAAAAATGTTTAACAAATCGACGTTAAATTATGGGCATTACATCTTTGGTGGATGTATTAATGTCGTATGCCCACTTAATCATTCCCGTTTGTCGTTCGACCTAGCCGAACTTAATGTTGGTTTTACTTGTATTCTTTTTGATGTGATAGACAAAGGATACTTTCCACCTAATTACTTATTTTGTCATTCCGTATGTAACACATCGAAACTCTATAAAGTATAAAGATATATGTTTATCTGTCTGTTGAAATCAGGATAAAGCTCGCATCATTTAAGATAGAGCCATATATGTTGGTACAGAATTTTACATTATTCTTAAGATGTTTGTATTCAAAATGGGTTATATCAGTCCACGTTATGATAAACCCATAGAACGGTAACGACTGAATTTCGGTATTTTGAAACATTTTATAACATTATCGAACCGAAATGCCTATATATAAACAAGTGAGCCAAGGCTATAGTCGGGTCGGCGCCGACTATGTAATACCCTACACCACTACCCCCGTTCATAAGCTTTTGACTAATAAAATTCAAAATATTAAAATTGGGATAGCTTAACGCCTTTGCTCTGAATGTCTTCATTAACACAGGTCAATTTTTTTGAAACGCATTTAAGTGCATCGACAGTACAACCTAAATAAAAAATGAAAAAGTGGGATGTATGCCAACCATCAATAGGCTTCTTTCTCTGTTAGACCCCCATTAACCCCCAAAACTTCGTGAGGATCCGATCAAAATTTCGTAGTGTGATTGCACAAAAATGGAAAAAGGGATGCATTACCGACTATTGCGATATCTCTGTTGTTTGACCACCTATGAAAACCTACATCACAACGTTGTAAAGGTGATATTTTCTACTTTCCTTGCCAGGTTTTGCTTTCGATATACCTCCTACAGAAGGGAGATATTAACTTTGAAATAAAACGTTGGTCTTTTTTCCAAATATTTTTTTTTTACATTCCGACCCCTGAATAATATCCGCCCATTATCAAAAATCAAAGGGTTTTTTCCTCTGTGGGACCCCCAATAACACCCAAAATTTCGTGACGATCCAATTAAAATTGCGACCTGTAGCGTGATTTCCAAAAAAGTGGAAAAATGGATGTATTACCGACTATTGCGATATCTCCGTTATTTGGATACCTACGCCAACCTGCTTTACATCATTGTAATGATGGGATTTTTTACTTTCATAGTCGGACTTTGTTTTTGGAAGATCCCCAACCGAAGCTGTGATATTCGTCATTATTATTAAAATCGCAAAAATAAAAAGTTGGGTTCTATTAGCGGCTATTGCGATCTATTCGTTGTTTGATCACCTACGAGAACCTACTTTACATCATCAGAAAGGCGATATTTTCTACTTTCATGGCCAGGTTCTGCTTTTGGTATACCCCATATTGAAGCTGAGATATTTGCTTAGGAAAAAACGTTGTCTTTTTCTCCAAATAAGTTTTTTGCCCATTACCACCCCTAAATATTATCCGGCCATCACCAAAATCAATAGGCTTCTTCATCTGTGTGACCCCCATTAACCCTCAAAACTTCGTGACGATCCGATCGAAATTGCGACCTGTAGCGTGATTTCCAAAAAAGTGGAAAAATGGGATGTATTACCGACTATTGCGAAATCTCCGTTATTTGGTCACCTACGCCGACCTAGTTTACATCGTCGTAAAGATGGGATCTTCTACTTTCATAGCCAGGCTTTGCTTTTGGAAAGTCCCCAACCAAAGCTGTGAAAATCGTTATTATAATTGAAATCGCAAAAATGAAAAGTTGTGTTTTATTTGCGACTATTGTGATATCTTCGTTGTTTGATCACCTACGAGAACCTACTTTACATCATTAGAAATATTATTTTCTACTTTTATTGTCAGGTTTTGCTTTTGGTATACCCCGTATAGAAGCTGAGATATTCGCTTTGGAACAAAACGTTGTCTTTTTATCCACTAAAGTTTTTTGCCCATTCCGACCCCTAAATATTATCCGACCATCACCAAAATCAATAGGCTTCTTCCCCTCCGGGACCCCCATCAACACCCAAAATTTCGTGACGATCCGATCAAGGTTTAGATGGACAGACGGACAGAGGACAGACGGACGGACGGACGGACTGACGGACGGACACACATAGGCAGATCGACTCAGCTCGTCGAGACATTCATTTTGGTATATATAAGTATGGGTCTACGACCATTATTTCGATGCGTTACAAACTTTTTGGCCAAAACCAACTTATAATACCCTCCCCACATGGTGGTGTAGGGTATAAACATTCCTGCAAATAATTGTCGATATAGGTTTACGATTTAATATAACACAATATAACGGTACGTCTCAATTTTATGTATTGCGTAGGTTTTTAGTTACATTACAGTGTGCAACACCAAAAGAAATCATATGCTGCGGTGTCATAGCAGCGTTATTGAAAACCAAAAAAAAAAAAACATGTGTCCCGCAAAATTCAATTTTTAAGTTGTTTTACTATTTTAATCATTAATGGCCTGTTTCACTTAGACTTCTGGGGCTCAATTCTTGTTCTATGAAAATTTGAAATGAAAACTTTTATAAAGGAAATAAATGTCAAATGAAAAATTTTATAAAGAAAATATTTTTCATTTAAATTTTGCATAGAACAAGAATCCAGAACCTGTGTTTTGAAAAATATTTGAATTGTTCTTATTTTCAATCAAATAAATATTTCCTACAACAGGAGTTTCGTAGTAATTCGAACGAATTTGAATTCGAATCGTCTTAGAGAAACATGCCATAAGAAGAGTTCCTAGAAAGTTCATATATTCCCGAAAGTTACTTACTGAAACTTTAGGAATATATTTGAAAGAAAACAATCAACTATGTTTTCTTGAATTTTGAACAGTGTAGCATTTATGGACGGACCAGAACCCAAGAAAATAGGATAAAATTAGTATTTGTTTAATGCTATTTTGCTATTTTGACCTTTAAGAACCGTTACTACAGACCAACTCCAGAAAATTGAAAAGAGAATTTGACCTCGGCGATTTTGACTTTGAACATGAGTGGTCCATAACCGTGGAGGTGCATGTGATGGAGAAATACGCCGGACAGGTGCCTTCTTTCTGATCTTCTATCATGCTGCGGTGTCAGAATATGGCTAACTTCCCATGACTCAAAAATTACAAACAGTGTTATCAGACATCAATTACGGCATGTTGGTATTTCGGGTTTCATTGGGTACATATCGTAGGTGTCAAGTTGAAGTGTTCCATACGCCATTTGTCCGTTTTGAGATAATCACATTTTAATGTTTTGCGTCAAAACTGCGTGGAGCTGTCTAAAGAAAATATTTATATTTTTGACTTGAACTACACTGTGCAACATTTTTAAGGTCATTTTGCGCAAACTATTTGAAGTGAGAATTTTTTGAAAGTACAGACCCAAGCGACAAAATCCCTAGTTAGGTTTTGTTATGTCGGATCCAGCTTGGATTTTATGGTCCCGTCTAAACATGGTTAAATATTGACTATTTAAGGAAATTCTGGGCTATATCTCTGAAACCAATGCGAATATTCTTCTGATATCTGATTTTTTTAAGATATATTTTAAGATATATCTAAAAAATCCATAATTTGCATACATTTCGCACCATATCCCCAAAACTGTTAAATTTTTCTCAATGCTTTCTTTCGTGAAAAATATTTGCTGGAATGTAATACACAACTCTTCATTTTGTTTTTCATGTCATTTTGTTTTTCAAAGACAATTTAATTAATATGTCAAATGCGAGAATAAACTGTTCGTGTGAACAGTGTTTGAAATACTGGTTGTAAAAGATATGATACAAAATACCGGTGAAACAGCATGAAATAAACATTTTAGAGTTTCAGTATGTTCTGAAGAATTGCTGAGAACATTATTTGGAAGATTTCTGCAAAAGGTTACTTGGTTCAACTCCCAATAGTTTAGATGATATCGACCATAATTCTAGAAATTATGTAAAATTTTCTATATTTTATCGATTTTAATGCTCCAGATGGAGTTTTTACTATGTGGTTTGTTCGATAGATAAGTTCTACTAGTTTATGGAACACTTAAGCATGACACCGACGATATGTAGTCAAATTCAGAAAATTGTAAATATACTCGTATGTTTTTGTTTTGATAGAGAAACCGTATAATGATACCGTTAGATTTTAGTTATTTTGAAGGGTTTTACTACATGATCATACTCAAGTGGGTGTTACTATGTATTCCGGATTCCCAACAGATAGAAAATATGCGAAAATGGCTCCACTCCAAAGCCCTGGGCATTACCCTAGTGTACAGTGTACACTAAATCGTTAGCATAAAGAACAAAACAAAGAACGTGAAAATAAAGGTCGGATGTTTTTCGAAATTCAAGACTTGTCTTAATGAAGTCATATCATTGTTATTTTTATACCATACACCACACTGTGGTAAGGGGTATTATGTCTTTGTGCATTTGTATGTAACATTAGACTGGTTTTAACTCAAAGGCAAACATCGATGTCGGATTTTTTAGGCGGCACCCACCTAAAGTGTTTAGTTTTGTTAGATTTTAAGATTGCCAAGTTTTGTTAGATTTTAAGATTGCCAAAGTTTAAGCACAATGGGAATATGTTAACACGAGCCAAGGGGGCCTCAAAGTTTCCATAGTAATTTGTATAGGGCCAAAGGTGAATTTTCACAAAATTGCTCTAAAGGCCCCATTTATTGTCCAATCGATGAGAAATTTTTACCAGTTCATTTCTGTGGCTAATCAAGCAATCCTAAAAAAATTTTTGAAAATCGGATCGGATTTTAATATTTTCTATATATAGGGCCCATGGAAACTATGAGGCCCCAGTGGCACGTGATAACATATTAAGATTGTGCTCAAATTTTGGAAATCTTAAAATCTTACTAAACTAAACACTTAACACCACTCTGACGTAACATGCATAAGGAAACGAAATAGATACATAGTTCCTTTTGGGGATATACATATAATCAATTTCTGAGTCGATTTATGCATGTCCGTCCGCCTATCCATCTGTCCATGTATTTTTGTTCGCAACGTACAGGTCGCATTTATTGTTGATTTTATTGTTGTTGTTGGAATTTGGTCTAGAAATAAGTGTGCCATATTATATCGGAATCGGTTCAGATTTCGATATAGCTCCCGATATAGGCCACTTTAGAAGTTTAACTAAATTTGGACAAAATCTTAGGAGATCCAAAGTTTGGACCAAATTGGTTGTTACGTCCAAAAGATATCGTGCATACCATTTAAGTGACGGTATTGTCCATCTTCGAATTAAAACTAAGTTTGGACAAAGGCCAAATTTTGGACCAAATCGGTTGATCAGTTTGAGAGTTATCGTGCTCTCCAGCCACTACTGTTTCTCAAGAAGTATGGACTTGCCCCTGAAAAAAAATTTACCGTCGAAATTGAGACAGCGAATGTAAGTTGCTTCAACAAAAATCAAAGTCATTCGAGAGCAGGACTTAAAGTGAACTTATCCTACATTTTGTGTGGGAGGTACTCGAAGAGTTGGACAAGTATGTTCTATATTCGACCCTGATCTATATCTGGTAGATATATTGGGATGTTTAAGTATTGACCAAATCGGTAACTCCCTTCAAAAGTTATCGTGCGCACAAGTTTTCCGAACAATTTCCAACATTTGTGGGGGAGGTACCTGAAGGAGTGGACCGATATGGGCCATCTTTGAATTTAAACTCTATTTAAATAGTACGATACCCAAAATTTGGTTGATCTGCTTGAAAACGGTAAGTCTTATCGAAATGGTACTAGAAAAAATCTTATAGCGGTGAAAATTATCTAAAAGATTGGTTTTCGTAATTTTTTCCTAGGTTGTACCATTTTTGAGATATATAAGTTTAAGTTGGGAAATTGCAGCCATGGCATTGTTTTATAAGGAGACGATACAGTCAGTGAATTATCCCAATTTGAACTTATATATCTCAAAAATTGTAAAACCTACGGAAATATCATTTTTAGAGAATTTTCACTGATTCAACATTTTCTTTAGTTTCATTTTGATAGGGCTTGCTATGTCACGCAAAATCGTGAAAACCTAAAAAACGTAAAAATGTGAACTTTGACCGCGATTTATGTAAAAAGCGCCCCAGTCGTTATTTTTTTTTTTTTTTTTTTTTTGATTTTCCTCATCTACGAATGAACATTGTAGTATCAGAATCCTCAAAAATTTCCCAGTTATAAGCTTCTTTCATTTAAAGTTGGTTCAGGAGCGCCGTGCTATTGGTGTACATAATAATTCAGGAGGTTCTTAAAAAGCCGTATTGTTGTGTTTTAACTCAATTATCTCAATATTATGACATCAAAAATAGAATAACCACTTGGACTATATTTTGCAAACAGCTAGCCAGATATCAGTGCTAATTTTTTTTTTTTTGGAGGCCAAGCATGGTTTGATCTGTTTTAGTGATTCATAAACTCAAAAGACTATTTTGTTGAATTATGCCAAACTCGTAGTAAATAAGCTGTAACTCGATGAGTTTTAGAGATTGCTAACTCAGGAAACGCGTTTTTTGAGTGATGCCACTCTTTCTGTAAATGAGCGATATAGTCGAACTGGTATTGTTATAGCCATTCTTATTTAATTGTTTCACTTTTTTATCCTTAGATCCATATACGTTGAAATAAAGCGAAATGTCTGCAACTAAAACGAAACTTATCCACCTAAAGCAACATTCCTGACTGACTTCTTGTTTTTGTTGTTGTGTTTTATAAATAAAATTTGAAAGTGTAACACTTTTCAATACGTATGTGCACAGTTTCTTGTTCTACTTATTTATAAACGGAAAACAAATGATCGAATCAACAGAACAGCGACAATACCTGTGCTACTGGTTGCCTTCTTTAGTAGAGCAATTTCAATATAGTTGGAATCATCCTCATCACGTTGCACACTAAAGACCATTGGTCCAACCGGTATCCGTATGGCATTGCCACTAATGAAATCTACAAAAGTGGATATACTACGACCGGTTTCGCTAGCATTCCATGCCGTTTTGCTCTTCTTCGATGGTGGCAATTTAACCAAATCTAAGAATCCCAGATGGACTGTTTCTCCACGACGATACGAATTGATGATACCACTCGCCAAGTTGTATAGGCAACTGGCATTGTTGGCACACTTCCAAGACATTTTATCAACTAAATCCGTGTTAACTGCTGCTGGATGTGAGGATGTTGCAGAACTTGTCTTTGAGGCACCATCAGCAGCTGGATTATTGTTTGTGTTGTGTTTATGTGTGTTATGGCCATCATGAATGCTATTACTTTTTGCACTAACACTTTTTGAGGGGCGGCTGCGTATTTCCGCTTGTATCGCAGGTATTAGTAAACACAATGAACACAATAACACTGATATCGTTTTTAATATACGAGCCATTGTAATGGTGGGGTTTTTTTTGGGTTGGCTTCTTCACTTCTTGTTAGTTTCTATTATTATTTTTATCACTCAAGGACTTTTCTCTTTTTTTGGTGCAACAATGGTTGGTTTTTTGTTACTTTCTTTTTCACATAAATGTCCTGGACGTTGGTGTCCAGTTGTGGGGTGGAAACGCGAACGCGTATCACTTTTCAACTCCAATGTTTGAGCTTAGTGTTGGCTGTTCAATGTCGACTAATTATCGTGGTAAACTTGCAACTCAGTTTTATTGTCTCTGATACACTGATGCAGCCACACAACAAAACAACAGCAACAACAAACAATTTGTATCTGATAACTAAAATGCAGTTGCAATAGAAGCATACTATTGTTGCTTATTTTGAACATTATTATGATTAAATATAATTTAGTTGCGTTAATATCTATTTTCTATTGCAATTTTACACATTTTTCTTCAAGTGTTATGGTGTTGTTGGCTTTTTGAGGCCACAGTGGTTGCAAACAGCAAAGGCGAAGGAATAAATATGTGTGATTTGATAACATTAACAAACAACGTCTACTTTGTTTATATTGTTTATTAAAAAACAAGTGAGCAAAGGCTATAGCGGGGACGGGGCCGACCATTTGATACCTTACACCACTAACCCTGTGCATAAAGCTTTTCACTGGTAAACAATCCTTCTAGGGATATACCAAAGTCAGCGGAGTCCCTGGCCTTTTTACCTAATGACTTACGCCTAACTGAACCAAATTAATCTATACTTATAAAAGAGTTCAGTAATGATGAGTGACTGACTGACTTACTGACTGACTGATAATCAACGCCCAGGCTAAACGGCTGAAGGTAGAATCTTGAAATTTTGGGTGAGGGTCACACTTGGTCCGAAGATGTCAGATAAGGCTTTGTATTAGGCAAACGGGAAGAGCTAGAATTCTGAAAATTGGAACGAAGGTCACTGATGGAAAGTTAGAAAGTTGGTAGCGTCGAATTTCCGACCTATAAGTGTACGAAAAGTACTAAATGTTACTAAATTTAGTACCAAATGTATATTTTGAAAGGATATACCTAAAATCTTGTATGGGAATAAAGGTTGGGAAGTGATGTTGATATAAGGAATGGTTTTGGAAATTCGTACTTATGTGTACAAAAAGTATTAAAGAACTAAATTTGGTACAATTTAGATTTGGTTGAACGGATAGAACTGGAAACCTAATATTTAGAATTAAGATTATTGTTGAAGTGTGGGATTGAAATATGAGAGTAGTTTTGGAAATTCGTACTTATGTGTACGAAAAGTGCTAAATGGTACTAAATTTGGTACAATTTGGATTTGGGGGAACGGATAGTGCTGGAATTCGTACATTTGGGTACGAAATGTACAAAATGGTACTAAATTTGGTACAATTTGGTTTTGGGTGAACGGAGAGAGCTGGAATCCTTAGATTTGGAATTAAAATTACTGTTGGATTGTGGGGTACGGAAAGTACTAAATTTGGTACAAGTTAGATTTGGGTGAAGGGATATAGCTGGAATCCTGAAATTATGAATTAAGGTTAATTTTGGATTGTAGGATTAAAGAAGTTTTGGAAATTCTTATTTGTGGATACGGAAAGCACTATATTTGGTACAATTTGGGTGAACGGAATCCTAAAATCTGAAACTAAGATTACTGTCGAAGTCTAGGATTCAGGTAGTTTTGGAAAATCTTACTTATGGGTTTGAAAATTACTAAATAGTGCTAAGTTTGGTGCCGTTTAGATTTGGGTGAAGGAATAGCGCTGGAATCCTGATTACAGTTGGAGTGTATGATTGAGGTAGTTTTGGAAATTCGTACTTATGGGCACGAAACGTACTAAATTTGGTACAATATGGATTTGAGCGAACGGATAGCGCTGGAATCCTGAAATATGGAATTAAGATTACTGTTGGCCTGTAAGATTGAGGTGTTATTGCAAATTCGTACTTATAGGTACGAAAAGTACTAAATGGCTCTAAATTTGGTACAATTTTGATTTAGGTGAACCCATGACTACTAAACCTTTTTTATGTAAATATTTAATGACAGCACGCATTTCTAATTTTTCCATTGTAAAAAAATTGCGGATGCGTCTTTTTTGAACACCTGTTTCTATATGAAGGAGTTGCAAGATCGAAACAAAATTTAACATGTATTCATAACAGAGATGGAAATTTCCAAAACACTTAACTTTTTTCTGTTTCCGAACTGCCCTCGTAGTACCCATAAGTACGAATTTAAAAACTTCTTCAATCCTAACAGTCCAACAGTAATTTTAATTTTAAATTTCAGGATTCCTGATCTATTTGTTCACCCAAGTCCAAATTTGGACTGTTAGGATTGAAGAAGTTTTTAAATTCGTACTTATGGGTACTACGAGGGCAGTTCGGAAACAGAAAAAAGTTAAGTGTTTTGGAAATTTCCATCTCTGTTATGAATACATGTTAAATTTTGTTTCGATCTTGCAACTCCTTCATACAATGGAAAAATTAGAAATGCGTGCTGTCATTAAATATTTACATAAAAAAGGTTTATCGGGACAATAAATTCATAATAATATGGTGAATGTGTTAGGTGAAAGTGCTCCTTCATATGCAACAGTAAAAAATTGGGTTGCTGAATTTAAACCTGGGCATCTCAAATGATCGAGTCCATTTAATTTTGCATGAAGAACTACAGATGAAAAAGCTTTCTGCAAGATGGGTGCCGCATTTGTTAACAGTCCATCAAAAACGCATAAGAATGAACATTTCTCAAGCTTGTTTGGATCGTTTTAAGCGAAATAAAATGGATTTTAAGCGTCGTTTAATAACTGTTGATGAGTTATGAATCCACCACTATACTCCAGAGACAAAAGAACAATCCAAACAATGCACTGTGGGCGAAATTCAAATCTAGCGGGGAAAAAATCCGAAAACTCACCAAGAGCTAAGTAAAAATCATTAATGTAGTATTTTACCAAACATACTGGTAGACCTAAAAATAACAATCAATATTGCATTTAACGATTATTGGCCGTTATAACAATACATTTACTGGGAGATTTTTTGCAAGTGATAAAATCTACTTTTTTTGATAACTTGTACGTTGACTAATAATATGGAGAAATGAAAATAAACATGTCGATAATTATTTTTTTTCAGATAGTTTGGAAGTAGTTTTTATTAAAAAAATTATTATACCAGTGTTTGATATTGTAAATATTCTGAAAAAAAATGTTTGAACATTTGTATGAAATTTTTTCTACTTAGAGCATTTTGAGTAAAGTGCAACTTATGGGAAACGCACGGAAACACTATCGGACTTTTTTAATATCAAATTACATACTCCAAAGTATCTACTCCCAAATTTTGGTCTGCCTTTTTTCATGTTATCAACAATTTTATAAATCCATTTTTACATGAAAATGCGTAATTTAAAGTGGGGCATTTGTGTGGCGAAAATACCAAAAAGTGATCCCAAGTTAATAATGTTTGGTGTGTAGATGTTTTGTTTATTAAAAACACGAAAACCAAATTTACAGTCATTTCCGTTGGAAAATGTTGCTTAAACCTTCTGAATTCTGGAAATCGGGAGATACGTATATATGGGTACTATATCAAATCGTGGATCTAGGTCGAACATTTTTGGTATGGAGATTTTGTGTGTACTTAGAACCCAAAATACCAAAGTACAGCCAATTTGGTTGGAAAATATAAAGAATACCTTCAAAATACCTAAAATTTCGGGGCTAGACCAAAACATGGACCTATGACCCCCATTATGGGAACTAATGACATATACCCCCTTAAGACCCTAAATACCAAAATACAGCAAAATCCCCAGTGAAATGTGGTCCACATACCCAAAATACAATATGTGCCGAGGTACCGTTACGAGGACGATATGATTTAACGGTGAGCTATATTCGCCATACTACGTGTAATCATACCTATACAAATAAGTAACATCTGTACCATATTATAGCCGCTTACCTCAATTAGTTTAGGAGTTATTAATTTTTCCCAGCTAGATTTGGATTTCGCCCACAGTGCAATGGACTGAAGCTGGAGGAAGTGCCCCAAAGATGGCAACAACAATTCAATCGGCTGGTAAGGTTATGGCAACGGTTTTTTGGGACTTCAAAGGTATTTTATTGATTGACTATCTGCAAAGGGGTAAAACAATAAATTCAGAGTACTATTGCAACCTTTTGGATCAATTAAATGTACAAATTCGAGAAAAACGTCCTGGCTTACAACACAAAAAAAATAATTTTTCATCAAGACAACGCACCAGCGCACAAGAGTGTTTTAACAATAGCTAAAATCAACGAATTAAAGTACGAGTTGCTTGACCACCCACCTTATTCTCCTGATTTAGCTCCCAGTGACTTTTACTTGTTCCCAAATCTAAAAAAATGACTTGCTGGCAAGCGTTTTACCTCAAATGAAGATGCAATTACAGTTGTAAACCACTATTTTGAAGACCTCGAGGAAAACTATTTTAATCAAGGGATAGAATTTCTAGAAAAGCGTTGGACTAAGTGTATTGAAGTTTCAAGAGATTATATTGAAAAATAAAAACATTTTTGAAAAACTAACTATTCTCTTTCATTGATAGGCTAAGAAGTTTCCGAACCGCCCTCGTAAATGCTACAAAATTTGGTACAATTTGGATTTGCGTGAATGAATAGAGCTGTTTAAAAAAAAAATAAACAAATATTGATTCTAAATTCCGACAAGGGTGGGAAAACTGTAGCCCTGTTCAAAACGGAGTATGACTTGAAGATGAGAGAGATAGTAATGGACATATGCACATACAAACGATTAAGAAAGGATCCAGCTACAGGGCTACAAAAAAAAATAAAAAATTAGTGATGAAACTATTTGAGCTGAATATACTCAACGAAATTGAGAAAAATAAGTTAATAAATAGGACTGCAGAATTAAATCCCCGACCTAAGAACTATCAAGAGATATGACCAACATCCTCAAAGTTTTAACTAGCAGTTTCAAATACAATGTAAAAAATTCGATTGAAATCAAGGATAAATAAACAACACATAGAAGATGACGAAATTCTGATATCATTTGATGTTGTTTCCTTGTTTCCTAGCGTCCTTGTCAATTTACACAGAAAAAATTTAGCCAAAGATTCATTCAAAAATTTATCGATTTTCCGGCGATAAAAAAGAAAAAATTTTTTTCTGTGTAGCTATTAACACAATTAAAGAAAATTTAAGAACATACTAGCATTCCAATAAATCTTTTCGTTGACTTGCTAACAATATGTATAAAAGACGCAAGATATTTTGTATAGAAAGAAAAGGTATTTGAGCAATTAAAAGGTATGCCTATGGGGACACCTTTATCGCCCATAATTGCAGATGTTATTATGGAAAAACTTCTTGATGACACAATGAATAAACTTACTACAAAACCTAGGATACTAACAAAATATGTTGACGACATATTTTGTATTATTAAGAAAGAAGAAGTTCAAAACACCCTAATGACATTAAACACGTTCAACAAACAAATCAGATTCACTATGGAATGCAAATCAGAAAACAAATTACCATACCTGGACTGTATAATACACAGACAAAGTAATATATTGCCAATTGATTGGTATCAAAAGCCCACATCCTCCGGGAAAATTATAAATTATCATTCCAAACATCCACGGAGAGAGAGCGATGATATATTCCATTCAAAAAAAAAATCAAAATAAAATCTATTCTAAAAACAAGTACGACAAGTCTATAGTCGGACGGAGCCGACCATGGGATACCCTATACCACTATCCCTGGACAATCGCTCTCCACGGAACTTCTTTTCAATGATTGTGACAATTTAATTATCAAATATCAGAGATGTAATGTATAGTACTTATGACCAAAACCAAAAAGTTATCTAGCATGACAAAGACATTTTTGTAGCAGGAAAGGAAAATTTAGTTCACACAAACTAAAATGTAATGAAGAAACCCACTTATGCAGTACTACTACTTCCGTTGTTTAACCGCTACGTTATTGAGATTTTTTACCAATTTCACACAAAAGTTTCAGTCCATTTAATCCGCTAAATTTTATCTGATTTCACGTTGGTTTGTACGCTTCATCTTTATCATAAACTCAAACTTTGTTTAAAATTTTGCGTGTTATTATTTTGACCCACAGAGCCGCTACAAAATTGGTTACAATTTTGTTTTTGGTCCATTTCATTCCCTGAACATTTCACGATCATCAGCAAAAACTAATCATTTCTACTCTGGCCCGAACCCAACCTACTTAAAAAATTCGTTACAATCATAAACTTTTGGAGGGACAATATGTACCATGGGATAAAAATGTGGTTCTCTACACAGAACCCATTATATATTAGGCAGTAGGTCCGTTATCTAGCAAACACTTTATTGCAATTTACATCAGAGGAAAGGTCAGTAGTTTCCCATATCGTCGGTGTCATGCTTAAGTGTTCCATACGCCATTTTTGACTTTTTGAGATACAGGTGGTTTCTAGGGTTTTCCGGTATGCTCTTTCTGAACTTCTAGTCGGCCTTCTCCTATCTGCTCTAGTTTCCGAGATATCCACGCCTCGACGGAAAAGCATAAACTTTTTTCAGTTATGAAATTAATATTTTAAAAACTTAGAAGTTTAAAAACACATTTCAAAAAATCAGAATTTTAATTTTCGATTTAGAAGTATTGAATTTATTGAGGCAAATATGGAAATTTTTTTGTCACTTTGTTCCATGTGATTTACAATATTTCACAATTGTTTCATAAGTGCGGATATGGAACAAATCGACAAAAAATCTTTTTTTTTTTAAAAATCTCTATAACTTTTATATTCCAATTCATATTCCTCTAAATTTTTGCAAATATGTTCTATATACTTTTATTAATATTTCAAGTCAAAAATATAAATATTTGCTTTAATCAGCTCCACACAGTTGTGACATAAAACATTGAAATGCGATTATCTCAAAACGGGCAAATGGCGTATGGAACACTTAATCATGACACCGACGATATGTAGGCTACTTTGCGAAATATATATGTCCTCAAGGAATTAAAATATCGACTAAAAATAAAATTTGTATATTTTTCATACAAAAGTAATTGTCCATTTCACCCGCTAAAGAATATCAGATCATCATTCAAAATTGTAGGCATCTTTTTCGACTTATACTCTTACCCGGTGCAAAATTTCGTGACTATTGATGTATAATTGCGACTTCTAGCGAGTTTATTATTACACTACAAACAAATAACGGAATATATTAGGCTGTAACTCTGTTATCTGATCATGCACACCAACATAATTGGCATCAATTGAAAGGTCAAGCGTTCCACTTTCAAGTATATCTCACTTGTCCGGAATGTCACTTCCAGGAATTAAGATATAAGCTGTATATTAAAAATTTTCACAATTTTCACACAAAAGTTTTGGTCCATTATCCGATATTATCCGATCGCCATCTCAAATTGTAAGATCCTACTTTGTGATATACTCTTACTTTATTTAAAATTACGCGTTGATCGGACTATTACTGAGACCTAAGGAGCCGCTGGAAAATTGGATAAATATTATGTTTTTGGTCCATTTCACCCGTTAAATATTCATCATCACCAATAAGAATAGGGATCTATTCTGATCTGAACCCGACCTCCATACAAAATTTCGTGACGATCGGTCTATAATTGCGGCATGGAGCGTGTTTACAATTTATAATGGACAGACGGACCGACGGACGGACAGACGGGGGTCTCCGAAGAATATTTCGCGGTGTTACATGAATTTTTACCAAAACAAACTTATAATACCCTTTTCCACATTGTGGTATAGGGTATAATGAACGATTTCCCAAACCACACGATCAACGAATTGTTAAAACACGCAGAACTTAATAAACCATCTCAAGTTGTACAAAAGACTTACAAGAGAGCAACTTACATACCTGGCTTTTCAGAAAGATTTTCTTCCTCCAATCTGTACAACAGGGAAAAATGCCAACTAGCATTTAAGAGCAGCTATTCAAACAACAATTTTGTCAGCCAAACAAAATCTAAAATACCTCATGAGGATAAATCAAACCTCGTATATAAGATTAAATGCAATGGTCATGGGTCTTTTGACATACGTTGGAACAAAATCAAAACTAAAAACAAAACTTAGCGCTCATAAGTCGGACCAAAAAGCTAGACACAAGTCCTTAGAGCAAAAGACAGCCCTTGCTGCTCACTGCATACAAAAAGGACATACACCCAGTTTCGATGATGTAGACATTCTAGTAAAAGAAAACAATTACAGACGTAGATACATGCTAGAAATGCTACATATTGTAAATGTCCCAACCAGCCAACGAATGAATTATAAGACAGACACCGAGCAATATACAGAAATGTCATTGAAAAGCACAAGAAAATTTAGTTGGAAAATTCTTGTCAACAGAGGAGGATAGAAGAAGCTGTTAGAATCATAACAACAAAACAACAATGTAAAAATAATTATGTGTTTTTTAATTTAAGATAACATTTCCCTGATAATGACTATCGAAGATAGTCGAAATATCGGAAAAATAAGGCAACAATAAAAAACAAAATTTATTTTTTTTATTTATGACCTCATGCCAAACGAATAGAAGAAGAAGATGCTGATCAAAGGTCAACAATATTATATGAAAATTTTAAAATTAAGTTATTGAACCATTTTCTAACGAAAGTTTTACGATACGTATGCCTAAGAAGAGCTCCTACCCTGAAATATGCACGCAGAAAAATGTATGTTAGAAATATGTTTGGATCCAAACAAATATATGTTTGGGACCGGTTGCAAACAAATATATGTTTGGATCCAAACATAATATGTTTGGGTCCAAACAAATATATGTTTACAACATTTTGTAACATATCTCAATTTGATATGTTTGGGTAAAACATATTTTTTATGTTAGAACATTTTTGTCATGGGAGTAGAGAGGATGTTTGTCTACGAGAGTAATAACAGTGCTCTCGCGGTTGTGGAATGCTGTTTTATAATACGAGTAAAGAGTTGTGTGTATTGTATAATAGAAGACGTAGAAGCGAAGAAGGGGGCTTTGGTGGCATGAATGCGTCAAACTCGTGTGTTTCTTGTTTTGTTGTTGTTAACCAACTTAACTGGCGAAGAAGAAAAGAAGAAATGATATGAATTATATTTTTTTTCTTTCTTCAGTGTTTTAGTTGCCTTTGTAGAGTCAAGACGGTAAAGTGAGTGAATAAATCAGTGTTTTGTGTTTTCTCAAAGAAATTGTGCTTTTTAGTAAATTAAATGCCCAATACATTTTATAATTGGAAATTTTATAATTGAATCAATAAGGTGAATGGAAATATTTTATTGGACAAGGAAGAAATCGCATTTAATATTGGTAATTACATACATACTTATGTATATGTGAAATATCCCACCATACCATTGCTATCGAAAACGATATCGTTTTCGAATGTTTCTCGATAGTTTTGCGGATATTTTGTTCGAGAACGACACACGAGAATGAATTAAAAACGATTCACTTGTCGCTCAGTTTGTGGCAGGAAATCCTTCGATTTCGAATATCGTTAATAATATTATTTGCGAATGATTAACGATAGTTTTTACGATAATGGCGAAAAACATTTTTGGCGGAGTTTCTTGATGTTTCTGTTATGCGTCTTTTTCGCCATTATTTGTTATGTGCTTGCGATTCGAAGTGTAACTGTTAGTAAACATTGTTGTCTTGTATTGTGTTTATCAACACTTATTGTTTATATTACACGTAGCATTTATATCGAAATTATTTGAAAAAAAGCAAATGGGAATTTTTTACAAACTACAGAAAATTATTTTTGAAAACAAAAAAATTCCAAAGTAAAAAATGTTTCTCGAAACAATTTTTCTTGTGAAGAAAAAACATTTGCTAAATGTTCGAAAATGATATCGTTTTCGAACTTTTGTCGAACAATGGAAAAATACAAGAAAAACATTTGCCAAATGTTTGAAAATGATATCGTTAACGAACATTTGTGGCGAACATTCGAATAATATCAGCAACTGGTATGGGGGGATGGCATATCCATATTTATTTATTACATTACATAATCATTTAATTCTAGATGCCGATTCCCCGCTGATGATTTCAACTATGAGGACAATTTGTTTTATTTCACAACTAAGGACAAGCGTTCAACTACGTTTCTATATATTTTTCCTTTTTAAAAGTGTGACTATTTACAAATTATTTCAATCAATTTTTCTTTTATTAAAGTGTGTTATGTATTTCTTTGGAATTTTGTATGTACCTATGTGTTTGTTGTTCTTTTGCCTTATAATAAAAAACCACAACATTTGTGTGTATACTATAGAGATAGCCAGTGAGTTCTTACTGAGAGCAAGTGAGCACACATTTTAAAGTGTTTTACATTGAATTTTACGCTCCCTTGCTCTTAGTAAGCGCCTACTGGTGCATGTGTTTGTTTTTTTTTTGTGCCTTTTGGGTTTGTATTTTTTTGCATCCAAAGATATAAAATGTTTGCACCCAAACATAAAATTGTTTGCACCCAAACATATATTTGTTTCCACCCAAACATATATTTGTTTGCAGACCCAAACATATATTATGTTTGGGACTGTTGCAAACATATATATGTTTGCTGCAAAATATGTTTGGGACATATGTTAGAGAGGCCGTTTTTTTGCGTGTGTGTACAAAGCAAAAAGTTTACGCAGTTATTTGCTCTGTTCCGGAAATTTTGATAATTTGTTCAGTTATAAATTTGCCAAAAAGTTCAAAAATAGTAGATTTTTGCAGGTTCTGAAGCAGAGCAATTATAAATTTCATTTGTTTCATTTGGATTCCATAATATGGAAGGTATAAATAAATTTGTCATCCCGTTATTCTTGATCAGCGTAAAATTCTGTCTGTCCATTCATCTGTCTGTTGAAATAAAGGAACATCTCGCAATTTTTAAGATGGGCTATATATATTTTTAAATGGGCTATATCGGTCCACATTTTGATACAGCCCCGATATAACGGTACCACCCGATTTTCGGTCTTTTGAAGGTTGTAGCCTCATTATCACACTAAAATGGCAGAAATTTGGTACTTAGTCTTCGTTAGGGATACAAAACTTTCTCCCAGAAATTTTTAGGTACAGGTCCACACCTTCATATAGGCCCCATAGAACGGTACCTCCCGATCTTAGGTAGTTTGAAGGTTGTCGCCACAATAATCCACCGAAATGGCTGAAATTTGGTATTTGGCCTTCATTTGGGGTATAAAACGTTCCATATGAAGTTTGTCGGTATAGATTTAAGCCTTAGTATAGCCCCCATCGAACGGTACCTCCCTATTTCCGGTATTTTGAATGTTGTGGCCTCAATATTCCATGGAAATGACTGAATTTCGGTATTTGGTCCTCATTTTGGTATATATGAAATTTGCCGGTATAGGTCCACGCCTTCATATAGCCCCCATAGAACGGTACCTCCCGATTTTCGGTATTTTGAAGGTTGTGGGCACATCAACCCACCGAAATGGCTGAAATTTGGTAGTTAGTCTTTGTTGGAAGTAAAAGCCTTTCTGACTGAAATTCGTCGTCGTTTCGACATAGCCCCCATAGAACGGTACCTTCAGATTTTCGTAATTCTACAGGTTTTGACATCAATATCAAACGGAAAGACTGAAATTTGTTATTTAGTATTCCATGGGGTTATAAAATTTTCTAGAAGAGAATTATCAGTATAGGTCAGCGCTTTCATATATCTTCTATGGAAGCGTACTTCTTGATTTTCGTTATTTTGAAGGTTTTACCGAAATATCGGAAATTTGGTATTTAGTCTTCTTTGAGTCCAAAGACTTTCCGTCAGAAATGTGTAGGTATAGATCGACGTTTTGATATAGCCCCCATGGAACGGTACCTCCCTAATTTCGGTATTTCAAAGGTTAGCCACATTGTTTTACCGAACTTGCTGAAATTTGGTATTAAGTCGTCTTCATAAACGAAAAGAAACTAATTGTTCCATTTTACTTTAATACAACTCGTGGTGGAGGGTATATCAAGTTCGGCCTGGCCGAACTTAACGCCGTTCTTATTTGTTTTTGTTAAAATTTCCTTTGAAATTTGCAATTAACTATTACAATGAACAAAAAATATTTGATCCGTCTATACAAATTCATGTTTTACAAAATTACTTATGACTGTTTTAGCAAAATAACAGTAAATCGTCATTTTTGGATAAAATTCTTCTAATCGCCATTTATCACTTTTGGACCAAAAAATCGTGAAAATGATGACAAATCGTCAAGTCTGGCAGCCATGAATGTAAAACATTCTTAAGAATGTTCATTCCGGGGGCCATCTTTGTGCACTACCAACTCTTCGGAATTTTTCTAATAAAAAAACTTGTTTGCGACGCTGATCCTGGAACACACAACCTTCGTATTTATAGTTGTGATATCTGATGTAGAATATGCTGCATTCATGGTTGCAACCTACAAAGAATACTATTTCCCCCGAACATCCCTTAAGGACAAGGGAAGACTTCTCTCATACCAAAGAGTTGAGTCACATTCAATATTAAGCTGTTCTTTATCTCCGATAAGACGTGACACCACTTGAAGGGAAGTTTTATATGGCTGGAAGTACTCTGGTTTTTGCCACAATTACAAAATGTTTGATGTTGTCTAGCCCAGGCGTTCAAGGCAGGAAAGCTAACCATTGCAAACCATGGCACCTAATAACATAGACTTCATATTTGATTTGTCAAAATTCAATAAATATTATTCACAAAGTTTACATTATTTCATGTTACAATCACTGTTCAACAACTTCCATTTCACTTAAGTATTAATTACGCCGCCGCAAATGCAAACCATAGAAAAGGGGTATCGTTTTCAATTGACTGAAAGAAAAAAACAACAAAAACGTTTTCTTTTTCTTCTCAATTTCATCTACTCTAACCAGGGTTTCGGAGTCGGAGTCTACGAGTCGGAGTCGAGCAATTTCGCTGGAGTCGGAGTCTGAGTCGAAAAAAATAACTCGACTCCGACTCCGGGCAAATTTTCTTTTACATTATAAAAATATAACATTAAATTCGGGACACCAACATTTTTTTCAAAAATCATTATTTATTTTGAAAAATCTATAAGAAAACATACAAGCAAACGGTATATTATACTAAGTTAGAGGAAGATTTACAGCATATTTACTATCCTTTGAAGGACAATCTGTTCATCTATATTTTGATCACAAATCGCAAGTAGAAAATATTTTTGTTTCAATTGATCTTTTAATTTTTTGAAACCAATAAAAAAATCTGTGACAATCGAATTATAATTGGAGATTTAACGTCTACTATATAAGCTTTGACACTTAAATTTAAGATTTTTAAAAGTAGAGTTAATCAATGTGTGCACCGAGCAGCGATGTATGAATTTCAGATGCTTGCTCATATCCTTATATGATATTGTGATGGGCTTTTACAAAAGATTATATAAAATCGTAGTTAAAAAAAAATTAATAAGGACATATAAATCTAATAATTAAAAGATTGATTTTATTTTTCAAATTTTGTCAACTGGATGTCACCCCTTAAGGCTCACGAAGGGCACTAAAATGTTGGCTTACTTCCATTTTAAAACCTGGTCATGAATTGCTTATAAGTTTTATAGCATGTAGTCCTTATGTTTTATATGCCCCTTCATTCTCACATATTTTAAAAGCTTAATTTTTTTTGAAGTGTTCCTTCCAAAATATTCTCGTGCAAAAAACCGGCAAAACCGACAAATACTTTATATCTTGTATTTTATTGCCGTTTTTTTAAAGTAAGATTCAGACGAAACAATATAGGTATTAATTGTACTTCATATTTATGTTCGGTTGTTGAGTATTTTATTTGAACGAATGCTCTTTCCAAAGAATAAGTTAGGAAAACCCAACAGATTAGCCTATATGGGCCCAAATATAGGAAAAAGTTAAAATTATTACATTATTAAATTGCACTCGGAGTCGACCCGGAGTCGGAGCCGGAGTCGTGAAAAAAATTGGTCTGGAGTCGGAGTCGGAGTCGACCCAAAAATACCTCGACTCCGAAACCCTGTCTCTAACGCAGCATGCAATGGCCAAACATAAAAGTTTTCGATTGTTGAAGCTATGGACATGACCGTAGTGCAGTGTTGTTACCTGGCATGTTCGCTGCCAATGTTGTTGTATTGATGCTGGAATTGCATGTTGCATAAAGTAATGCAAAACCAACATACCCGTATTAGGTGTATGTATAACAAAGCAGCAAAGAAAGAAAGAATGAAAGAAAAAAATAAATAAAAGGCGTCTTTAAATGTTATTAACTTGATTTACAGCAAAACTCCTTGGTCTAGTGAATGCATGGAAATATATAAAAAACGAGAAGAAGAAGAAAAAACGAAATAGAAATGCAATGACTACTCTATCATTTGAAAGTAAACCACTTCATTACGAATGGAAAGAGCTAGATTTGTGCGCAAGAATTCTTTCCTTCTCATTTATTTCTGGGTTAAAGTACTTTGTCGTATCTCATGGAGTGGTAACTGGTTTAGAATCAACTACAAATGATGTGACAACTATTGTTGTGTTTATAAGATACATGCTCTGCTGCCACATCAAATGATGTGACTCAATAACACACATAATCAACCGGTAGGCTTATTCTTCATCTTCTTCTTTCATTGATGCAAGTTATTATTGTTTGTTTGATGAACATGTAATGAATATCAAATAATGACGCCTCCTTTTTCTGATTACAAGTAAAATTTGTGGAGCTTGACAATAGTAGGCAGAGTGTGGTGTATAATATTAGTTCTAGTTTCACTTTAATTAAAATTTGAATTTGTATGTAGATATACTTATTATTATTCCTTCAATCATGTCATATAAGATTACATTCGTATTTCGCACAATATTTCAATCAGGAGTGATTTGTTTTAGTGTATGTAATAGTACGTTTCAGTATTTCACTAATATTGCAATTTTTGCATATTAAGCAGAAATAATTAAAACAGTTGTTATACCCTCCACTAAATTTGTCATTCCGTTTGTAACACATCGAAATATACGTCGGAGACCCTATAAAGTATATATATTATTGATCAGCTTAAAATTCTATGTCGATTTAACCATGTCCGTCCGTCTGTCTGTCTGTTGAAATCAAGATACAGCTCGCAATTTTAAAGATAGAGAGTCAATATTTGGTACAAAAGTTTTTATTACTTGCAGGATGGTTGGTATTGAAAATAAGATATATCGATCGACGTTTTGATATAGCCCCCATAGAACGGTACCTCCCGATTTTCGGTATTTTTAAGGTTTTAGCTTCATTATCCTACCAAAATGGCTGAAATTTGGTATTTAGTTATCGTTGGGTGTATAAAACTTTCCACCTGAAATTTGTCGGTATAAATCCACGCATTCATATAGCCCCCATAGAACGGTACCTCCCGATTTTCGGTATTTTGAAGGTTGTGGCCTCAACTTTCTTGCGAAATGGCTGAAATTTGGTATTTAGACAACGTTGGGGATACTCAATTTTCCCCTTTAAATTTGTCGTATAGGTCAACGCCTTTATATAGCCCCCATAGAACGAAATGTCCCGATTTTCGGTATTTAGTCTTCTTTGGGTCTAAAAACTGTCGGTCAGAAATTTGTCGGTATGGATCGACGTTCTGAAACAGCTTTCATAGAATGGTGCCTCATATTGTTTTACCAAAATTGCTGAAATTTAGTATTAAGTCTTCTTCATACACGAAAGGAAACTAATTATTCCATTTTACATCAATATAACTCGTGGTGGAGGGTATAACAAGTTCGGCCAGGCCGAACTTAACGCCGTTTTTACTTGTTTTTATAATCTAAAACTACACAAAATTACGAATCATAACAACTTAATTTCAATTTGATCGGACATTTAGACTCGGAAGGACATTAGACTGAAGATAACGAAATCCTTAAAGTTTCGACTATTGGTGCACTTACTCTATAACTAGAATGTATAAATACACTGTATTTCAAATTAGAGTTGTATAGTTCACGAGCGAACCCTTTCAATTAAACGATTCATTGAAAAGACCGTACGAACTAGATCAGTCGATATTGTTCACTGAGCACTGACCGAAAGATAACACTATGCAACGCGGAAAATGCAAACAACTTCTAGTATGGATTTTTTGAAAGTACATATTTAGACTACAAAAACCTTAGTTTGGTTTTGTCCTGTCAGATCCAGTTTGGATTTTATGGCCTCATCTAAACCGGGCTAAATCTACACTTTTTTGCATTTATCAGGCCTTTATCTCAGAAACGAATAGGAATTTGGTCTTGCTGTATTTAGCAATATTGTAGCCCTAAACTAGTAGAACTTACTTAAATTTTACATAATTGCTGAAACTCTAGTCAGTATCGGCTAAACTATTGGGAGTTGAACCAAGTTACCTTTTGCAAAAATCATCCAAATAATGTTCTCAACAATTCTTTAGAACATTCTGAAACTCTAAAATGCCTACTTCATGTTGTTTCAGCGGTATTTTGCATCATATCTTTTACAACACGTATTTCAAACACAGTTCACACCAAGGGTTTATTCTCGCATTTCGGGTTTCACTGCATTATTGATATTTTTATTAAATCGTCGTTGAAAAATGTACTGAAAACAATGGCATAGATGCATTTTACAACAATAGCATGTTCTGAAGAGTTGTGTATTACATTCCAGGGAATATTTTTCCAAAAGAAAATATTCAGATAAGCTAACGGTTTTGGAGATACGGTGCGAAATGTATAAAAATTGTGGAATTTTTGCATATATTTTGAAATTTGAGGCAATAAATGTAGTCTTTTGAGTTCATTATTTTTCCAAATATTTTATTCTTGTCCTTATCTACAAATTTGCTTCAGAGGTCAGAAGAAGATTCGCATTGTTTTCAGAGATATAGCCCCGAATTTCTTTAAAAACTCAATATTTAACCATGTTTAGATGGGGCCATAAAACCCGAGCTGGATCTGACACAACAAAACCCAACCCAATCCTCAGTTAGAATTGTTTGCACAAGATCTTCTTAAAAATGTTGCACAGTGTAATAGAACGAGCAAATCAAACGATTCGATTCAAGAACGAACGATTCAGCGCGTCATTCACGTATCGTAATAGCTTCGTTCCCGTACTTTCTGATAGTAAAACTCGTAAAAGAGAAAACTGTAAAAAAATGTTTCTCACACAAAAGTTTTTTGAAATATTTCGGGAACGGAAAAATGGAAATACGTCAAAAAACTGGAACAAATGTCAAAGTCGGTGTATCAGCCAATCAGAGCCGTCAACCAACCAATATTTTTTACTCGCCCAAATTTGTCGTGTAAAAAGTTTTTAAAGAGAGCGTCATTTAGCGCCATTTTTGTTTAAAGAGAAGTGAACATTTTACAATATTTTTGTGTACGGGAACGCTTTTTCGAGTGAAATGTGTAAAAGTGGTAAAAATTGTAAAAACTTTTTAGTTCTGGAACAAAGCGAATGTGAGTAACTGTTGCCTGTTAAATCTAGAAGTAGACGTTACATAGCCATAACCATAGAAAACCAAAACACAATTGGTTCTTTATGGTTATGTCTATGGCATTATGTTATGTCACTACTGATCGAATACATTGATTTCCATAGGTTTGGTTCAATCAGCTGATTGATATGGAGTTATGGTTATGTCACGTCTAATTCTACCTTTACATTTTGAATTTTACATAGATAACCACACACAACTTTATTCATCGTAATTTTATAATTTTAACATTTTCATTCATTTTTAACTTAATTTAAAAAACTCCAAATTTGCTTTTTAAGTCCTTGGTCACACTAGATGGTTTCATTGAAACAATTTCATGAAATCCAGGATTCCTAGCTCGAATTTCATACTAAAGTAAAATCATGAAGTTGCTGTAGTGGGGAACTCGATTTAAGAATCCCTAAAAGTTTCAATGAAACCACTCTAGTGTGATCTTCGACTAATCACACCAAACCTATTTTCGGTGCTAGGTTCTTTAAAATATACTTCTGTTGTTTGTTCCTTTTTGTTGTACATACCCTGTCGGACTTTTATTAACCAGTTGATAAAATGATTGATAAAAGATCGATAATTTTTAAACTGACTAAAAACTGGCTGAAAAGTTATCTAGAGATAAACCACTTTGAACAGAAAACAAGTAAGAAAAGCGTTAAGTTCGGTGGATAATTGAGGCCACAACCTTTAAAATACCGAAATGCGGAAGGAACCGTTCTATGGGGGCTATACGATGCCGTGGACCTATACCTAAAAATTTCTGGGGGAAAGTTTTATACGCCTAAAGAAGACTAAATATCAAATTTCAGCCATTTCGGTGTGATAATGAGGCTAAAACGTTCAAAATATCGAAAATCGGGAGATATTGTATTATGGGGGGGCTATATCAACACGTGGACCTATATATATACATACATTTTATGGTAGAAATGTTTCTTAGCCTCTGGAAACACAAAATACAAAGTTACAACCGATTCTTCGGTCAAATGGGTCTAATACATTCAAAATATATTCAAATGACGCGTACTTTATAAGGGGCCTTATGTGGGGGCTATACCAAAACGTGGACCTATATAACCCAACTTTGGTAGAAATGTTTTTTGGCCTCTGAAGACACAAAATACCAAATTACAACCAATTCTGTGGTCAAATGGGTCTAATACATTCAAAATATATTAAAATGACGCGTACTTTATATGGGGCCTTATATGGGGGCTATACCAAAACGTGGACCTATATAACCCAACTTTGGTAGGAATATTTTTTGGCCTCTGGAGACACAAAGTACCAAATTACAATCAATTCGGTGGTAAAATGGGCCAAATATCTTAAAAATTCCTTAAAACGACGACGCGTCACGCGTCATTTTGTATGGGGGCTATACGAAAGCGTGGACCTACATAGCCCGCTTTCAATACCAAAAGTCCTACGTAAAAATAACATATTTTCCCAAAATTTCATCAACCTACGTCAATCCGTTCGGACGCTAGAGTGATTTCCACAGACGGACAGACGGACGGACATGGCTATATCGATGTAGAATTGCACGCTGATCAAGAATATATATACTTTGTGGGGTCTACAATGATTATTTCGAGTAGTTACAAACGTAGTGACAAACTTAATATACCCCCATCCTATGGTGGAGGGTATAAAAATTTCGGCAATTGTCCATGTCTAGATAACTTTTCGACCAATATAAAGTTAGTCGAAAAGTTATCTAGAGATTAACCACTCTGAAAACAGAAACATGTACCGTCTGCAAAGTATTTGTGTTTGTCGAAGAAATAAGGCACAAATGTATAAATAATTCGCACTTGCCTTTTCTTAATATTCTTCGTATAAATGCAGCATCCAGTTATAGAATACAGTGTTGATGGACTGAACATATTCGTACATATTACGCATATTATTCTGGAATTAAAAAGGAACACAAAGGAAATATACAAATTTCCCCCTTCTTCACTCTAACAAAAAAGAGAAAGAGAGAGAGACAAAGAGAGGGAGAGAGAATATGAAAAGTCAAAAATAACAAACAAACAGAACCAAAAATTGTTTTTTTTTCACATTATGTTTTAAACTGACTAAAAATAGGCAAAAAAAGTTAGTTTATTATCAGTCGAAAAGTTATCTGGCGTTGGACAATACTGACTACTCAGGCGCTCATCACCTTGTAAAATTGGTCAGTTGGCATAAGGCAAAATAATCGATAAAATGCCACTTATGTTTAAAAAAAAAAAAACTAGCTTTATGTGAGCTTTAAATCGGCCACAATCCCTACAGGGTACATATGTATGTGTGTTGTATACAATTGAACGAACTTGCAAGCGAACGAGTCAGAGCAGGTGAGCGATAGAACGAAAAGACAGCTGACTGACAAGGCATTTCGACGAACGATTGAACTAATGAACTAAAAGAACGACCTAGTTCGTTAAAAAGAGCTGAACTAAAAAGAGCGTTCAGCTAAAAGAGCTAAAAAGTACAACTCTATTTCAAATGCCAATTCCATAGTATATATGTAAGTGGACATCGGATTTTGCATGTTTTGCATATTTGAACTTTTGGTATTGAAAATGGGCTATATAGGTCCACGTTTCAGTATAGCCCCCATACAAAATGACGCGTGACGCGTCGACGTTTTAGGGTATTTTGAAGGTATTAGTCCCATTTGACCGAATTGATTGTAATTTGCTATTTTGTGTTTCTAGAGGCTAAAATACATTTTTACCAAATATTATTTATATAGGTCCACGTTTCTGTATAGCCCTCATATAACGCCCCGTATAAAGTACGCACCATTTTAATGAATTTTGAAGTTATTAGGCCCATTTGACCACTGAATTGTTTGCAATTTGTGTTTTCAGAGGCGAAAAGAAATTTCCACCAACAATTTTTTATACAGGTCTACGTTTAGATATAGCCCCCATGGAACTGATCCGCCCGATTTTCGGTATTATCAAGGTTTTAGTCACATCATCTAATCGAAATGCCTAAAATTTAGTACGTAGTCTTAATAGGTGGTTTTGTTATACCCCCCGTAGAACGGTACCTCCAGATTTTCGGCATTTTGAAGGTTTCAGCCTTATTTTCATACCGAAATGGCAGAATTTGGGTATTTGGTCTTCTATGGGGTTAGAAATTTGTCATTGTAAGTCCACGTTTTGATATAGCCCTCATAGAACGGCACTTTCCGATTTTCCGTATTTATACTTTTCTAAAAAAAATTGTGGATACAGGTCCACGTTTTGACATAGCCGCGTGTCCTTACAGGTCACCTGGGTTTACGAGCTCATCTGCACAAGATTCATTGTGCAGACAACAGCATATATAGGACATGCGGAGTAGATGACCAAACACTGGAGAATTTTCTCTGCCAATGACCTGCTTTCGCAAACATCAGATCCCAGTTTTTAGGGAACGACACAATACCAGATCTTAATTAGGTAATTGTAAACGACCTGAAACAATAACGGGATTTTGTTAAGGGCACATAGTTCCTTAAATAAAATACAGTAGAGTCCCCTACTTCAAACAAACCTTGTCCAGAGCGCACAACGGGCCTACTTCTGGCCAGGGCATGATGAAAAATATTAACAAAAACAAGAGAAAAAAGCGAACGCTGACAAAACAAAATTAAAACAAGTAAGAAAAGTCTATAGTCGGACGGAGCCGACCATGGGATACCCTATACCACTATCCCTGGACAATCGCTCTCCACGGAACTTCTTTTCAATGATTGTGAAAATTTAATTATCAAATATCAGAGATGTAATGTATAATACTTATGACCAAAACCAAAAAGTTATCTAGCATGACAAAGACATTTTTGTAGCAGGAAAGGAAAATTTAGTTCACGTAAAATGTAATGAAACCCACTTATGTAGTACTACTACTTCCGCTGTTTAACCGCTACGTTATTGAAATTTTTACCAATTTCACACAAAACTTTCAGTCCATTTAACCCGCTTAATATTATCTGATCTTCACGTTGGTTTGTACGCTTCTGCTTCATCATAAACTCAAATTTTGTTTAAAATTTTGCGGATTATTATTTTGACCTACAGAGCCGCTACAAAATTGGTTAAATACCCATTGGTTTTATACCCATACCCATATAAAAATCTAATATCAGTCATTTCGATAGGATAATATCAAGTGTTGTCGATTGTGTTCTTTTCATGTTTTTGTTTATTTTATATTTTGCGCTAAAAGAACTCCTACGAAACAAAGCCAAACAAACAAACAAAACGCTTCTTCTTCATCATAAACTCAAACTTTGTTTAAAATTTTGCGGGTTATTATTTTGACCTACAGAGCCGCTACAAAATTGGTTAAAATTTTGTTTTTGGTCCATTTCATCCCCTGAACATTTCACGATCATCACCAAAAACTAATCATTTCTATTCTGGCCCGAACCCAACCTCCTTAAAAAATTCGTTACAATCGGTCCATAATTGCGGCCTTAAGCTTGTTTACAATTTTTAATGGACGGACACACATCGCTAAATCGCTTTATCTCGTCGAGATATGAATTTCGGCGTACCAAATAAGGGGTCTAGGACGAATATTTCGTGGTGTTAGATAAACTTTTGGAAAGACAATAAGTAGCATGGGATAAAAATGTGGTTCTCTACACAGAACCCATTATATATTAGGCAGTAGGCCCGTTATCTAGCAAACACTTTATTGCAATTTACATCAGAGGAAATGTCAGTAGTTTTTTTTTTCCATATCGTCAGTGTCATGCTTAAGTGTTCCATACGCCATTTTTGAGTTTTTGAGATATATGTGGTTTCTATGGTTTTCCGATATGCTCTTTCTGAATTTCTAGTCGGCTTTCTCCTATCTGCTCAAGTTTCCGAGATATCGACGTGAAAGCTTAAATTGTTTTCAGTTATAAAATTAATATTTTAAAAACTTACAGGCTTAGAAACACATTTCCAATATCAGAACTTTAATTTTCCATTTAGAAGTACTTAATTAATTGAGGCAAAGATGGAAAACTATTTTTGTCACTTTGTTCCATGTGATTTACAATATTTCACATTTGGGTCATAAGTGTGGATATGGAACAAATCGACAACAAATCTTTTTTTACAAAAACCTATATAACTTTTATATTCCAATTCATATTCCTCTATAATTTTGCAAATATGTCCTATATACTATTATAAATAGGTCAAGTCAAATATAAAAATATTTTCTTTAGTCAGCTCTACGCAGTTGTGACGCAAAACATTAAAATGCGATTATCTCAAAACCGCAAATGGCGTATGGAACACTAAAGCATGACACCGACGATATGTAGGCTACTTTGCGAAATATATATGTCATCAAGGAATTCAAATATCGACCAAAAATAAAAATTTTATATTTTTCATACAAAAGTAATTCAAAAAAAATTCAAAATTGTAGACATCTTTTTCGACCTATACTCTTACCCGGTGCAAAATTTCGTGACTATTGATGTATAATTGCGACTTCTAGCGTGTTTATTATTACACTACAAACAAATAACGAAATATATTAGGCTGTAACTCTGTTATCTGATCATGCACACCAACATAATTGGCATCAATTGAAAGGTCAAGCGTTCCACTTTCAAGTATATCTCACTAGTCCGGAATGTCACTTCCAGGAATTAAGATATAAGCTGTATATTAAAAATTTTCACAATTTTCACACAAAAGTTTTGGTCCATTTAACCCTCTAAATATTATCCGATCGCCATCTAAAATTGCAAGCTTCTCCTTTGTGATATACTCTTACCTTATTTAAAATTACGCGTTGATCGGACTATTATTGAGACCTACAGAGCCGCTAGAAAATTGGATAAATATTATGTTTTTGGTCCATTTCACCCGCTAAATATTTCACGATCATCACCAATAAGAATAGGGATCTATTCTGATCTGAACCCGACCTCCACACAAAATTTCGTGACGATCGGTCCATAATTGCGGCCTGGAGCGTGTTTACAATTTATAATGGACAGACGGACGGACGGACACACATCTCAAAATCGCTTTATCTCGTCGAGATATGAAGATTGGTATACCACATTGGGGGTCTACGACGAATATTTCGCGGTGTTACATGAATTTTTACCAAAACAAACTTATAATACCCTTTTCCACATTGTGGTATAGGGTATAAACAGTGAAAAAAAAATAAAATTGATTTTTTTGTTTCATTTTGACATTGTTACCCGATATAATATTTTTCCGTTCCTTTACTTTTCTGGTAAAACTGGTCATGAGAGAACAATTTTGACAGTTTTCTCTTTTGCCATTTTTACCATTAACAAGTAAAGGAACATGGCTAATTTGAAGCTTTTGAATGTTGTTATATCAGTTTTCCCGTTCTATTGATATTTTGTAATGCAATAATAGGTGTGTTCGTTTACTCAATAATTTGTACAAATTTGCTCAAGTCCAGTAACTTCTTGTAAACGACTAAGGTCTTTTGCATTGTACTGTAGAGTAAACGAACAACTTCCAGTAAAAATTCGTACAAATTTTGAGTAAACGAACACACATAATATAAACCTTGCACTTTGCAAATACGTCCATTCTCTAAAAATTATTCGCACATTTCATGTGGCGATTCGCAGATCATTACGGAGGTTTTCAACATCATAAAATTGTATCAGCCACCTAAGCAAAAATTCTATTGTATTAGAAGAATATGAATAAATATAAAATGTGTGACTCTCTAAAGATTATAATAATTAATAATAATTGAATTATTATTAATTAAATGAAAGAAATTAACATTTAAAATTTTCACACACACATTATCCCATGTCCACTTTCTGCCAATTAAACTTCTGATTGTTATTAAAAGTTAAGTTTGAAAAAAATAAAAGCGAAAAATAAATGTTTTGCACGCTAACCGCTACATTTCACTCTTCCATGACTTTTTGTACACGTTGGAAAAATGTGTGCATTTAGATCTTTACGTGTGAAATAATCCGCTTGAATTGCTAACGCCAACATGCGGTATTAAAGATCAATTGTGGCTATAAACCGTGCTTACAGACCATAAATACTTAATATGGTCGACTATGTTGTGCTGCAATTATGACGATAAATGTGTGGTAATGTAATTCACTTTTTCTTGTTCAGTGTGTGTCAGAAGAAGAAAAAATAGAAACTTTGAAAAAAACGGCTATCGGAATGAAGCCATAAGAAAACAACATTTACTACGTGACGTTGAGTCTGAACTTCAAATGTTAGCAGCGGGTGGTAAAGGAAACACATTTTTAAGTGTATGTATGCATTTTGATCCTTGAGAGAATGAAGTACATGTGAGTTTCAAGTTTTACAGCACAATGTAATATAAGCAGGTAATACAATTATATTAAAGTGGTCTTTTTTACAATATAAGTAGCAACATCTAAGAAAGGTGTTAAGTTCGGCCAGGACTAACTTCTTACACCCTCCACCATGAGTTTTATTGAAGTAAAATGGAAACTACTAAGTTCTTCCATCATGTCAAGACTAATTGCTGGGAGAAGTGGAATATGTAAACTGAAGAATATCACCTTCCTTTCTACCCATTCAAAATCCGAAATGATTACAGCCATTCCATTTAGACGATGTGTGCACAATAGGATTATATTTTTGGCAAATAAAAGAAATACCACCACATAGCCTTGTAGAGCATGGAAAAATATTAAGAAAAGCATTATCACCGTTAAAAGACTTCCCCCATCAATTACATACACGTTTCCCATTGCAGTTATTTCCTTTATGTTTTCCACAATGATAGCAAATTGTTAATAAATAAGCTATTTCTTATTGAAATTGTATATAATTTTAAATATTGGGCCATATAATGTAAACCCGATCTAACAACACAAAACCAAATATGGTTTTTGTCGATGGGGTCTGTGCTTTCATAAAATCTGCAGTACAAGTAATTTGCACACAATTGCCTTGAAAATGTTGCACAGTGTTATTCTATGCGGTGCACTTGTGTTGTAAATTTCGTTAAATTTTTAAATTAACGGAAATTCATCTAAATTAACATAAATCCACTAGATACTATTGTAGCAATATGTATATTCAATACCATTCTCCGGGATTAGTTCTGTGGTAACGGCTTCTGCGCTACAACTAGTATGAAAAGGTTGTCTTTCCCCAATTTATACTCTCTTTCACTCTTGGTATTTTTTTCGCACTTCATTCTAGATCCTTTATATCTCGATTTCATGTTTAGGGCATTGGTCATACATTCATTTCTTAATTTTCAGTATCGGACCATTCTACACGCGTCTAATGCAGAATTTAAATTGCGATATTGAAGCTAGAAACATTAAATTGCAAATTAGAGCTATTTTGGGAGGAAAATGTATGTAGCTAAAATCTCAAAGTAGTATGAGGTATGACGGCATAACCAAAATGTGGACATATACATACATACTAGCTTTAATATTTCGTACACATTCTCTGACCTCCTAGAATTTTAAATGAAGAATTTTATTTTTCTAAAAATAATCGAAAATTCTCAAAATCTCAAAAATCCTAAAACAATGCAGAAAATCGCTTGTACCTCTTAAATGGGACTTAACGAGGGTCACTAGAAAATTTTCTGGCCTAGGCTACAAGCAGTGTCGCCAGGCGTCAATTACATTTTTTTTTTTTTTTTGGAAAGTTTGGCAGTTTTTATCCTAATGTTTGTTTTACATTCGGCATAGTTTCGTGATTTCGGAGGAGTTTCTTGATTTCGTGCGAAATCGGACAAAAATGAAATCATCTGATTTCGTAATTTCACCAAAATCAACATCGAAATCACAATACTCATGATATGCAACCCTGTTTTTGCCTATGAAAAGTACGAAAAGTTGCAACACTTTTCACGTAACACAAAGGTAGACGGTAAATTGCTGCAACAAAAAATATCAAAATTTGAAAAAAAAATTAAATTGGCTTTTGTATACAATAGTAGTTTATCATTGTGTTAGCGTATTTTTTTAATGGTAGAGGAACTGTAAAAATTGCTTTCTAACAAATTTGTTCAAAAGGTACGGGAAAATGTATAGCAGAAAAGAGAAGTCCAATTTTTCGGAGTACAAGAACGTATTCCTAGCACAAAACGGGGAAAAATAGTGCATGTAGTACTATTTTTAATTATTAATTTTTTTATTTGACAAACACAGTAACCTAGCCCATAGGGTCATGAGCGGTTTCAAAAACAGCTATACAATAACTACTCTCAGGTTCGATTTCAATATTTTTGTTGTACGTCATATTGTGGGGTTCTCTAGTTTTGTCCGCTTATATTTCCGACTTTTCATTATTATATTCTGAATTCCTTATTTTTGTGTTTCCAATAAAAATATATAAATAATTAAAAACAAAAATATAAAATACATTTATAAATTTCTTAAAAAAATTATCATGAAAATAAATACTGAGGGGGTGCTTTAGTTTTGGCAGATATCAACAAAAAATAAGTATAAACACCAGGCTGTATTTCAGGATTTCGTGAAATACAGCATTTATGCCCTCCACCACGACCTCTATTGATAGGAATAGGAATAACTAGTTTCCTTCAGTTTATAAATGTACAGAGATCTTCTATCACATTAAGGCTTATTTTCGGAGGAATAGAATATCTTATGATGATTATGATTATCAATTTATATTGATACATTTTTCCATTGAAGTTTTTCAGAGTCCGAAATTACAAGTTATATCCACTTCAGAAGGAACGGTGCGTTATCGAAGTTCTTTCCAAAACATGAACCATTATTTACACATTACCAAATTACAGCAATCTCGGTTCGAAAATTTTACAAAAAGAAGCCTCGAAATGCATAAAGTTGGCTAAATCCGGTTCATGAGGGCTAGACTAAAGCCCGAATATACATGGATAATTATTTTCGAGTACGTTTTCTATTTTCTGGGAACACAAAATTTCAACAACAGCCAATTCGATAGAAAATGTGACTAAAATGTTCAACAAATCTAACATCGGGTTGTACCCTTATATGGGGGCTATTCCAAAACGTGGACCCATACTGTCTGATTTTTTGCAAGGGCGAAGACTAAATACGACATTTCGGATATGTGGCAAAAATTTAAAAATACCGAAAATCAGGAGAACTCCAGCGAAGTCATTTTGATTGAATAATGAGGCTTAAACTTTCAAAATGCCGAAAATTGGGGGTGTAGTTCTATGGGAGCTATATGAAGACTTGGATCTATACCGACAAATTTCTGGTATAAACTTTGTTTTTTTATAAGGGGTATTATGTCTTTGTGCATTAGTTTGTAACACGCAAAAGGAAACTAGATAGACCCACAGTTGCTTTAAGGGATATACATGGAATCACTTTCTGAGTTGATTCACGCATGTCCGTCTGTCTGTCCGTCTGTCCATGTATTTTTGTAAACAAAGTACAAGTCGCATTTATTGTCAGATTCGCATGAAAATTGGGAAATTGCCAAAGGACGAACGCTATTTATTTTGGTAAAAATCGGTTCAGATTTAGATATATCCCCCATATACAGTTGCGAAAACAATAATAGCACCACCATGAACAACTGTGGGACAATGTTTCATGTAGATGTGAGGCTAAATATTTATGTTTGGAGGAAAATATCTTTTTTCTCAGTTATATGTCCTCAAAAGCGTGGAATAGAACCAAAAATATATAACAAACAAATATATATAACCGTAACAATATGGATCTTCGTCGTTAGAGATAAAACTCAATACACGGCAACAAAACTGTGAAGAATTAACTTGTTTTCGTTGAAATCCTAGAAAATATGACTCTTTTTCATTTTGAATATAATTTGGCACTAGTTTCGTCCTTACAAAAGGATATGCACAGTAATAATCTGGGTTATAATGTGGAGGGAAGTCAAGGAACTTGTGGTATAGAATTCATTCTCTAGGGTTGTACGTTGTTCCTTGACTATAACAAATCAAAACAAGTGAGCCAAGGCTATAGTCGGGTCGGGCCGACTATGTGATACCCTACACCACTTCCCCTGTGCATAAACTTTTGACTGGTAAAATTCAAAATATT
This sequence comes from Musca autumnalis, assembly GCF_047663935.1. Lineage (NCBI taxonomy): Eukaryota > Metazoa > Arthropoda > Insecta > Diptera > Muscidae > Musca > Musca autumnalis. The sequence goes on from NW_027411644.1 coordinate 267,962,691, forward strand.
AAAATTGGGATAGCTTAGCGCCTTTGCTCTGAATGTCTTCATTAATACAGGTCAATTTTATTGAAATGCGTTTAAGTGCATCCCAAAATAGGACGTATTACCGACTATTGCTATATCTCCGTTATTTGGCCACATACGCCAACATGCTTTACATCATTGTAAAGATGGGATTTTCTACTTTCATAGTCGGACTTTGCTTTTGGAAGGTCCCCAACCAATGCTGTGCTATTCGTCATTATTATTAAAATCGCAAAAATGAGAAGTTGTGTTTTAATAACGGCTATTGCGATATCTTCATTGTTTTACCACCTACGACAACCTACGTTACATCGTTGCAAAGGCGATATTTTCTACTTTCATCAGCAGATTTTGTTTTTAATATACCCCTTATAGAAGCGGAGATATTCGCTTTGAAATAAAACGTTGACTTTTTCTCCAAATAAGTTGTTTGCCCATTCCGACTCCTGAATATTATCCGACCAAAATCAATAGGCTTCTTCCTATGTAGGACTCCCATTAACCCCCAAAATTTCGTGAGGATCCGATCAAAATTGCGACCTGTAGCGTGATTACAAAAAAAATGGAAAAATGTGATGTATTAACGACTATTGCGATATCTCCGTTATTTGGCCACCTACGCCAACCTACTTTGCATCATTGTAAAGATGGGATTTTCTACATTCATTGTCAGACTTTGTTTTTGGAAGGTCCCCAACCGAAGCTGTCTTATTCTTCATTATTATTAAAATCGCAAAAATGAAAAGTTGTGTTCTATTAGCTGCTATTGGGATATCTTCGTTGTTGGACTACCTACAACAACCTACTTTACATCGTTGCAAAGGCGATATTTTCTACTTTCATTAGAAGGTTTTGCTTTTGGCATACCCCCTATAGAAGCTGAGATATTCGGTTTGAAAAAAACATTGTCTTTTTCTCCAAAAAAGTTTTTTGCCCATTTCGACACCTAAATATTATCCGGCCATCACCAAAATAAATAGGCTTTTTCCCCTGCGGGACCCCCATCAACACCCAAAATTTGGTGACGATCCGATCAAAATTACGACTTGTAGCGTGATTTCTTTAAAAGTGGAAAAATGGGATGTATTACCGACTATTGTGATATCTCCGTTATTTGGCCACCTACTTTGTATCGTTGTAAAGACAGGATTTTTTACTTTCATAGCCAGGTTTTGTTTTTGGAAAGTATCCAACAAAAGCTGCGTTATTCGTCATTAGAATTAAAATCGAATAAATGAAAAGTTGGGTTCTATAAGCGACTATTGCGATATCTTCGTTGTTTGACCACCTACGACAACCTACCATACATCGCTGTAAAGGTGATATTTTCTGCTTTCATTAGCCTTTAATATACCCCTTATAGATACGGAGATATTCGCTATGAAATAAAACGTTGACTTTTTCCGCAAATAAGTTTTTTGCCCATTCCGACCCCTAAATATTATCCCACCATCACCAAAATCAATAGGCTTCTTCCCCTCTGGGACCCTCATCAACATCCAAAATTTGGTGACGATCCGATCAAAATTGCGACCTGTAGCGTGATTACAAGGTTTAGATGGACAGACGGACAGACGGACGGACGGACTGACGGACGGACACACATAGCCAGATCGACTCAGCTCGTCGAGACATTCATTTTGGTATATATAAGTATGGGTCTACGACCATTATTTCGATGCGTTACAAACTTTTTGGTCAAAACCAACTTATAATACCCTCCCCACATAGTGGTGTAGGGTATAAAAATTGTGAGCTTAGGTCAATAAAGCAACTACAGGATAAAAAACAATGACCAGAAAATCATATTGGGAGGTCCTTAAAGAAGAATCCTGCAACCAATACCAGAATCCTCTTGGTTCGATACCAAGCCTATCCCCAGGCGGAACTAACGCCATCAACTATTCTTAAGTAGACACTAGGTTCTCTTGATGTACTTCTATTCTTGAGTGACAAAGTGTAGACATTTGTGAAAATTGGTTTAAATTTTAAAAAGGTTTCGAATTAGACTATAATTTTTGTTATTTTTAAATTCTTCAGAGTCGTTTAGTTATAAAAAAACCATAAAAAGGTCAGCAAAATTTGCACATGTAATTAGGAATGCCTGCAAAATATTTTTTTGGGAGGTGGTGCTATTATTTTTTTCGCAGCTGTATATCTTCGCCCGATTTAAGGCATTTGGTGCACGAAACACGCTATATATGTCCGATTTCAATTGAATTTGGAATGTGCGACGGTATTTAGTCTTGAAATAAGTGTTCCAAATTTGGATATAGCCGATTTAAGTATTTGATGCACGAAAGGCGCTATATATGTACGATTTCAATAAAATTTGGAATGTTTACCGGGATTTGGCCAGAAATAAGTGTGCTAAATTATATAGAAATCGGTTCAGATTTGGATATAGCTCCCATATATATTCTCGGCCGATTTTAGTTATTTGATGCACGAAACACGCTATATACACTACCGCTCACTTGAATAGAACCCCCCTGCAAAATTTTTTTCAACCTCCATTTTTTCCAAATTATACAAGATATGAAATTATTAAGTTTTATTATATTTTGCTTCATGTGTTTGGAGTAAACTTAGCCATTCATTTGCATTCAAATCCAATTTGTATAAGAATTATGCAAGGAAAACAAAATAAAGTCAAAAACTTAAGTAAAAAAATTGGCTCATTTGAATAGAACCCCCCTTTAAAACTTGGGAATACAGAAAGATTGTAGTAGAATATCGATGCATATTTACTCTATATTGAAAACGAAGTACTTTCAGTAATATTCAGTAAAAGTATATCCCTCCTGATTAAGGATACACCCGTATATCCTGCTTTGGCAAGGATTATTTTAATAATCGGGTGTAATGGGCAACAAAGCTTGATTTTTTCATTCAACAAGTTTATTTTTGGAAGCGTGCTGTCTCCTTTAGTCGTACATTTTACGCATAAATAATTCCCATATATTTTAGAGAATATTTTCCACTCTAGAATATGGCGGCCCCGCAAGGACATCCGCATTTCTTTTCAAAATTTTAAGTTTTTATGACTCGAAGTGTACAAATGTTTATAAAATCGTGATGAAATTTCCACACGGGATATCCAAAAATGTTACTCACTACTGGATATGTCTGTTTCAGAACTCCTTTGTAAATTGTCGTTCGCATTTAGGGTGAAAGAAATTGACGCCCAAGTCCTTCATAATTAGTAAGGACTATCCTTATTAAGTAAACAATTGCATAACTATAGAACTATTTTTTTCGCGTCTATTGAATGGAAGACCATCTTCTAAATTATTTCTGTAGCGATGAATGTGCTTTTATGGTGCTGGAAGGCATTACTAATTATTAAGGACATGAGCGTCAATTTACTTCACCTTAATGCGTACGACAATTTACAATGGAGTTCTGAAACAGACATATCCAGTAGTGAGTAACATTTTAGGATATCCCGTGTGGAAATTTCATCACGATTTTATAAACATTTGTACACTTCGAGTCATAAAAACTTAAAATTTTGAAAAGAAATGCGGATGTCCTTGCGGGACAGCCATATTCTAGAGTGGAAAATATTCTCTAAAATGTATGGGAATTATTTATGCGTAAAATGTACGACTAAAGGAGACAGCACGCTTCCAAAAATAAACTTGTTGAATGAAAAAATCAAGCTTTGTTGCCCATTACACCCGATTATTAAAATAATCCTTGCCAAAGCAGGATATACGGGTGTATCCTTAATCAGGAGGGATATGCTTTTACTGAATATTGCTGAAAGTACTTCGTTTTCAATATAGAGTAAATATGCATCGATATTCTACTACAATCTTTCTGTATTCCCAAGTTTTAAAGGGGGGTTCTATTCAAATGAACCAATTTTTTTACTTAAATTTTTGACTTTATTTTGTGTTTCTTGCAAAATTCTTATACAAATTGGATTTGAATGCAAATGAATGGCTAAGTTTACTCCAAACACATGAAGCAAAATATAATAAAACTTAATAATTTCATATCGTGTATAATTCGGAAAAAATGGAGGTTGAAAAAAATTTTGCAGGGGGGTTCTATTCAAGTGAGCGGTAGTGTATGTCCAATTTTGATGAAATTTGGAGTAAGTGACGGAATTTGGTCTACAAATAAATGTGAAAAATTATATCGAAATCTGTTCTAATTTGGATTTAGCTCCCATATATATTTTACATATTCACAGTGGTGTAGGGTATTATATAGTCGGCCGCGCCCGACCTTACATTTTTTTAATTGTCGATAACTTTTCGGTAACTTCTTCGGACAATTTTGGTCGAATTTAATTTTAATCAGTGACAAACGTGCAACCGTTCTGACATAGACTGTGAACACATACAAAGAAGGTAACAAAGGACCAAAAGTACCATACTAAAAAAGCGAAGAAAATAATTATCAGAAAACTACAGTTTGGCAATTTTTTCGGTTTTGTATACTTGCTGATATTACGTAACAGGTAGTGGGATTTTCGTGTTTAGTTAGTTCTCTTTGCACGACTTTTAAAGGGTAATTTTTTAACCCAAAAATTGTGATTGTGATCCATCGTGAAAAATCGTATTATACAAAAAAAACGCAATCACGCACAGTCAAAAAACTTAATTTGGCACAAGCACGGCGTTTTCCGAGAAGGCACGAACAAACTCTTCTCATGGCACGGCACGCGCCCTCCTCTACTAAGCACATCAACAAAATCCACCAGATATATTGTTGCAATAAATGTCTGCAAAATGATTGAAGGTGCAAAAAATCCCGGGTTTTCATTATCTTACATAAACTGTGAAGAATTATGTATATTAATTACACTGTACAATACAAAAAATAATTACAGCTAAAAAGGGCAGATAATGAAAGAGGTCCCAAAAATAGAAAGCACGTGTATCGGCCTTTTGTAAGTTTGTGTCGAGAGGTAGCCTATATACATATGTGGGGCAAGTTTTCCCATTTCTACGTTTATGGAAATGTTCGAGTTAAAATTTCTTGGAATCCTTACGTTTTAGGTATATGGCGCCTTTGGCAATGCCAGAAATCTTTTATTTAAAAAAAAATAACCCCCATGCGATTCATTAAGGTGGTATTTTTGGTCGGATCCAAATATAAAAATGTTCGTCATAAAAATGTACTACAGGATTTCTTGTAATTAAAAAAAGTTTAATTTCGTTGTACAGTTTTATTATAATAATTTATAACACACTGTCCAACAGCATTTTTGGGGTGTGGAAAATTCCTGTTGAATATGAAAGCCCTTTGTGCGTCTGGTTTCCGAAATAGCGCGTGATGAAGTTTTTGATTTTTCCCTATAATACTTGGGAAAATAGCTCTACATATATGTTTGGCGTTATTGTATCTTTGTTTTGAGATCACATTTCCAAATTGATAGACAAATCTTTTTGTAGAACATTTCATTCTTCTAACTCAATTCCTTTCATGTCCTTTCCGTTCTTTATTTCTTGAACCGTAGTAAAAGTACCACAAGATGAGATTTCTCAAAATCTAAATACTCTACAAAGATTTTGCTCAGAAGATTTTTGGTACAGTTCTCATTGACTTCTAATCGATATTGTCCCATTTTCATGGCCATTTTTGATATTGAGTTTTCTGTAGTCTGTGTTTAGACACACACATTTCTCGGGAAAGTTAATTGAGTTTTTTGGGAGAGAGCGGAGAGGAAAGAGCTCCACAATACTCTTTCGTACCCCCTATTGCCTAAAAACTGAATTTACTTTCCCGAGAAATTTGTGTGTCTAAACACGAACGTATATTCGTTATTGGGTATGTATTTGTATTTAGACATACTTATTGGTTATTGCCCAGCCAGCATTTGGGAGTGAGTTTCTCACTTCCTCTATCAGAAGTAATCGCATTCTGAACTTCTTTTCTATAAAATAGCGATCCTTTATCATTTTACAATAACAAATGCATTGCTATCCCTTTTTGAACTTTTTGAAAAACTACCTAGTGTCAGAAAAGGAGAACGAAATTCTATTATTGATTGTTTACACGACTATCGCATGGACAGACACTTTCTCTGGTCAATGCAGACACTTCGATTGTTTACGTTCATTTGAGGCGTGTACAAGACTTTAGTCTATCTGGTGTTTATAAGGTACGGTGGTGCAGTGGTAAGCATGTTCGCTTTGCAATTTTAAGGTCATGGGTTTGATTCCCAGGTCAAGCAACATAACATTTTTAAAAGTACAAAAATTAATGAAGATGACAATTTCATCTAAGGATAGTTCTTTAAAAACGTATGTAATTTGGAACATTAATTAGAATAGTAAAAAAATAATAATTAAAAGAATAACAACAGATAAAAAGAAAAATGAAAAACGAAAAAAAATGTTTTTTTCGTCACAACCAATTTTATCTCTAAAAGTACTTCTAGGAAGTCTCGAAAGCGGCATTCACAAGTAGTGTCGTAGACGTGGTTCATTTCTTCCCGATCGGTGTGCCCTTTTTCAATTAGAATGCGAGATCGCGGATGTGTATCTCTATCGCCTGGGAGTGACTGCTTCGGGTAATGGGCGATAAAAAATGCTTGCTGGGTGTTCATATAGTCATCTGGGGTGCGTCTGAAATTTTTACCATAAATAGCCTTCGTTATGCCGAAAACATTAATGAAAAATTTTCTTGGAGGATAGTTCCGGGTTTCAAAATTTTTGAACCGGATATTCCGATAAAAAATTGGAGTATTTAATCGGTTGTAAGTAACCGTCTAAGCTTATATGTATACCATTGAAAGCCTATACAATTGGTAATCAAATGAAATCAATTTGCTGATTATAACTTTGTGGTTTCCAATGCTGGAAAAAAATCCATTTTCTTAAACCGTTTTTAAGGGAAAATATCAATGCGCGTAAACATGCGCGTTTGAACATTTTCTTTTAGCGATGAAAATCATTGAAAATAATATTATGAATCCGGAAGGGCATATACGCCGTAGGTCAAAGTTCTGAAAACTCCCCATAACCGTCGATGGTAGGAGTACATATTTGAAACCTACACTACCGCTCACTTGAATAGAACCCCCCAGCAAAATTTTTTTCAACCTCCATTTTTTCCAAATTATACAAGATATGAAATTATTAAGTTTTATTATATTTTGCTTCATGTGTTTGGAGTAAACTTAGCCATTCATTTGCATTCAAATCCAATTTGTATAAGAATTATGCAAGGAAAACAAAATAAAGTCAAAAATTTAAGTAAAAAATTGGCTCATTTGAATAGAACCCCCCTTTAAAACTGGGGAATACAGAAAGATTGTAGTAGAATATCGATGCATATTTACTCTATATTGAAAACGAAGTACTTTCAGTAATATTCAGTAAAAGTATGTATATCCCTCCTGATTAAGGATACACCCGTATATCCTGCTTTGGCAAGGATTATTTAAATAATCGGGTGTAATGCGCAACAAAGCTTGATTTTTTCATTCAACAAGTTTATTTTTGGAAGCGTGCTGTCTCCTTTAGTCGTACATTTTACGCATAAATAATTCCCATACATTTTAGAGAATATTTTCCACTCTAGAATATGGCGGTCCCGCAAGGACATCCGCATTTCTTTTCAAAATTTAATGTTTTTATGACTCGAAGTGTACAAATGTTTATAAAATCGTGATGAAATTTCCACACGGAATATCCTAAAATGTTACTCACTACTGGATATGTCTGTTTCAGAACTCCATTGTAAATTGTCGTACGCATTAAGGTGAAGTAAATTGACGCTCATGTCCTTAATAATTAGTAATGCCTTCCAGCACCATAAAAGCACATTCATCGCTACAGAAACAATTTAGAAGATGGTCTTCCATTCAATAGACGCGAAAAAAATAGTTCTATAGTTATGCAATTGTTTACTTAATAAGGATAGTCCTTACTAATTATGAAGGACTTGGGCGTCAATTTCTTTCACCCTAAATGCGAACGACAATTTACAAAGGAGTTCTGAAACAGACATATCCAGTAGTGAGTAACACTTTTGGATATCCCGTGTGGAAATTTCATCACGATTTTATAAACATTTGTACACTTCGAGTCATAAAAACTTAAAATTTTGAAAAGAAATGCGGATGTCCTTGCGGGACCGCCATATTCTAGAGTGGAAAATATTCTCTAAAATATATGGGAATTATTTATGCGTAAAATGTACGACTAAAGGAGACAGCACGCTTCCAAAAATTAACTAGTTGAATGAAAAAAGCAAGCTTTGTTGGGCATTACACCCGATTATTTAAATAATCCTTGCCAAAGCAGGATATACGGGTGTATCCTTAACCAGGAGGGATATACTTTTACTGAATATTACTGAAAGTACTTCGTTTTCAATATAGAGTAAATATGCATCGATATTCTACTACAATCTTTCTGTATTCCCAAGTTTTAAAGGGGGGTTCTATTCAAATGAGCCAATTTTTTTACTTAAATTTTTGACTTTATTTTGTTTTTCTTGCAAAATTCTTATACAAATTGGATTTGAATGCAAATGAATGGCTAAGTTTACTCCAAACACATGAAGCAAAATATAATAAAACTTAATAATTTCATATCGTGTATAATTCGGAAAAAATGGAGGTTGAAAAAAAATTTTGCAGGAGGGTTCTATTCAAGTGAGCGGTAGTGTATATGTTTGGATACTTTTTAAATTTATTTTAAAAAATTTAAAAAAAATTAATTTAAAAATTATTCATGGGGATTTATTGCCAATATATGTAATCGTTTCAAAAAAATACAAAACACATGATTTACATGCACAAGCGCGACTTTACGTCAGTGGCTATATCAAAATGTAGAAATGTACTGACAAATTAGGGGGGAGAGCTTTTATAGCACCATAGAAGACTAAATACTAAATTTCCGCCATTTCTGTAGGATAGTACAGCTAAAATCCTGAAAAGCCCTAAAGTCAGGAGGTACCGTTCTACTGAGGCATATAAAACATGAACCAGTCCTGACAAATTTCTGGAGGAAAGTTTAGTAGCCCTAAAGAAGACTAAATACGTATTAAATTACAACCATTTATGTACGATAATGTAGCTAAACACCGAAAAAAACTCCGGAAAACCCCGAAAATCGGGCGACACCGTCCTATGGGGGTGATCCAAAACGTGGACCCGTATTGACACATTTCCGGGGAAACGTTTTGTAGTCCCAAAGAAGATTCAATATCACTCTTCAACTATTTTTTCATTCAAAAATGATCAAATGAATCAATAAAGCAGGAAATAACTCATTTTTTACTTCTACACATATAGGCTAAGCTCCAGTGTTCGAAATTTCGAACACCATTTTTCGGTAAAACGAAAAATCGGAATTTTTTAAATACATTTTTGACATCAATGGGTCCCACGTACCCTAAGCAAGTATTTTTCCTTAAAAAATAAATAAAAAAATGTCTCGGGACGATATGTGTTAATTATAATAGTTATTTTAAAACGACGTTTCATTCAAATTATGTATTTTGTTTTGCAAACATTTACTTGTCTAACTGTATGTACATGCATATTTTGTGCTATCCCAGCTGTAAATTAAATTCATGTAAATCTAATAAGCACCACAATAAAATTAATAGCATAAATATAATAAGCATGTTGATGTTTATTTTCAATTAACACATGGATTACTTGGAGTTTAAAACTGTACGTTTTCCTAATGCAGAAAGTTAATTAAAATTGTTCAGAAATAAAAAACAATAAAAAATCAAATACATAACACAATTTTCGCATGCATAATTCAAATAACATGAAACGTTAAACATTATTTTCTCGGTTTTTTGGCAACGTTTGTTTAAGATAAAAGGTATAAGTCAGTTCGCTCAATTGAATGGCGCCTAAACATTTCAAATTGCCCATAAGAATTAATGCTTTTCACTCAATGTATTACTGGGCATCCAAATTTAATACCCCCTATGTATTAAATTTGTCGACTTAAAGATGTGGATCAATGCAAATTTTGTGAAATACATATGCAATTTATGTGATGCATATCACATCACATGCATAACATATTGGAATGTTTAAAAATGTTTGCATAAATATTAACTCAACTTTGTTATTATATTTGGGTCAAATTTATATAAGTTCAATATTAGCGTAGCTTCATTTTACATGCTTTACACATTCGACTAGACATCTTCTGAATAAAAGTTTTTATTTGTTAGCATTGTCAAGTAAAACATTTTTTTATGTAGGGATTTATTATCAGGTAGTGTTAAAAGTTCGTCTCAGGTGAACGAACTGTGCTTTTATTTGTGTTTTTACCACGTTTCTTATTGGAAATGCCAATATAGATGCGAAACGTGACTTTTCCTTAACCACAGATAAACCAGGGTTTCGGACATTTTTTTCTACACTATAAAAATAAAACACTAAATTCGGCACACCAAATTTTTTCAAAAAACTTTATTTATTTGAAAATATATTTATAAGAAAACATATGTTTAAGCCAACGGTATTTCGAGGACTGTTCATAGGATATTTACTATCCTTTGAAGTCTAGACTTTTTCAACTCTATTTTGATTACAAAATTCATGTGGAAAATATTTTTGGTCCGATTGATCCTTTAATTTTTTGCAAGCAAAAGTAAAGTTCTATAACAATCGAGTTATAATTGAACATTTTACGTCTTCTATATAAGTTCTACTTGTCTTCTGTCAGAAGACCTACTGGTCTTCTCACAAAGGTCTACTGTTTTTTTTCATCTTGTCTTTTGTGAGAAATCATCCCTGTCTTCTCTTAAAGGACCTGTTGGACTCCGACGAAAGACATTGTGGTCTCTTCGGATATCCTACTGATTACACTGTGACACAATATGGATGTTAAGGTCTAGGGGTGAAAAATTCTCTTTGGGAATGAAAGCCAATATTGAGTATATTAAGTAACCCAAAGGATCCCATAGCTGATATTTCTGAGTTATGACGATTTTTTTTATTGGCCCCCAATAACGCCTAAAAAAAATGCTTTATAGCTTTGTTTGGCGATACTGTTTCATCATTTTGAGATGACATGTTTGCAGTTAAATAGAATAAGGAATCTTTTTGTAGAAAATGTTGTCTCATATAGCTCAGTTCCTACCATGTCCGTTTTGTTCTTGAACTGAAAAAGAAAAACAAGACGGGATTTTCCACATGAAAAAATTCCACAAAAATGTTTCTCCGAGAATTTTATGTATGTTCCAAAAAATCTATATTGCCACGTTTTCATTGTCATTTTACCCGTTTCTTTCTCAAAAAATCCGTATGTTTATATATTTCGGTACATTCCGTATAAGTTATTACCTATGTATGAAATACGGATGCTTATTATGATTATGATTTTTTTATAACCTGATATTCCTGTATCATATTTTGAAGAGCTTTTATATAAGATTATATAAAATCTTTATTATAAGATGATTTTATAAAAATCTAGCAAGGACATTTTTCAAATTTGTTGCCCTCTTTATAAACCAAAAAGTTAAATTTTTACTTTTTCTGTCCACTATTTCAGTAAAATCTTAAACTTGTTACAAAATGGATCGATATGGGACTAGATTTGTATGCCCTTGATAAGCCCACAAAATATATGACAAACGGTTTATTAGTTTTCGAGCTAGAGTTGGTACCACAAAACGCTTTTATAAAAACAGGCTTTCGTAGACGCCGATTCGCATATATTTTTCAACAAAAAATTCAGAAAGCATATTAAGTTATACTCTTTCAAATGAAGAAAAACTCTACCAAAACAAGTTTCGTAAGTTTCACGAAAAATGACTTTTCAACTGGGGGTCATCATTAAGGCTCTAGAAGCACTGTTAAATTTTGGCTTACATCCATTTTAAAACCTGGGCCCTATTCCTCGAAACAACTTATCGCTTTTCATTTTGCACTTATCAAAAAGTAGTTATTTTGAAAAGTGATAACCTTTTTTTGTTCCACAAAATTACTTTTCAATTTCCCTTGCACTTAGCAAATTTGTCTATCACTGTTCTTTTAGCACAGTTGTTGTGCTCTCTTGCTCAATTTATCCGCCATATTGGTAAGTCTCTCAGTTCTCTTGCAAAGTGTGAATGATATTTGTTCCACAGAACGTTTTATCATCTTTGCATTTTTACTTGGCAATAATAAATAAGACATGTAAAATTGAGACGAGCGAAAAAATTAAATGAAACTGATATTATTAAAAGTAAATAAAATAAAATAAAATAAAATAAAATAAAATAAAATAAAATAAAATAAAATAAAATAAAATAAAATAAAATAAAATAAAATAAAATAAAATAAAATAAAATAAAATAAAATAAAATAAAATAAAATAAAATAAAATAAAATAAAATAAAATAAAATAAAATAAAATAAAATAAAATAAAATAAAATAAAATAAAATAAAATAAAATAAAATAAAATAAAATAAAATAAAATAAAATAAAATAAAATAAAATAAAATAAAATAAAATAAAATAAAATAAAATAAAATAAAATAAAATAAAATAAAATAGAATAAAATAAAATAAAATAAATTAAATTAAACTGAAATAAAATGAAACAAAATAAAATAAAATAATATAAAATAAAATAAAATTAAATAAAATTAAATAAACTTAAATAAAATAAAATAAAACAAAATAAATTAATATGAAATAAAAATAAAATAAAATAATTTTAATACAGATTAAAAAATAATTAAACGAAATAAATTAAAATAAGATCAAAATAAACCAAATGAAGTAAAATAAAATAAAAAATAAAATGAAATAAAATAAAAAATAAAACAATATAAAATGAAGTGAAATAAAATAAAATTAAGTGAAATAAAGTAAAGTAAATTGAAATAAAATAAAGTAAAATAAAATTAAGTGAAATAAAATAATCTAAAATAAAATTAACGGAAATACCAATAAAATAAAATACAATAAAATTAAGCGAAATCAAACAAGTAAAAAGCGTTATGTTCGGCATAGAGTAATTAGTTTTCTTTCTCCACAAAGTGGTGGAGAAGTTACTTGTCAAATTATAACTAATTCGTTCTAGAAATGTATCTAAAAACCTTAAAATAGCTGAAATCGGACGGTACTGCTATATGGAGGCTATAAAAAAACGTAGACCTATATCCATAATTTTCTGTGGAGACGTTTCTTGGTTATTGACTGAATTATACCTAATTCGGCCTGGAAATGTAGCTAATAACCACAAATTAGCTGAAATAGGGCGGTATATGGGGGCTATAATAAAAGATGGGCCTATGTCGGTAAGTTTTTAAAGCATATAAAAACTAATTCGTTCTGAAAATGTAGCTAAAAACCTTAAAATAGCTGAAATCGACGGCACTGCTATATGGGGGCTATAACAAAGCTCAACTTCCAACTTGATTTAAAACACGTGTGAACAGCATTTCATCCCCCTATCTGAACTCGTTCGGAAGATAGCGTGATTACAACAGACGGACGGATGTGTTAAAATCAACTTAGAATTTTACGCTGACCAAAAATATATGTATATACCTTATAGGGTCGCAAATGATTATTTCGATGAGTTACAAATGAATTATTATGGTGGAGGGTATAGTAATAAATAAAAATAGTCTCTCAAATAGAGTTTAGTCTAAATGTAAAATCGAGAAACATCGATTGTGAGGTTGTTCGCAGGGTGGATGTTCGGAATGGGGTTGTTCGTAGGGTGGAATTTCGGATAGTGAAAGTTCGAAGTAGGAAGGTTGATTCAGAGGGTAGAAGTTCGGAAAAATCTTTACAATTTCTTGTCATAACCGTGTTTTCAGTATTTCCGAACAAAATCTCGCTTTAACAATGTACATTGGCAAAGAGAACGTTTACCTCGCAAATTTAAGGCAAACTTATCAAAATTTGATCTGCAAAATCAAAATGCAGAGTTTTCTGTGGAAGGAAAGAGCAAATTTTTTTGCAAAATCTTAGCAAAATACGCTTTGCCGTTACAACTTTTCACTTAGCAGAAGTAACGTTTGTGGAACAGAAATCAAAAAAAGAACTACATTATTTTGAAAAGTAAGCAAACTCACTTTATAATTAGCAACTTATCACTTATCAAAAAATAATGGTTCTGTGGAACACTTAACTTTGAGCATTGTCAAAAATATTGATAAGTGCAAAATGAAAAGTTGATAAGTTGTTTCGTGGAATAGGGCGCTGGTCATGAATTGCTTATAATTTTGACGGCATGCTGTTTTTTTGATTTGTATTTCCCTTAATTTTCACATATTTTGAAGGCGTAAAGATTTTCGCACGGGGAAAGTTCCCTCCAGAATATACTCGGAAAAAAGGTAAAACTGACAAAAACTTTCTAAGTTGTATTTTGTTGCTATTTTTCAATATAAGTAGAAATAATATAAATTAAGAATATATATTTATGTTATGTAGTTGAGTATTAATGAACATTCTAAAGAATATGTTAGGAAAAAACAAACAGATTAGCCTATATAAGCCCAAATATAGAAAAAAGTTAAAAATGTGTCCACATTTTATTAATTTTTAGTGCTATAGGGATTTACCATCGGAGTTGGAGCCGGGACAATGCACCGACTGTATCGCCTCCTTATAAAACAATGTCATGCATGCTGCGCCTTAACTAACTTTAAATGAAAACCCCCTGTATCTGGAAAATTTTTTGCGAATTTTGAAACAGCAATACTCATAAATGAGAAAAATCGATGGAGAAATCGCGGTCAATGTTCACATTTTTAGGTTTTCAGGATTCTGCTTGGAAACGGAAAGTCCTATCGAAGTTGGACTAAAAAAATGTTTTAGAGAATTTTTACTGCTACCTCATTTTCTTTAGTTCCGTTTAGATAGAACGTCCCGTTTCCAAACAAGATCCTGAAAACCTAAAAAAGTGAACTTTGACGGTGCGAAAATGTCATTTGTTTATTTTGTAATGGAAAATCGGACCTGTTTGGCTATATGTTCTTTTGAAGGTAGCACAAATTAAAAAACTGGGAGTTTCTTGATTTTGGAAATTCTTTATCATTATTGCGACATTTTGTAACATGCTAGGTAAATGTAGTTCCATACAAACAAACCAAAATAATAAAGGAACCCACCAATTTATATGTTAGAGATTAGTTCAGTTATCTATGATGTATTGATGTAATTTTCCCCTAGAAGTTAAAATATAAACCAAAAATTAATTTTGGATATTTTTCCCACAAAAGTTATGGTCGAACTCTACCGTGGTTATAGTTACACTAGACACAAACAAAACTGTTTGATGTGACCACGTACATACATCAACACATTTGGTATTAATGGAAAGGTCGAGAGATTGGAAGACGAAATATAACTCACGTGGGGGAATGTGTCTACCAGGAATAAAGATAAAAGATATATTAACCAATTACCCGCTAAATGCACCAAAACCTCGCTTTGCGTCCTTTCATTTTGTGTTGATTTCTAATTTGAGTCGCTGTCCAATTAGCACCAATTTTCACTGTGCGTCGTTCGATGTTTCGTTGTTTTGGGTCCGAACCTTCAATTTTTTTTTGTAAAAATGTGATTAGCTGTGGTCAGTTGTGGGACAAGTTCATCATTATGAAAGTCGTATGTTTTTTGCCGAATAGTTTCAGATTTTTTGAACCGTTTGCATGCATAGTGGTTAGCGTTAAGAGGTACCATTCTATAGATAAATCCAATGAACAAGATATACCTTCAGCCTATATAAAAATAAAATATATTGATTTCGTATCACGACTTTGCTTCAAAATACGGTGAACCTGTAGGTAACATAATGTAAGGCTATACCAAATCATTGGCATATACCAAAGTTTTTAGTAAGCACATTTCTGATTCATAGAGCGAGAAATATTTAATTACCTTAAATTTTAATTACCTTAAACTAAGTTTGGAAGAAACTTGCACTTTTCCTAAAGTTTGTGTGGGAGGTACCCGAAGGACCGTCCAGATTCAAATCCGATCTATATTTGGAAGGAATAATACAATGTGCAAGGTTTGGACCGATACAATTGTTCCCTTCGAGACCAATATGTTGTGAAAGAAAACTGACTTGCAACAGTAATTTTCTTTTTTGAAAAAGTAGCGTTTTCTTAACCCTGAAACCGATTTCCGAACTTTACATGGTTTTCCATTGAAAATCATAATACACTTTGCGTCGTTCCAATTTGAGTTGTGTTTTTTTGTCGTCTTAACGACGCAATGCGGGATCTTGGTGTACTATCTGGTCATCATATTAAATTGCAAGCTTTCTCGTTGTTATAAACTCACATCTTATGTAAACTGTAGCGCTTATCGGACTACTATTGCGACCTACAGAGCAGCTACAAAATCGGATAAACAATTTGTGTTTGGTCCATTTCTTCTCCTAAATATTTCACGATCATCACCAATATCAGTGGGAGTCTATTCTGGTCGGAAGCTGACATCCATTCAAAATTTCGTGACGATTGGTCCATAATTGCGGCCTGGAGTTCGATTACAATTTTTAACACTGTACGACAACAAAAAAATTACAAGGAAAACTGAGTAGATTATGAAAGTAGAGCTAAAAATATGTGTGTATTAAAGTGTACATCGGAAAGTAACCAAAGTAGGCGGGGCAAGTTCCGCCCATTTCTAGTATTTTCAAAATGTTTGAGTTAAGATATTATGGAATCCTTGTATTTTTGGTATATAGTGTCTTTGGCAACTTTACAGAGGAGGAGATGGGAAATATTTTGTTTAAACATTTTAATCCTCATGCGGTTCATCAAAGGGGTCTTTTTGGTCCTTTTTCTAAAATCTTTCAAAAACTGCTTTAAAATGTGATCATATCAAATCGAAATATTCTACAAAATTGTTCGCCATAAAATTTTACTATATGTTTCAGAAAACACCAAATCTGTAAATCTTAGATAATCCCCAGAAATCTCTAAAAATGAAGAAGGGTTAAAGGGTTAAAGTTGGTATTTTCACATACTATATAATCAACCAATGGCTTATCCTAACTATGTAATTTAAGTTAAAAGCAGGGTTTCGGAGTCGAGGTATTTTTGGGTCGACTCTGACTCCAGACCAATTTTTTTCACGGCTCCGACTCCGGGTCGACTCCGAGAGTAAATTCTTATACCGCTAAAAATTAATAAAATTTGCACAAATTTTTAACTTTTTCGTTTATTTGGGTTCATATAGGCTAATATATTGGGCATCCGTTCGAATATAATATTTAACTACAGCACAGTACAAAACATAAAGCAGTAAAAATTATAAGCAATTCATGACCAGGTTTTAAAATGGATATAAGCCAACAGTTTAAAATTCATCGAGAGCCTCAGGAGGTGACACCAGTTAAAAGTCCCAAAAAACTCTTTTTTGTGTCTTCGTAGAAAACAACGAAACTTTTGTGGTAGATTTTTCCCTTCATCTGAAAAAGTCATAATTTAATCTGTTTTC
Source organism: Musca autumnalis (assembly GCF_047663935.1). NCBI lineage: Eukaryota > Metazoa > Arthropoda > Insecta > Diptera > Muscidae > Musca > Musca autumnalis. The sequence goes on from NW_027411644.1 coordinate 267,980,112, forward strand.
TGAAATTTTTGTTGAAAAATATTAAGAAGTTTTGTGCGAAAAATGCATTTTTCATGAATTTTTAGAAGAACTCTACGAAACGTTTTTATAAGATTTTGTTTTCCTCTGATAGATCACACCTTAGATCATTAAGAACCTAACATTAAGAACTAAAAAAATGGATAAATCCTTCAATTTTTTTAAAGGCTCTCGCTTAAGTTCAGGCTTTCATATGTTATAATAATCCCACAAAAAGATATGAAGATCGGATCATCCGTTTTCGAGCTACAGTGGGCACCGCTCATTCTCAGCACATTTTTGTCCGATCGACTCGAAATTTGCAACATATTCTATTCTACCTGCTCTTTAAAATAAGCAAATAAAAAGTTGTCGATTTTGTAAAATTTTTGATATCCTTACCAAAATTTTCGGAGGATCATATCTGTAGATTTTTTTCATGTAGAGAATCGGATCTTGTGCTTATTTTTCAGTTCGAGAACAAAAAGTGCATTGCAGGAACTGAGCTAGAAGGACAAAATAATCTACAAATGGATTCTTCATTCTATTTATCTGAAAACATTTCATCTCAAACTGATGAAACAATTTCGCCAAACAAAGATATAATGCTACTTACTCAAGCATTATTGGAGGTCAATAAAAAATCTTTACGTCATAACTCAGAAACTTCTGCTATGGGTCCTTTGGAGTTCTTTTAAAATAAATAGTGTTTTTTGAAAAAAATTGGTGTCCCGAATTTGATGTTATATTTTTATATTGTAGAAAAAATTGCCCGGAGTCGGAGTCGAGTTATTTTTTTAGACTCAGACTCCGACTCCAGCAAAATTGCTCGACTCCGAAACCCTGGTTAAAAGTACTAAAAATACGCAATTTTGGCAGGTCCGATCTGTGTTTTCTATATTTTTCAAATATATATTCACCACAAATGTTTCAAAAGCTGTTTAAATGGAGCACACAGCATCTTCTGTATGAATTTATAACGAAAAACCATCAATAAGATATAGGGTCCAATCACAACGACAGCAAAATCTCACGAAATTTCCATTATCCAAGGTGATTTTAATGCGAAAGTGGGAAAACACATGGTTCCTGGAATTACGGGTCAATACGGTTTAGGATCAAGAAACGAAAGAGGTGACAGACTTGTACAATTCTGTCAAGAATACAAAATGATAATAACTAACACCTTGTTTAGCTTGCCTGCAAGACGTCTTTATACATGAAAATCGCCACTTGACAGAAATGACAATGTTATTAGAAATCAGATCGATTATATTCTTATAAACAAGCGCTTTAGCTCAAGCATAAAAAGACGGCGGACGTGCCATCGGATCACAACTTATTAATGTCTAAATTACGAATTAAACTTTCTGCACATGCTAAGCGGGCCAACCACAAGAAAAAAATTGATGTACAGAAACTACAGGATCAAACAGTTCGAGCCAATGTGAAACAACTTTTAAGCCACGAACTAACCTCAGTCGACAATGAAAATGGAGAAAATATTTGGGAGTCCATAAAATGTGCCATTAAAACTATTGCTGACAATAATCTGTCCTATACAGAAAATCCACAAAGAAAAGATTGAATGACAAAACAAATACTGGACTTAATGGAAGAACGGCGAAAATATAAGAATACGAATTACGAACTGTACTACAAAATAAATAGAGAACTACAGGTTAACATACGCCATGCCAAAAATGAATATCTTAATGATCAATGCAGAGAAATAGAGAGATTGCAACAATTACATGACGACTTCAATCTTCATAAACAAATTAGGGGGTCCAAAAACCCGGTTTTTCCAAACAAAACGGTTTTCGGTTAACAGAAATTTTCAGTTTTTTCAAAAACTGGTTTTCGGTTTTCAAAAAGTTTTAAAACCGGTTAACCGCTTTAAACCGTTTTTGTAAAATAGTTACAAAATTGCTCATAATTGATAAATATTTGATTAAAAATGTGCGGCAAGGGGTAAATTATATAATTATCTGATAATATCCTTGTTATTTAACATTCAACCTTAAAGTGGAGACAGCAAACATATATCAGAAATTGTGCTCTAAGAATAGTAAAAGCCCTTACAAATATACGATTGTGTACCAAAGGAATTAAATTTACATTTCATTAAGTCTGGATTCTCCTTCTTGCGTTGAGAACCTCAAATTATCGTGCCGGAATCAAAATGTACTTTGTTATCGTTACCCTTTACAACCTTAAATTCGACAAGTTCTTAGTTTACTGTAATAATTCAAAAACGTATGAATAACGTCATTCAAACAACCGTATGATATTACGTATACGCAGTTTTTTTCATGATCGTTCAATTGAGCTATATTGGAGTTGTGCAATTTAACACAAAATATGTTCAAGTTTAAAGGTATCTGACATTTATAATTTAGCCGTACCTTTTGTTAGTTAAGTTTAGTTTACTTTCAAGAATACAATTGTAATGAAATTTTAAAAATATTACTACTTTTTTAAAACCGGTTAACCGACACAAATAACCGGTTTTTTCGGTTAACCGAAAATGACGTTTTTGGCGAAAACCGATTTCGGTTTTGTAAGTCAAAACCGGTTAACCGGTTTCGGTTTTGGACACCCTAGCTGGAATATACAACATAGGAATACCTAAAGTACTATACAATGAACATAATGAACCTGTTTTGGATACTATAGACAAAAAAAACATATGGAGCAAGTATATAATTACTGACGAAAATCGGTCCATCTACCAAAGGCCGGTAGATCAACAATTATCTGGGACATCTATCACAAGAACGGAGGTTGAAACAGCAGTAAAGGCGCTAAAAGATAAAAAAGCATGTGGACCAAACGAGATTCCTTCCGAATTGTTGAAGTTAATTGATGGTGAAAACATTAACCTTCTGACGAAACTTTTTAATTATGTTTACGAAACTAGTAAATATCCCAAAGATTGGCTTACATCCATTTTTATAACCATTCCTAAGAAAACTCGTCCAAAATTTTGTAATGACTATCGATTAATTAGTCTAATGAGCCACGCACTCAAAATATTTCTAAAGATTATTCACTCCAGAATTTACCGGAAATGTGAAAACGCAATGGGGACCACCCAGTTTGGTTTTAAAGATGGGATGGGAACCCGCGAAGCTTTATTCGCATTACAAGCGTTAGTTCAAAAATTCCAAAATTCGCAGAAGGACATGTTCATATGCTTTTTTGATTATGAAAAAGCATTTGACACGGTCCAACATGACAAAATGATAGAGATTTTATTGTCCATTGGAGTAGAAGGCAAGTAGCTTGAATGCATAAAAAGTTTGTACTGGCACCAAACAGCGCAAGTCAACGTCAATGGCGAACTGACTGAAAATATTAATATTTCTAGAGGTGTTAGACAAGGTTGTGTCCTGTCCCCTCTACTTTTCAATATATACGCTGAACTAATATTCAAAGAATCAATAATTGATATCCGGAAAGGAATATATGTAAATGGAACGTTCATTAACAACATAAGGTATACCGATGACACCACTCTTACAGCTGACAATATGTCAGGACTTCAAGAACTCGTCAACAGACTGACCACTTGCAACGAAAAATACGGTCTTAAAATTAATATCAACAAAACGAAATACATGGTCATCAGTAAACGTCATACATATACTAATGCGGCCCCATTAAAAATTAATGAAATAAATGTGGAAAGAGTCCAAAGCTTTAAATATCTGGGAGTTATAATCAACAACGAATGGGACATTTCTAAAGAAATAGCCTGCAGGATTGAAATGGCTAGAGACACATTCTTTAAATATAAAAAAGTCCTTACAAGCCGTAATGTAAACTTAAAAACTAAAATAAGATATATTAAAACATATCTATGGTCATTCCTATTATATGGCGTGGAAACATGGTCCATAAAATCCGTAGATATGAAAAAACTCGAAGCCTTTGAGATGTGGACATATCGACGCATCCTAAAAATATCGTGGACACACTTCATATCAAATAATGAAGTTCTCAGAAGATTACACAGAGAAAAAGAGCTGTTGAATAACATAAAGAGACGAAAAACATCATACTTGGGACACGTTATGAGAAATCAAAAATCAAAAATACAAACTGCTGCAAAGTATTATCCGTGTAAACTTCGAAGGAAGGCCTACAAGAGGGAGGAAACAACTTCTGTGGATCAACAACATCCAAGAATGGACCGGCATACGTGACGTCATAAACCTGCTAAGCGAAGCTAGAAACAGAAAGACTTTTGCCGATATTATAAACAATATTTAATAATTCAAACTATTGTAATACTATACTTATATTTGCAGTTTGGCCGCCAACATTCGAAAATCGAATAGGCAAATAAAGAAGAAGAAGATATATTCACCACAAATGTTTCAAAAGCTGTTTAAATGGAGCACACAGCATCTTCTGTATGAATTTATAATGAAAAACCATCAATAAGATATAGGGTCCAATCACAACGACAATCTAGATAAAAATTGTAAAATATGGCCGTAAACCCAATATCAAAAACAAGGGCTGCTAAGAATGTTATATGTCATGGTTACAGATTTCTTTTATTCAGAGACTCATAATGAAATTTCATTAGGAACATTTCTTTTTTTAACAATATTTCCAAAAAAGTAAAGAATTTTGCTAGAATTTGATCCAGCATGGAATTATGTAAAATTTAAAAAAAATAAAAACACATAATTTCATAATTCTAATATTTATACATTTGTAATCTAATTTTCTTAAGGAAATGGTATATTTAGATCAAACCCGTTCGTGGGTATTGATTTGGTTACGAAGTTTTTCGGCAAATCACACACACGCGACCCGAACGCAAAGTAAGAGAGCAAATGTTTTGATTTTTTTACTTCAGTCTTGTACTGAATTTCATGCAAGCAGGTTGATGTCGCTTTATTTGTTTATTTTTGGGTACACAGAAAAGATTTTGCAGTTGTACAGCAAATATGTGGAGGGAAGAATTTGAAAATGATTTTTGTTTTGTATTAACATTTTTAATGACGCAGAATGCCTCGTCTGCAATGCAACAATAAAAAATGTATGTATGCTTAGAAAGTCTTAAAAAATCATTTTTATATACAATTTGTTTTTTCTCTCAAAAAAATTAACATATGAAGAAAAATACTTTTCAAATTATGAAGTTATTTATATTATTTTTAATTTAAGTCATACAAAGCGAACGCGCCAACAATATATTTTTCATTTCACACTCAATATGAAAATCATCACCCTGTTCTGCCAGTGTAATTTTACCCACACATAAACAATTTAAGCGCTCGCTCTTCTTGGTCGGCTATGATCTACATCAGCGTCAGGCGATTAGGCGCCCGTGTGCGCTCATTTAACGTTGCTCTCTCCACACACACAATTCAACCCATTGAAAAAGCATGCACTCACACAATGACACCCCGTAAAGTATGCAACAGAAAAGTATGGTGGCTGACGCTGCCTTATAGCGAAATTTTATGTAGATTATTTAATTTTTTGACACTTTTCATCTAGAACCAAGTTTCATATTACTTTCATGTATTAACTCGAAAAAGAAGGAAAAAAATTTCATAAAAAAAATGGGAAATATTTTCATGTTTTTTTTTCAGCAAAATTGATACTGCTATTTTTATTATATATAATGTAAGTAGACATTTCATTTCTTTGGTGACCCATAGTGAAATTTGACGAAGAATATTATTGTCCTTGACGTCATCTCTCTAAAATTATGTTTTGTGGGACAATTTTGAATAAACTCAGATGTAGTCCGACTTTAACCCTAAAACGTATTTTTCATTTTTAGAGTATTCTGAGGATTAGATAAGATTTACAGATTTGTTTTCTGAGACCTATAGTAAAATTTTATGACGAATAAGTTTGTAGAATATTTGGATTTGATATGATCACATTTTAAAGCAGTTTTTGAACGGTCGAAAAAAATGTTCAAAAAGACCCCTTTGATGATGTTTACAAAATATTTCCCATATCCTCCTTTGCAAAATTGCCAAAGACACTATACACCTAAAATGCAAGGATTCCATAATATCTTAACTCGAATATTTCGAAAAAAAAACTAGAAATGGGCGGAACTTGCCCCGGTGCACATTGTCAGTTTTGAATGACAGCTTTGCTCAAATAATCGGTTGCTTGCTAGTGTGGCCGTTATTTTTTGTCATTCATCATTCAACCACAAAATATTTTGTGGTTGTTGGATGGTTGTACTGTTACACCGTCCGACAATTTTCAAAAAATTTTGTTACACTTGAACCGGACTATATACGTTTGAAAGTATAGGCAAAATGGAGTATGGTATTTTTAGTTTTTCTTTTTCTCATCGTTTTGACCTTTTAGAGTTCAAACAAATTTCAAAGGTCAACATTTTTCAAAAAAATATTTTAAATACTTGTACTCGTCGTACGATGCCGGTATTGGTGTCATATTAAAGTGGAGAGTATAGGCTTTATATAATAATTATAAATCAGGACATCAAAAATATCCTTGAAAAATTAAGTCAAAAGTGAGCATATCTCCTAAACCGCGAAGAATTTTAATTTGCTCATGGAGGCAAAGCTGTAGCTCTTGTCATAAAGAACATCAATTCTGGACAAATGAAATCCACCAAACTTCATTTTCACGGTCAAGATCACCAAGGTCGAACCCCTAAAAAAAGTTATAGAAGATGATCAAGTTGAGGTTTGGTGGATTTCATGTGTCCAGAATTTATATTCTTTATAGCAAGAGCTACAACTCCATGAACAAATTAAAATTCTTCGCGGTTTAGAAGATATGCGCCTGCCAAAATGCTCACTTTTGGCTTAATTTTTCAAGGATATTTTTGATGTCCTTTTTATCCTGGAATGCAATAATTTATAATAATTATATAAAGCCTATACTCTCCACTTTAATGTGACACCAATACCTGCATCGTACGACGAGTACAAGTATTTAAAATATTTTTTTTGAAAAATGTTGACCTTTGAAATTTGTTTGACCTCTAAAAGGTCAAAACGAAGAGAAAACGAAAAATTAAAAATGTCATTTTACTCCATTTTGTCTATATTTTCAAACGTATATAGTCCGGTTCAAGTGTAATTTTGGATGTCGGACAGTGTTATCGATAATTGCGAAAAATCGACATTCAAAACTGAAAATGTGTACTGAACTTTAAAACGTTTTTGCAGAGTTTACATCACACATTCTTCCAGCAATTATCGTTGGCATTGTTGGAATGTGTGTTGTGCTCAACTGAATAAGTTTATTAAAATTCAAGATACCCTACAAAACATTGCATACTTTTAGGCTTTACCTTTAAATTTTACTAAATACAGTTTATTCCGCATTTAATCTCGTCACCGTACTTGCTTCGTATAGTAACTCATTAATAAAGGAAACCAACAAAAACAGAGTGTTTAAAAAATACATTGAATAATTAAAACATGCCTAATGTATAGAAATAGACTAATACATTTTTAATACACTTATTAGAATATGATATAGGGCGACAAAACAGTTTTTGTTTTCTTATAGAAGGGCTTTCTAACCTGAGAATCAACAAGTAAAAAGTATCAGACGGCTTAGCCGTCACAGACCTAAAGAAAAGAAGTAAAACACAATACTTTTGACGTCTATATAATGCGATGTACAACGTTTGGACCAAATCGGTTTCTCCCTTCGACTATCTTACGTACTACTCGTACCCAGTTTAGTTGGTGTCGGCAGGCTTTTTGAAGCTTTTGGACCATTATCTCTGGAAGTAAGGACATGCCCTTGAAAAAACATTTAGCGTCGCAATGGGGAAAGTAAATATAAGTTGTTACAACGAAAATCAAAGGGATTCGAAGGCCAAATTTTGAACCGATTCGGCTGATCCGTTCGAGAGTGCGCACCAGCCATTACATATGTTGCCATAAAGATTTCTTACCATTTTCTCAGGAATTATGGACTTGCTCCTAAAAAAACAAAGTGTACTATTGTAATGGGGGCAGAAAATACAAGTTGTTACAAAAAGAAGCAAAACTATTCAAGATCAGACCTTAAACTGAATTTTTCCAAAACCTTTCGGACTATTTTCTCAAAAGGTATGGACTTGCCCCTGGTAAAACTTATAACGTCGTAATGGGGGCAGCGAGTACAAGTTGTTACAAATATCAAAGCGATTTTAAAGCAGCTTCTAAACTGAACTTTTCCAAAATTTTGTGTAGTCCATATTGGAATCTCATCTATGTCAGGTAGAAATTTCACTGTGTGCTAAGTATGTGACAAATCGGTTACTCCATTCAAGAGCTATCGTGAGCACATTTTTTCCGAACATTTTCCAACTTTTTGGGAGAGGTACCTGAAGGAGTGGACCGATATGGCTCATCTTCGAATTTAAAATAAGTTTGGACAAAATATTACGAAACGGATTTCGTCTAAAATAATTATTTTGATGAGGCACATTTTGCCCGTATGAATCTGTATATACGTTCGTTAGCATAAATGCTGAGGGTATAAAAAGGCCAGCAGAGCTTTGAATCAGTAGCATGCACGTTGTCAACTGTGATAAAATATAAAGCGTATAGCAAAAGGTGTGAAAGTATTCAAATTTTGGACTTTTATTGTAATCGTTTTTATATTGACAATTTTAGAATTCCAAACAAAAGAAAAAAACAAGTAAAAAAGCTTTTAGTTCGGCCTGGCCGAATAGGAAGAAATGTTTGATAGGTAGGGAGAAATGTTGTCTTTAAAAACAGTTTCAATAAGTTAGAAGGGTTTACATGAAGTGAGCTATTTTATTTTTCCTCAAGTACTAAATTTTAGTGAAATTCCAAATTAGGTGGACTAAAACTTTTAGGGAAGAGCATGGATTAAAGTTCCGTTTTCGCAGAATGATGCTTAAGAGTATCCTCTTTCAGCCCATATATACTTTTATACCAATTTTTTAATGTATTGAATTACATAGGAAAAACCTTGTGTTTTTTTCATAAATTATAGCTTTTTTACACAAATGGACATTTTTTAAATGTATAAGTTTTTTACATCAATTATATGAATTTTATGAAAACCCAAGGAGTAATTCTTAAATTTTGGAGCAAATTTTAAGTATTTTTAAAAAAATTTAATTTTCTTTTTTAATTTTTTGTATTTTTACTTACTTAGCTGGTCCATTACAGAACATTTGTTCCATAGACCGAACTAAGAAAAGATCTCCAATTCTCTCTGTTTAGTGCTTCGCTTTTTGGAATACCGTGCCTTGTAAGCTCTTAATCCACTTGTTTGCGCCATCTATTCTTTGGCCTGCCAATTCTGCGTGCACCGCCATGTGGCTCGAATTTATACGCCTTTTTAGCGGGTTCATCATCGCTCATTCTTATTATATGGCCTAGCCTACGCAATCGCTGCATCTCGATACGTTTAACTATATTGATGTCGTTGTATAGCAGATACAGCTCGTGGTTCATACGACGTCGATATTCACCGTCAACGCAGATCGGTCCGTAGATCTTTTGAAGAATTTTTCTCTCCAACACGCCAAGCACTGCCTTATCTGCTTGTGCAAGTACCCAGGCTTCTGAAACATAAATCAGTACGGGTAGTATCAGTGTTTTGTAAAGCGTTATTTTTGTTTGACGAGCTGTGGCTTTTTTAAAAGTGCTTACTTAAGCCAAAGTAGCATCTGTTGGCCAATACAATTCTTCTGTTTATTTAACAACTGATGTGGTTTGTTGTGTTTACGGTGGTTACTACTTCAAAATTATAGGAACCAACTTCAACAGTTGGTCCGATCTCAATGGACGCATTGAGCGTCGACACCATCAACTTGATCTTCTCGCCGTTTACCGCCAGACCCATTTTAGCAGATTCTCCTTCGACCTTCATAAAGGTATCGGTTACTTCTTTTACTGATCGTCCCATGATGTCTATATCATCAGCATAAGCAAGTAACATGTGGCTATTTGTGTAGATTGTGCAACTTCTTTTGACGTTTGCCTCTCGTATAACCTTTTCTAGCAGAATGTTGAAAAATCACACGAAAGGCTGTCTCCTATCCGGAAACGTTTTTTTGGTACAAAACTCTTTGGAGAGATTCTTTCCTATTTTAACTGAAGATCTTGTGTCAGTTAGAGTAAATTTACAAAGCCGAATGAACTTTGCCGGGATAGCAAATTGATACATTGCTTGGAATACCCGCTGCCTGTCGAATGCTGCTTTATAATCGACAAAAAGGTGGTAGGTGTCGATCTGCATCTCTTGGGTCTTCTCCAGGATTTGCCGCAAGGTAAATATCAGGTCAATGGTGGACTTCCCAGGTCTAAAGCCCTATTGGTATGGTCCAATTATTTCGTTGACCATTGGCTTTATTCGTTCGCACAATATCCCTGACACTATCTTATAGGCAATAAGGAGAAGACTTGTGCCAATATAGTTGGCGCATACAGTCTTGTCTCCTTTCTTGTGGACGGGACATAGGATGCTCAGGTGCCAATAACCGTTTGTTTCTCACTAAATTTATCATCATTTCATTTTACATATATCATATATAATGTTATTTCATATATCATATCAATTAAATGTAGTTTGTGCGGGATCTTCTTCAATAATTTAAAGGAATAAAAGTTATAGTAGCGAATAATAGGCAAAAGGTCATTTATTCGTGCAACGGGAAGTAAATTTTTGCGAATTTTTCTTTTTCATTTCATAGTTTTAAAAAAAATTATAGTGGTTTGCGCGAGACCTCTGTTAATACTTAAATAGAAAAAAACCTTATTGTAGTCATTAAAAGGCAAAAGTTCACCCATTCTCGCTACAGAACATCATTTTTGAGAAGAAAAGGTCAATAAGTCATAAATCTTGCACAACCGCCTTGCAAGCCAAAGGTCCGGGGTTCGTTGTAATTTTGGCGACATTCCTTCAGTATTTGTGCCATAAAAAACTTCTTTACAATTGGTGTCTTAAGGCATGCCGTTCAGATTCGGCAATAAAAAGTAGGTCCCATATCATTGGGCCAATATGAAATGGTCTGTACTCTTCTATAAGAAAGAAACCTCCCTCGTCCCTTCTAAGATGTTTTGGATCAATTATTATTACCCGAAAGAGTATACCGATATAGTCCATATTCAAACCTAATATATGTCTAGTAGAAATATTACGATATGTAAAGTATGGCCGAAAACGGTAAGTCATTTTGAAATTTATTTTTATTATTATTATTTATTGTTGTGCTCACCATTTCAGTGCAAAATTTGGAACTTCTGCGGGGGAGATACCCAAAGGTGTGGAGCGATATGGCCAATCTTCGAACTTGATTTAAGTTTGGACAAAATATTACAATGGTTAAATTTTGGACTAACTAAAATACCAATTGGACAACATTCGACAAACAACACCGTATCTGTCATTAATAAGACTCAATTATTTTTCACTTCAAACTGTTTCTTTTCTTTTTTATAATTTTCTTGATTGTTCTAACTACTCATTCAACTCCCCATTTACATACAAAATACAGTTGTCAGTGTACCGTCCAGTCGTTTTAAATTCATTTTCTATTTCAGTGACAAGTGAAAAATTGTGGGAAACATCACAACAGCCGCCAAGGTAAAATGTTTTGTTTTTATTCAATTTTTAACTTTCGCTTTTCTTTTGCTTTGAAACTATTTTTCGTGCCTTTGAATTTTTTGTTTATGAATATCTTACCATGACAATTATTATGTAAATTTTAACCCGTTTTTTTTTGTTATTTTCTATCTTCTACATCGATCTACCACAAAGACGAATGCCATGAGTGTGTTGTAAAACGTATTGATCACATAATTTTAGTGTGTATATGGCTTTCACGGAGGTTGGTGGTAACTATTTGGTAATTTTAAGGGGACATACGGCATTTTGAAGACTTTACATATGATAAAAAATAAATTCCTTTTGCAATTCCATTTGAAAAAATTTTAAATTTTTTTACGAACACATCTACTATTTTTGGTACAGATGATAAGGAAAAAATTCTAGTTTCAATGCTTTTCACGTTCAGAAAATTGGGAGATGCGAGAAGAAGTTATAGCGGTTTTTATTATCTTATAAAGAAAAAATATTTTAAAATGTCTTATTTGTTGTATTGGGAACATGTAGGTATGTATTTATCAGTACTTTTCATATTTCGACGAGATAAAGCGAACTAACCATGCATATCCGTTCGTTCATTAAACATTTTGATAAAAACTCCAGGCTTCAAGTATGGACCGAACGGCACGAAATTTATTGGGGAGGTCAAGATCCGATTATTTGGACCCATTATTTGTTTGTTGTTTCAGCGGCTCTGTATGGCGCAAAAATGTTTTGATCGGCGTGAAATTTTAAGTGAGGTTTGATTTTACAAAAAAGACGAAGCATGTAATTTAACCATGCTATTACGTTGGGGTCATTTGATGACCCAAATCGTATTTATCATCACCGTATGTCTTAATGGTGGGATATAATTAAAAGTCCTTACTACTCAGTGCATGAATTTTTGAAATTTATTGAAATCAATTAGTTTCATCAATAATTTGTGCTTAGAAGTCTTTTTATTGCATGTTATACACATATTATATTAGGGTCATTTTATGACCCCGTGCGTATATAATGTGGCATGTCAAAATTTAATTTTATTTTTTTTTTTGCATTTTCCTTACATATTTTTCTTGTTTTAGATGACATCAAAACAAAAAATAAAAAAAGAATACAACAAATTGATATTTATTGTTGTAATTTGTACATTCAATAACAACGAATCCTAATGCTTTCAGTTCAGTGACAAATTTTTTGACGATAATATTGACATCGTATTTACGAAAATTTTTGGGTCTTTACTGTATTTATTAGTGATCAAACAAAAATTGTCTCTAATAAACACTTCAAGCTATTATCCCTTGCCTTAAAAACCTTTTTAAAATGTATACTATATAATTTTTTCACTAAAGGGGTCATCAAATGACCCCAACATAACGTATGTGATTTTTTTCTAACGTAGTAGCAGGGTTAAAATGATGATCATCGCTTTTATTCGGTATACTCCAACAACCAACAAAAAACGAATATACAGAAAAACAAAATATAGTTTATTTTTCCGAACAAAAACTGGGTTACTGCAAAAAGGAACAGTTGTCAATGAGAGCTGTACCTAAAATTTTCTGAGCGACATTTTTGCAGAACTTGTCGAAGTTGAAAAATGTCATCTTGTTGTACTTTTATTGCGGTTCTTGAAATAAAGGATATGGAAGGAAGAGAGTTAGAAATGTTCTACGATAAAGATCCTCATTAGATTTGACTGAAGATATGTCATATCAAAAATAAGCCAAAACAACAACGAACAAAAATATAACGCTAATTTCTGATGGCTTATAGGGTCTCCAGTGAAAAAACTCATCACGCCATAACTTAAAAGTTCGACTCATGGCGGATTTGCCCTTTGGGGTTCTGTATCTACTCATCAAGGGCTTTCACCCCCAAAAGGAATTTTCAACCACCCAAAATTTCGGTCCATGCCCAAAAAAATCAAACTGACTGTAAAGATTTAACTAAAACCTTTTGAAATAAATTCTAAAAAATTCCATGTTGCATTATTTTAGAAGGTAGTATTACCTAGTGTTATTCAATGCAATATGGATTTTTTTAGAAGTTATTTCAAAAGGTTCTGGTTAGATCTTTATAGTCTGTTTGATTTTTTTGGGCATGAGCGCCTCATATAGGCACCACATATAATTTTAAGTAAGATATACGACAAAAATCAATAAAAAATTTGAATTTTTTACAAATTTTGCAATATGCGTGGTATTTGAACGCTTACATCATTACAATTGGCATCAATAAAAAAGACCAGGAGTCCACCTTTCTTAATCAGTGCGCTTATAAAGCAAAATAGCTGTCAAGTATACATTTTCATTCCAAAATAAATAATTAAATAGAAATTATCAAATTTTATGCAAAAGTTCGGTCCTTTTGCTCCGCCAAATATCATTCCATAATCGTCCAGAATTGTAGGCTGCTTCTTTACAATGTACCCCAACCATGGATGACGTTTATCATTATATCTGAACTACATTAGCTGTAGCATTCATTAAAAATATGACTTTTCATGTGAACTTACGACCTTTTCGTACTCAAATTTCTACATGGACTTATGACCTTTTCTGACAGGGGCAAAACATTTAGAAAAGCGCGACATAATACCATTTTCTTTATATCATACGACGTGTTTTCACTTGTACCATCATTCTGAAACAAAAACGTGATTTCCCAAAAAGTGGACTTAAGACCTTTTCTCGCGCAGCAGACGATATATGTACTGAATTCAACAGACATACTGACATGGCAAAATAGACATAGAAAATCATACATTAGCATCATGTTGCCATGGAGTATTCTTTGATTCTTTCTTTGGGCGTAGATTTATGAAATGTACGGTTAAGCCAGAACTCGAAAAGAACATAAAAAAATTGTTGATTTCAACCTGTTTTACCCACTTTTCTACATTGATTCCAACACAGCTTCCACGTAAATTATTTTTAATGGTCGATATTACGAAACCCCTCCTGAAACACTAAAATTTTAAAGAAATGTAGTCATATTATATAGAATATGTCAACAGTTCGCGCATTCTGAAAGATTGAAACTCGGATTAATCGATTGTAAAACTTTTTTGGTTGTTTCCACATATATTTTATACCCTCCACCATAGTATGGAGGGTAACACATTGAAATAATTTAATTTACGGCCCTTTAAAGTATATACGAGGGCCGCACGAAAACTATCTGGCATAGGCAACACCGCGTGTTGCCAGGGGCCATTTGATTTTTTGGAAAGTTTGACAGTTTTTGCAGTGTTTTATTTAACTTGGTTTGGTGTCCGTTTAGTTCAAATCTGGTAACTCATTTTTAACACAGTTGCAGTTGACCAATCGAACTGAAATTTTGCATACATTTCAGATTTAGATGACAATACATGAATATGGAATCAAAACCAATATTGGCCAATTTTTATAGTGTTTAACGGTGTTTTATTTAAATTGCACTTCAAATTTGGTAACTCAATTTTGACACAGTTGCAGTTGACCAATCGGACTAAAACTTTGCACACTTTTCAGATTTGGATGACAATACATGAATATGAAACCAAATCCAATATGGGTCCATTTTTTCCTATAGCCCCCATATAGCGGTACCACCCGATTTAGTTCAAATATAGTAACTCATTTTTAACGCAGTTCCAATTGACCAATCGAACTGAAACTTTTCACACTTTTCAGATTTGGATGACAACACATGAATATGGGCCCATTTTTTCCTACAGCCCCCAAATATATAGAGGATTTTATCTTAATTTTTGCCCGAAATAGCTGTCATTTGGCATTTCCAATGATACAGACATTTCCCCACCAAAAATTGTGAACATAGGTCCAGGTTTTGGTATATCCCCCTTATAGCGGTACCACCCGATTTTAAGTATTATGAGGATTTTATCTTCATTTCTAGGCCGAATTGCCTGTAACTTGACAATGGGACCCCCCATTGGTACAGAAACTTCTTCACTAAAAATGATGGACATAGATCCAGGTTTTAGTATAGCCCCCATATAGCGGTTCTAACTTTTTTGAAGTGTTTTAACGATTTTGTCTTCATTTTTAACCCGAATAGGCTGTAATTTGGCATTTGGGGTTTCCTATTGTGGACATGGGTCCAGGTTTTGGTAAAGCCCCCATATAGCGGTACGGCCCGATTTTAAGTGTTTTAAGGATTTTATCTTCATTTTTAGACCGAATTGGCTGTAACTGGCATTTGGAGTCCCCAATGGCACTGAAACTGCTCCACCAAAAAATTTTGACATCGGTCCAGGGTTTGGTATAGCCCCCTTATAGTGGTACCACCCGATTTAAAGTGTTTCAAGGATTTTATCTTCATTTTGAGCCAGAATTGGCTGTTACTTGGCATTTGGAGTTCCCAATTGTACAGAAACTTCCCCACCAAAAATTATGGATATATAGTCCGGTCAAAATAGACATGCGTATAAGGGGGAATAGCAAAAATTCCCACAAAGCTGAATTTTGGTGGAGAGCTAGGGTTAGCCATTAGAAGCAACGTCCTAAAAGTCCCCATCGATCCCATGTGTGCAAAACAAGTTATTCGGTGTCAAAGGTCAAATGTTAAGGGTTTTTTAGGTTTTCGGATTTATTTGTTGAAAACGGTTGATCTAATCAAAAAGTGACTAAAGTAAATATTGCACTGAAACTTCTCCACCAAAAAATTTTGACATCGGTCCAGGGTTTGGTATAGCCCCCATATAGTGGTACCACCCGATTTAAAGTGTTTCAAGGATTTTATCTTCATTTTGAGCCAGAATTGGCTGTTACTTGGCATTTGGAGTTCCCAATTGTACAGAAACTTCCCCACCAAAAATTATGGATATATAGTCCGGTCAAAATAGACATGCGTATAAGGGGGAAATAGCAAAAATTCCCACAAAGCTGAATTTTGGTGGAGAGTTAGGGTTAGCCATTAGAAGCAACGTCCTAAAAGTCCCCATCGATCCCATGTGTGCAAAACAAGTTATTCGGTGTCAAAGGTCATTTTTGGAAGCCGGCTAAAGTAAAAGTTGTAGATTCAATAATTGTCTACAAGAGTGGTCTTTATGATTCTTAAAAAAGACTTACCATTTTCGAGATATCGCGATCTAAAGGTCAAAAAAAGAATTAGCCGCGTAAGTACATTATGAGGCGAACCGGTTAAAGTAACGACACTATGTGTTAGATACTTCCGTAAGCTTTCAAACGATATCCACTGCAATCGGTTCAGTAGAACCGGGTCTAACCCGGTTTTTAAATTTGGCCTTTCGGGTCTAATAACCGGCGAACCGGATCCGCCACCGTTGAAAATTATACATTTCCGTAATCAGCGCAACAAACCCTACCTTCGGACAAAACTTGAAAAAATCGGAAAGTTTTCGTTGGGGTCGTTCCCGTTGGGCTTTCGATTATACATGTGGGTTAAATGAGCTATTTTCGCATAAAATGACTCTAACATTGAATAACTCTACTAAACACGCTCCGATTTTGTTGGATTTTTTTTTTAAAAGATAGCTATAATTTCGCTCTTCAAAAAACTATATATTTTTTGGGGGACAGACCCGATTACTTCGCTTATTTTAGCCGGTTCCTCTGAATATGTGAATATTTCCCTTATAAGTGCATAAAAATCATGTGTTTTTTAAAACAGCTATATCTCAAGAATGGTTCCTCCAAGGAAAAAATTATAAAAGCAAACTTGTAGATAATTTTCCTGTCTACAATATTTACTTTAGTCACTTTTTGATTAGATCAACCGTTGTCAACAAATAAATCCGAAAACCTTAAAAACCCTTAACATTTGACCTTTGACCCCGAATAATTTTTTTGCACACATGGGATCGATGGGGACTTTTAGGACGTTGCTTCTAATGGCAAACCCTAGCTCTCCACCAAAATTCAGCTGTGTGGGAATTTTTGCTATTTCAATGTCTATTTTGACCGGACTATATAAGGCATTTTAAAGTTTTTTCTACATTTTCGGCCTAAATTATATATAATTTTGTTCTCAGTGGTCAAAAAAAATGTATTTACTAAAAAGTTAAAAATAAAAAATTATTTAAAAAAATTAAGTTTCAGTGTTTTATTTAGAAATGCACTTAAACTAGAAAATAATTTGCCGCTTAGCCTCAATAAATATATTCTTTCTCATGATGGAATCTCTCAAATAAAACACTGCATTTAAATTATAAATGGTGGCAAAATTAAACGGCAAGCGTTTATTTGAGAGATTCCATCATGAGAAAGAATATATTTATTGAGGCTAAGCGGCAAATTATTTTCTAGTTTTAAGTGCATTTATAAATAAACCACTGAAACATAATTTTTTTAAATTATTTTTTATTATTTGAAAGTTGTGCCTTTTTAGGTTAATGAACAATGATGCTAGTGAAAAGGAAAGCCGAAGATTCGAACCCACACAACCACCACTATGTGACATGCATATTTCGGTTTTGGCAGAGGCTCTTCAGACATATCGGCTTTGGAGCGGCTTCTCTGTCATCGAACTTTTCTTCTTTCAAATGATTTTTTGTTTGTTGTTTTTTTATACAGTTTTAAGCCTAAACGTACTCAGGACAGTTATTCATACAACCATGTGTTGTGTTTTTAACAGCGACTTAAAAAAATCATTTTGCAAAAAATCTAATTTACTTGTGAACATTTTCGTACAATAATTTTTCACAACTTTCGACGTGGATAATGACTGCAAGAACGCATCGATTAAATTAAATCTTTGTAAGTCGATAAAGGGCCATTCTATAGAACTATGAAAAACTGGTTTAATTAATTCAATCGTGGCCGAATCTCGCAAAAAACTTGAGGGTCGTCCAAAAGCTGCCGTTGTGCCAGAAAAAAATAAGCTGTGCGTGAACGGATATTGCACGATCGCCATATTAAATACCGTAAGATAGAGGCAACCTTGGGCAACTAACATTTGATATTGCAGGAACACATGGCCGCAAAAATGCAGTTTTCTCTTTAGATCCCGAAAATTGGACAATCGCTCAAAACCCGACTCTTATGGATTGGTGTAAAGAAATTGTGAATAAAAGCCATCGCGTTGCTTCAAACGACATTTAAAAGATCTCACAGACGAAGAATCTAGGATCTATGCTTACGAGCCCGAAACAAAACAGGACTCGACCGTTTAGCTCTTCTAAAGCGAGCCAAATCCAATGAAAATTGCACATGTAAGAAGCACTTCGAACCAAATGGTCGCCTGTTTCTTAAAAAAATGTAGGACGGTTAATTTGTTTGCCGGAAGTCTCATGAGTAATTCGAAAAACGAACAAGAAAACACGAATCATTCTGCATCATGACAATGCGAGCTCTCACACATCGATTCAAACTAGCGCCTGTTTGACCTGAACAACGTGGAATTGATGGATCATCCGCCGTACAGTCCTGACTGGGGATCCAATGACTTCATTTGATTCCAACATTCAAGAATAAAAGGCGAAATCGATTTTCGTCGCCAGAAAATGCTGTTGAAGCCCTCAAAAACCATGTTTTGGGGGTAAAAAGTATCAGTCGACTTTGCCGACAGAGATATGCCCTCAGCCATTATGGAAGTGGATCTTATTTTGGAAGTCATATCTTTTCGATAGATATTGCGCCCACTAGTCATTACAGTGGATCATCGTATAACTCTTGGACCAGAATGCCAGGAAGTATGGACTTGTCCATGGAAAACATGATATCGCTGTAAACGAACGAACGAACAGCTTCGGTATAAATTTCTAAAAGATCATCGAACAGACCATAAACTGCAATTACACAAATGTTGACTGTTGTGGGAGGCACCCTAAGGACAGAACCATATGAGCCATTTTAAAAGTTAAACTAAATTTGGACAAAATATTAGAAGATCTAAGTTTTGCACCAAATTAGCTGCCCCGTTCAAGAGATATCGTGCATACCATTTTAGTGACATTTTTTAGATATTAGGGAGAAGTACGGGAAGTTGTGGACCGGTATTGCACATCTTCGAACTGAAACTAAGTTTGGACAAAATGTGACGAAGGCAAAATTTTGGACCAAATCGATTGATTAGTTCGAGAGTTGTCGTGCTCTCCAGCCACTACATATGGTGTCATAGGGACTTTTTACATATTTCGAGCTGTTTTCTCAAGAAGTATGGACTTGCTCCTGAAAAAAATTTGTCGTCTTAATGGAGGTTGCGAATGCAAGTTGCTGAAAAAAATCAAAGTGATTCGGGAGCAGGTCCTAAAGTGATTTTTTCCGAAATGTTATGTGTTGAAAATTATTAAAACAAAAATTAAAGCGATTCGAGAGCAGGTCCTAAAATTAACTTTTCCGTAATTTTGTGTGGGAGCCAACCGAAGGAGTGGGCCGATTGAGTCCATATTGGAACCTCAAATATGTCTGGTAGAAATTTAACGATGTGCAATGTTTGCACCAAATCGGTTACACTCTTCAAGAGTTATCGTGAGTACAAATTTTCCGAACATTCTTGAACTTTTGTGGTGGAGGTACCGGAAGGAGTGGACCTATGTAACCCATCATCGAACTAAACTAACATAGATCCATGTTTAGGTATAGCCCCCATATAACGGTAAAGGTTTTTGTTACAATTTTTACTAGCTGTAATTTGACATTTGAAGTTTCCAGTGGTCACGAAACTTCTCTACAAAAAATCGTCAACATAGGTTCATGTTTTGATATAGATTTTATATTTTGAAGATTTTAGCTACAATGTTTGACGGAACTACCCGTAATTTGACATTTAAGATTCACATTAGTTACAAAATGTTCTCACTGGAAATTTTTAATATACTTCCACTTTTTGCTAAAGTCCCCATTCAACATACCACCCGATTTTTGGTATTTTGAGAATTTTAGCATTATTTCATGACCGAATTTGACATTTGAAGAAACTATTGCGCGCAACTCTTCTCCAACAAAAGTTGTCAATATAGGTCAATGTTTTGGAATTGGCCCCATATAACGGTACCTCCCGGTTTTCCATATTTTCTGGGTTTTAGCTACATTGTTTGACGGAACTACCCGTAATTTGACATTTTATGTATCCTGAAGTCACAAAACTGTTCCACTAAAAATTGTTTACTTAGGTCCACACGTTGATATAGCCCCAATATTAAATCACCACCTAATGAACAAACCTGAAATTTGTCGGTATAGATCCATGCCTTCATATGGACCCCATATAACGGTACCTCCCGATTTTCGGTATTTTGAAGGTTGTGACCTAAATATCCGACCGAAATGGTTGGAATTTGGTGTTTAGTCTTCGCTATGTGTATAAAACTTTCCACCTGAAATTTGTCGCTATAGATCCACGTCCTCAGATAGCACCCATAGAACGGTACCTCCCGATTTTCGGTATTTTGAAGATTGTAGCCTTAATTTCCCCCCGAAATGGCTGAATTTTGGTATTTAGACTTCACCAGGGATATGGAACTTTTCACCTGAAATTTGCCAAGTCTTTATATAGCCCCATAGAACAGTACCTCCCAATTTTCGGTATTTTGAAGGCTTGGCCTCAATATCGCGCTAAAATTTGGTTTTTATTATTCGTTGGAGGTATGCAGCTTAACATCTTAAATTTGTCGGTATAGGTCCACGTCTTCACATAGCCCACATAGAACGGTACCTCCCGATTTTCCGTAAATTGAAGGTAGTGCTATCAATATCCCATCGAAACGGCTGAAATTTAGTTTTTAGTCTTCGTTGGAGGTATCAAACTGTTCACCTAAAATTGTCCGTTATTGAGCCATGTCTTAGAACACTTCCTCCCAATTTTCTAAACATTGAAGATTTTGGCTCTAAAATCCCGCAGAAATGGTTGATATTTCGTATTTGGTCTTAGTTGGGGGTATACAATTTTCCGCATGAAATGTGTCCAGTATTTTGAGAATTTTACCCTTAATAACACACCAAAATGGCTGAAATTTGGTATTTAGTCTTCATTAGGGGGATACAACTTTCCACCTGAAATTTGTCGGTTCAGGTCGGTATTTTAAAGGTTGTGACCTAAATATCCTACCGAAATTGCTGAAATTTGGTATTTAGTCTTCGTTGGGGTATAAAGCTTATTACCTGAAATTTTTCGATATATATCCACGTCCTCAGATAGCCCCATAGAAGGGTACCTCCCGATTTTCGCTATTTTGAAGGTTGTAGCCTCAATTTCCCCCTGAAATGTCTGAATTTTGCTTTTAGTCTTCGTCAAGGGTACAAAACATCCCACCTGAAATTTGCCTGTATAGTTCCACCTTTCTATAGAACGGTACCTCCCGATTTGCGGTAGTTTGATGGTTTTGGCCTTAATATCGCACTGAAGTGGCTAAAATGTGGTATTTGTTATTGGTTGGAGGTATACAGCTTTCCATCTGAAATTCGTCGGTATAGGTCTACGCCTTCACATAGCCCCCATAGAACGGTACCTCCCGATTTTCGGTATTTTGAAGGTAGTGCCCTCAATATCCCATCGATTTTCGGTAGTTTGAAGGTTTTGGCCTCCATATCGCACTAAAATGGGTGAAATTTGGTTTTTATTATTCGTTGGAGGTATACAGCTTTCCTATGATTTTTCATGTGTTTATGTTGTTTATTTCAAATTCAATTGTTATCTGTACGTTATACCATAAATCAAGGAAGAAATTGATCACCCATTAAATTCCATATTTTCAGTAAGCATTGTGGTGTAGGCTTTAAATACTTATGACGCTTCGATTTATCTTAAAAGTTGGAGTTAAATTTTCAGCCTATTCGATACAAGAAGTATTTAATAATCCACGAGTAGATGTTGTATTTGTGTTGGCTTTAAACACGTCAATTGAATTAGATTTAATAAATTGTTAAAGTAACTTAAATTTTTCGCTCAATTCTCTATTTAGATTGATTATCTTATGTCTACGACAATAAATTGCCAAACCTACGCACAGTGGCCAAACCTTCGAAAAACCTGGCGATAAATCGAAAAAAACTTTTATAGATTTACGCAAAATAGTGTCAAATATTGTTTATAGGATCCCACTGCGTGTAGTTAGCCAGCAAAAATAATACTCCCAAAATAATGGGTTTCATAAGGGATTTTTGGCAGCCGTAACTGCTTACAAATCCCCCTTCTAACTCATTATTTTAACAAGGGCATGTCGCACGGCCACTATGAATAACTAGTTATTCCATGACCACTGGAAGTTGAAAAATAAGCTATAAGCGATTTTTTTTATTTTTAGAACAGTTTTGTTTTCAGCACCCTTCACGTTTTTTATTTTATGTTTTTATTTCGCCCCCTGCTGGATTTGATCTTGCGAACTTCTGATTTGTAGCCGAACACAATACACACTAGACCAGCACACGAGCATTAAGGGTTGCTTGAGCGCTTGCATGTGCGCCACCAACTGTTCTTTGTTTTTTTTAACAAAAAGTACTCGGTCGGCGGTGAGCGTTGAACACACAATCCTCTGATTTGTAGTCGGACACACACGCTCTGTGCCACCGTACTTATAACATAGTAAGTGATAATATAAGTAGTTATTTTTGTTTACATTACTTTGTAATGGGTTACACAATGACTAACGGATCCGAATTTTTGCTGGGTATGAAAAAATATATACGTTTCTGGTTTAGTAAGTGGGTATAAAAGTAGGTCAAAGTGGTTCTATTTAGAAAAATAAAAATTCTCAATATTTAAGTTGTTTATTAAAATATTATAATATCCAAAATAAGCGACGGCGTTTAACTGTTTTTGGTGTAATTGTAATGAAAGGTATGTGAAACGAATTTAAAATGTTCAGTGTCGCCAATAAACTGCGCGTTTTTTAATAACACTATGCAACACTGAAAATGCAAACAACTTCTAGTATGCATTTTTTGAAGGTACATATTTAGACTACAAAAACCCTAATAGGGTTTTGTCCTGTCAGATCCAGTTCGGATTTTATGGCCTCATCTAAACCGGTTAAATCTTCACTTTTTTGCATTTAACAGGCCTTTATCTCAGAAACGAATAGAAATTTGGCCTTGCTGCCTTTAGCAATATTGTAGCCCTAAACTAGTAGAACTTATCTTTTGAAAAAACCACATAAGAAAAACTCCATCTAGGGCATCAAAATCTATAAAATATAGAAAATTTTACATAATTGCTGAAATTCTGGTCAGTATCGGCTAAACTATTGGGGGTTGAACCAAGTAACCTTTTGCAAAAATCTTCCAAATAAAGTTCTCAATTATTCTTTAGAACATTCTGAAACTATAAAATGCTTACTTCATGTTGTTTCAGCGGTATTTTGCATCATATCTTTTATAACACGTATTTCAAATACAGTTCACACCAGCAGTTTATTCTCGCATTTCGGATTTCACTACTTTATTGATATTTTTATTAAATCGTCGTTGAAGAATTTACTAAAAACAACGGCATAGAAGCATTTTACAACAATGACATGTTCTGAAAAGTTGTGTATTACATTCCAGAAAATATTCAGAAAAATTAACGGGTTTCGAGATACGGTGCGAAATGTATAAAATATGTGAAATATTTGCATATATTTTGAAATTTGAGGTAACAAATGTAGTTTTTCGAGTTCATTATTTCTCCAAATATTTCATTCTTGTCCTTATCTACAAATTTGCTTCAGAAGTCAGAAGAAGATTCGCATTGGTTTCAGAGATATAGCCCCGAATTTCTTTAAAAACTCAATATTTAACCATGTTTAGATGGGGCCATAAAATCCGAGCTGGATCTGACACAACAAAACCCAACTAGGGTTTCTTGTCGTTTGGGTCTGTACTTTCAAAAAATCCTCAGTTCGAATTGTTTGCACAAGATCAGCTTAAAAATGTTGCACAGTGTAATTGATTTCCGTACTTGTTGATTTTTTATGGGTCAATTTTCACAATAAATTATGAAAATAGTTGTGAGTAAGATCGAGTTGGGCTATGTACCTTACCATTTCATAAATAGGGAAGAGTTTTATTTACCAAGTTCCATCGAAACATCCTGCACTTATTTGCACTTTTCGTTATTATGTGATATTTTGTCTTGCATATACATATGTACAGATTTTCTTAGATTCAGAATGTCAGAATATAGTATAGGGTCATTTTCTGGTGTTTGGGTACAATTTAGAGTTCTGATGTATCCTAAGACCTATAGTAAAATTTTATGGCGAACAAATTTCTAGAATATTTTGATATGATTCCATCACATTTTATAGGAGATTTTAAAAATTTGTGGAGGAAGGGACCAAAATGACCCCTTTTATGACTCGCACGAGAGTTAATTTTTTTAAGAAAAATATTCCTCGCATTATTGTCAGTAAAGTTGCCAAAGACATTATACACCTAAAGTGCAAGGATTTCAAGTGATCTTAACTCAAACATTTCCAAAACCGTAGAAATGGTAGAAGCTTGCAACACACGGTGTGCCCTAACAAATTTAAATGGAAGGTGCTTACACCTCGGAAGTTTTTGCTGATTCTGAAACTACAATGCTCATAGATGAGAAATATCAAGAAACGAAAAAAATCGCGGGAGGGATTTTCAAATAAATCCCGATTTAACTTCACATTTTTATGGGTTCTTTAGGTTTCCACGATTTTGCTTGGAAACCGCGAGTCCTATGTAAATGGCCTAAAGAGAAAATTCTTAACAAGATTGACCTTTATGATATTTTCGTATGTTTTACCGTTTTTGAGATATAGAAGTTCAAATTGAGACAATGCACTGACTGTATCGCCTCCTTATAAAACAATGTCATTACTGCAATTTCCCAAATTAAACGTATATATCTTGAAAATGGCACAACCTAGAAAAAAATAAAAAAAATAAAATCTAATCTTGTAGAGAATTTTCACAGCTTCAACATTTTCTTTAGTCCCATTTTCATATGACTTGCGGTTTTCAAGCAAAATCATGAAGATTTAAGATAAAAACCTAAAAATTTGAATTGAACCTCTATATCTCAAAAACGGTTAAACCTACGAAAATATCATAAAGGCCAATCTTGTGGAGAATTTTCACAGCTACAACATTTTCTTTAGCCTTATTTCGATACGACTTGCGGTTTCCAAGCAAAATCGTGAAAACCTAAAAAAACCCTAAATTTGTGAATTGCGTTTTATTTAAAAATCCCTCCGACGATTTTTTCTGTTTTTTTTTTTATTTTTCTTATCTATGAACATTGCTGTTTCAGAATCCGCAAAAACATCCCATGTGTAAGCGGTTTCCATTAAAAGTTAGTTAAGGGGCACTGTGCATAATATTGTTTTATAAGGGGACGATACAGTCAGTGCATTGTCCCAATTTGAACTTCCATATCTCAAAAACGGTAAAACCTACAAAAATATCATAAAGGATATACTTGTGGAGAATTTTCTCTGCTATAACATTTTCTTTAGACCCATTTACATAGAACTCGCAGTTTCCAAGCTAAATCGTGAAAACCTAAAGAACCCCTAAAATGTGAACTTAAATCCCGATTTATTTTAAAATCCCTGCGGCGATTTTTTTGTTTCTTGATATTTCTCATCTATGAACATTATAGTTTCAGAATCAGCAAAAACTTTCGAGGTGTAAGCACCTTCCATTTAAATTTGTTAAGGCACACCGTGAACACTATTTTAGTTTCCTGGTATTTTGGCAAAATTGATACCGATATTTCCTTGGTATGTAATGCAAATAAAGATTTCATTTCTTTAGCGACTTATAGTGAAATTTAGCGGAGAACATTTTTGTCTTTGGTGTCATTCTTCTAAAATGATGCTTTGTATTACAATTTTGCCAAAACCCATATGAAGTACGCCCTTAACCCTAAAATGTGTTTTTAATTTTGCATATTTCTGGAGTTTAGGTAAAATATAGGGTTTTGGTCTATTCTAGGACCTATAGTAAAAATTGATCTGGCAAAAAGGTATACTATTTTGATCTGATATGATCACATTTTATAGGAGAAGGGAACAAAAAGAGACTTTTAATGACCGTCTGAGGGTTAAAATATGAAAAATGAAACCAGCGACCCGAGAAACATAAGAACCCAAGGTTTTGTCTAAATCCATTCATTTTTAGATTTTTAGTCAGGTTTTTCGTAAAATTGGCCACTGTTCTACGTCTTTATTTTTTTTATTGTTTTTTCTCTAACAATGTAATAAACGTCTACTCGTGCCATGAACTTGATATCAGTATTGGACAATATAAATCAGACAATGACAGCAGCTTGAATATAGTTTTGCTGCATTTTGTGTCGAACATATTTTTTTATTATTATTTCTAATTTTGAATTATAACAATGAAGATTGAAATTGGGCACGAAAATGAACGAAAGAAAAAAAAATAAAATGTTGCGCGTGACCAACAGACCGTAAAATTTTTAAAACAAAGCACAAGCAATTGGAAATTACTTTTGTCCAGTTGAAATGAAGTGTATTTTTCTTTGCTTGTTTTCTTCAAAGATGAAAGTTGAAATGGATTTAATCTTCGACATATGACAATCGCTACACTTGCAGAACACAAACTTTTAATAACTGTGAATTGTCGGAAACCGCCCACTTTTTGTTGATCATGATGCAATAAATAAGATGAATACAACATGACTATTGCTATTTAAGTACCTCTATGACTATTGCTATTTAAGTGTTTTAATGATTTAATCTTCATTTTTAGCCAGAATTGGCTGTAACTTGGCATTTGGAGATCCCAATGGTACAGAAACTTCCCCTCCAAAAATTATGGACATAATTCCAGGTTTTGGTATAGCCTTTATATAACGGTGCTACACGATTTCAGGCATTTTAAAGTTTTTATATAAATTTTCGACCTAAATTTACTATAATTGTGTTCACAGTTTTAAAAAATGTATTTACTAAAAAGTTAAAAATAAAAAATAATTAAAAAAATAAGTTTCAGCGTTTTATTTAGAAATGCACTTAAAACTAGAAAATAATTTGTCGCTTAACCTCAATAAATACAGTCGGACCTCGATTATCCGTGATGGTCGGGACCGGAGGCATTACGGATAATCGATTTTCCCGGATAATGGAGGCAATGTTTTTATTCAGTTTTGAACATATTTTAAAGTAAAAATGGCATAGTATTGTACAATAATAATAAAATCTGCAATTTTCATTTTATTTGTTAAGATAATCCACAAAATTTTAGAAGGATACATAATAGTTGTGTTCCTTTACTTACCTGAGGTTACCATTTTTGCCATTTGTTACCATTTTTAACCTGCAAAGCGTTCCTTAACCCCGAAAAGTGGCAAAACTGGAAGCAATTTTTAAGAGAGTGGGAGTGGAGAGAGAGCGAAAATGGCTTTTTCTTCTACCACAGGCTACCAGCAAAATTTCTGAAGGTAAAAAATGGCAGAACTGATTTTTCGACTTTTGAGTCGAACGCTGACAAAACTAAATGAAAAACTGTGAAATAAAATACTAAAATTGATTTTTTTATGTTTCTTTTTGACATTGCTGCCACATCTACCATTTTTCCGTTCCTTTACTTTTCTGGTAAAAATGTTCATGAGAGAGCAATTTTGACATTTTTCTCTTTTACCACCCTTACCATTAAAAAAGTAAAGGAACAAAGCTAATATCATCATCATCAGATTCATCTGAATTGACTTTGTCCCATGGTTTTTGTGATACCATGAGTACACAAATTGTGTAATATGACCGAATTTCCAGTTTTTTTGTTTACCTTTTGTTCGCTTAATCAAATTAACTGGAAAGTTTGCTTTTACATTTCTTTTCTATCCCGGATAATGGAGTTTCCCGGATAATCCATTCACGGATAATCGAGGTTCAACTGTATGTTCTTTCTCATGATGAAATCTCTCAAATAAAACGCTTGCATTTAAATTATAAATGGTGGCAAAATTATTTTATTTACTTCATATCTTGTGTATATAGGAAAAAATGGATGTTGAAAAAAATTGGTAGGGGGTTCTATTCAAGTGAACGGCACTGTATGCACATGATTACAAGGTGCAATTGACTCAAGAACTAAAGCCTTCTGACCATTCCAATGGTCAGAATTGTGACAAGGAATGGCAACAGTGGATGATCAGTTTTCCAAGAGAATCATCTTCAGAGATGAGGCATTTTTTTGATAAGCATATTTACCGTTTTTGGCCGAATGAAATACAAGACTGATTGTTGAAAAACGAATACCGCATTATGTGTTGTCAGCATCATTGGGCCGTATTGTTTCCCCGAATTGGGCAGATTAGGCTTTTACATTTCTTCTAATGGCAAACCAAAATTCAGCTTTGTGGGTTTTAACTTAGCACAATAATAGCAGAGAACCTCAGCGTTGTCCAAAATATGAACCATACCAATATTATAATAACAAAAAAAAATGACGAACATTTTCTAAAAATGCTGTACTTTTTTCAAAACCAATATCAGAACATTTAACCACACTTTATATTCTTTAAAGGTTTTCCGAGGAATGTTCCGACAAACGTAGAACAAATTTAGTATGTCCAATTGACCAAATTTTAACATATACAAGTAAGATGTGCAAAAAATCCAAAATTGATTTTTTATACCCTACACCATAGGATGGGGGTATATTAAGTTTGTCACTACGTTTGTAACTACTCGAAACAATCATTGTAGACCCCACAAACTATATATATTCTTGATCAGCGTGCAATTCTACATCGATATAGCCATGTCCGTCCGTCTGTCCGTCTGTGGAAATCACTCTAGCGTCCGAACGGATTGACGTAGGTGGATGAAATTTTGGGAAAATCTATTTGGTATTGAAAGCGGACTATGTAGGTCCACGCTTTCGTGTAGCCCCCATAAAAAATGACGCGTGACGCGTCGTCGTTTTAAGGAATTTTTAATATATTTGTCTCATTTTACCACCGAATTGGTCGTAAATTGATATTTTGTGTCTCCAGAGGCCAAAAAACATTCCTACCAAAGTTGGTTTATATAGGACCACGTTTTGGTATAGCCCCCATATAACGCCCCATAAAAAACTTTACGGTGGAAATGTTTCTTAGCCTCTGGAAACACAAAATACACAGTTACAACCGATTCTGTTGTCAAATGGGACTAATACATTCAAAATATATTAAAATGATAAAGTACGCGTCATTTTAATATATTTTGAATGTATTAGTCCCATTTGACAACAGAATCGGTTGTAACTTTGTATTTTGTGTTTCCAGAGGCTAAGAAACAATTCCACCGTAAAGTTTTTATATAGGTCCACGTTTTGATATAGCCCCCATAGGACGATATCTCCCGATTTTCGGTATTTTGAAGGTTTTGGCCTCATTATCACACCGAGATGACTGAAATTTGGTATTTAGTCTTCGTTGGGGGTGTGAAACTTTCCCCCAGAAATTTTTAGGTATAGGTCCACGCCATCATATAGCCCCCATTGTGGTGGAGGGTATAAAAAGTTCGGCCCGACCGAACTTAACGCTTTTCCTACCCTTTTGTTTTGAAAGGTCTATCCCCTTTTTATACCCTCAGCCTTTAGGCTAGAAGGGTATATACACTTTGATACGAAAAATGTCTGTCTGTCTGGCTTGTGCGCACGATAACTCTCGAACAGTTCAACAGATTCGAACCAGATTTTGGGTATCGTAATATTTTGTCCAAACTTAGTTTAGG
Source organism: Musca autumnalis (assembly GCF_047663935.1). Lineage (NCBI taxonomy): Eukaryota > Metazoa > Arthropoda > Insecta > Diptera > Muscidae > Musca > Musca autumnalis. Next base: position 268,010,308 of record NW_027411644.1, read on the forward strand.
TTCGAAGATCGGCCATATCAGTCAACTCCTTCAGGTACCTCCCCCACAAAAGTTCAAAATTTTTCTGTAAAATGGTCTGAACCATAACTCTCGAAGGGAGCAATCCATACGGTCAAAACTTTGAACATCGTATTATTCCTTCCAGATATAGATCTGGTTCGAATATGAACTATATCTGTTCACTCCTTCGGGTACCTGCCACACAAAATTCGGATAAAGTGAAGTTTAAGGGCACTTCTCGGATGGTTTTGCAATTGTTTTCAGTAAGTTTTTCTTGCGGCTCCCTTTATGACGGTACAATGTTTTCTTGCGGTAGTCCAAGAAACCCTAACGGCACCAACCAAATGGCAAATCCGCAAGATAATCCTCGCAGGGAATTTCTGATTGGTGCAGGCTTTGCACATCGTATTATTTCATGCATTCATGTATCAGGTTGGAATATGGATTGTATCGATCCACTCCTTCGAGTACCTCCCACACAAAATTCGGATAAAGTGAAGTTTAAGAGCTCCTCACGGATAGTTTTGAAATTTTTTTCAGTATCCTTTTTTTGTGGCTGGCTTTACGACGGTACAATTTTTTGCCGAAGTAAGTCAATAATTTCTTAGAAATTGGCCTAAAAGCTCCAAGAAATCCTGACGGCACCAACCATAATGGCAAATCCGCAAGATAATCCTCGCAGGGAGTTTTTGATTGATGCGGACTTTGCACATCGTATTATTTCATCCAGTCCAGTATGGGATTGAAATATAGGCTATATCGGACCACTCCTTCGGGTACCTCCCACACAAAATTCGGATAAAGTGAAGTTTAGGAGCTCCTCTCGCATCGTTTTGACTCTTTTTCAGTAGATTGTTGGAGCGGTCTCATTTACAATGGTACATTTTGTTCCGGAGTAAGTCAATACTTCCTAAGATAATGGCCCAAAAGCTTCAAAACCCTGTCGGATATTGTGCAAGATATCTCTAAAACTTTTTCAAAAATTTCTTTCAAACTTATTTTAACATAATTTAATATTTTGAGTCCTTTATGAGGAAGTTTGGTTGCCAAAAATGTTTGGTATATGTCAATGATTTGGTATAAGCCCACCTTACAGTACCTACAGATTTTAAAGCAAACTCGTGATATAAAATCAGTATATTTTATGTACGGCATAATTATTGTATTTGGTTTGGTTTTGTTGTTTTTTTTTCTTGGTCAGTGGCTGAAGGTAGTTTTCCGTCAACACAGCTGACTGATACGTCCTTACTTGTTATAACCGACACCACTATGTGGTGAAGGCATTATAAGTTAGTTTTGTCCAAAAAGCTAGTAACGCATCGAAATAATGGTCGTAGGCCTATACTTTTACTCAACGAACTGAGTCGATCTGGCTATGTGTGTCCGTTCGTCCATCTAAACCTTGTAATCACGCTGTAGGTAGCAATTTTGATCGGTTCGTCACCAAATTTAGGGTGTTGATGGGGGTCCGAGAGGAGAAGAAGCCTATTGCTTGTGGTGATGGTCTTATAATATCAGGGGTCGGAGTGGGCAAAAAACTTATTTGGAGAAAAAATCAACGTATTAGTACAAAGCGAATATTTCCGCTTCTATAAGGGGTATGCCAAAAGCAAAACCTGATAATGAAAGTAGGTGTGGTAGGTGGTCAAACAACGAAGATATCGCCAAAATCGGTAATGCATCCCATTTTAACCTTTTTGGTAATCACGCTAAAGGCAACAACTTTGATCAGATAGTCACGAACTTTTGGGAGTTGAAGAAGATAAAGCTTAATATTTTTGGTGATGGGGTCGGAATCGGCAAAAAACTCATGTGGAGAAAATTTCAAAGTTTTATTCTTTTGCAAATATCTTCTAGTAGGGTAGTCCAACGGCAAAGCCTATCAATCGAAGAAAAAAATATCACCTTTTCATTGAAGCAAAGCAGGGAGACAAGGGAGATATCACAATAGCCCGTAATGCATCCAATTTTTCCATATTTTTGTAATCTCGCTATAGGTCCTAATTTTTATCGGATCGTCACGAAATGTTAATGGTTAATGGGGGTGCCAGTGAGGAAGAAGCATATTAAGTTTGGTGATAGACGGATAATATTCCCTAAAATAAATATTTACCAGTAAAAAGCTTATACATAGTGGTAGTGGTGCAGGGTATCACATAGTCGGCCCCGTCCCGACTATAGTTCTAATTTATTTTTATTTTTTTTTTTTTTCATTTGGTCCAAAAAACTTATATATGAAATTTTATGCCGATCGGTTAACGTTAACCCGTATCACATAGTCGGCCCCGTCCCGACTATAGTTCTAATTTATTTTATTTTTTTTTTCATTTGGTCCAAAAAACTTAAATATGAAATTTTATGCCGATCGGTTAACGTTAACCCGTGCCAGCGGAGCGATCTTTGTTCCTATATTACGACCAAAGGTAAATTTTTACGAAAACTATCTAAAAGCCACATTTATGATCCAATCGCTGAAACAACTTTACAGGTTCACTATTGTGGCTAAAACGAATTCTACAAAAATTTATGATAGGTTAACGATAACACGTGTCCCCTAACAGATCTTTATTTCCATAGTACTTTGTATGAGGACCAAAGGCGAATAATCAGGAAATCGCTCTACGTTAACCGATCGCCATAAAATTTCATATATAAAGTTTTTGGAGCACATGGAAAAAATTAAGGTTCAGGAATCGATTTTCCTGGCCAAACCCCAAATTTTTTTCGTCACCGATTTTTAATTTCTGTATGGGATTCGATAGGAAACATATTGAAACTAAGGAAACCAAAAAATTAGGTCAAAATATTGGAGGCGTGGCGTGCTCCTAAAGACGAACATTTTTTCGCAATTTTGGAAAATATGCAAATTTTGCAAAATTCTGGAGAAAGGAATAGCTATTTCTCGGAAACTATAACAGATATTGTGTTCATTGTTTTTCGTTAGGTAGGTACATAGGTGGGATAGTCTTTAAAAACCGTTTCAATAAATTACCATAGCGTTTACACAAAGTGACCTATTTTATTTTCCCAATTTTATTGGACTAGAACTTTTAGGGAACAACTTGGAACATAGTTTTCACAGAATGATGCCCGACAGTTTCCTCTTTCAGCCCATACATACTTTTGTAACAGTCCCGTTCCGTTCGTTTAACACTTCCATACCGTTTCCCATATAAATTTTAGCCTTTTAAAACACATGAACATTTTGTTGATATATGAGTTTTTATAAGAGTTGTATGAGTATTATGAAAACGCATGAAGATGTTTTTATAATTTCGAAAAAAAATTAAATTTTTTGAAAAAAAGAATTGAAAAATATTCCAAGTTTTTTTTTTAATTTTTTGTATGTTTATGGTTTGTTTATTGCTGTGTGACCTTTTTAAATGGTTAGAACATATGAAAAACTCAAAAACAGTAATATTTTGATGTATAAAAAAACTAAAATTTTAATTTTGACCTTGAATTCCTCCGCAACTACTAGACCTAATTCGAATGTTTTTAATGCATCTGAATTATGAAAATATATCTATCCGTTCAAAAGTTACAGAGTTTTGATCAGGAAAAAACAATTCTGAACCATGAGCGGCGTTAAGTTCGGGCGAGCCGAACGTTTAATACCCTCCACCACGAACTCTATTGAACAATTAGTTTCCTTTCATTTAGGAAAATAATAAGCTCTTCCTCCACTTTAAGATTTAACTCTTGGAGGAGTAGAATATCTTAACTGATGAAAATCACTTTATATTGATAATTTTCTGCGTGGAGGTTTTTTTATGCACTGAAATTCCAAAATACCAAATTATATACATTTCAGAAGTAAAATTGAAAAAAACCTCTAGGAGAGCTCACATGGGTCGTCATCCTTGTTCTTTCCAAAACATGTACCAATATTTACAATTTTCCGAATTGAGCTTTCTCGGAACAATCTCCTTTCGAAAATTTGGCAAAAAAAAAACCCTTCGAAATACATTGGGATTTATCATTTTATTGGGGCTAGAATTAAATCTGGATATATGGATAGTTTTTTTTTTGCGAACACAAAATTCCAATTAACATCTAATTCGGTTAATTCGGTTAAACAAATGTGACTAAAATCTTCAAAAAATCTTAAATCGGATGTTACCCTCATATAAGGGGTATACAAAAACTTAGGTCATTAATAATAATAATTGTTCCTCAAACATCCCAGAAGGGACAAGGTAGACTTCTCTCATATCAATGAGTGCATCCCGATTCATATTAGCTCAATGATATGGGACCTACAGTTTATCGCCGAGTCCGAAGACACCACTTGTAGTGAAGTTTTACATGGCTGAAATACTCAGGAAATGTCGGAAATGTTAGGTCGTTACTGTTTGTCGTTACTGATATGTTTTATACCTGTTATCATATTTTGTATCCTTAGTGAAAACAAAATACGAAATTTCAGTTATTCCGATTGAATAATGTGGCTAGAACTGTCAAAATACAGAAAATCGAGAGTTCCGTTCTATGTTTCAAAACGTCGAACTGCATCTAGAAATTTCTGGAGGAACGTTTTGCAACTCCAACGAAGACTAAATAGCATATTTCACTCATTTCGGTTTAATTTTGTGGCTAAAACTAACAAATTACCGAAAATCGGAGGTACCGTACTATGATGCCATGTATGAGGACGTGGGCCTATACCAACATTGAGGCCACAACCTTCAAAATATCGAAAATCAGGAGGTACCCTTCTATGTGGGCTATATAAAAACGTGAACCTTTATCGACAGATTTCAGGTGGACTGTTATATACCCCCAACGAAGACTAAATACCAAATTTCAGCCATATCGGTCGTGAACTGAGGCCACAACGTTAAAAATACCTAAAATCGGGTGGTACCGTTCTATGGGATGTATATGAAGGTGTGGTCCGCTGAGTAATGGAAACTTCTGTACCATATTACAATCTCTATCTTAGAAACTGCGAACTGTATCAGACAGACTGTCATGGCTATTTATGGGGTCTCCGGGGAATATTTGGATGTGTTACAAACGGAATGACAAATTTAATTATACCCTATAGTCTGACGTGGACGACCAGAATTTTAAATATGAATCAAAAATGAAATTTAGATATTCTTTCCACAAAAATGATGGTCAATTTTACGTGCTAAATAATTTTTCTCTCACCTCGTGCAGAAATTTGTCAGCATTGAACTAACTGTAACTGCGACTTTTATCGTCATTGTGGTTACACTACTCTTCTAGATAAAATTACGTGGGTGGAACATAAATTCCAGGAATAAAGATATAGGCATTATCCATTACCCCCTAAATATTATCAGATCACCATGTTAAATTGCAAAATTCTACTTTGTCGTAAATTCAAAGTTAAATTAAAATTTCACGGCGATCGCACTATCATTGCGACCAACAGAACACTACAGAATCCGATAAAAATTGTGATTTTGGGCAAATTGGTCCCTAAATAGTATGTGGAGCTCTACCTTCAGACAAACTTTCGTGACAATGTGTAAAGACTTGCGGCCTGGACTTTGCTTAAAATTTTTAATGGACAAGCGGACGGACACACATCTAGAATTCGCATTATCTCCTTGACGGACATGAGATTGGTAGCATACCATAGATTTTTTATTTTTAGCGCACATAGTCTTTAACAAATCTGTACAAATTTTAGCTGCAATAACCTGAAACGAAATATATATTTTAATTATTTTATTAGTACTATTTTTATACCCTCAGCATTTATGCTAACGAGGGTATATACACTTTCATACGGGCAAAATGTGCCTCATCGAAATAATGGTTTTAGACCCCAAGTATGTCTGGACGAAATGTGTTTCAGACAATTTATAGTCGATTTAGCAATGTCCGTCCGTCTGTCTGTCTGGCTGGTGCGCACGATAACTCTCGAACGGATGAACCAATTTGATTCAAAATTTGACTTTCGTAATATTTTGTCCAAACTTAGTTTAAGTTCGAAGATAGGTTATATCGGTCCAATCCTTCCGGTACCTCCCCAACAAAAGTTCGAAAATGTTCGGAAAATTTGTGCGCACGATAACTCTTGAAGGGAGTAACCGATTTGGTCCATACTTTGCACATCAAAAATTTTCTACCAAACTTAGATGCGGATCCAATATGGGCTGAATCGGTCCACGCCTTCGTGTACCTCCCACACAAAATGTCGGAAAAGTTCCGTTTAGGACCTGCTCTCGACTCGTTTTGATTTTTGTTGTAACAACTTGTATTCACGGCCCCCCATACGGCGGTACAAGTTTCATTAGGGACAAAACCATACTTCCTGAGAAAATAGCCTGAAAGGCTACCTCCCACACAAAATTTCGGATAAGTTCACTTTAAGACCTGCTCTTGACTAACTTTTATTTCTGTTGAAGCATCGTGCAATCGCTGTCTCAATTACGACGGTAAACGTTTTTTCAGTGGCAAGTCCATACTTCTTAGGATAAAAGCCTGAAAGTTGTAAAAATACCCATTGGCACCATATGTAGTAGCTGGAGAGCACAATAACTCTCGAACTTATAAACCGATTTGTTCCAAAATTTGGCCTCCGTCATATTTTGTCCAAACTTAGTTTAACTTCTAAAATGACACATATCGGTCCTCTCCTAAGGATACCTCCCCCACAAAAGTACAAAATTTGTGTCCAAGTGCAGTTTAGGGTCTGTTCGGAGTTCCTTTGGAAATTTATACCGATGATGTTCTTTGTGGTCCTGTTTACAGCCATATTATGTTTTTCGTGGAAGAGTCCATGCTTCCTGGCATACTGGTCCAACAGGTGTACGATAACCCACTGAAATGACTAGTGGGCACGATATCTATCGAAAAGATATGACTCTCAAAATAAGATCCACTTCCGTAATGCACTATGTTCGTCCCTCCTCCGCAAAACTTTTGAACTTTAATCCTAATCCACATTTTTGTCAGCAAGTTCAATTATCCAAAAAGTGACACAAAATTCTGGAAAGACCCTAAATACATGCGACTGATACTTTTTTACTTGTTTATTTAAAAATACAGGAAATCTGGCGGTGCCGTCCTATAAGGGCTATATCAAAACGTGAACTTAATGCAAACTTTATGTTATTTCGGTTAGTTAGTGTGGCCAAAATTCCCAAAATTACAAAAAGCAGGAGGTACCGTTCTGTGGGGCTATATGAAAACGTGTACCTACACGTATAACTCTTGCAGCTCATTCAATGAATCGCCGTTTTGTTTTTTGTTTCTGCACCGCTCGTACTCTTTTAGAAGTGTTGCACAAATTGGTATTATTAGATTAGATATTGCGGCAAGTTCAATGTCTTGCTATAAGTTATTAGTGATGACCGCCCTAATGTGGTTTCAGCCAACGGAAAAACCAGACATCTGTAAAAATTTATCCAGAATAAGAATTTATATATTTTTTAATGATTTACAATCGAAACCCCATTAAAAATTGGACCAAAGTCAAGCTGAATATATGATATCCTTCACGACTGTGAGTTAGTGTGTGTGCAATTTAAACATCAAAAGGGGCGCGTCGCGTTTCTGATTTCTGGAATTGTATTGAGAAAAAAGTCTACTAGGGCATATGTTTGCGTTGACAATCGAGCCTCCCGATTTTTGTTTTAAGTTTTTTTATCCATCTTTTTTGAATATTGATCAATAGAAATCCGTTGTGAAAATGTAGTTATGCCCTTTTAAACTTGAAAATCTTAGAAATCCCGTTTTTCACTACATTTACCGTTATAAAAAAAGAAGTGATTCATAGGAACCAAGGATATTTTCGTTGTCCATAATTCCCAACACTACAGAATTTTTGCATCGGAACTAGGGTGTACAAACCCGAAACCTGTTAACCCGTTATCCGGTTTTGAATTACAAAACCGATACTGGTTTTCGCCAAAAAGGTTATTTTCGGTTAAGCGACCGGTAAATTTGAAAAATATTTTGTATAAAATGTAGAGTTGTGCCAATCTTGTTGAATTCAACAATCTAGTTCACTACATAGTTCCAATGGTCCACATTGTTTGTAATATCACACTTTAGTTTGTATGACGTTACTCATACGTTTTAGAACTACTAAAGTGAATTAGGAACTAGAGCTGCAGTAGCTACAATTTGAACAAATGCTTGGTCCAACATAGTAATTATTCAACAGACCGCCGAATTTTCCGATGCTGTCTAATATTCACTATGATCGCCTTATAAGGCGAATTCTTTACACGACCGTTAGTCGAATGCCAGGTTATAAAGGGTAACGATAAACAAATGTATGATTCAGGCATTTCACGATAATTTCGGGTTGTCAAAGCAAGAAACAATTAGGAGGGTTGGCGTTTTTTGTTTGGGATGACGACTTCTATTTTGTTTTTCAAAATAGTCAGGCTTAATCCCATAGTCGTTGTTTTAATATTTTATTAAAACAACTTTAATTTATTAGTGGGAAAAAATTGGCGATGTTTACCAAGGGGTAAGGCAGGGAATACTATAGTTTCAGATCTCGCCACAGATCTTCATCAGTTCCCTTATTTCTTGTTTTTCAACAAGAAACTTTTTTATACTCAAGTGTCAATTGGTAGCTCAAATAGATACGTGCGCAAAGAAACACTCTGATCGAGAATTTCTTTGGCACTACCTAAACTCTAGCAACTTCACTTGCAAACAAATCCAAATTTTTCCCACTGCCATGCGTTCGTCGATTCTCGACGAAAAAACACATAACTAATTTGTTGCTATTACTTACTACAGCAATAAACAACATTTTGACGGTGCCCGGTCTCACAATTAGGAGGGTTGGCGTTTTTTGTTTGGGATGACGACATCTATTTTGTTTTTCAAAATAGTCAGGCTTAATCCCATAGTCGTTGTTTTAATATTTTATTAAAACAACTTTAATTTATTAGTGGGAAAAAATTGGCGATGTTTACCAAGGGGTAAGGCAGGGAATACTATAGTTTCAGATCTCGCCACAGATCTTCATCAGTTCCCTTATTTCTTGTTTTTCAACAAGAAACTTTTTTATACTCAAGTGTCAATTGGTAGCTCAAATAGATACGTGCGCAAAGAAACACTCTGATCGAGAATTTCTTTGGCACTACCTAAAAAAAAAAAAAAGTTTCTTGTTGAAAAACAAGAAATAAGGGAACTGATGAAGATCTGTGGCGAGATCTGAAACTATAGTATTCCCTGCCTTACCCCTTGGTAAACATCGCCAATTTTTTCCCACTAATAAATTAAAGTTGTTTTAATAAAATATTAAAACAACGACTATGGGATTAAGCCTGACTATTTTGAAAAACAAAATAGATGTCGTCATCCCAAACAAAAAACGCCAACCCTCCTAATTGTGAGACCGGGCACCGTCAAAATGTTGTTTATTGCTGTAGTAAGTAATAGCAACAAATTAGTTATGTGTTTTTTCGTCGAGAATCGACGAACGCATGGCAGTGGGAAAAATTTGGATTTGTTTGCAAGTGAAGTTGCTAGAGTTTAGGTAGTGCCAAAGAAATTCTCGATCAGAGTGTTTCTTTGCGCACGTATCTATTTGATCTATTTGAGAATCCCAGGCCAAGCAACATCAAATTTACAACGGTGGCAAAATTCCCCCTCAGTAATGCTGGCCACATTTCCTGAGTATTTCAGCCTTGAAAAACTTCTCTACAAGTGGTGTCGTAAGAAACGCCGTTCGGACTCGGCGGTAAAAAGTAGGTCCCATATCATTGAGCCAATATGAATCGGCGTGCACTCCCTTGTCCCTTCGGGGATGTTGTGGGAACATATGTAAGGGCTTTTACTTAGAGCACAATTTATATCTTAATTTTGCTGTTCCCATAATAACAAGGATATTATGAGATAATTACCCAGCACAAATTTTGCCTCCAAAGGTGCAGTTAAATCATATGTACAAGTTATATGGAAGTGCATCAAATTATGCAGTTTCACTCATGATTTTTACAAGAGCGTGACTACTGAAAGATGCACTCCATTAGCACAGCATTTTAACTAACCCTTTGGAATCGCATTCTAACTAACCCTTTAGGGTAGAATAGGATGCAGTCGAATTTGCATCCAAAGCACGTGTTTTGATGCAGTGCTTCGGAATATGTTTTTATTCAGTTCAAAGATGCAATAAAAATGCAAGCCATTGCAAAATGTCCAAGAATAAACAAATAATTTATTGTTTGTGTAACATTAGAATAATAAGAATGTTATTACATTAACACAAATTATGAAATTGGATCATTAAATTCAATTGCAACTGAGTTTGTTTCCTCCGCTCTCCATTTAATCTAAGCTGAACTGTTCTTGCTTCATCTGCTAAAGGGGTTTTATATTGTCTTCCCAACACCATTTAAGATTTCGACATGTACTCCATTCCATTAGGAAAATTTCTTCTCACGAGTTACCGCAAAAGTTCACAAATTCTTTTATTTTATAACAAGTTATTGGAAATGTTTTTATAACCTCCACCATAGTATGGAGGGTATATTAAGTTTGTTTTTCCGTTTGTAACGCATTGAAATACTCATTTGCGACCCTATACAGTATATATATTCTTGATCAGTGTAAAATTCTGAGTCGATCTGTGCACGGAAAATGCGTCTTTTGTTTGCAGGCAGGTCAAGTTCGATGATGGGCTATATCGGTCCACGTTTTGGTATAGCCCCCATATAACGGTACCCCCCGATTTACAGTATTTTGACTTTTTTTAGCTACATTTTCAGATCGATTTAGCTATAATTTGACATTTAGGGTTCCTAAGTGCCAATTAACTTATATAAGAAAACTTGTGGACATAGGTCCACGTTTTGGTATAGCCCCCATATAACGGTACCCCCGATTTACGGTATTTTGACGTTTTTAGCTACATTTTCAAACCGATTTAGCTATAATTTGAAATTTAGGGTTCTTAAGTGTCAATAAACATATATAACAAAAGTTGTGGACATAGGTCCACGTTTTGGTATAGCCCCCATATAACGGTACCCCCCGATTTACGGTATTTTGAAGTTTTTAGCTACATTTTCAGACCGATGTAGCTATAATTTGACATTTGGGGTTCTTAAGTGTCAATAAACTTATATAACAAAAGTTGTGGACATAGGTCCACGTTTTGGTATAGCCCCCATATAACGATACCCCCCGATTTACGGTATTTTGCCGTTTTTATCTACATTTTCAGACCAATTTGGCTATAATTTAACATTTAGGGTTCTTAAGTGTCAATAAACGTATATAACAAAAGTTGTGGACATAGGTCCACGTTTCGGTATAGCCCCCATATAACGGTACCCCCGATTTACGGTATTTTGACGTTTTTAGCTACGTTTTCAGACCGATTTATCTATAATGTGACATTTAGAGTTATTAAGTGTCAATAAACTTATATAACAAAAGTTGTGGACATAGGTCCACGTTTCGGTATAGCCCCCATATAACGGTACCCCCCGATTTACGGTATTTTGATGTTTTTAGCTACATTTTCAGACCGATTTAGCTATAAATTGATATTTAGGGTTCTTAAGTGTCAATAAACTTATATAACAAAACTAGTGGACATAGATGGACATGGACAGCCCCCATATAACGTTCCCGCCAGATTTCAGGTATTTTGACGATTAAAGTCGCATTTCTAGACCGAATTAGCTATAATTTGATATTTAGGGTTCTTAGTGACCAAAAAACTTATATTCGAAAAAAATTATGAACATAGGAACATGTTTTGGTATAGCCCCATATAACGGTACCTCTGTATAACGGATTTCGGTATCCCCATATAACGGATTTTCGGTATTTTGAGAATTTTACCTACAAGTTTTAACCGAATTATCTGTAATTTGAACATTTGACATTTGAAATTCTTAGTGGTCACCACAACTCTCCACCAAAAATTGTCAAGAAAGGTCGATGTATTGATAAAGCTCCCATTTAAAAGTACCTCCCGATTTCCAGTAATTGGCAATTTTAGCTAAAATTTTTAACCGAAGGTTGTAGTGGTCATCTGCATCAACAATTTTCAACATAGTCCCAATATAACGATACTTCCCGATTTTCGGTACTTTGAGGATTTTACTTAAAATGTTTAACCGAACGTATGTCCATGTTTTGGTATAGCCCCAAAACAAACCTCCCGATTTTCCGTACCTTAGCTTTATTTTTTGGACGAACTTTCTGTAATTTGAAATTTAAAAGCCAACAAAAATTGTTCATTTTTTTAATTAATTTTTCGTTAGAAACGAGCTTAATGACCTAATGATGCGAGTGAAAAAGGGAAGCCGACGATACGAACCCACACAACCACCACTATGTGACATGCATGTTTCGCCTTCGGTAAAGGCTCCTCAGACATATCGGCTGTGGGGCGGCTTCGATATCATCCAACTTTTTCTCTTTCAAACGCAATTTGTTTTTTACAACGCTGAATATTTGTTCAATCATTGTATGGCTTTCATGTTAATTTAAGTTCATATTTTCGTATAGCCCACATACCTCCGAACTAGCTGTTAATGACATTTGAAGTTCCCACGTTATGTACGGATTTTCGGTATTTTGAGGATTCTAGCTACAATTTTTAACCGAATTAGGAGTTATTTGACATTAAAGGCTCCCATCAAAAACTATCAACATAGGTCCATGTTTTATTATAACCCCTATATAACGGCATCGGCCAGTTTCTAGCCCACCAAAAATTGTCGACATACATAGTTAGATACGAGTATAGGCACCATAAAAAGGGCCTACCGAATGAAACATTTTATATACATTATCTGACATTTTAACGTACCCACTTAAAGTTGGGGACAGGAATGAAAACTAATTATTCCAGTTCAGAATATTTTATGGTGGAGGGTATGAAAAGTTCGGCCCGGCCGAACTTAACGCTTTTTTACTTGTTTTTTCTGTTCTTGGGCGAATTGTAGGGATGTGCAAACTGACTTACATATGTACTTGCAGAGACCTCTAACAACTGCTAATAGAATGCAACGAACGGAGTGTCTTTTTAACAACTTTGTTTGAACTGCATCCGGATTCTATTAAAATGTGAGAAATGGATGTCGTTCGTTGGATCGCATCCGAATGCTCATAAAATGTGGGGAATGGAGTGCATTTTTCACAACTCCGGTAGAACCGCATCAAAACATGCCATGAAAGAACTAGAAGTCGTTATACTTAATTTACCCACACCGCACATTTTTAATCAAATATTTATCAATTATGAGCAATTTTGTTCCTATTTAACAAAACCGGTTTTTGAAAATATTGAAAATTTTGGTTAAACGAAAACCGTTTTGTTTAAAAAAATCGATTTCTTGGACACCCTAATCGGAACGCTTGAATCTTTATCTGGTCAACTGTTGTAGCACAGTGTCATTTATCGATATTTTCCAAAAAAATTTGCACTGTTTAAAGGCCAAAACTGCCTGAAGGAGCATTCCTATGCTTTTGCGATGTGCTAGAAAGTTCTTAATTATTGTTGAATCGCAATATGCCAAAATATCCAAAAACTTGGATAAATCGGGAGGCTCGATTTTCACTGTAAACATATGCTCTAGTAGACTATTTTTGCTCAGTACAATCCCAGGAATCAGAAACGCGACGCTCCCCTTAACGTTTTTTTTTTCATTCCATAAAAATCGCCCCGTCCTACTGTGAATATGTAAAAAAGTTTTATATTTAGTTTCCATTCAGTAATTACAGTACTGAGCTCAACCACAACGTCAAGGCTTATTTCTTTGGTGGTACATGAAACATTTATGTCTCGATAAGTAAGCACATAAAATCGATCGAAAATATTTATGGAAGCTACATCCACATCGATATAAATATTAATTGGCATATTTATTTCTAGACCAAATAACGTTACACATTCAAAATTTCATCAGATATGGCGTTTGGTGCATCAGATACCCCAAATATGGGACCTTAATCAAACATAATTTTTGAATTTGTTTCAGTTAAATCTCATCAAAATGTTACGGATATAGCGGGTTTGGTACGCCCAAAACTTTTCATCGGAGAAAAATATATATAGGAGCTGTATAAAAATCTGAACCCGTTTTTATTAAAATAAATAGCGTTCACCCTTTGGGCAAAAAAAATTATGATCTTCTCTAATTTTTATGCGACTTGTACGTTGATTAAAAAAATAAATGTACAGGCAGGCGGACCTGCATAAATCCACTTAAAATGAGACCTTATGTACATATATCCCCCAAAGTAACTATTGGTCTATCTGGTTTCCTTTGGCATGTAACAAATTCACAAAGACATAATACCCCTTATAACAGGGTGGTTCAGTATAGTAGTGGCTAAGATTTACACTTTTTTCAAATGAAATATAAATGACATTTTGTTTACCAACTATAGCGTATAAGTTGGACATTAAACATTTAAAACAAAACGCTATTTAGCTATTCGGAAAATTGTTTCACTCGAATGGAAATTGTAATGATAATTTTCTCGTTCACAAACCAAAACAAATAAAAAGAAAATTGCTGTGGTCAAAAGGGATGGGCGCTACCGGTCATGGTACATGCTCTTGACTTTTTTCACCAGTAATTCTTCTATCCACCATTCAAAAGAAACTGACATTTTGTATAAATTAGAAATATTTTCAAATAATTGAATTAGTTGATAATTAGTAAGGGAACGTGCATCAAACGGGATCAATCAACCTGTACCAATTCTGATTGCTGGTTATCCGGTTGAAGAAAATGTTGAAAAATTTTATATTTTTATATTTAAAAATTCAATTCATGATCCTGTTGTGTCAGGCTTCCCTGCCTGAGGAGGATATTGAAAACAACAACCACAGCAACATCGACGATTGTACAAATAACTCATTGGAATCTATGGTGTGGTGTCGCGGTTCAAAAGCTTTACAAAACGCCCTGAATAATTTAAGTAAAACAAATAAACCCGTTGTCATAGTACGTGGATTAGAATTGGTACATTCAAAAAATCAACATTTGACTAATTACACCTCCGACGGTAGCGATAGCAATCAGGTGAATGCAAATTTCGCTGATAATACGGTTGATAATGGTGACAGCGATGACACCTTCCTGGGACGTTTTTCCCGTTATTTGAAAACACATGAGTTGAATATAAAATTTTCGGATTTATTGGCGGATGTCAGTGAACGTCATTACATGGCACGTGATTTGGATCAGAGTGGAATGCAAATTAATTCAATGAGTGAAGAAGGTAAGTTGAATTTTTGACACGCGACATGTATGTACGTACGTACGTACAAGCGTACATACATAAATTGTTGTCATGCCAAAATGTTATGTTGGTAATTATATTTAATTGCGTAGCGTGCGATACGAGGTTTGTGCACAAAATGTGGAAGTGAATTAAAATAACAATTTACATATATTTGGAATACAGCATAATATTAAAAATATGTATTAAAAATTAAATATAAAAAACAAGTAAAAAAGTATTAGTCGGCTTTACCGACAGAGATATACACTAGTGGATTTTATTTTGAGAGTTATATCGTGCCCACATGTCATTGTATAACTTTTGGACCAGTATGCCACGAAGCATGACTTGACCATGGAAAACATCATTTGGCTGTAAACAGGACCACAACGAACAGCATCGAACAAACCCTAAACTGAACTTAGACACTAGTGCTGAACTTTTGTGGGGGACGTACTTTAAGGAGAGAATCGATATGGGCCATTTTAGAAGTTAAACTAAATTTGGAGAAAAACAGATCCAAAGTTTGGACCAAATTGGTTGCCCGTTCAAGACACATCGGGCATACCATTTTAGTTACATTTTTTAAATATTGGGGGGAAGTATGGGAAGTTGTAGACCCGTATTGCCGATCTTCGAACTGAAACTAAGTTTGGACAAGATACGACGAAGGCCAAATTTTGGACCAAATCGGTTGATCAGTTCGAGAGTTATCGTGCTATCCAGCCATCACATATGGTGTCATAGGAGGATTTACACCTTTCGCGGTTTTTTCACAAGAAGTATGGATTGCCCGTGAAAAATCTTTTACCGTCGTAATTGACGCAGCGAATGCAAGTTGCTTTAACAGAAATCAAAATGGGAAGTACCCGAAAGAGTGCGCAAATATAGTCCATATTCGAACCTGATCTATACCTGGTAGATATATTGGGGTGTGTAAAGTATGGACCAAATCGGTCACTCCCTTCAAGAGTTATAGTGAACACAATTTTAAACAATATTTTTCAACTTTTGTGGAGGATTGGACTGATATGGCTTATTTTCGAACTTAAACTAAGTTTAGAGAAAATATTACGTAGGCCAATTTTTGGACAGAATCTGCAGATCAGCTCGAGAGTTATCGTGCTCTCCAGCTACTACATGTGGTGCCATAGGGGGGTTTTCACCTTTCAGGCTATTTTCTCAGGAAGTATGGACTTGCCCCTGACGAAACTTGCACCGTCGTATGGGGGCAGTGAATACAAGTTGTAACAACAAAAATCAAAGCGATTCGAGACCATATGCTAAACTGAACTTTTCCGAAATTTTGTGTGGGAGGTATCCGAAGGAGTAGACGTATGGAGTCCATATTGGAACCTCATTTAAGTCTGGTAGAAATTTCACTATGTGCAAAGTATGGACCAAACAAATATAGAAAAATTTCGAACTTTATTGGGGAGGTACCGGAAGGAGTGGGTCGATATAACCCATCTTCGAATTAAAACTAAGTTTGTACAAAATATTACTAGAAACAAATTTTGGACCGAATCACTTGATCCGTTCGAGAGTTATCGTGCGCTCCAGCCAGCTCCAGACAGATAGACGGGCGGACATTGCTAAATCAACTCCAAATTGAAACGGATTTCGTCCAAACATACTTGGGGCTTAAAACCATTATTTTGATGAAGCACATGTTGAGGCTATAAACATTTCGTACGAACATAATAGGAGAGACAACGAGAAAGTTTTCAGTTCATTACTACGGCCTGCTTCTTGTCGCACAGTCCACAGGTTTAGTATTTTAAATATTTGACCTTATTTCCCATCTTCGGTGACGTATGGTGGTGTTATAGCTCCCATAAAACTGTTCCTCCTGATGAAGCTTTCAGCGTCATTAACAAACCGATATGGATGAAATTTGGTATATCAGTATAGGTTCACGTCTTCATACCGTCCCCATAGTACACCCCGATTTTTGGTATTTTGAAGGTTGTGACCTCAATATCCAACCTAAATGGCTGAAATTTGGTATTAATTGCCTGTTTCACTAAGACGATTCGAATACAAATTCGTTCGAACTAGTACCAAACTTCTGTTTTTTCAAAAATATTTCAACTGTTCTTATTTTCTATCAAACAAATATTCCTACAACAACAGGAGTTTGGTAGTAATTCGAACGAATTTGAATTCGAATCGTCTTAGAGAAACAGACCATAAGTCTTCGTTGGTGGCAAAAAAACTTTCCACCAGAAATTTGTAGGTGTAGTCCACGTCTTCATATAGACTCCATAGAACGGTTCCTCCAGATTTTCGGTGTTTTGAAGTTGTAGCCTCAATACCCAACGGAAATGGCTGAAATTTAGCATTTTATATTCGTTGGGGGTATAAAACGTTCCAAATGTACTATTATAATAATAATTGTTCTACAAACATACCAAAAAGGACAAAGTAGACTTATGTCATATCAATGAGTGCACCCCGATACACATTATCTCAATGATATGGAGCCTACAGTTTATCACGGAGTCCGAACGGCGTGTCTTAAGATACCACTTTTTGAGAAATTTTACATGACTGCAATACTTAGGAAATGTCGCCAACAATACACTGAGGTATATTTTGCCACCGTTGAAAATTTGATGTTGCCTGGCCTAGGAATCTCACCAAGGCACACATGAAATGAAAAGTTACAGTCAACAAAAAACATAGAACGGACATTTTTTAATACTCAAACAAAAACTCAACAAATGTTAGTGTTTCTTTTATTAAAAAGGTACCTCCTAAAAATTTAAATCACTGATTTCATTTAAATTAAGACAATATATTTATTTTAATTTCTGCCTAGGGTTCTGCGATTTCATTGGATTACCTATGTATTTGTAAAACAAATCAAAAAATAGGGGACTTAGCGTACGTGCGATGAAAATAGAGGACAAATAGAGTGCGTTAACAAGTAAGAACGGTGTTAAGTTCGGCCGGGCCGAACTTGTTATACCCTCCACCATGAGTTGTATTGAAGTAAAATGGAACAATTAGTTTCATTTCGTTTGCGAAGAAGACTAAATACCAAATTTCAACAATTTCAAAATACTGAAATTCTGGAGGTACTGTTATACTGTTATATAAAATTTCGATCAATACCGACCTATACTGATAACTCTCTCATGGAATATTTTATAACCCCATGGAAGACTAAGTAAAAATGGCAGTTATTTCGTTGGGATATTGAGGTCACAACACTCAGAATTACGAAAATCGGAAAGTACCGTTCTATGGTGTCTATATCAAGACGTGAACCGGTACCGAAAAATTTCTGGGGGAAAGTTGTATACCCGCAATGAAGACTAAATACCAAATTCCAGCCATTTCGGAGTAATATTGGGGGCACAACCTGCAAAATACCGAATATCGGAGGTATTGCTCTATGGGGCAATATGAAGGCGTGCACCTATAACGACAATTTGCATATGGAAAGTTTTGTATCCCAAATGAAGACTAACTACCAAATTTCAACAGTTTCGGTGGAATATTGATGTCATAAACTTCAAAATACCTGAAATCCGGTGGTACATTTCTATGGGGGCTATATCGACGCCTCCAAACAATAGTATGGTAAGTCGACTTAGCATGTTTTCAAGTTCTTTACATTTTTATATTTAACGTCCTTTAACTTAAATTCTGTCAAATTTTGGTAATAATCGGACAATCCGAACAGAAGTTATAAACAAATATTTACTTAGCATAGTACTGAAGGTCAAAGAAATTTCCAAACTTTTAGAGCTTCTACTGCAAAACTCAATGGGTGGTAGCATTCTATTGGGGCTATATCAAAACGTGGACCGATATAGCCCATTATCATATTAAAGAATTTTCTCTTAAACACACCTATCACTGCGTTTTCTGCTAGCGCAAGGATCAAGGCTTCAGATCCATACATTAGCACTAGTACTATCAGTACGGCGACCACTATTTTTCGGCTGCTACATAAGTTTCTGGCCTAGGCAACAATACGAGTAACCAGGCGCCATTTCCATTAAAAAGTTCGACACTTTTTTGCATAAACGTACTCAGTATGGTTTGACGTACTACATGGTGGTGCGACTTGAAAAATCAATTAGCCAAAAAAGGAAATAATTTGTGAACATTTTCGTCAAAACGTGGACCGATATAGCCCATTTGCAATACCAAACATCCTAGGAGTAATAGAAACTTCTATATGAAATTACATAGCTCTATCTTAAAAATATCGAACTGTATCTTGAATTCAACAGACGGAGGGACGGACGGACGGACATGATTATATCGACTTAGAATTTTACCCTGATCAAGAATATATAAACTTTATAGGGTATCTGATGAATATTTCGATGTGTTACGAACGGAATGACAAATTTAATTATACCCCCTATATTGTGGTGGAGGGTATAAAAAAAGGTCCGGCACAAACCTCTTTTATTTGTTATGATATATGAAAGTATATGAAATAAAGTTACATATATACTATTAAATGATATATATGTTATAATACGATGATAAAATTGATGACCTTCCCATACCCATGCCCTTTTTTCAGTTAACAGCCTGTTTTTGTAAAAATGCTTGCATGAACACGAACGTACACGTCCAAAATTTGGTTCTTGTAAAATTTAAAGAACCATTCCTCTTTATCTAAAAGCTTTCATCTATTTTGGTAAAGCTTTTATATTTCAAGGCTTCCATAATGTTTATTTTGTTATTCCCGATATCTCCCCCACAAAAGTTCGAAAATATTCGCTAAAATGGTACTCTAAATATTGTCGAAACACAGTTTAAAAAAGCCTTATCTATCGATATCCCCGCAA
Organism: Musca autumnalis; assembly: GCF_047663935.1. Lineage (NCBI taxonomy): Eukaryota > Metazoa > Arthropoda > Insecta > Diptera > Muscidae > Musca > Musca autumnalis. Next base: position 268,030,329 of record NW_027411644.1, read on the forward strand.
ATTTTTGCGCTTTTATCCTATCCACATTGTCTTGGAAACCCCTCTAAATACGTATGTTTTTTTTTGGAAAAAAAGTATATCAATCCACACATACTGAGGGTATATCTCTGTCCATACTTTTTTACTTGTTTTAAATAAGGTTAGTGTTATAACAGAGAATAAGCTTTCAATTTAATATGATGATCATATAGTATTTGGCGGGAAAAATGGAGCGAGTGAAAATTTTTAATATATAAGAAGACACATTCCACCCACGAGAATTATATTTATAGTAATGTACGTAGTCAAATAACATAGCTGCGACCTAGTATATAGGGGGATGCCATAGTCTTAATTGTGTAGTGTATATTATATAATTACGCTAGAGGTCGCAATTTTTTGCTTAGTACTGACAAATTTGTGCTCGAAGTAAGAGGTTTGGTCAAGGAAAATTACAACAATTTTGAAAAATTATCAGAAAAAATTATCATTTTGGGAAAATATCCATTTTTGGGCGACATTTTAAACTCTGGGGCATATTCCGACCAATTACGAATACAAAACTTTTAAACCAACTCTTGACCTCTCCTTCGATGCAAGTTATATCAACAATAATTAATGAAAAATATCAATTATTTATAGCGTGTCGCAATCATATAAAATAAATTCCATGGAAAAGAGTGTCCAGAGCAAATGGTGTAGGATATCACCTGGTCGGCCTCGTCCGACTATAGCCCTCTCTACACCACTTTGTGGAGGAAGGGTATTATAACTTGGTTTTGGCCCAAAAGTTTGTTACGTATCGAAATAATGGTCGGAGACCTATATTTATATGTATATATAACAAACTGACGAGCTCAGTCGATCTGGCTTCGTGTATCCGTCCGTCTGTCCATCTGAACCTTGCAATCGTGCTACAGGTCGCAATTTTGGTCAGATCGTTTTGGTGATGGTCAGGGGTGGGAATGTCAAAAAACTTATTTGGGGAAAAATCTAAGGTTTTATTCTTATGCGAATATCTCCGCTTCTAATAGGGGTATTCTAAAGGCAAAGCCTGTCAATGGAAGAGGAAAAGATCACCTTTACAATGATGCAAATGGGTTGGTGTATGTGGTCAAACAAAGGATCCAACCCAATTTTTCATACTTGGAATTTTAATTGTAATGACGAATACCACAACCCTGGATGAGGGTCTTCCAAAAGCAAAGCCTGACGATGAAAGTAGGAAATCTCGCCTTTACAATGATGAAAAGTAGGTTGGTGTAGGTGATCAAACAACGGAGATATCGCAATAGTCGCTAATGGGTCCCATTTTTATTTTTTTTTTTTTTATTTAAAATGTAAATATGAATATCGTATCTTTGGTTGGGCGCATTACAACAAAAGCGAGATTTTGAAAAAGGCACTCAAGTACCCAAATTTCCAATTTTTGGGATTTTATTTCCATGACGGATCTCTCCACTTATGTCCAACAGAGAATCAAGGGGAGAACCTTTGTTGTAATCACCTTTTTATTTGCAATATTTAGACTTTAAACTTCGTGCAACTTTTCCGAAAATACCTTGATTTCGAGAGTGCTATAATTATTATACCCTCAGCCTTTAGGCTAGAAAGGATATATACACATTGATACGACCAATAATGTGCCTAATCGAAATAACGGGTTTAGACCCCGAGTATGTTTGGACGAAATTCGTTGCAGACAATTTGGAGTCGATTTAGCCATGTCCGTCCGTCTGGCTGTCAGTCTGCCTGGTTGGTGCACACGATAACTCTCGAACGGATCAACCGATTCGAACCAAATTTTGGCTATCGTAATATTTTGTCCAAACTTAATTTAAGCCACTTAAAATAAGGCCACATCGGTCCACTCCTTCCGGTACCTCCCCCACAAAAGTTCGAAAATGTTCGGAAAATTTGTATGCACAATAACTCTTGAAGGGAGTAACCGATTTGGTCCATACTTTGCACATCGTGAAACTTCTACCAAACTTAGATGAGGTTTCAATATGGACTCAATCGGTCCACGCCTTCGGGTACCTCCCACACAAAATTTCGGAAAAGTTCACTTTAGAACCTGTACTCGAATCGTTTTGATTTTTGTTGTAGCAACTTGTATTCACGGCCCCCATACGGCGGTACAAGTCTCATCAGGGGCAAAACCATACTTCCTGAGAAAATAACCTGAAAGGTAAAAAAACTTATGACACCCTGTATAGTGGTTGGAGCGCTAGATAACTCTCGAACGGATCTGCAGATTCGATCCAAAATTTGGTCTTCATAATATTTTGTCTAAACTTAGTTTAAGTTCGGAGATAAGCCATATCGGTTCACATCTTCAGGTACCTCCCTTACAAATGTTTAAAAATGTTCGGAAAATTGTGCGCACGATAACTCTTGAAGGGCAGGACCGATTTGGTCCATACTTTACGCATCCTACCTCCCACACAAAATTTCGGATAAATTCACTTTAAGACCTGCTCTTGACTAACTTTGATTTCTGTTGAAGCAACTTGCAATCGCTGTCTCAATTACGACGGTAAAAGCTTTTTCAGTGGCAAGTCCATACTTCTTGGGAAAACAGCCCAAAAGCTGTAAAAAAACCCCTATGGCACCATATGTAGTAGCTGAAGAGCACAATAAATCTTGAACTGAGAAACCGATTTGGTCCAACATTTGGCCTTCGTCATATTTTGTCCAAACTTGGTTTAACTTCTAAAAAGGCCCATATCGGTCCTCTCCTTAGGATACCTCCCCCACAAAAGTTCAACATTTGTGTCCAAACGCAGTTTAGGGTCTGTTCGGAGATCCTTTACTTCCTGGCATACTGGTCCAACAGGTGTAAGATAACCCACTGAAATGACTAGTGGGCGCGATATCTATCGAAAATATATGACTCTCAAAATAAGACCCACTTCCGTAATGCACTATGTCGTCCATTCCCTCCTCCGCAAAACTTTTGAACTTTAATCGTCATCCACATTTTTGTCGGCAAGTTCAAATGTCCAAAAAGTGCCACAAAATTCTGAAAAGACTCTAAATACATTCGATCTGTCCGTAGGTGAAAGTTCCAATTCACATAGGCTGAGGGTATATATATAGATATATCTCTGTCGGTAAAGCCGACTGATACTTGTTTAACTTCCAGTTACCATAGAATAACTAGTTATTTTAGTGGTCATAGAATAACTAGTAATTCAGTGCGACATGCCCTTGTTAAAATAGTTTAGTAGGGGGTTTTGTAAGTAGTTTCGGCTGTCAAAAATCCCTTACAAAACCCATTAGTTTGGTAGGATTTTTTTTGCTGGGAAATGTTGAGTTAATTTACATTTATGGTTCCCAGTGATCAATAAACTTCTCCGCCATAAATTGTGGACATAGGTAAACGTTTTGGTATAGTCCCCAACGTTACCGCCCGATTTCGGGTATTTAGAAGACTTTATCGATATTTTCGGCCCAAATTTTCTATAATTTGTAATAGGGTTCCCTTGGTAAAAAAATCGCAGCAAAATTGGGGATATAGGTTTACGTTTTGGTATAACCCCATATAACCCCGATTTTAGGTAAATTTTAGCTGCAGTTTCCGGCCGAATTAGTTATAATTTAGTTCCCAGTTATTAAGATTGGATTGGATTTTTGATTTTGGGTTTTTGATATTTTTAGCTAAATTTTCTGCGAAAACTAGGTTTAGTTTAGAATTTTGGTCCGCCTGAACTTAACGAATTTCTATTCGTATTAAACTTAGGTCCACCACTCCGAGTAACATTTCCTTAACTTTCAAAATAACACTCGTACATTAATGCACACATAAGTTTGTCTATGTTTGCATTAATATTTAATCCATTGACTTACTTTAATTACTCGACAAAACATGTACAATGCACAAAGTATGCTCATACATATGTATGTACGTTATTTAGTTACCTGGACAACGGGTCGTTGGACGACTTTGTGTGTTTGCAGATGGCCGCACGGAAAGTAAATTATTGTACTACTGATATATTGGCACAAATTGTTGTGGTTGTGGGAATAATTGGCTTAATTTTAATGACAGTCACGCACAATGGCATACAAACATGTTTACAACTTCCGTGCACTGAGGCAGAGTAGTAAATCAATTAATCATGGCATGTGAATCAAATCAAAATGCAATGAAAAAGAAGAAAACGACAATAAGCTCAAATTAATTGATCTTATTATAAATACGTTTGTATGTACGATATATGAATATAATAATTCCGTAATTTCCAATAAAACGTGTCATGATTTGTCAAATATGTAGTTTTTAGGTTGTGAACAACAAAAAATAAATAATTGAAATAGAAAATATATTAATTAATATGTGGTATTATATTTTGAGTTACTAAATAATATGGTTTTTATAATAGCATGGATTAGAGTTTATCAGTCCGTTTTTCTATGTCGATAAGCAATTTGAAATTACAAAGGGGGGTTTCTCTTTTGCTTCGTTTTCTAGAATAGCCATAGCTAGCCCAGTCAAAATAGACATTGAAATTGCATTCCCACAAAGATACATTTTGGAGCAGTGCTAGTGTTTGACATTAGAAGCAATGCCCTAAAAGTCTCAATCGATCCCATGTGTGCAAAAAAAAGTTATTCGGGGTCAAAGGTCAAAATTTAAGGTTTTTTAGGTTTTCGGAATTTTTCAAGTAACTGGTAGGACCAATCGAAAAATTGACTAGAGTAAATGTTGAAAAATTCCCCACAAGTTTTGTCTTATGATTTTTTCCTAGAACGAACCATTCTTGAGATATAGCTGTTCTAAAAGACACGTCATTTTGTCCTGATAACGTGTTTTTAATTCGCGTGAAACGCGTGTTTTAGTTCGATTCGGTGAAAAAAGTTTCCACGCCGACTAAGATTTCTAAATCTCTTTTGAACATTTTTATAAAGAGAATTTTGATTTTAGTTTTTGAGCAAACATTTATATATATACATTAGGGTTATGACTGTTTTACAACCACATATCCCTGCATGATATTTCGATGAGCTTTTACTTAAGATTAGATAAAAACTTAGTTATAAGGTGATTTTTTAAAAAAAGCTCACACAAAAAAAGCTTTTAAATTTTTTATATATGAGTTTTTTGGAAAAAATTTGGGTTCACTTTAAGCCCATATATAACTCAAAAAAAGCTTTAAAGCCACACGACATAACCAAAGTTACATAACCTTTTGTTTCTCGCCAATCTTATCGTCATGTCATTACATATATATATCATTTATATCATATATAACTTTATTCCATATATCATGGTTTGTGCTTGACTTTTTTCAATATTAAAATGAAATAAAAATTATTTTTTTTTTGTTTTGCCTTATTAAGGCGAAGGTCATTTTAGAGTGATATTTGAATTTATTCTCTTTCGAGTTGAGCTATTTTGACCTAAGAGGTACATTGAATTAAATGACTAACATAAAAATAAAATAATTCGAATATACAAATTTCGAATGATTTGTAATATAAATGCTAGTTTCCAAGCTTAGCCTTCGTCCACCCACTAAAAACAACATTCAATATGCCTGATGATCGGTCTAACCACCCGTGGTTGAATGTGTGGGGCTTCGGTGGATTCCTAATTTTTCAATGTACCTCTTAGGTCAAAATAGCTCAACTCGAAAGAGAATTAATTCAAAAATTATTTTAGTTATTAAATGGCAAAAGGTCATTTATTCGTGCCACAGTCAATATCACGATTTAAAGAAATTTATGTATTGGACGTGTGTAGAATTTTCCTATATTGGGGATTATATGCAATTTCAATAATAAATAGCTTATTTAATAACGATTTGCTATTGTAATGGAAAACATATAGGAAAAAACTGCACTGAAAAACACTTGTATGCAATCGGTGCGGAAAGTTTTTTAAAGGTGATAATGCATATCTTAATATTTTTCCATGCTCTATTCGGCTATGTGGTGGTATTTTTGATCTTTGCAAAAGTGCAGAAAATTATAATCCTACTCTACACTACTATGTGGGGAGGGTACTATAAGTTGTTTTGGCCCAAAAGTTGATAACACATCGAAATAATGGTTGTAGACTTATAATTATATGCATATACCAAAATGAATGTCTCGACGAGCTGAGCCGATCTTGCTAGGTGTATCCGTCCGTCTATGATCACGCTGCAAGTCGCAATTTTGATCGGATCGTCACGATGGGGGCCCCAGAGGGGAAGAATCTATTGATTTTGGTGATGATCGGAATTTATTCAGGGATCGGAATGGGCAAAAACTTGCGTGGAGGAAAAGTAAAGGTTTTATTATTTTACGAATATCTCCGCTTTTATTGACAAAATCCCAAAAGCGAGTTAGAAAACTTCACCTTTACAATGATGCAGATTAGTTTTAGAGTTGTGCCAAAAGGAACTATATGGAACTATCTCGTTCACTTCGCAGTTCCAATGGCCAACATTTTTTCTTTGGACAAACTGCGTATACTTACTATCACACGTTACATTTCATGATGTTACTCATACGCTTTGGAACTAGTACAAGGAACTAGGAACTAGATTACCCAACTCTAATTAGTTTGGCGTGGATAAATATCGCAATATGTAGTCGCTAATCCATCCCAATTTTTCTTTTTTGGGTTTGAATTGTAACGACGAATGCCGCAGCTTTGGTTGGGGCCATCCCAAAGTAAAGGCTGATAATGAATGTAGAAAATCTCACATCTCGCAATGATGTAAAGTAGGTTGGCGTAGGTGATCCAACAACGGAGAGATCGCAGTAATCGCTAATACTTCCCATGATTCCATTTTTTGGTAATCGCTCTACAGACCGCATTTTTGATCTGATCGTCACGGAATTTTGTGTATTGATTAGAGGTGGGCGCGTGTCGTGGACTGAGTGGAGCGTGTTCGTGCTTTCAAGAAAAACGCCGTGTTTGTGCGTGTCGTGCCGGAATAATTTTTGGTCTTGCTGGAATAATTTTTGGCCGTGCGTGATCGTGTTTTTTTTTTGTTCGACACGATTTAGCACGATCTGCACTATGTGTCACGATCGTGTTAAACTTTTGGGTACAAAAATTCACCTTTAAAAGTCGTGTGAAGAGGTCGTACTAAACACGAAAATTGAACAGCAATGTCAACAAAAATTTAAAACCGACCAAAAAATACCCAAACTTTAGTTTTCGTACAATTATTTTCTTTGTTTGTCTGCTAAGCCTGATTATTTTGCCCCTTTAAAATATCACCAGATGATGGAAGGAGGAAACGACACCTTTTCAATGATGTATAGAAGGTTGGCGTATGTGGTAAAACGGAGATAACGCAATAGTCGCCAATCCAACCCAATTTTTGGGTTTGAATTATAATGACGAATATCACAGCTCAAGTTGGGTACTTTCCAAAAACAATGCTTGAACGTAGAACGTCTCGTCTTTACAATGATGCAAAGAAAATTGGTGTAGATGGTCAAACAACGGAGATATCTCAGTAATTATAAATATGCCCCATTTTCCATTTTTTGTGTAATCGGCCTACAGGTCGCAATTTGATCGGTTCGTCACGAAATTTTATGTGTTGACGGTGGTCCCAGAGATGGAGAAGCCTATTGATTTGGTCAAGATGGATAATACTCAGGGGTCGGAGAAAACTTCAACGTTATATTCCTATGTGAATACTTCCGCTTCAAGTAGCGGTATTCCAAACCAAAACCTTTCAATGGAAGTAGAAAAGACCACCTATAAAATTATGAAAAGTATGTTGGCGTAGGCGGTAAAAAAACGAAGATATTGCAGTAGCCGGTAGTACATCTCATATTTAAATTTTTTGGATTTGAATCGTAATCACGAATATCCCAGCTTTGATTGAGCGCATTTCATCAAAAATAACAAATCTTGAAGAAGACATTATGAGCATTTAATTGATTCCAATGGCGGTAACAAAAGTGGTCAAATACTAGAGATATAACCAAGACGCTCAGCTGTCTGTCTGTCCAACTAAACCTAGTAATCACTCTACATGTCGCAATTTTGATCGTATCTTTAGAAAATTTTGGTGGTTGATGGGCGACCTAGAGAGAAAGAAGCATGTCGATTTTGGTGATGGTGACTATCCCAACTAGAGTTGGGTAATCTAGTTCCGAGTTCATTGTACTAGTTCCAAAACGTATGAGTAACATTATTATATATAACGTGTGCTGTTAAGTATACGCAGTTTGTTCAAAGAAAAAATGTGGGCAATTGGAACTGCGAAGTGAACTAGATAGTTCCATATAGTTCCTTTGGCACAACTCTAATCCCAACTATAATATTTTGAATCTTTTATTTTAATGGCAAATATCTGTGCTTTTATTTGGTGTATTCGAAACATTTATTCAGCTTATCAAGAAGACCAGTAGAGATTTTAATAATTACATTTATGGTCTAATAGATGAACATTTTTACCAGTTTATTGTTGTAACTAAAAAATGGATTCTACAAAAAATTGTGAAAATCGGATGGGATTTTGATATAGCTCCGATAGGCCAATTTTAGGTATTTTGGGTCTTATATAGCTATATCGAAATCTGATCCTATTTTCAACATTTTTTGTAGAATTCGTTTTTTAGCCACAAAATTTCATAGAAATTGAACATACATAGGGTGTTTGGTGCATAAAATACAGGATATCGGTCGAAAATATATATAGGCGCTACATTCAAATCTGAATCGATTTCGATATAATTTTGCACATTTATTTCTGGAATAAATTCCGTCACACATCGCCACGTTTTTGTTCAAAATGTTCTCATACCGACACTGTTAAAGTTTCTTCAAATATTATTTTTGGTACAAATATAAGTATATCTTGGCTATAAGTTTTGATATATAAGTGGCTATAATTTTCTTTTCAAAATATTATTTTTGAGAATTTACGAAATGTTAAAAAAGTGGCGAAGCCTCCCCAACCATGGGGAAGCTTCGCCATCGATATTGAACATTCGCCAACGGACCCTAAAACTGTAATTTACCATACTTCTTCCTTAAATATCAGCATTATGCAAAAAAAGGAACATGTTTTCTATTGAATAATCAAAAATGATTTTAAAATTCACAAAACGTAACCGATTCTAGCGGTTAATTGAAGTAGGTACCTTAAATTTAGGTACAAAAATCATAATATAACTAAAACAAGATACGATTACTATAATATTTGATTTTAACTTCACATTATAGTGTGGTATATCTATGGTATAAAGAATTTAAGTTAAACATGACAAATTACTAACATTAACCAAAACCGACCCACAGTGTTGCCGCTTCCATACAAAAGTGGACAAAAATAGAAGGAGTTTACCTAGGTTGATGAATTTTTGCACAAGTACTTATAAGAGCATAGGAATGAAAAATTTCAACATTGGTCCATATCGGTTCAGATTTGGATATAGCCCCCATATAAATCTTTCCCCGATTTTGTTATAACTCGGTCAATTTTGATCGAATTGTCTTCATATTTAATATGTAATAATGTAATATGTAAGCCCCTGAGGAGCTCTTCCGATTTTCACAAAAATCGGTTCAGATTTGGATATAGCCCCCATATATATATCTTTCCCCGATTTTGCTATAAATCTGTCGATTTTAATCGAATAGCCTTCAAATATATACAGTATCGACCAAAACTAAAGCACCCCCACAGTAAATTTTTTTGAAATGATAATTATACCCTATACCACAATGTGGAAAAGGGTATTATAAGTTTGTTTTGGTAAAAATTCATGTAACACCGCGAAATATTCGTCGGAGACCCCCAATGTGGTATACCAATCTTCATATCTCGACGAGATAAAGCGATTTTGAGATGTGTGTCTGTCCGTCCGTCCGTCCGTCCGTCCGTCTGTCCATTATAAATTGTAAACACGCTCCAGGCCGCAATTATGGACCGATCGTCACGAAATTTTGTATGGAGGTCGGGTTCAGATCAGAATAGATCCCTATTCTTATTGGTGATGATCGAGAAATATTAAGCGGGTGAAATGGACCAAAAACAAAATTTTTATCCGATTTTGTAGCGGCTCTGTATGTCGCAATTATAGTCCGATCGCCTCGAAATTTTAAATAATGTAAGATTATATGACAAAGAAGAAGCTTGCAATTTGAGATGGTGATCGGATGATGTTTAGAGGGTCAAATGGACCACAACTTCTGTGTGAAAATTGTGAAAATTTTTAATATACCGGTAATATCTTTATTCCTGGACCACACATTCCGCCCACATAAATAATATTTGGAAGGACAACTCTTGCCCTTTTAATTAATGTCAATTATGTTGATTTATGTGGTCAGATAACAGAGTTACAGCCTAATATATCAAGTGTTTTGCTTGTAATGTAATCAAAAGCATACTAGAGGTCGCAATTATAGATCAATAGTCACGAAAGTTTGCATGAGGTAGGGGTTAGGTCGAAGAAGATGCCTACAATTTTGGATGATGATCCGATAGTATTTAGCGGTTGAAATGAACCATTACTTTTGTATGAAAAATATACAAATTTTATTTTTGGTCCATATTTTTATTCCTGGATGGCATATACCGGCAAAGTAGTCTACATATGGAAAAATAAATACTGATATTTCTCCTGATGCAAATTGCCGTAATGTGTCTGCTAGATAACGGGCCTACTTCCTAATATAATGGGTTTTGTGTGGAGAACCACAATTTCCTCTCATACTACAAATTGTTTCAATCATGACAGAGAAATTTTCAGTTCAGTTGTCGCCACCTATTTTATACCCTCAGGTTAATACAAAATATACAAAATACGACCAAAGATGTGCCCATCGAAAAAGTATGATTGGAAGAAATTCGTTTCAAACAGTTTGGAGTCGGTTTAGCCCTGTCCGTTCAACTGTCTCTCTTACTGTCTAGCTGGTGGTGCGTACGATAACTCCCGAACGGATCTACCGATTCGAACCAAATTTTGCACTTCGGAATTTTTTGCCCAAACTTAGTTTAATTTCGAATATGGGCTATATCGGTTCACTCCTTCGGGCAACTCTCCCACAAAATTTCAAAATTTTTCTTAAAAATTGTGTGAATGATAACTCTCGAATCCCGAAATCGATTTGGTCCAAACTTTCATATATTATTATTCCTTCCAGATATAGATCGGGTGAGACTATATCGGTCCACTCCTTCTAGTAACTCCCACACAATGTTTGGAAAAGTTAAATTTAAGAGTCCTATCGAATCGTTTTGATTTTTTCAGCAGATTTTCCTTGCGGACCTCTTTACGATGGTACAATTGCAATGGCAAGTCTGTACCTCCAGAGATTATGGCCGAAAAGGTCCAAGAAACCCTGAAAAACAAACAAAAAACTAACTAAAATGGCAAATCCGCAAGATAACTCTCAAGGGGATTTTCTGATTGGTCCAAACTTTGCACATTCTATTATTTCATCCAGTAATGTATCAGGTTGGAACATGGACTATATCGGTCCCGTCCTTCGTCCTTTTGATGATGATCTGATATTATTTAGCGGGTGCAATGGACCATTACTTTTGTATGCTAAATAAAAACATTTTATTTTTGGTCCATATTTGAATCCCTGGAGGCCATATACCGGCAAAGTCGACTATATAAGAAACATTAACTACCGATCTTTCCTCTGATGAAAATTGCAATAATATGTGTGCTTGGTAACGGACCTACTACCTAAGATATAATGAGTTTTGTGAAGAGAACCACATCTTCCTCCCATGCTACAAATTTTCTCTATCATGACAGACAAATTCTCAGTTCTTACAAATTGCGTGTTACCCTATCATATTACCTGTCCAATTGTTCAAAATTTAAAGATGTAGCAGAAATTGCTAAACAACGCCAATTTTCAAATTTAAGAATATTTCTTAAAATGTACTGTATATAATTGTTCCACAAACATCCCAGTAGGGTCAAGGGAGTCTTCTCTCATATCAATGAGAGCACCCCGATTAATATCAGCTCAATGATATGTAGACAGCGGAATTTTATGCAACACCTATTTTTGTAAAATTTGCATATTTTTGGCTTCTAATTAAATTCCAATCGAAAAATATCACATATGCAAAAATATGCGAAATGTATAAATTATGCATATACAAATATTATTTTTGCATATGGAAAATTTCTGTATTTCCCATATTTTCGTATGCTACATATATTTCAATAATAATTTCAATAATTCTGTTTGAAATTCACTTCAGACAAGTCAATAAAATAGAGAAATCTGTAACCAGAGCCACAATCTTCAAAATATCGAACATGAGGAGCCTTTGTTGTATGGGAGCTATATGAACGCCTAGACCCATACCGACAAATTTCAGATGGAAAGTTTAATACCCCCAATGAAGACTTAATACCAAATTTTAGCCAATTCGGAGGGATATTGAGACCATAACCTTCAAAGTACAGAAAATCGGTAGGTTCTGATTATGGGAGCTATATGAAGACGTGGACATACAACGACAAATTTCAGGTGGAAAGTTTTTTTTACCTCCAACGAAGACTGAATACAAAATATCAGCTACTTCAGTTTGATATTGAGGCCACAACCTTCAAAATACCGGGTACCGGGAGGTACGGTTCTATGGGAGCTATAAGAAGACCTGGACCTATACCGATAAATTTCAGGTCGAAAATTGTGATGAACGAATACTTAATAACTCTACTATCAGCCAATTCGATGGGATATTTAGGGCACAAAGTCTTCCATATGGTTTAGCAAATAAAAAACTAGGTCCAGACTAAATGTCCGTTCTAAAATTACTTATTGGCGCCACCATAGTACAATTGTTTGCACACCCGCATTGCACGCTGAAGGTCGAGCGTTCGATTCCCGGCCAGTAAACATCAAATTTCCAACGATGGCAAAATACCCCTCAGTAAAGTTGGCGACATTTTCTGAGTATTTCAACCATGTACGCAACTACAGGTGGTGTTTTAAGACATGCCTTTCGGACTCGGTGATAAACAGTAGGCCCCATACTATTGCTGTAATATGAATCGTGGTGCACACCCTGTCCCTTCTGGGATGTTTGTGGAACAATTATTATATTGCTATTTAAACTTAATGTGATAAGGTTGCAGACTCCAAAAATTTATTTCTTACAATGAGCTTGTTTGTCCAAAAGAAACTTTGATTTGCTGAAAGCTAACTCGCAGGGTAGTGGTGTAGGGTATCGTATGGTCGGCCCTGTCCGACTATAGCCTTTGCTTACTTGTTTTTTTATGAAAACTAAATTATAAATTTATTTTTTATTTTTCTTTTTATTTATTTATATCTTTATAATTGAAAAATACAAAAATAAGGACATCAGAATTTAATAAACAAAAGTTAAAATTCAAAAAACATTTAAGGTCGCAAATATAAGCGGACAAAACTAAAGCACCCCCCTATTTGAGGTACAGCAAAAACTATTGAAATCAATATTTCGTTGCTTATCCTCTATTCTGGATGACACAATCACATCTTATTGGTATAGAAGATACTAAATTATTATTTACTGCAGGCGAAATAATTGATTTTCGGAAAATTTAGCTTAAATCCTCAAAATACTGAAAATCGGAAGGTACCGTTATATGGAGGCTATACCCAAACGTGGACCCAGGTCCACGATTTTTGGTGGATATGTTTAGTGACCACTAAGAACCCTAAGTACCAAATTACAGCTAATTTATTATAATTACAGCTAATTTAGTAGGAAAATGTGGCTTAAATATCCGAAATACCGAAGATCGGAAGGTACGGCTATAAGGGGGCTATACCAAAACATTAGCCGATATTATTCATATTCATCCAAAAATGATGCTACAGCATCCACAAGTCAAATACAATACGCTAACGTTTAAAAATTAGCAAAAGAACGAATTACAGAAGAACAATAGACGCCGGCTTATTCAGTCGACGACCAGCAAAAAAAAACCTTTCATATCGACTAAAAATTAAGGAGCCAGACTGGCATTCGCCAAGACCCATTTGAACTGTTTTCCGATGAATCTATGTTGAATTTAAAGTATTCAGATGGTAAAAGGCTTGGACCAAATGGGCAACCGTTAAATCCTAAATATTGCAAAGACGCTGTAAAACATGGAGGCGGAAGTTTTTTTGCTGGTCGTCGACTGAATAAGCCGGCGTCTACCGTTCTTTTACAATTCGTTCTTTTGCTAATTTTTAAACCTAAGGGATTTAGTATTTGACCAGAGAATGCTGTAGCATAATTTTTGGATGAATATGAACAACATTTCAAAAAAATTTACTGAGGGGGTGCTTTAGTTTTGGCCGATACTGTATATGTGATATTTTCTTAGGCCCCTGAGTAGTTGCACTGATTTTCAAAAAAATCGTTACAGTTTTAGATATATCTCCCATATATATCTTTCCCCGATTTTGGTATAAATTGCTCAATTTTTGATGAATACCCTTAAAATTTAACATGGGATGTTTCCTCAGGCCACTGTTCAGTTTTACCGATTTTGATTTGATTTCGCAAAAATCGGTACAGATTTGGATATAGCCTCCATATATCTTTCTCCGATTTTGCTATAAATCGGTCAATTTTTGGAAAATAATCAAATATAACATGGGATGTTTTCTTAAGCCCTTTTTAAGTTTCACCGATTTTGAGAAAAATCGGGTTAGATTTGGATATAGCTCTCATATATATTTCCGCCCGATTTTATGTATTCGATGCACTAAAAACGCAATGTATGTGAGATATTGATTAAATTAGGAAAATATGACGTAGTTATCCGTAATTGAGTGACATCGGGCGGAATTATATATGGAAGCCATATTCAAACCTGAACCGATATGGACCAAAGTTGATATTTTTATTGTGCCCTCATAAGTACTTGTGCAAACATTCATCAACCTAGGTCAACGGTAAAACTGAACAGGGGCCTGAGGAACCTCCCATGTTAAAATTGAAGGATCTTCATAAAAAATTGAGCGAATTATAGCAAAATCGGGGAAAGATATATATGGGGGATATATCCAAATCTGAGCCGATTTTTACGAAAATCAGTGAACCTATTTAGGGACCTAAGAAAATATTACATACTAAATTTCAAGGCTATTCGATCAAAATTGACCGAGTTATAGCAAAATCGGGGAAAGATATATATGAGGGCTATATCCAAATCTGAACCGATTTTTGTAAAAACCGGTGTAGCTATTCAGGGGCCTAAGAAAATAACACATATTAAGTTGCAAGGCTATTCGATCAAAATTGAACAAGTTGTAGCAAAATCGGGAAAAGATATATATGGGGGCTATATTAAATCTGAACCAATATATCTCAGAACGATGCACGGATGGGCAGAATGTTTTTACACATTTCGCTTCGGAAGAGATGTCCAATTAACGGAAATCAAGAGCCAAGGTGGCAATAGGTGGCAATCAAAAGATATACTCTACAAAATATTAAGAATTTATACTTTTTTATCAAATTTAAATTTTTAGTTCTTGATAACGGTACTTTGCCCATGTGAAGTTGATGTCAACTTTTTGTACTAAATTTTTTTTTATTTATAGCCCACCCATCAATCCCCATCCAAAACTTTTAATATTTTTGTCCACGCGGCAACACTGTACGACCCTATCATGGTGTAGGCGTCCCACCCTTTACATATTTTATAATATAAATATATTAACATGTGCAATTGCTTTTTCATGCGAATTATTGGGATTTATATTCTTCAGTAGTTGTCTTCTAACGGTATAAAATGTGTTTTTGATATCGCAAAAGGTAAAGAAGATATCACAAAAAATACCTACCATAATTATTTTTCCCAATACTCTGAAAACACAAAACCGCGTGCGTCCGCTATCATACCTATGACGCAACTTCCAACGTTTGGGACTCACAATTTTGCCCTTAAAGGATTTTTTCTAGCACTTTTATTTTGCGAGAAAATCGGCGCTGGCCAAGCCGCCCCAGTGGCGAAGGCGCCCCATGTTACCATATATAGCGTGTTTGGTGCATCAAATCGGCCGAAAATATATACATATGGGAGATATATTCAAATCTGAACCGATTTCGATATAATTTGGCACATTTATTTCTATACCTATTGAAATTGGCCATATATAGCGTGTTTTGTGCATTAAATAAGGAAGTCGACCGAAAATATATGTATATGGGAGCTATATCCAAATCTGAACCGATTTGAATATAATTTGATTTATTTCTACATCAAATTCCGTCATACATACCAAATTTGGAGATTGTATCTGTAATAGTTCTAAAGATATTTGCAAACAAAATCTAATTTTTTAGAGGTACCTCCTGTTTGCATGCTGTATCTCCAGATCAAAGCGGAATTTCAAAAATGATATAGCCTATTTTCATTCTAGGCGATGTGGTAATATACTCTAAAAATTTCAGGAAAGTCTGTTCAGCGGTTTTTGAGTCCATAAGGCACAAACAAACAAATGTACAAACATTTTTTTATATATAGCATTTCCAGATTAAATGAAACCTTTTCCAAATTAAATGAAACCTTTTCCAAATTAAATGAAACCTTTTCCAAATTAAATGAAACCTTTTCCAAATTAAACGAAACCTTTTCCAAATGAAATGAAACCTTTTCCAACGGAAATGAAACCTTTTCCAATTGAAATGAAACCTTTTCCAATTGAAATGAAACCTTTTCCATTTGAAATGAAACTTTTTCCAAATTAAATGAAACCTTTATTTTTTATTATAATGAACATTAAATTGATATTGATTTTTATTGTTTTAAAATAAAATAATTATAACAAATATAGTTATATAGGAATGTATTTGTGAATAAGCGTTACAGATACCATTGTTTTTTAATTTTTTTGAGTTATTATTTCATAGTTTTTACTTTAGTCTTAACAATAAAAAACTATGTTTTCCAAACCTTAAAAATGAAATACGGAAATTGAAAATTACTTTAAAAACAGCCTCAGTCGAAATAGAACGAGCCTAAAACGTCGAAGTTAAGAAAAAACAGGCTCGGTATTTTCCAAAATGGATACTTCAACAAAGGGAACATTTAATATTTATAGAAGATAGTGGATTTAATCTTCAGACTGTGCTGCCTTCATTATAAGATCGATATGTAACTCTAATGGCAGTAAATAAAATCGGGGGTTTTGTGTACCATAATATAATTTCAAGTTTAAGTGTGAATGCAGACAAATTCAAACAATTTATAGAAGGTATTTTGAGGAAGATTACACCAGACTTAGAAAACTCGTTTCTGATAATGGATAATCAGCAAATACGTAAGAGGAATGACATAAGAACTTTATTAGAATTAAACAGATATCAACTTAAATTCCTGTAGCCATATTCCCAAAGTTCAACCGATTTAGAATTCATTTTCAAAAATAAAATGCTGCGCTACAACTGAACTTCGAGATCCTTCATCTGACCATAACATAACTGAGGCGATAGAGCGCAGCATTCAACAGAAAAATCAGCAAGATTGTTCGAAAAGGCAATTGTATTGAAAGTTTCCCAAGCAGAAAACTTAAGGGACTGACTACGTAAGAAAAGTATTATGTTAACATAGTCAATTGATATATTTCTCATTTCCAGATCTATATTTAACAAAACAATCAAGAATTTCAGCTTTTGTTTTTTGTTTATTGTTAAAAAAAGTTAAAATTATGAAATAAGAGCTCAAAAAGAGTCGAAAAAAAAAACAAAGATACCTGTAGTGAGATTCTGTAACACATTGCTGTCCTTA
The DNA here is from genome assembly GCF_047663935.1 of Musca autumnalis. Classification (NCBI taxonomy): domain Eukaryota; kingdom Metazoa; phylum Arthropoda; class Insecta; order Diptera; family Muscidae; genus Musca; species Musca autumnalis. The sequence goes on from NW_027411644.1 coordinate 268,048,023, forward strand.
CCGACAAATGCCGTTAAAATTAAAATGCCCATAATTTCCGATTTTTGTCGGTAAAGGTAAAAATGTGTTAAAAAAAAGCCCACTACTGTAAGGTTTATTCACAAATACATACCTATATAACTATGCTTGTTTTAATTACATCAATTGATGTTAACATTTTAATTTAAAACAATAAAAATCAATATTAGTATCAAGTTCCTTATAATAAAAAATAAAGGTTTCATTTAATTTGGAAAAAGTTTCATTTGAAATGGAAAAGGTTTAATTTCAATTAGAAAAGGTTTCATTTCCGTTGGAAAAGGTTTCATTTAATTTGGAAAAGGTTTCGTTTAATTTAGAAAAGGTTTCATTTAATTTGGAAAAGGTTTCATTTAATTTGGAAAAGGTTTCATTTAATCTGGAAATGCTATATATAGATGCATATGAAAAGTAATTACCAATATTAAATTACCAATATTATGCTTTGTGCAACAAAATATTTACATTCACCTTTTTGATTCAATTATAAAACTTCCAGTTATAAAATTTATTGGGCATTTAATTTACTAAAGAGCACCATTTCTTTGAGAAAAAACACTGATTTATTCACACACTTTACCATCTTTACTCAACGATTGTATTTAGAAAACTGAAGAAAGAAGAACAAAAGTAATTCATAGCATTTTTTTCTTTTCCTCTTCGCTTGCTAGGTTGGTTATCTGAAAGAAACTACTGCTTGTGAAAAAAAAACTCAACACAACAACTCACGAAACACACGCACAAACTTTGTTACCCTCCCGTCTTCGCTTCTGCGTCTCCTATTACACCATACACACAGCTCTTTATTATAAAACAGCATTCCGCAGCCGCGAGAGCTCTGTTTTTACTCTCTTCGACAAAAATCCTCCATAAAAAATATGTTGGTACCAGGGATGCCAGATAAGTTTGGTCGAAAATCGGCACTTTTCGGGTGCCAAAATCGGCAAAATCGGCAAAAATTTTTCAAAATCGGCAAAAAATCGGCATATTAAAAAACATTATTTCAGTTCAAATTGTCGCTTTATTTAATAAGCATAAGTTTAAAAAATAAAATTTTAAGTACAACAAAACAATTAACAATTCATAAACCAAGGCAATAATTCAAAATATGTATGAAAATAAATGGTTTTACCATATGCATCTGTAGTATATATTTATGAGTACGTGAATATATGAGATCAATATATTTTCAATTCAGTCAATCTAAACAAAACTTATACAAATATTGTCTTAAGGGGATAATTAATAAGGTGATTGTTTTTATACCCTCAGCATTTATGCTAACGAGGGTATATAAACTTTCATACGGGCAAAATGTGCCTCATTGAAATAATGGTTTTAGACCCCATGTATGTTTGGACGAAATGTGTTTCAGACAATTTGGAGTCGCCCGTCTGCCTGTCTGGCTGACTGGTGCGCACGATAACTCTCGAACGGATGAGCCGATTTTTTTCCAAAGTTTGGCTTTCGTAATATTTTGTCCAAAGTTCGAAAGTGGGCATTATCGGTCAACTCCTTCAGGTACCTCTCCCACAAAAGTTCGAAAATGTTCGGAAAATTTGTGCGTACGAAGGGAGTAACCTATTTGGTCCATACTTTGCACATCGTGAAATGAGGTTCCAATACGCACTCAATCGGTCCACTCCTTCGGGAACCTTCCACACAAAATTTCGGATAAGTTCAGTTTAGGACCTGCTCTCGAATCGCTTTGATTTCTGTTGCAACAATTTGTATACGCTGCCTCTATTATGACGGTAAAAGCTTTTTCAGGGGCATGTCCATACTTCATGAGAATATATCCCGAGAGGTGTAAAAACCCCTATGGCACGAAATGTAGTGGCTGTAGAGCACGATAATTCTCGAACTGATCAACCGATTCCGAACTGATCAACCGGTTATACAATGACCCACTGAAATGACTAGTGGACGCGATATCTATCGAAAAGATATAACTCCCATGTCGGTCCATTCCTTTAAGTACCACCTCTACAAAACTTTTGAATTTAAATTTTAATCCACATTTTTCGGCAAGTTCAAATGTCTAAAAATGGCCACAAAATTCTGAAAAGACCTTAAAAACATTCGATCTGTCCGAAAAAGAAAGTTTCAATTCACATAGGCTGAGGGTATACCTCTGTCAGCAAAGCCGACTGAAACTTTCTTACTAGTTGTATTGGAATTTTGAAATTTTGGTTTACAATTAAATTCAATTTCTGTAATAAATATTTTGTAATAAATATTTGTAACAAATCATTTTTAATGACAACATTATAACAGTTAGACTTATTTAATTTTGAAATTTTGGTTTACAATTAAATTCAATTTCTGTAATACATATTTTGTAATAAATATTTGTAACAAATCATTTTTAATGACAACATTATAACAGACTTATTTAATTTTAAGTTAAATAATAGATTTCGGCACTTGTTTTTATTTAAATTTACTTGACTAGAAACTCATTCCACATTTGCTGAAGAATGTGGCAAGACTAAAATATGTTTAATAAATTTGGACAAAATAGGGAAAAATGGTTCAGAATTTGCACACACACTGTTTTCCAAAACTCTACGTTTTTATCTTTAAACTAATTTCTGAAATTTAAACGTGAAAGTTCGCGTGATACTTGCTTTTCGTTTATGTTTATAAAGCAATCGTATTCCTTTATAATGTCGAAAAATTAATCTTCTGTGCCATTTATTATAAAACTTTGATTTACTGAAGCTAGGCACTTAGGTTTATTTTCTAAATTAAACCGCTTCAAAATCTGACAAAAAAAAGTTCAATGTAAAAGTTTGTGCAGTTTTTAATCATTTCCACTAACCCAATTTTCGACAATTTCGTTTTTTGAACAATTTCCTTGGCGTATATACTGAAGTACACGTTTTGGTAATCAAGAAAATTCAAACTGTTTTTATAATATGTTAAAAAATTTTATTATTATTACTCAAACTACTCTTGACGATATAGTTGTCTTTGTCATTGTACCAAATTAGTTCTAGCAACCACAATTTTCATACAAAACGGACATTTTATGTGAACAAGTTGCCTTAACTAAAAATCGGCATTTTAGGGCTAAAAATCGGCAAATCGGCATTTCTATTTTTTTGGACTAAAAATCGGCAAAATGCCGATAAATCGGCAAATCTGGCATCACTGGTTGGTACCCAAACAAATAAAATTGAGATATGTTACAACATGTTGCAAAAATATATTTGTTTGCAACCAGTCCCAAACCTAAATTTGTTTGGATCCAAATATATTTCTAACATTAATTTTTCTGCGTGTATATATTAACGTTATATTATTCGCCGCCTATGGACGCTTCCTGTAAACTTAGCTATGATTCCCCTTTGAAGTCGAAATTTATTGTCAATTGATCTTTCTGCTCGTAAACTTATATATATGTTATCTTATATGAAGTTATCGTCGGCATAAGCGAGTGACATGTTTTGTCTATAGCGTGTGATTACTATGCACATTCGCAGTGTGTAGCCTTCAGTTGCAGGATCACAGCATCACAACTACGTTAACTTGCCATACTGCCTTGACATAACCTCACATTGACCGTATGTAAAGCATGCTTTCCTGCAGTTAGCTGTGTTGACGACAATAAGAAGGAGATAGACAGCGACAGGTTTTACGTTTTGTGCGCGTTTGAAGCATTGTGGCGTTTTTTATTGGGATAGCGTTTGCAATTTTGTTTTTTCAAAATAGTCTGGCTTAATCCCATTGTTGTTGTTTTAATATTTTAAAACAACTATTTTATTAGTGGAAAAGATTTGGCATTGTTCGCCAAGGGGTAAGGCAGGGAATACTATAGTTTCGATCCACGCCACTGGATATCATCAGTTCCCTTGTTTCTTGTTTGTGGATATTCTCCAACGAAGTTATTTTTCAATAACTTCTTCGTTTCAAAATCTTCTTTCTTTAATAGTATTTTCACTGAATTTAGAAAATAAATTAATTTCACATCAAATTTTAGACTTGTTATAGACATCATGATCCACATCCATATGGAATTGTACCAACTTTTATGAAAACAAGTAAAAAAGTATTAGTCGGCTTTGCCGATAGAGATATTCCCTCAGCCTGTGCAAATTGAAACACTTTTTTCACAAAAAACGTATGTATTTAGGGGGTTTCAAAATTTTGGTCTCGTATGAACCGACAAAAATGTTGATTAGGATTAAAGTTCAAAAATTTTGCTGAAAAGGTACTTAAAGGAATGGACCGACATAGACCATGGGGGTGCCATAGAGGGTTTTTACACCCTTCTGGCTGTTTTCTCAAGAAGTATGGACTTGCCCCTGAAACAACTTTTACCATCGTAATTGAGGCAGCGAATGTAAGTTGCTTCAACAAAAATCAAAGTGATTCAATAGCAGGTCTTAAAGTGAACTTATCCAAAATTTTGTGTGGGAGGTACGGGATGGAGTGGACAAATATAGTCCATATTCGAACCTGATCTATATCTGGTAGATATTATGAGAATGTGTCACTCCCATCAAGAGTTATCGTGCCCACAATTTTTCCGAATATTTTTGAACTTTTGTGGGATAGGTACCTGAAGGAGTGGACCGATATGGGTTATATACGAACTTAAACTAAGTTTGGAAACAACATTACGAAGGCCAAATTTTGGCCGGAACCGGCATTTCCGTTCGAGAATTATCTTGCGCTTCCACCCATAAACATTGTGTCATAGGGTTTGTTTTTCAACTTTCAGGCTATTTTTTCAGGAAGTATGGACTTGCCCCTGAGGAAACTTGTACCTTTGTATAGGGGACAGTGAATACAACATGGTACAACAAAAACCATGGCGATTCGAGAGCAGGTCCTAAACTGAACTTTTCCGAAATTTTGTGTGGGAGGTACTCGAAGGAGTTTACCGATTGAGTCCATATTCGAACCTCATGTAAGTCTGGTAGAAATTTTATAATGTTCAAAGTATGGACCAAATCGGTTACTTCCTTCAAGAGTTATCGTACGCACAAATTTTCCGAACATTTTCGAACTTCTGTGGGGGAGGTACCGGAAGGAGTGGACCGATATAATCCATCTTTGAACTTGAACTAAGTTTGGACAAAATATTACGAAAGCCAAATTTTGCACCGAATCGGCAGATCCGTTCGAGAGTTATCTTGCGCTCCAACCACTACACACGGTGTCATAGGGTTTTTTGTAACTTTCAGGCTATTTTCTCAGGAAGTATGGACTTGCCCCTAATGAAACTTACAGCGTCGTATAGAGGACAGCGAATACAACTTGCGTAAATAAAAATCAAAGCGATTCGAGACCAGGTCCTAAACTGAACTGAACTAATCTAAGTTTGGTAGAAATTACACGATGTGCAAAGTATGGACCAAATCGGTTATTCCCTACAAGAGATATCGTGCGCACAAGTTTTGCGACAATTTTTGAACATTTGTGGGGGAGGTACCTGAAGGAGTGGACCTATATGGCCCATCTTCGAACTTAAATCGAATCTGGACAAAATATTTCGATACCCAAAATTTGAACCGAATCGATTGATCCGTTCGAGAGTTATCGTGCGCCCCAGCCAGACAGACCGACAGACAGAAGGACGGACATTGCTAGATCTACTCAAAATTGTCTGAAACGGATATTGTACAAACATACTTGTGGTCTAAAACCATTATTTCGATGAGGCACATTTTTGGTCGTATCAAAGTGTAAATACCCTCTTTAGCCTAAAGGCTGAGGGTATAATAAAAAAAACCATACATTTTCTACAAATTTATTTTCTTTTTAAATCTATTAGTTTTATGTTATCTTTATTAAAGTCGATTTTTTTCTCTTTCTTCCATCTAAATCAATAAACACAAAACACAGCTCGTAAAAAGGATAAGGGTGGTGGAGCTATGATGTTAATGGCTGTTATGTTTTCAAAAATGATGGCTGTCATGGGACTTGGTGGTCTTGGTGCCTTAGCAATGAAAGCTTTGGGTGTATCTATGATGGCATTAATGATGGCTGCACTTGTTGGAGTAAAGTCACTAGCATCTCAAGGACACGAATCCACACACAGTGTACAATACGTTACAGCAGATGGTCATCATCACAGGAGACGAAGACGACGCAATGTTGGTATTGTTGCCAACAATAACTATGCTATTGGGTCAGAAGATGTCATGCTACACGAGAATGTCAAATCCACATTGCCGTTGGTATACAGAGGTTGGACACAGAAACTGACAAGATGAACGAATGTAAAGAGAACAAAATGAATTAATAATGATTTCTAGACTAGTAATAATTGTTTCTATTTATTTATTTATACATACTCGTATTTCATGGTGTTCAAAACATAAAATAAAATGCTAAAACATTATGTAAATGCGTCTAGAAGGACTGTTGGTTGCTAGTATTGAAAATATCACAGCATGAACATATATTTTTCATTTCGAAAGATAATATATACAAGAATATACATATATATATATATATATATATTTAAAATATATATATTTTATTTGAAATTTCTAAATTTGAATAATGGAAACATTTCATCGCATAATTTAAAAAGACAAGTAGAAAAAATAAATCGGCATTGTCGACAGCTAGGCAACTTCAGGTATCACTAATTTTAAAAATAAAAAGCGTTTTCGTTATAAGCGATTTCGACTGTACTAAAAGTTTAATGCGAACTTTGAGTAAACGAATGGCCCTACATCTTGGGGCATTTCGGGGTCCACATCAGTAAGTATTGTATTCCCCTAGCAAAATAAAATTTAAGAAATTGTGGGCGAGCCACATGTCCTGGCCTAGGCGATGGTAGCCCCTTTTGTAGTAGTGTATGTAAACATTTTTCACACCGACAATAATAAAGAGAAAATTTCCCAGTTGTTCAATAAATAGCAATTGGCTACTTTGACGTAGTTATGTAACTAGCTTCTCATTGATCCTAGTTACCATATACCCAAAAATGGCACACAAAATAGCATATAGTCTGCTTTTGTCACTGGAAATGGGCTTCCTTGCCTATCATGCCAATTCACTAGTTACAGGTAATGCGGCGTGTAATATATTGACTATTTTATAGATTACAGATGGATAGCGCACTCGACAATGTTTCTCTCTTGAAATCTCTTTTTAATATTATTTCTCTTTTTGAAAACGAAATAGAAAAAATGTTTCGCATTTTGTTTAGATTTTTTTATTCATAACTAAAAAAATGTATTTTGATGTGCTTGTTGTGCAAAAATTGAAGATGCAAAAAAAGAACATGTTACGAGCTAAATTATGGAAAGGATGAATAATTTAAGAAGAATATTTATAATATATGTATCTGTGGTAAGTATTGATAAATTTTTTTATTTTTATCGCGTCCTTTCATTAAACTTTCATACATGTAATTGAATGATCTGAAGGATAGACGGACCAAATAAACATAAGTTGCCAAGGATCAAATAAGCATGAGTCGCAGTATCAATTTTATGATATAACATTTATGCCCACCATGTAATAAAAAAAAGTGTGGCTAATGCATTTATCTGACTTCAACTTACTAGTAATTTTGTCTATCATTTCTGACTACCGAATTGACTGGTTACTGGTAATGCAGTGAAGAGACAATTGCCTTTCACATGACTATCGAATTGGGCGGTTACTGGTAATACAGTGAGGGGACACTAGACCGCTTCCTATGACATCCCCATGTTAAATTCACCAGTCTATAGCATTGCGAGTAGATTGGGTGGTAACTAGTTGTGTTTACCAGTAGCCAGAAAAATTACTAGTTATTCCTAGTTACCCGAACAACTGGGTTGTTTCTCAAATGAGAATTTTCAAAATATGTCATATTTTATTAGAAAAACAAACCCAAAAGACTATAATTGCAGAATATTTTTCCAAACATTTATTTGTAATTTAATTAACTACGAAAAAATTTTATATTGGGAAACTTGAACAAATTTTTATATTTTTAAACAAACACAATTACAAAATGTGTATGTATTCGGTGCCGAGGAAGGATGCACCATGTAGCAATAACGAGGTGACCCTGTAAGCCCAGCTGACGTCTCCTTTTTCAGTCAAAATAAATATTTGCTATAAAAAATAATTAAAAAGTATTTCAGTTTAACCAAAGTTATACTTCTACAACTTCTTTATTTACAAAGCCTTTGGACTTCTGGGTAACCTTACTAAATGAACCTTGGGGCGCACTTTCGAGTATACTTAATATCACACGTTACATTTTATGATGGTACCTATACGTTTTGGAACTAGTTCAAGGAACTAGGAACTAGATTACCCAACTCTAGTGGTCGGAGGTTCAGAGGAGGTTGTTCCGAAGTTCGGAGGGGGGTGTTCGAAGGTCCAGAGGAGGTTGTTCCGAAGTTCGGAGAGGTTGGTCGGAGGTCCAGAGGAGGCTGGTTGGAGGTCCAGAGGAGGTTGTTCCAAAGGTCGGAGAGGGTGGTCGGAGGTCCAGAGGATGGAGTTCGGAGTCACCACAATTTACGATGAACGATGTTGCATATGTCATCCAAAATGCGAAATTATTGAAAGCGTTATGGTAATGCTTAAGCACCAGAATGAACCCAGACTTTAATATTTGAAAAGTGTCAGGGTGTTTCCGCTACTGAAGCCAGGCATGGGTGACGACAGCAGAGGCGAATCGTAAAGGTCAAGTTCCCTTTTGTAAAAAGTAAGGAGATCCTAAAGGCACTATTCCTCCACATGATGAGAAACAGTTTCCCAGTTACCCACAGCAGCATTACACGCCATATCCACACATATTAGTCGAGGACTGAAACGCAAACATGTCATACAGCATAAAAAGCATAAATTAGGCTCTCCCTGGAAATATTGTTTGATGACGTACTGATACCGACTATTAAATACTCCAGAAGTTGGAATAAGGTTCACAAGGCGCGTGGCCTGGCCGAAACACTATGGTTTCGGGTCAATCCGGAACGAAGGAACCCGCTGCCTTATATGTATTCCAAGAGGCCGGTCTGCGGAAAGCTGTTCGGTATGCAAATGTTAGCGCAACGTAGTAGAGGGATATTAATACTTGCCAGAATGCCTTCCTTAGGACCTTTTTCATGAGTAGGCAACGATTTTACCGGTTCATTAGCACAACAAGATGTTGTCAATGCAGTACCTGTTTCGGTGTTATTGCCCTAAACGTCCCTGCCACAATCAGGTGGACAGGCTTCCTTTACTCAGGCACTTCAGGTGAGGTGAGATGAACGAGAATATCTAACCTATCAAGTAGGTTTGTATAGCTGGTGCAGTTGCGTAGGCAATGCGGATATCATACTCCGAGACTAACCCGTCGTCCATCGCAACAGAGGAGTGCCAGCTGCAAAAGCAAACCCGAGTGGACGATACAACCGCCTCAATTCGTATTTGGCATGAATTGATAGCACGATACTCAATCAATATAACGGTGAGATGTTCTATTTTCATAAGCTGGATTTGGAATACCCAAAATAGAAGAGTAGACATTCGCATAAGAATAGTAAGTAAGAAATCAGTATCACACATCTCAGCCGACCTAAAAAAGAAGTGAACACAACACTTCTGACGTCCATAAGGGTTTTTGAGTTTTGGGGCCAACTTCTCAGGAAGTGTGGACTTGCCCTCGGAAAAATTGTACCGTTGTAACTAGGGCCGCATACAACACTATATGTTGCAAAAAAATTAAAAACGATCCCTACTGTATTGCTTGTAAAGTATCTGCCTAGGCCATACAATACAATATTTTTGTAGTTGTTTTCCTTTTATTAAATATTTCAGTGTGCAAGGCCCAATTTACACATTTGCTTCTATGCTGACCGCATTTGAAATTCTGTCTGCCTCAATCATACCTTTAAAAAAAAACAAGTAAGCAAAGGCTATTGTCGAACGGGGCCGACCATGTGATACCCTACACCACAACCTCTAGAAATAAGCTATGTGCAACCGCCTTGCACGCTGAATCAAATTTTCAACGGTGGCAAAAAACCCCATGAAAAACATCTCTACAAGTGGCAAATTAGGACACGCCGTTCCGACTCGGCGATAAAAACTTGGTCACATATAAATAACATAATATGACTCCATTGATATAAGAGAAGCCTCCCTTGTCCCTACTGGGATGTTTGTGGAAAAAATATTCAAAAATTGGAAAATTCACATTGATTAGCCCCTCCTGCTAAATCTTCAAATTATCTTTGAATATCAGGGTGCCTATTCTGTAACTATTTAACAACTTTACTCATTGTTTATTTTACAACAATTTCATTTGTTTGTATTGTTTTTGTTACAATAACAAAAGAAATTTAAACAATATCGATAGTTGTTAAAAGTTACAGAATTTAGGCCTATTTTGTAACTTTTAACAACTATCGATATTGTTTAAATTTCTTTTGTTATTGTTATTGGTTCCTTTTTGGAATAACCTAAAATAAATAAATATACATATATACAATGCAATTTGCTACATCTCTGATATTTGATATTTCGGAAAACTGTGAGTTTATTGAAGATCTATCGTCCTCACGTAGTTTTGTGATTTTCAGGGTATTTCGAAAATAGTGCATTGTGGGTATATATTGTGATATCAAAAATATATTTTAAACCGGTAGAAATAACTACTAATGAATAGAAATTCAAATAATTTGCATGCAAACAAATGTATAAATCCAAAAATTGTTCATATTCAATTACACACCAAAGCAGTTAGTATAAGTCCGCTGCGTTAACGGTGTTTTTCAGGGTTTCTTGAAGCTTTTCGGTCATAATCTAAGGAAATATGGACTTGTTATTGTAATTGTACCTTCGAAAAGGGGACCGTAAGGACAATCTGCTGAAAAAAATCAAAACGATTCGAGAGGACTCTTAAATTTCACTTTTCCGAATTTTGTATATAGTTTTACCCAATCTATCGATCGATTGCTCACTTCGCCAGTTATCCTTCACACAATTTTTCAAAAAAAAATTTGAACTTTTGTGGAGGAGGTGTGGACCTATATGGCCTATATTCGAACTTAAACTAAGTTTGGGCAAAATATTTCGCAGTAAACAATTTTCGTGCCGACCAGTCAGGTAGACAGTAAGAGTGACAGATGAATGGACTAGGCTAAATAGACTCCAAATTGTCTAAAACAAGTTTCGTCCAAATATACTTGGGGTCTAAAACCATTATTTCGATGAGACACATCTTTGGTCGTATTTTGTATGTATCCCCTTTACTGTAAATCCTGAGGTATAAAATAAGTGGCGAAAGTAATGGTCCTTGTCACCCGCTAAATAATATCAGATCATCATGCAAAATTATAGGCATTTTCTTCAACATAAGCTGTTACCTCGTGCGAAATTTCGTGACTATTGAGCTATAATTGCTACCTCTAGCGTGTTTATGCTTACACTACCAACAAAAAACTGGATGTAAAAGGCTGTAACTCTGTTATCTGATCACGTACATCAACATAATTGACATCAATGGAAAGGTCAAGAGATCGTCTTCCAAATATATCTCACGAGGGAGGATTGTGTCTTTCAGGAACAAAGATATAAGCTGTATATTAAAATTTTTCACAATTTTCACACAATAGTTGTGGTCCATTTAACCCTCTAAAACTTATCTGATCGCCATCTCAAATTGCAAACTTCTTCTTTGTCATATACTCTTACCTTATTTAAAATTTCGTGGCGATCGGAGTATTATTGCGACCTACAGAGCAGCTACAAAATCGGATAAAAATTATGTCTTTGGTCCATTTCACCCGCTAAATATTTCACGATCATCACCAATTAAAATAGCGATCTATTCTGATGCGAAACCGACCTGCATACCAAATTTCGTGACGATCGGTCCATAATTGCGGCCTGTAGTTTGATTACAATTTATAATGGACAGACGGACACACGGACGGACGGACGGACACACATCTCAAAATCGCTTTATCTCGCCAAGATATGAAGATTGGTATACCACATTGGGGGTCTCAGACGAATATTTCGCGGTGTTACATGAATTTTTACCAAAACAAACTTATAATACCCTTTCCACATAGTGGTGTAGGGTATAAATATTGTTGAGGAAAACTTTTGGTTTACTTTGTTCCTAAACATATCAATCAATTTCTGTACACAAAAAAGAGGATTAAGTTTTCAAACAAAATGTTCAAGTTCATTGAAATAAAAAATGTCCAAATTCGTTACATTTCCTTACGGCTACCACCTACTAACTATCGAATGTTGCAATAGTTTTGGTATTATTTTTCGATGTACACAAACCAGAAAATATCATATTTTCTGGTTTTGAAAATTGAAATAAAAACTGGTTCGAATGTGTAAGCAGCCACAACTTGAAATTCAGTTTTATGTTTCGAGTGTTTTTTTTTTGTACAACTGATGGAGGTGCTGATAAAGTTGCAGATACAGTTACAAATGTTGTTGTTTTCTGGGTATGTATGTATGTTGGTATCTGCACTAAAGTTTGACCATACACATTTTAGTTATAAATATATATTTTCCATCATGTGTTTTGATATCACAAAATCGGTGAAAGTTGGTTTCGGTCCATTTAGTTTGACAAAGCTGACCACACAATTCTGTTCTGTGGGATGAACAAAAATTCAAACAGGGAGGATTTTTTGGTGTATTTGTTGTACGCAAATGTTGCCATACTAAAATCTGTGTTTATCTTTAAGTTTTGAATATTTTTTACTTGTTGTCTTACTAGTGAGGGAGACACATTTCGTTGCTGTTGTTGTCGGTTGTGTCACCAAAACCAGATTAACATTACAAGAATTTCAACAAGAAATTTTGAATGGAATTTCATATAGCTGGTCGTCACTACGTTCAGTCTTTTCATCTCTGTCTCTCGCACTCTTTCTTCCTAAGGCAAAATGTCGTCGCCACCGCCACCACCATCTACTTCAACTTCATTCACTTTTGTTTTCGTTCATCATTGAAAGCCAAACAACAAAACCAAAAGAAAACAAAAACAAATCATATTAAATTTCTGATAAACCGATTAAATATTATGCACTTTCACTGTGTTCTTTTGTACACAAAATATCATAATTTACTCTAAATAGCATACACAGACACACACACAGCCAGGAGAAACAAACTCAAGCTGAATGGCTTTTAAAAGCCAACAAATGAAGATCATCATTATGATAATGATGATGATGGTGGCGGTGGTGATGTTGCTGACTGAAATCTTTAGATTTTCGGCGACAGTAGTACTGAGCGGTTTGGATTTATTGTTGCCATATAGAAATGAATTTTTTGATAATGACCCAAACAAATACATGGTTTACAACAACTAAATTACGACAATTTTTCACAAAATTTTTTCAAAATGAGGCATTTCCGCATAATTTGAAAATGCAATGCCACTGCAAATTGTTTGTTGCGTTTAGTTTGGGGTCATTTGTGAGTGAGTTCATCTTCAAAAAAGATTTGAGACAAGTTTAATGTGCCCAACGTGTGCTCCACTGTTAGACATTCCTCCCTATAGTTATCGGGTCCATCTGTCATTTTAGTCGACCAGATCTTTTGAACCATTGTTGCAGGAAGCACGGACGTGCGCACGAAATAGATGACTGCTTCGGTAAAAAACTCAAAACAATTATCGAACAGCTCTTAAGCTCTACATAAACGAAATTTTGTAACTTTTGTGTGTGAGGTAAACGAAAGTGTTGTCCGTTAAAGGACTTTTGGGTCCTTGTTGTACGTTTAGAAAAAAACTTTGTCATGTACACATGCTAAGGTTCGAATATTATTCCATCGTGTTGCACATATGTATTCACGGACCACGCCGAGTAACTTACCGCAGTGCAGCCGGTTAGGGAGTTTAGAATGTTCTTCCTACATCTCAGCTGGCATGAGCGAACAACGTGAACATACTGTCAAGCATGACCACTAGAATCGTAGAGTAGGAAATTAAGATCATTGCTCATCTTCGCAGTCCATATGGTAAACAAAACGCCGTAGATTTTATTTATTTATTTTATTTATTGAAACATTTTGTAAAGTAAGCCTGAAGGCCAATTAGTTTTACAATATTCATAAGAAGAGTTCCTACTCCAAAATATAGTAATATAAATAGTGTATACAAATTCATATATAAATACAAGTTATTTATAAGCTAAATGCATAAAGCTAAAACTATAATTTAAAGTTATAAATATGTAATTGTTTTGCCTGTTTATTTAATATAACACATTAATACAACAGGATATGTGAGATATTCTCGTATGTTGATCTAATATATAGAAGAAAGCGCTTTCGAAAAGTAGAAATAGAGAAATTGAACATTTTTAGATTATTGGGAAGGGAAGAGACGAGAAACTCTAACTTGAAACGAATTATCCATTCGTCCATCCAAGCGAGGGATTTTGAGGCTAGTAATTCGTGTAAATCGAGAAAATGTAAAGGAAGTCGCAAGGAAACAAGGACACTGGAATTTACAAATCTTATAAAAAAGAAGGAGGCACCGAAGTTTAATCAGATCTTCAAAAGTGCATCCTAAAAAATCTATTGCGAAAGGCGTTATATGTGAAAAGCGTTTGGTGGAATATAGATAACGCATAGCACTGTTGAAGGCTTTTTTAACAAGTTTCAGTCTGGATGAGGTAGTTCCGGAATACAGCTCAAGACAATATAGTATGTTAGGCATGACTAAAGCGTGAATTAAAGTCTTTTTAATGTCACGAGGTAAAACCAAGTCGCAATTGTAAAGTTGGCGTAAAGCAAAGTTAGTACATGAGACTACTCGATCAATGTGATAAGTGAAGTCCAACTTATTGTCCAAAATGACACCGAGACATTCCATTCTGTCTACGAAATCAATTGATATACCCTTGTATTTCACATCTAAAGAGAAAGTGTGCGAGGAAAAGAGCATTGCTTTGGTTTTGGAAGGGTTAACCGATAGTTTGTTAAGGCCCATCCATTGCTCAACCGAAGAAAGAGTATAATTAATCTTTGCTTGTAAAACATCAGGCGAGTCTATGTTACTCGTGAATAAAATTTGAACATCATCCGCAAACAGATATGGTGAGCAATAAAGGTTCAATGAGGAAAAGATATCATTGATATACAGCATAAACAGTAATGGCCCAATCACCGAACCTTGGGGCACACCACTTTTTACGGGGAGTACACTGGAAGCAACACCATTAACGTATACATACTGTTTTCTATTTCTTAGATATGAGGCAATCAAACGACAAGCGCTACCTTGAAGCCGAAACTGCGAATTCAGTTTATTTAAAAGTGTGCCATAGTCCAATCGGTCAAAGGCTTTTTCCATATCAATAGAGATAAGGACACATTGACTATGATCATTAAACGACCTTCTAATGGAGTCGGTGAGACCAAGAAGCAAGGTTGCAGTACTTCTATGCCCACGAAAGGCGCACTGAAAATCGGTGAGAAGGCTTAATGTTTCAATGTGTTGCGAAAGTTGACGTTTTAAGACATGCTCTACTAACTTACCTAATATGGGTAATATAGATATTGGTCTAACGTTATCGAGGCTGACCGAACTAGTTTTGTTAGCAATAGGGATTATCTTTGCCACCTTCCATTCGGAAGGAAACGAAGAAGTTGTAACTATGGTATTCACAAGATGAAGGAAGGCAACACTAATAAGAGGCAAAACTATTTTTAAAAATTTTAGCGGGTATCCATCATTGCCGGCCACGTTAGACTTAATCGAGGAGAGAGCCAAAAACAATTCATCAAGAGATATATATTTTGTGTCGGATATTTGCATATTCATCGGACGCTAAAAGTAGTAAGATCTGTCAAATAGGAGTTCAACTTTTCGAAAACTACTTTGGGGATGGTACAGCATGTCAAGATCATGGTTGTGTTTTAAACAATCCAATCCTTGAAAATTATTTTTTTAAAAGATCCATGTTGATGGTCCTTAAAAAATATTATTTAAATATACACGTTTTGTGGTCTGATGATCCTTAAAAAAATATTATTTAAAAAATCCACATTTCGTGGTCTCATGGTCATTCAAAAAATATTATTTAAAAAATCCACATTTCGTGGTCGCATGGTCATTCAAAAAATATTATTTAAAAAATCGACACTTCGTGGTCTCATGGTCCTTCAAAAAATATTATTTAAAAAATCCAAGTTTTGTGGTCTGATGGTCCTTAAAAAATATTATTTAAAAAAAATCCATGTTTTGTGGTCTGATGGTCCTTAAAAATATTATTTAAAAAATTACCTCAAAATTATAGGTACCAACTTCCACAGTTGGTTCGAGCTCTATGGACGCTTTGCGCGTCGACACATTCAATTTGGTATTTTCGCAGTTAACCGCCAGACCCACATTCGCAGATTCTGCTTCGACCTTCCTAAAGGTATCAGTTACTTCCTTTACTGATCGTCCCATGATGTCTATGTCATCCGCATAAACAAGTAACATGTGGCTATTGGTGTAAATTGTGCTATTTCTTTTGACATTTGCATCTCGTATTACCTTTTCCAGCAAAATGTTGAATAGGTCACACGAAAGGCTGTCTCCTTGTCTGAAACCTCTTTTGGTACTGAACTGTTCGGAGAGGTTCTTTCCAATTTTAACTGAGGACCTAGTATCAGTTCAAGTCATCTTACAAAGCCGTATGAGCTTTGCGGGGATACCAAATTCAGACATTGCATGGAATACCTTTAATCGGAGGGGACTGTCGAATGCTGCTTTACAATCGACATAAAGGTGATATGTGTCGATCTGCATCTCTTGGGTCTTCTCCAGGATTTGCCGCAGGGTAAATATCTGGTCAATGGTGGACTTGTCAGGTCTAAAGCCACATTGGTATGGTCCAATTATTTCGTTGACCATTGGCTTTAGCCGTTCGCACAATATCCCCGACACTATCTTATCGGCAATAGGGAGAAGACTTATGCCCCTATAGTTGGAGCATACAGTCTTATCTCCTTTCTTGTGGATGGGACACAGGATGCTCAGGTTCCAATCGTCGGGTACGCGTTCTTCCTGTAAGATGGTGCTAACTAGCTGATGCATACACTTTATCAGCGCGTCGCCTCCGGTTTTAAACAGCTCGCCTGGTAAGTCATCGGCTCCTGCTGCTTTATTATTCTTCAGCCGGTTGATTGCTGTTTTTAACTCATCTTGGCCGGGCGGTATACATTCTATACCATCTTCTGGGATTGGATCTGTGGTATCATCGTCTTCGCTACTGGACTGGAGAATTGTTCCTTCCATATCCTGAGCACGCTATCTGTATCTGTTACCAGATTACCTTGCTGGTCTCTACAGGATGATGTGCCTGTACCAAAGCCATCTGTTTGATGTTTCACTCTTTGGTAGAATTTTCGGACTTCATTCTGGCTCCTGTACATCTCGATTTTTTCACACTCCCGCTTTTCCGTTTCTCACTTTTTCTTGCGGAAAAGACGTTTCTCTTCTCTCCTTTTCTCCCGATATCTCTCTCGTGCGATACGCGTTGCTACTGATTGTAAAGTAGCTCTATATGCCGCATTTTTCTCTTCGGTAGCAGCACGACACTCCTGGTCATACCATGAATTCCGTTGTGGAGGTCTCTGGAATCCAAGTATGGATGTTGCGGCTGTTTGCATGGAGTGGGCAATATGTTGTCATTGTATTGTTATGTTATCGGGACAAGGAGTGCTCGCATTAAGCAATTGGGCTAGTTGAGTGGAATATGCTGTGGCCATCTGTTGTGTTTGCAGCCTATCGATGTCCAACTTCCGTGTTGTGTCTGTTCGTGATTTATTTGCAACGTTTGGACGGGTACGTACCTTTGCTGCAACAAGGTAGTGGTCCGAATCAATGTTTGTGCCTCGGAACGATCGTACATCCAACACGCTCGATGAATGTCTTCCATCTATCACAACATGATCAATTTGATTACTTGTTCTTTGATCTGGAGACAGCCAGGTGCCGTTGTGAATATCGAGATGATTAAATCTGGTACTGCTAACTACCATGTTTTTTGCAGCTTCAAAGTCTTTTAGCCTCATACCATTGTCAGATGTTTCACTGTGGAGACTGAATTTCCCGACTGTTGGGCCAAATATATTCTCCTTTCCAATTTTGACATTAAAATCGCCTAGAATGATTTTAATGTCATGGGCAGGGCAACGGTCATATGTTTCTTCTAAGCGCTCGTAAAATATATCTTTGATCTGTTCGTCCTTTTCTTCAGTGGGAGCATGAGCGCAAATAAAGCTGATGTTAAAGAATTTAGCTTTTATTCGAATTGCAGCAAGTCTTTCATTCACTGGGGTAAAGTTGGAAACCAGATGTTTTAGTCTCCGACTAACTACGAATCCGCAACCAAACTCATGCTTTACGTCATGCCAGCTATAATACAGTGCGTCAACTTTAGGTGTTGTTGTGACGGTTTTCCCAATCCATCGGATTTACTGTATGGCAGTAATATCGACCTTGTACTTTTCAAGTACATCTGAAAATGCGAAGACTGCACCTTCTCTATAATGAGTTGGAACATTCCAGGTGCAGATTCGATGATCATGGTCCTTGAAACGTTTACGGGGTTCGTCAACTTTAGAGGGGTTTGTTTTTCTTTTCTTTCGTTTTTTCATAGTAGGGCAGGGGAGGGTTACTAACCCGACGCCCAAACCCAAGTTTTTAACGTTCTTATGGGCACATGTTGGCTCACTACCTCTAACGCGTGTTAAAGGCAGCTCCCCATGTGACACCACGGGGAGGTCAGTGTCTACTTGAGATGAAAGAGGGACCAAGATAAATCCTGGGCTTTGTCTCGTTAAAACCGGTCAGGACCGTTCCTTGGTATCTTCTATCCCCTACGTCTCCCCTTTGTGGTCTGGTGGTCTTTAAAAAACTATTTTATAAAAAAATTTACGATTTGTGGTCTGATGGTCCTTGAAAAATATGTTTTAAGAAATCCACGTTTTGTGGAGTGATGGTTCTTGAAAAATATTTTTTTAAAAATCCACGTTTTGTGATTTGGTGGTCCTTAAAAATATTAATAAAAAAAAACTAAAAATGTCTTTTTTTTAAATCCACTTTTTTTAGTCCGATTGTCCTTAAAAAATATTATTTAAAAAAAATCCACGTTTAGTGGTCTGATGGGCCTTGCAAAAATATTCTTTAAAAAATTCACTTTTTGTGGTCTGATGGTCCTTAATTAATTGATGATTAACGGTGACCATTTTATGATTAAATTACTTGGCTGTATAAAGTACTACCCGATTTATATTACCTCAATGTTATGAGAGTGTCTCTCCATGTACAAGTATTTTAAATGGCTTAAATCAGGGCTGAGCTCGCATGTGTGCTAGCACACAGTCAAATTGTGAAAACGTACTCTTAATTTTTGTGAGCCATGAATAATTAAAAATGTATGCAATTTTTTATTTATTTTTTAGTAATTTGCATTGTGGACGATTTTAGACAGCATTAATGTTTAAAAAATTTTGAAATTAGTAATAAAACATCAAGAAAAATTAAATAGTAATTCTCCCTTAAATTTCACTCTCTCACCATTTTGCTCAGCCCTGTCTTAAATACTCTGGAAATGTCGTCTTGCTTACTCTGAAAAGTATGATATTTGTTGTCGTGCATAGAAATCGGAGATCACTCCGACCAAAATATGAATTCCACATGGCTAAGTAGACAAACGCAGACGGCAACTCTTATTTAGTTGTCTCTCATCGTTTTTGTTTTATCTTAAAAGAAGCTACTATATACCATGCATGAAGAGCTATAATAGCAGAATATACAATGCGCTGATTTGTATTCAAAAATAAAAACGCTAACTGAATTTGCATATTCTTTATTATGTAAAAATTTCAACTATAAACAAAAATGTTGTGAAACTAGCAACCAACGCAAATTTATATGTATATAAAAAACACAAAGGAAGTGAAAACAAATTGCAATAACAGGCAATTTGTATAAAATAATGAATTAAGATTGTGTGATGCTGATAAAAGTGGGTGGTATTGGACCTTGGACCTTTCATGTAGAATAGCCATTTCTTTGATGTATTGGGCAAACAGATTAAAAACATGAGTAGCAAGGTTGAACAATTGATAACCTATCCTAAGGTTTATAGTTAAATCTAAATAGTATATTTTACATCACATGGGATGGTCGGCATATTATTTTTCAATTGTTCGGAAAACGGAAACTGGGAAAAAATCTATCTTCCTGTACCTTTAATGCATTTTCTATTTGTTTTTTTTTTTTTTTAATTAAACAAATCACCTGAATGAAATAAACAGAGCATAAAATCCCCATTTATTGCGACAAAAGTGGCAGAGCTAGTATTTTATTCAAGAAAAAGTTCAAGCTAAATTACTCTAATGTGGGAACTCTAATGTGGGAAAATCATTATTTTATTCAAGTTTTGTTTATTTTCTTTTTTGTCCGAAAACTTCATGCTGAATTTTCTATTTGTTCAATGAGAAATTTGCATAACAAAAGAGAACATTGGTGGTGATGGCGGTGGTATTGGTGACACATTTGACGATAGCATTAAGGAACGTGCCAATATTTTAAACAATTCGTTAAAGATGAAAGTGAACCACCAGAGACAGTGACAAGTGTACGTGTATCCCACATAATCGCCATCAGCTACTACGTAAGACCACATTGAAGAATTTTAGGTATTTAGGTCAAATATGAATTAACATCTTTTTAAGGCCTCGACAACGAAACGATGCCAATGAATAATATCAACAAGGTGTGATGATCATATTCGGAAAACGATGTTTATATATTTAATCGGACACACATTGTTGATTTTTGTTAATTGAAAAGTGAAATTTTTATTACAACAATAAATGTGCGAGCGACACTTAAAAAAATCCCAAATGTAAAATTATTTAAAGTGAATATTTTTTAATTACACAACATTGTGTAATTTTACTTCACAGAATATTTATTACATTTTTTTAATTCAATTAAAATTTATATTTTTATTGAATTCAATGTTGAATGCAATGTTGTTTGCATTGAGTTAATTAGTTTGTATGCGATGTACTTGCAATGCAGCTGGCTCTGAATTTTCATACCCGTCATCATAGTGTCAATGAGTTTTGATCATGTTAAAATTCTGAGTCGATCTATGCATGTCCGTCCCTCCGTCTGTGGAAATCACTCTAGCAACCAGAAAAATTGAGACTGGAAGCTGAAATTTTGGAAAGATGCATCTATCTGCCTACAGACAGGTCAAGTTTGATGATGTTCTATATCGGTTCATGTTTCGGAATAGTCTCATATAACAGTACCGAAGATGGGCTATATAGGTCCAAGTTTTGGTATAGCCCCCATATATCGGTTCCACCCGATTTAAGGTATTTTGAAGATTTTAACTACATTTTTGACCGAACTAACTGAAATTTGACATCTGAGGTTCCCAATGGCCAATAAATTTCTCCATTAAAATTGTCAATATAGATCCACGTTTTGGTATGGGGGCTATACCCCCGATTTTAGGTATTTTGACGATTTTAGCTACGTTTTCCGCCCAAATTGGTTCCAATTTGGCACTTGGAGTTTCTAGTGGTCAAAAACTTTTGCGCCAAAAATGGTGGAGATAAGTCCACGTTTTGGAACAGGCCCCATATAACGGTACCTCCCGATTTAAAGTATTTTAACAACATTTTTTACCGAATTAGCTGATATTTGACATTTAGGGTTCTCAATGGCCAAAAAAACTTCTCCACTAAAAATTGCCAAGATGGGTGCACGTTTGGGTGTATCCCCCATATAACGTTACTCCCGATTTAAAGTATTTTGAGGCTTTTAGCTACATTTTCCAACCGAATTAACTGAAATTTGACATTTGATGTTCTCATTTGATGTTCTCCTCAAAAATATTATTAAGATAGGTCCAAGTTTCGGTATAGACTCCATACCGAACTAGCTGTAATTTGACACTTGAGATTTTCAGTGGTCACCATACGTCTCCACCAAAATTTCGTTTTGGTATAGACCCCGTGACGTAGGGGATGGAAGATACCAAGGAACGGTACTGACCGATTTTAACATGGCAAAGCCCAGGATTTATCTTGGTCCCTCTTTCATCTCAAGTGGACACTGACCTCCCCGTGGTGTCACCTGGGGAGCTAACATATGCTGCGCGTTCAAACATAAGATCGTTAAAACATTGCGTTTGGGCGTCAGGTTAGTAACCCTCCCCTAGAAAAAACAGCCTACTATGAAAAAACGAAAGAAAAGAAAAACAAACCCCTCTAAAGTTGACGAACCCTGCAAACGTTTTAAGGACCATGATCTGCGAATCTGCACCTGGAATGTTCGCACTCTTTATAGAAAAGGTGCAGTCTTCGCATTGGCAGACGTACTTGAAAAGTACAAGGCCGATATTATTGCCATACAGGAAATACGATGGATTGGGAAAGGCGTCACAACAACACCTAAAGGTGACGCACTGTATTATAGCTGCCATGACGTAAAGCATGAGTTTGGTTGCGGATTCGTAGTTAGTCGGAGGAAAGACTTGCTGCAATTCGAATAAAAGCTAAATTCTCCAACATCAGCTTTATTTGCGCTCATACTCCCACTGAAGAAAAGGACGAACAGACCAAAGGTATATTTTACGAGCGCTTAGAAGAAACATATGACATATTCTAGGCGATTTTAATGCCAAAATTGGAAAGGAGAATATCTTTGGCCCAACAGTCGGGAAATTCAGTCTCCACAGTGAAACATCTGACAATGGTATGAGGCTGATAGACTTTGCAGCTGCAAAAAACATGGTAGATAGCAGTACCTGGCTGTCTCCAGATAGAAAACAAGAAATCAAATTGATCATGTTGTGATAGATGGAAGACATTCATCGAGCGTGTTGGATGTACGATCGTTCCGAGGCGCAAACATTGATTCGGACCACTACCTTGTTGCAGCAAAGGTACGCACCCGCTTAAACGTAGCAAACAAAGTACGAACAGACACAACACGAAAGTTGGACATCGGTAAGCTGCAATCAAAACAGATAGCCACACCATATTCCACTCAACTAACCCAATTGCTTAATCAAAGCACTCCTCATCCCGATAACATATCAGCGCAATGGCAAAGTATTGTCCACTCCATGCAAACAGCCGCAAAATCCATACTTGGATACCAGAGACCTCCACGAAGGAATCCATGGTATGATCAGGAGTGTCGTGCTGCTACCGAAGAGAAAAATGCGGCATATAGGGTTACTTTACAATCCGTAGCAACGCGTAGCGCACGAGAGAGAGAGATACAGGGAGAAAAGGAGAGAAGAGAAACGTCTTTTCCGCAGGAAAAAGAGAGAGATGGAAAAGCGGGAGTGTGAAAAAATCGAGATGTACAGGAGCCAGAATGAAGTCCGAAAATTCTACCAAAGAGTCAAGCATCAAACTGATGGCTTTGGCACTGGCACATCCTCCTGTAGAGACCAGCAAGGTAACTGATACAGATAGTGTGCTAAGGATATGGAAAGAGCATTTTTCCAAACTGTTGGTATCCAATAGTAGCGAAGTCGACGAAGATACCACGGATCCAATCCCAGAAGACGGTATTGAATGTATACCGCTCAGCCAAGATGAGGTAAAGACAGCAATAAATCGGCTGAAGAATAATAAGGCAGCAGGAGCCGATGGCTTACCAGCCGAGCTGTTCAAAACCGGAGGCGACACGCTGATAAGGTGTATGCATCAGCTAGTTAGCACCATCTGGCAGGAAGAACGAGTACCCGACGATTGGAACCTGAGTATCCTGTGCCCCGTCCACAAGAAGGGAGATAAGACTGTATGCTCTAACTATAGGGGCATAAGGCTACTCCCTATTGCCTACAAGATCGTGTCAGGGATATTGTGCGAACGACTAAAGCCTATGGTCAACGAGATAATTGGACCATACCAATGCGGCTTTAGACCTGGCAAGTCCACCATTGACCAGATATTTACCCTGCTGCAAATCCTGGAGAAGACCCAAAAGATGAAGATCGACACCTACCACCTTTTTGTCGATTATAAAGCAGCCTTCGACAGCCCGCTGCGTTCAAAGGTATTCCAAGCCATGTCTGAATTTGGTATCGCCGCAAAGCTAGGGATTTTAGCTACAATTTTTAATCGAATTAGCTGTAATTTGACATTTGAAGTTCTCAGTGGGTATTTTGAAATAGTCCCCATATAACGGTACCTCGATTTTCGGTATGTTGAGGATTTTAGCTACAATTTTTACCCGAACTAGCTGTAATTTTACACTTTAGGTTTTCAGCGTTTAACAACTCCACTAAAAATCGTCAACAGAGGTCCATAAACTTCTCCACCAAAAATCGTCCGCATTTTACATTCGTAGTGATGTCATTTTGAATTAAGGATTCAAAGTGGTTAGAAAATTTCCCAATTAAAAATTGTGGACATAGGGCAGTACCGCCCGATTTCGGGTATTTCCAATGTTATAGCTGACCAAATTAGTTACAATTAAATTTGGAGCTCCCAGTGGTCAAAAAACTTCTCCAAAATTTTGGGTATAGTATACATATATATGATGTTGATTAAAGTTGATGTATCTTGAAGTTTTTATCTAAATTTTTGCCCCAAATTTTCTGTAATTGTAACTAGGATTCCCAGATGTTAGAATTCAAATTGTGGACATTGGAAATGTTGTAACAGTGTGGACACGCTCACAGCACTTCGGGCAATGTTAATTGGAGATTCATGTTTTTCCAGCAGATTTTCAATCATTAAAGAGCCTTTCGGTTGTTATTCAGTGCTACAGATAGTTCTTCAAAATCTTTAACCCGGAACAATTGACTAATGGACCAATGATCCGCCCATGAGTATGAAATTATTAAACAGATTTCACACAACTTGTTCCGCGTTTCAGGCATCAGAATAAACACAAGACGCGCTACATTGGCGCGAGAGTTCCATCTTGCAGTGTACATGTTTGAGATCTACTTAAACTAAAACAAGTGAGGTGAAAGAGAAAATTCATATTCATAATTCATGTCTCTGCAGCTACCTGTTTCCTTAATCTCAATTTTACCATTGCTGAAAGCTGTTTTTTATTGAGCATAATTGCTCATCAATCCTGCCCAAAGAAGTATACTCGATGTTTGCTGATTTAGTGGACACATGGAGCTCATCCTCCATGACAATGCGAAGAATGCGATCAAGCACATGATGCTAAACTTGGGTGTGGGTTACAACAGTCATCACAATTGCTCCCCACTGGTTGAACATATCTAACACATTCTGGAGTGCTTCTGCGATTGCTTGAGCTGTTTTTATGTTTCAACTTTAGCGGAATCATAATTTCTATAGATTCGTACATATTCGTACAGGGTCTGATACTCAAAGCTCTCAAGGTATTTGTCATAAATGTGCATATTCCTTTTCTATAGATAAAGCGTGCGTACCATGTACTCCTTCACCCGAGCAGCTTCATTGTAGATAGTCTGGTAGATTTCTGATTGATATGGGGTTGGGATTTCAGCTGTTTTGTGGGACGACAAATTTGAGCTTATAACTAAGCGTATTGCAATTCGCGTTGGGTTATGCTTCCTGATGCGACATCGTAATACTCCCAAGGACTATCTGCACTGCTGTCGGATGAGTTCGTGCTATTTTCGGAACAATTAGGTATCGGTGGTAAGTGTGGATGGATAGATGGTATTGGCACCAGCAGGTTTGCCGCGGATTTTTTTTGCACATTTTGCTTGATCAGATAAAAGCTGCAAATTCAACGCGTAAATCAATCTCGGTTTATAAATTTGGTTTCTCTGAAAAATTAGCCCTAAGAGATAGCTAACGGAAAGCACGCAACAATAAAAAATGCACTTTGCTGACAACCCCGCAAACGGTTTAAGGAAAATTGTATGTGAATCTGCACCTAGAATGTTCGAATATTTTATAGAGAAGGTACAGTTTAGCACTGTCAGATGTAATAACAAAGTACAAGGCTACACAGGAAATACGATGGATTGGAATAGGCGTCACAACAACACCTAAAGGTGAGAGGCATCGGGAGAAAAGGAGAGAGGACAAACGTTTTTTTCAACAGGAAAAATACACAAATGACAAATTGGAAGCGTGAAAAAAGTCAAAATAATGTTGATTGTTTTGGTACAAGCACATCATCATGTAGAGACGAACAAGGTAATCTGGTAACAGTTACTGATTGTTAGCTTAGGTTATGGAAATAACATTTTTCTACTATGTATCCAATATTAACGAAACAATGAACATATCATAAATCCCATCCCAGAAGATGGTATTGAGTGTATATCGACCAGCCAAGATAAGGTAAAGATAACAACAAACCTGAAATCAGCTGACGAATGACAAGGCCTCAGCAGCCGGGCTGTTGGAGACTAGACCCCACACACTGATAAGGTGTATGCATCAGCGGGTTACCACTATTTGACTGGAGCGAACCTTATGATTGGAACGTCAGCATCCTATGTTCCATCCACAAGAAAAGAGATAATTATAGTCTGCAAAAGTCTGCTTTATATTGCATATCTGGGGTATAGTACGAAAGGTAAAATCATATGGTTAGTGGCATAATTGGGTCCTATGATGGAGCATTTAGACCTGCCAAATCCACATCTGAAAACAAATTAAATGTTTTCCAAAATTAAATAAATACTCTTTGGGTTTTAATAAAACTCATATAACTCTTATAAAAACTCATATATTAAAAAATGTCTATTTGTGTCAAATAGCTATAATTTATATGGGAAACGGTATGGAAAAACACACATTTTTACCCATGTAATTTCAAATATTAAAAAAAGTGTTAAACGGACGGAACGGGTGCAAAAGTATATATGACACCCTAGGCATCATTCGTGTTGCTCTTTAAAAGTTCTAGTCCACTAAAGTTGTAATTTCACTAAAATTTGATATCTGAGAAAAAATAGAATAGCCCAATTCTTGTAAACGCTTCGGTAATTTATTAAAACGGTTCTCAAAGTCAACATCCTATCTACATACCTAATAAAAAATAACTATAACAATATCTGTTATAGTTTCTGAGAAATAGCTATTTCTTTCTTCAGAAATTTGCAAGAATGACGCATTTCTAAAATTGCGAAAAAAAATTGGTCGCCTTTAGGAGCACGCCATGCCCAAACCTTCCAATATTTCGACCTAATTTTTTGGTAGTATCAATAAGTGAACATATTAGAATCCAATATATAGAATCCAATATAGTAAAAAGGGTGTTTTGGCAAACTTTCACTAGGGACAGATTTGAACTTGCCGACAAAAATGTGGATTAGGAATTAACTGCACTAAGATACAAATGTTGAACCTTTGTGGGGGTGGACCGATATGGGCCATTTTAGATGTTAAACTAAATTTTGACAAAATATTAGGAGATCCAAAGTTTGGACCAAATTGGTTTCCCCATTCAAGTGATATCGTCCTAGCATTTAAGTGACATTTTTAAAATATTGGGGAGAAGTACAGGACGTTGTGGACCGGTATTGCCCCATGAAACTAAGTTTGGATATAATATGACGAAGACCAACTGTTGGACCAAATCGGTTGAACAGTTCGAGAGTTATCGTGATCTCCGACAGCCACATATGGTGAAATAGGGATTTTTTACACCTTTCGGGCTGTTTTCCTAAGAAATATGGACTTGCCCCTGCAAAAACTTTTACCGTCGTAATGGAGGTAGCGAATGCAAATCGCTTCAACAAAAATCAAAGTGATTCTAGAGCTGGTCTTAAAGTGAACTTATCCGAAATTTTGTGTGTGAGTAAACAAATATAGTCCATATTCGAACCTGATCTATATATGGTAGATATATTAGGTTGTACAAAGTATGGATTACATCGTTCACTCCTGCACAGTTTTCCCGAACATTTTTGAAGTTTTGCGTGGGAGGTACCTGAAGGATTGGACCGATATGGCTTATCTTCGAACTTAAACTATGTTTGGACAAAATATTACGAAGGCCAAATTTTGGACCGAATCGACAGATCCGTTCGAGAGTTATCTTGCCCTCCATCCACTACACACGGTGTCATAGGGGCTTTTTGCATCTATTTTCTCAGGAAGTATGGACTTGCCCCCGATGAAACTTGTAACGTCGTATGTGGGGCAATGAATACAAGTTGTTGCAACAAAAATCAAGGCGATTAGAGAGGTACCCGAAGGAGTGGACCGATTGAGTCCATTTTGAAACCTCAACCTTTGAAACCTAAGTTTAGTAGACATTTCACGATGTGCAAATTATGGATCAAATCGGTTACTTCCTTCAAGAGTTATCGTGCGCATAAATTTTCCGAACATTTTCGAACTATTGTGGGGGAGATACCGGAAGGAGTGAACCGATATAGCCCATCTTCGAACTTAAACTAAGTTTGGGCAAAATATTACGAATTGGACGTAATCGGTTTATCCATTCGAGA
This sequence comes from Musca autumnalis, assembly GCF_047663935.1. Taxonomy (NCBI): domain Eukaryota; kingdom Metazoa; phylum Arthropoda; class Insecta; order Diptera; family Muscidae; genus Musca; species Musca autumnalis. The sequence goes on from NW_027411644.1 coordinate 268,076,429, forward strand.
GTTATCGTACGCTCCAGCCAGCCAGGCAGCCAGACAGACAGACGGAAGGACATGGCTAAATCAACTCCATATTGTCTGAAACGGATTTCGTCCAAACATACTTGTGGTCTAAAACCATTATTTCGATGAGGCACATTTTGCCCGTATGAAAGTGTATATACCCTCGTTAGCATAAATGCTGAGGGTATAAAAATGCGGGTTTAAAAGATTTCGACTGTAATTAATACCTTCAGCTACCTCGGCAACGTCATAAACACAACAACCAATGATAGATAGTATTGACCCACATATGCTACTTCGGCTAAAATAACAAATTTAAAAACAAAGCCACGTATCGTCAAACAAAAATAACACTTAAAACCAGTAAGGAATGAATCAAAGTCGGGCGTGGCCGACTATATGATACCCTACACCACTGTGAAATGGGTGCCACCGTGGTGCAATGGTATGCACACCCGCCTTGCACACTAAAGGTGTGCAAAAATTTCAACGGTGGCAAAATTACCCCTCAGCAATGTTGGCGACATTTCCTCAGTATTTCAGCCATGTAAAACTTCTCTACAAGTGGTGTCTTAGGACACGCCGTTCGGACTCGGCAATAAACAGTAGGTCCCATATCATTGAGCTAATATGAATCGGGGTGCACTCATTGAAATGAGAGAAGTCTCCCTTGTCCCGTATGGGATGTTTGTGGAACAATTATTACACCACTGTGAATATGTAAGAAATACATGGGGACTATATTCAAATCTTAACCACTTTCAATATAATTTGGAACATTTTATTCTAGAACAAATACAGTCACACATTCCAAATTTCATCAAAATTTGACTTATATAGCCTGTTTGGTGCACCAAATACTCAAATTGGCTGAAAATATATATGGGAGCTATATCCAAATCTGAACCGGTTTCAATAAAATTTGGCGTACTTATTTCTAGACTAAACTCCATCTCACATTTTAAATTTCATCAAAGTTGAACAGAAATAGCGTTTTTTGTGCAACAAATACCAAATTGCATCAAAATTGGAGAGATATAGGGTGTTTGGTGCATCAAATACCTCAAATCGGCCGAAAACAGATATAGGAGTTACGTCCAAATCTGAACAGATTTCGATATAATTTGGCATATTTATCTATAGACCTAATTCCGTCACACATTCCAAATTGGACGGATATAACGTGTTTGGCGCATCAAATACCTTAAAACGGCCGAAAATATATATGCGAGCTATATCCAAAACTGAAACGATTTTCACCAAATGCTATATCGTTCTTCCGACGGCTCAAAAATGATCTTCCCCAATTTTCAGCCAAATCGTACAATAAATTCGACCTGTACGTTGCGAACGGTCGGACTGACGGACATGCATAAATCGACTCAGAAAGTGATGCTGTGCATATCCCTAGAAGGAACTATGGGTCTGTCTCTTTTCCTTATGCATGTTACTTACAAATGCACTAACACATAATACCCCTTACCACGGTGTGGTGTAGGGTATAAAAACTCTGATATTACCCGTGCTAATGTATGGTTTAGAAATATGGATATTTGCTAGAGTTGTGTCAATCCATTTCAATTGAACTACTTCGCTTGTATGAAAAGACTGCATATACATAATATCACATGTTAGTTTGTTTGATATTACTCATATGTTTTGAAACTAGTACAGTGAACTCTGAACTAGATTGGCACGACTCTAGTACAAGCTTAAAAAACAGTACTTGGTGTTTTTGAGAATAAAATTCTTCGAAAGATCTGCAGGCCAAATTGAGTTGACGATGACTTGAAAGCAGCCGCGGGTAGTGATGTAAGGTCAAAAAAGGTCGTTCCAATGTCTATATGATTTTCATTAGGGATTTTTCACCCATTTCGTTCTGAATTCGGTGCGAAATGTCCCTTCGAATATCCTAATGTTTCTGTTCCGATTTCGATACGAAATCGCTCCAAATTTTCGGAGCGAAATGTCAGAAGTAAATTTTCCAAAATTAAGCAAATGTTTTTCTTCCGATTTCTATACGAAATCATGTCAAACACTCCACACAACATTCGTTACGATTTCACATCCAAAATTCGTATCAATCTCGTTAAGATTGGTTTGCTGGGTATTAGACACCACATATATACACGGAAATAAGAGCTTGAGGCATACTTCCTCTTCATTATTGATTTGGGATGTTTTCTTACGATAATTTTGTAACTGTCAGCTCTTAAATAGCCTACATTCACTTCAAACTGAACATGTGTCCCGTGGAGTGATGCCAAAAATAACGGTTTATGTTTTATGCAATACATCTTTGGCAATCACCAACTGAGAGTGTTAAATAAATTCTGTTAATTCTATTACACAATATGCGTGAAATTAAATTAAACATTAATCGATTGAAGACATGCTGGTCATATTCGCTGATACTGGGTTGGGTCTTTTTGATTTAAAAAAAGTTGTTTTGCTCCATTGGATACGATAAATCAATGTTTCTTAGGGAATTCAATATTACTTACTGTTTTGTTTTGTTATTAGACTTCAACATGTTGTTTTCGACACTACCTACTGTTGCTAATTGCCAAACATTAGAAAAAAATAAATAAAATAGTTACAAAAAATCTTCACCGTCATCATCGTTATGGTCATAACTTTCCCTTTTCATAGAAGACAATGATGCTGCTACGAGACTTAGCCATAAACACATCGAACCACAGACAACTAAACAAAACGTAAAATACATATTTTGTCAGTTCATATAGGTATTTTGTTTTCAACCAAACTATGGACTTCGAGCAGCGACACAGAGATGCTCTACATGTGGTAACTGCTGCCATGTTCACAGCTTTAAGTCTGTTAACAGTAACCGATTATTGATGGCACAAATTGATTGTCCACATTAATTTGAATCGTAACAAATGTTTGGCAATTAAAATACGAAAATTTAAGAATTATTTTGTTGATATATTTAAGTACAGTGGAATCCATATAATTTGTTTCGGATTGCCGAATGTTTCCAACAAATTGTTAAGGGTTTTCAATTAAAGGGGAAATAACAAAAGGAAAGAGCTTCTAGAGACCGGTAGTTTAATACAAATTATAGAGGTTTCATGTTATATTGAATCTACTGTATTTGAAAAAAAAATAGTTCATAATTAAAATTGTTAGCTTTTTCTTTTGCTTTCTCAGCTTTAAGCTTCAATGTTTGTAATTTATGTGTGATCTTTATGTCAAATATCAAAGATGGATATCTACATACAGGTACATAATTTAGTCCATATTTATTTTAGGAAAATTTCCTTGCGCCAATTGTCAGTTTTATGGCGCCTCAACACTCTCTCTCTGACAATTGCCGCAAAGAAAATTGCCTAATATAAATACACAGAAACAAATTGTAACCATTTGATAAAAAAAATTCAAAAATCTGATTAATTTTTAATTGATTTTTTGCCGATAAAAGTAATGATCATACTGACAATCATCGAAAAAAAATTTATTGTTTTCATTGGAAATTATTTTGATAAAACAATTCTCATATTAACTAAGAATTTTGTTGAATATTATTTTTTCAATCGATAAAATAGTTTTCATACCAACAAACTTGTTAATCGATTTTTTAATTTTTATTTCATAAAAAATTGTCACATATCAACCACCATTTATAAATGATGGTTGCTCTTTTATTGAAATGTATAAATGCCAAACACAAAAAAGAAAACACACACAAAAGCAACAACGGACGCTAGGTACATACACAATTATAAATCGTACAAGAAATAACAAATAAAAGAAAAACGAAATGGAACAATTTATAACAAAATAATAATTTAGAGTCACACTTAAATTAAAATAAAAGAAAACAAATAAAACACTTTTAAATATGAAATACAGGAATCTCGTTGAACGCTTCTCGTTAGGTGTGAAATAAAACAAATTCTCCTGTTAATTTAAAAATCATCAGTGGAAAATCGGCATCTGGAATAAAATGTAATAAATAGGTACAACATATTTAAAATATATAAAATAGTATCACAGTGCGACAGCATCTTCGTCCAATAAAATATCCTAATATGGCAATATTTGGGTTCTTTTTTGTTATGGCAACATCAAAAATGTTTTTTGAAAGCAATTTTAAAAGTTTATCTATGATACACTAGCTACTTTAGCTCATACACTAGGGTTATGACTTTTTGAAAATTTTTCTCAAAATTGATTTACTGTAGTGAGAATGAATGAACTTTTGCCTATTAATGCCTAAAATAAAGTTAAATCCATTTTTTAAAAAAAAGGTTCCGCACAAATCACTTTGAAATTTTTTTTTTGTTGAAAAAGTAATATGAAACGAAGGAATGTTTTTCCAAAAAAAAAATATTTCTTTTTGCACGAATGAATGAGCTTTTGTCTATTAATTACAAAAATAACTTTTATTCCATTTCAGTATTTTAAAAGGGCCCACACAATTCACTTTAAATTTTTATGATATCTGAAAGTCCTATATAATATAAATGATATATGTATATGTGGCAACAAGTAGATAAATAATCTAAACGCCACACACATTCCCTCCATATCGCAAAAATGTCCTACCCATGCTTTGAAATAAATATAGCAACGACACACACAAACACATCTCATTGTTGTAGCGGAAAATCTCTCTGTACCATAAAAAGTTATTTTCTCTCGCTCTTGAGAGCGAGAACATATGACAAACGTTGAAAACCATTAAAACAACAAATATTGGTTAAAAAAACTTAAAAACTTTCAATAAATTAATTGTTTGAACTCGTTTATTGGTCGCTTTTTAGTAACATTTTCATGTTTGATAAATATTTTCCCAATATGTTTGAAATATTCGACATTCAACAAAAATATGGTGATGAAGCTTTTAATCAAAATTTTCGGGGTGTCTTTTTATATCCTCAGCATTTATGCCAACGAGGGTATATACACTTTCATACGGGCAAAATGTGCTTAATCGAAATAATGGTTTTAGACCCCAAGTTATGTTTGTTTTTAGACCCCAAGTATGTTTGGACGAAATCCGTTTCAGAAAATTTGGAGTCGATTTAGCAATGTCCGTCCGTCTGGACGTCTATCTGTCTGTCTAGTGCGCACGATAACTCTCGAACGGATGAACCAATTTGGTCCAAAATTTGGCTTTCGTAATATTTTGTCCAAACTTTGTTTAAGTTCGATGATGGGTTATATCGGTCCACTCTTTCCGGTACCTCCCCCACAAAAGTTTGAGTTTGAGTAACAGATTTGGTCCATACATTGCACATCGTGAAATTTCTACCAGACTTAGATGAGATTCCCACACAAAATTTCGAAAAGTTCAGTTTAGGACCTGCTCTCGAATCGTTTTGTTTTTTGTTTAAACGACTTCTATTCACTGCCACGCTTACGACGATACATGGCTCATTAGGGACAAGTCCATACTTCCTGAGAAAATAACCCGAAAGATGCAAAAAAAACCCTATGACACCGTGTGTAGTGTTTGGAGCGCAAAATAACTCGCGAACGGATCAACCGATTTGGTCCAAAATTTGGCCTTCGTAATATTTTGTCCAAACAAAGTCTAAGTTCGAAGATAAGCCATAACGAACCTCCCCCACAAAAGTTCAAAAATGTTTGGAAAAATTGTTCGCACGATAACTCTTAAAGGGAGTGACCGATTTGGTCCATACTTAATATAATAATTATAATTGTTCCACAAACATCCCAGGCGGGACAGGGGAGACTTCTCTCATATCAATGAGTGCACCCCGATTCATATTAGCTCAATGATATGGGACCTACAGTTTATCGCCGAGTCCGAATGGCGTGTCTAACACACCACTTGTAGAGAAGTTGTACAAGGCTGAAATACTCAGAAAATGTCGCCAACATTACTGAGGGTTGTTTTGTCACCATTGAAAAGTGTTTGATGTTGACTTGCCGGGGAATCGAACCCACGACCTTCAGCGTGCAAGGCGGGTGTGCATGCCATTGCACCACGGTGGCACCATACTTTAAACATTCTAATATATCTACCAGATATAGATCAGGTTCGAATATGGACTATGTTTGTCCACTCCTTCGGGTACCTATCTCGAATCACTTTGATTTTTGTTGAAACAACTTGCATTCGCTGCCTCAGTTACGACGGTAAAAGTTTTTTCAGGTCCATACTTCTTGAGAAACCCGCTGAAAGGTGTAAAAACACCTATGGCACCACATGTACTGGCTGGAGAGCACGATAACTGAAATGACTAGTGGTCGCGATATCTATCGAAAACATATGACTCCCAAAATAAGATCCACTTCCATAATGGACTATGTCGGTTGATTCTTTTAAGTACCACCTCTGCAACCCTTTTGAACTTTAATCCTAATCCATATTTTCGGCAAGTTCAAATGTCCAGAAAAGGGCACAAAATAGTGAAAAGGACATAAATACATTTGATCTGACCGTAGATGAAAGTTGCAATTCACATAGGCTGAGTACTCTGATAACTTTTGACTTGTTTCTGTGTAGGTTCAGTAGTTTTGGAAAAATATGTACTGAAAAGAGTGGGAGTGATAATCAGTTTTCAAGATATAACATATTTAAAAAAGTGGGCGTGTTCCGGCATTTTGGCTCCAAATATGTACCTAGGGTACACACAACACCACTTCCTCCCAAAATTTATGCTGAAACCAATATAATCATAAGATTGGCTTTTACATATAGCGTTAAAAAAAGCGTGGCGAAGGTACCCAGCCTCCTCCGAAATTAATAATATATACATAACAACGGCAAAACTTGAGCTGTCGCTGCAAATTTCATGAAAATAGGTTCAGTAGTATTGAATATATAACATATTTAAAAAAAAAAAAACAGGCGTAGTCGGGTCTTTAGGCCCCAAAGAAGTACCTGGATTGTTGATTAATTCGTAAATTTTTAAACCGATACATTCGTAATTTTTGCAAATATAACGAACGACATTTGTATTTGATTTATATACATATAGCATTTTTAAAGAAATAGGGTATAGGGTAAGTCCCCCACCCCTTCCGAAATTCAACAAATTATGTAGCTTATCTCCATTGGGGCCATCGCTGCACATTCCCTGACAATTTCAGGAAAATCAGTTCAGTAGTTTTTGTAGAAAAGATAAAAATTGAAAATTAAAAAAAGTTGGCGTAAAAGTGGGCGTGGTCAAAAGTTCTTTGCATAAAAATCTATGTTGTCGAACATTTCTATAAAAGAATTATCCAACGTACAACATTTGATTTTTATTTATACAGATTATGTAAGCTTGATGTGATAAAGTGGTAAAATTCACAAGATTATTTCCTACAATAAGTTTATTTGTTGAATAAAGGAATATTGATGTGCTAGTAAGCTAGCAAGCCAAGCACATTCCATTTTCATCGGTAGCGTCTGACCCATATTGGGCGGCTACAAACAGCATCTGTATTCCAGAGGAACGGCTAAACAAAAAAGACGGAAAACTATAAACCCTTCAGAAGGCAACGGGAAACCACTGAAGTATAATCCCTTGAAAACCATACAATTACAATGAATACAGGAAATAACAAACGGCCCTCAGTCTCCGGCAATTCGAGGGTGCTAAGAATCCTCGGAGGTAAAACCAAACTAAACGTAGGAACGTGGAATGTCAGAAGTCTTTACGAACTTGGGAAATTGGACAATACCATAAACGAGATGAAAAGGTTACAGACAGATGTGCTGGGCATTAGTTAAACTTGGTGGACCGAATATGGAGAATTTGTATCTCATGATATAAAAGTTTATCACTCCGGAAATCCTGAAGGAATTCATAGAAGAGGTGTCGCAATTCTGATTAAGAACAAAATAGCTGCCAGCGTCACTGGATGGGTTCCAATATCAGATAGGGTCATGATGGTAAAAATATCTGGAAAACCAATTAATATAAACATAATACAAGTTTATGCACCCACCTCTGATAGCAATAACGACGAAGTAGAACAATTTTACAACGACTTGGAAAAATTGCTGAAAATGACAAAACCGCACGACATCACAATAATCCAAGGGGATTTTAATGCCAAAGTCGGGCAAGAAGTAACAGCTGAAGTTACAGGCAAATTTGAACTGGGAAAACGGAATGAAAGAGGAGAGAAATTGATTCAGTTTCGCCAAGAATATAAATACAAAATCACCAACACATTATTTTGTCTTCACCCTAGGCGACTTTATACGTGGAAATCACCTCAGGATAATAGTGGCAACATAGTAAGAAACCAAATAGACTACATTTTAATAAATAAGATGTACTGTACGTGTGTGTCAAAATGTTCTTTTAATGTGCAATTTAAGAATTAAACTTGCTACCACTCGCAAGGAAAAGCCGGAACCAAGAATCAATATTGAAAAGCTGAATGACCCATTAACGAAACAAACGATAAAGGAACAATTAAATGCCGATCTCACTGAAATAAATGCAACAATATGTAATGTAGAACACCTATGGAACCAAGTGAAAAAATCCATAAAAGATGTCACAAAAAATATAATCGGAACCAACATGCGCAAAAAAGAAAGAAAAGAAAGAAAGAAGTAAACACAAAAATGTAAACTTTGAAAGATATTGGGAGATAAACCAAGAAATTAAAATCGCAACACGTGCTGCAAAAAATGAGCAAATAAATAAGCAATGTCAGGAAATTGAACGACTTAAAATACTTCATGACGACTTCAATCTACACAAAAAATTAAAAGAGACATCTGGTATTTATCCAAAGAGATCGTCCACATTTATCTACAATGATAATAAAGTAGCAATTTATGAAACTGCAGAAAAGAAAAAACAATTGGAAGAATATATTAAGCAATTATTTATCGATCCTTATCCAACTCTGGGGATGAAATTAATTTTACAGGGACACCCATTACTGATAATGAATTACAACTAGCTATTATGTCAATGAAAGATAAAAAGGCAATGGGTCCAGACGAAATACCTGCCGAGGTACTTAAGTTAATAGACGGAAATAACACCAAGCTTCTTTTAAAACTATTCAACAATATATATATATATAAAACATGACAATATCCCCAAGATTGGCTCAAATCAACATTTATCACAATACCCAAGAAAAATAATGCGAAGACCTGCAGCGACTATAGACTAATAAGTCTAATGAGCCACGCTCTTAAAATATTTTTAAAAATAATACATAGACGAATCTATCCGATCTGCGAAGCACACATGGGACAAACACAATTTGGATTCAAGGAAGGCATGGGGACACGAGAAGCGTTACTAGCTGTACAAGTATTAATACAAAATTGTCGAGAGGTACAAAAAGATGTATTTTTATGTTTCGTAGACTACGAAAAAGCGTTCGATACGGTAAATCATGATAAATTGATAGAGATCCTACTTTCAATCGGATTGGAAGACAGTGACATAACATACATACATACATACATATGTTCCCACAACATCCCTGAAGGGACAAGGGAGACTTCTCTCATATCAATGAGTGCAAAACTTCTCTTCTCGACAGTGACATAAACTGCATTAAAAACCTATACTGGCAACAGATAGCAAACATTCAAGTAGATAATGAATTAACTGACGATGTTCCAATTTCAAGAGGCGTAAGACAAGGCTGCATATTGTCCCCTCTTTTATTTAACATATATTCCGAGAAAATATTCGAAGAATCTGTACGTGGAAAGAATACTGGTATCCAACTAAACAACACCTTAATAAATAACATACGCTATGCCGATGACACCGTATTAGTAGCAAGCAGCATAGCTGGACTACAAAAATTAATAGACGCAGTAACACAAAATAACGAAATATACGGATTAAAAATCAACGTTAAGAAGACAAAATATATGGTACTAAGCAGGAATCATGCCGACAATAATACGCCACTAAAGATAAATAACGATGAAATAGAGCGAGTGACAACCTACAAATACCTCGGAATTCAAATCAACGATAAATGGGACATATCAAGAGAAATTAAATGCCGAATAGAAATGGCAAGAAACAATTTTTTCAAACATAACAAAGTTTTACTTAGCCACGACATAAGTCTTACTACAAAAATACGATTTGTAAAATGTTACATATGGTCCGATTTATTGTACTCTGCGGAAACATGGACTTTGAAAGCTGTAGATGAAAAAAGACTGAACTCGTTTGAAATATGGATATATCGTCGAATTTTAAAGATCCCATGGACCGAGCGCATTACAAACGACGAGGTGTTAGAACGCATGAATGTCGAATGACAATTAATAAAAAATATAAAAACACAAAAAACCGCATATCTTGGTCACATTGTGAGGCATGAAAAATATAAGCTTCTGCAAACAATTATCCAAACAAAAATCGTTGGGAGAAGACCGAGAGGGCGACGGGAAACATCATGGCTCAAAAACATTCAAGACTGGACTGGACACCATAATGAAAGAACTCTTCTGAATGCCGCCAAAAACAGAAACCTATATATAAATTAATAAACTGATTTGTTAAATATACCAAATTATCATTATGTAATTGTATGATCGCTAAAACCCGAATACGGAATGACAAATAAAGAAGAAGATGTGCTAGTAGCTAATTGCAGGGATAGTGGTGTAGGGTATCACATGGTCGGCTCCGTCCGACTATAGCATTGGCTTACTTCTTTTAAATTGTCGTTGAAAAATATACTAAAAACAATGTGATAGAGGCATTTTACAACAATGGTATGTTCTGAAGTGTTGTGTATTACATTCCAGCGAATAGTTTTGCAATAGAAAACATTAAGAAAAATTTGACAGTTTTGGAGATATGGTGCATAATGTATACAAATTATGGATTTTTTAGATATATTATAAAATTTGAGGCAATAAATGTAGTTTTCCGAGTTCATTATTTCGCCAAATATTTTATAATTGCCCTTATCTACAAATTTGCTTCAGAGATCAGAAGAAGATTTGCATTAGTTTCGGAGATAGAGACCCGAATTGCTTCAAAAAGTCATTATTTAACCATGTAAGCTGGATCTGACACAACAAAACCCATCTAAAGGTTTTTGTCGTTTGGGTCTCTACTTTAAAAAAATCCTCAGTTAAAATTGTTTGCACAAAATTACTTTAAAAACGTTGCACAGTGTAATTATACTAAACATTTTACCAATTTTCACACAAAAGTTTTGGTCCACTTAACCCGCTAAATATTATATGATCATCATGTTAAACTGCAAGCTTCGTCTTTGTTTTAGACTTGAACCTCTCTTAAAACTTCGCAGCGATCAGACCATCGCACAGTGATCAAAACCACTGATCTAGCGGCGCGAAATTAATAACTTGCAAACGAATTGAGATATGTTTCTGAAATTTTGCACAAACTAAGCCGAATATGAACAATATCGGCCGAATATGAACAATATCGGCTAATGTTTTGGTATAGCCCCCATATAACGGTACCTCACAATTTTCGGTATTTTGAGGATTTAAGCCATATTTTTATACCCTCAGCATTTATGCTAACGAGGGTATATACAATTTCATACGGGCAAAATGTGCCTCACCGAAATAATGGTTTTAGACCCCAAGTATGTTTGGACGAAATGTGTTTCAGACAATTTGGAGTCGATTGAGCAATGTCCGTCTGTCTGTCTGGCTGGCTGTAGCGCCCGATAACTCTCGAACGGATGAACTGATTCCGTTTAAATGTTGGCTTTCGCAATATTTTTGCCCAAACTTAGTTTAAGTTCGAAGATGGGCAATATCGGTCCACTCCTTCCGGTACCTCCCCCACAAAAGTTCGAAAATGTTCGGGAAATTTGTGCGCACGATAACTCTTGAAGGTAGTAACCGATTTGGTCCATACTTTGCCCATCGTAAAATGTGTACCAGACTTAGATAATGTTTCAATATAGACTCAATCGGCTTACTTCTTCGGGTACTTCCCACACAAAATTTCGGAAAAGTTCAGTTTAGGGCCATCTATCGAATCGCTCTGATTCTTCTGAGAAAATAGCCTGAAAGTTGCCCAAACCCCTATGACACCGTGTGAGGTGGTTGGAGCGCAAGATAAATCTAGAACGGATCTGCCGATTCGGTACAAAATTTGGCCTTCGTAACATTTTGTCCAAACATATTACACGTTTGAAGATAAGCCATATCGGTCCACTACTTCAGGTACCTCCCCCACAAAAGTTCAAAAATGTTCGGAAAATTTGTTCATACTGTAACTCTTGAAGGAAGTGGCCGAATTGGTCCATACTTTACACATCCTTATATATCTACTAGATATAGATCAGGTTCAAATATGGACTAGATTTGTCCACTTCATCCGGTACCTTCCACACAAAATTTTGGATAAGTTCACTTTAAGACCTGCTATCAAATCACTTTGATTTTTGTTGAATCAACTTGCGTTCGCTGCCTCCATTACGATTGAAAACGTTTTTTCAGGGGCAAGTACATACTTCTTGAGCAAACATCCTGAAGGGTGTAACAACCCCATATGGCACCATATGTAGTGGCTGGAGATCCACTTCCATAATGGTCAATGTAGATCCATTTCTTTTAGTATCTCCTCCGCAAAACTTTTGATCTCTAATCCTAATAAACATATTTGTCGGTTCAAATTCCCAAAATTTAAAAAAAAACCCTGAATACAACCCCTAAAAATTGTTTCAATATATAAAGGCTGAGGGTATATCTCTGTCGGCAAAGCCGACTGATACTTTTTTACTTGTTTTCATAGTAAATTAGCTGTAATTTGGTATTTCCTAGTGGTCGCAAAATATTTCAACCAAAAATTGTGGACATATGTACCTTTAGGCCCCAACCTTTTTTTTATAATTTAAATTACACCCTCCGCTATCAATTAAAAATAAATGTTGTTTAGTTTTTATTACAAATTTATTTAACATTTAAACAAATATGAAGTCAATTTTTTATAATTTGATGCAGCAAAATTTCTTGTATTTGATAGTGAATAACTGAGTGAATATTTACAACAACAAAAAAGTAAAAACTAAATGTTAGTCAGCAGAGTGTCTGTAATCGATACAATGGAAAATAATTCGCAATTTTATAGTTTGATTTTTTGCCTTTCGCGTCACTAGATCAGTTGTTTCGACCAGTGTGCATCGTTGCGACCTAGGATGAAAATAGGATGAACATTTTGTTTTTGGTCCACTTCACCCCCTAAATATTTCACGATCATCACCAATAAAAATAGGTGTCTATTCTGAACGGAACCCAAACTCCGTACAAAATTTTGTGACGATTGGTCCATAATTGCGGCCTGAAGTTTGATTATAATTTTTAATTGACGGACTGTAACGTGGTTTTGTCGTCGGCTGGGGTAAGCTCAGTCGAGTCCAGGTTCTCCATAACGACCTCCTAAACCTTACGAAATGAGAAGACTAGTATTCTCCCTTTCCTGGGGGCTAAATTGGGGATTTATTGAATAAACACTAATTTACAATCTACTTGTGTTTAAATGCGATAAGAATGAATTCAATGGGTATATATTTAGATTAATAGTTTGCGTAAGGATTATGCAGACTCGCTGGGATTTGGCAGCTGAGGAGCTCGTGTTGAGTTACCGGCTTCTTCTACGAGGGAAACGGTGTTGTTTGTGTTTGGCTGTAGATGATCGGGATGACGATGAATTCGGTGTTCGGCTACACATGATAGGGAAGACGATGAATTCAGTGTTCGGCTGCAGATGTTCGGGACCACGAGATATTAGGAGTTCGGCTTTCGATGTTCGGGACCACGATGTATTCAGAGTTCGGCTGCAGATGTTCGGGACCACGAGGTATTCGGAGTTTGGCTGTCGATGTTCGGGTGTTAGTGCTAATGTGTGCTAAGTACGAATTAGCTGACCCGAAGGCACTGTGGAACAGATGGCACGAATGCCCTGTGGAACAGCTGGCACGAATGCCCTGTGGAACGGCTGGCACGAATGCCCTGTGAACAGCTAACCCGAAGGCCCTGTGGAACTGCTGGCACGAATGCCCTGTGAAATGCATCAACCACCACAACTTAGTGTGGTAGCTTCAACAAATAATTTCCAACACTGTTACACCAGGGGTAAGTTGGCGGATTTAGAACAGTATTATGCTCCAACCCGTGTAGCAAACTCCTTGCAGTGGTAAGCTCCCCATTCTCAAGCAATTCTGGAATACTTTAGTGGCCTGGAGTACAGAGTGAATGAGAATTATTCGCAGTGCGCGTCATAATGGTTACGGCGAAATTGCACTGGAATTGATTTTTCCGTTGCGTTACATGTTATAATCCAACAGGTAGATAGATGTAATGTAGTGGTTGCTGCCTATTGAATGTCTGTTCAGTATGTTTGCAGTGTATCCGCTGGTATTGTGTTGCAGGTATTGTGTTGTTGTACTATGTATGTACGTGATAGTATTGTCACGTTACAGGACGAACACACATCTCAAAATCGCTTTATCCATCTAGATAATTTTGGAGGGTCTACGACAAGTATTTCGCAGTCTTACATGCATTTTCGGAGATTGCAGAGAATAAATATAATTATTTTGATGTTATTGTTGTAATTTAAAATAGAATAATAATTCAAATGCTATTGTATTTCGAATTAGTATTTTCTTCAAATGATTATTGAATTTTGTTTGTGATTGAATTTGTATAAATAACATTAAATGAACATACTTTTAATGTTATTCCGGTTTAATGGAATTTTGCATAACTGCAAAGAAAAAGGAAGAATTGTTTATTAAATAAAGATTGTTGTACAAAATTGCATCATTTATATAATAAAATATATTCTGATAATATAATTTCTACGTTTGCCAAAAAAATAACAAAGCAAAAGGACAAATTTATTTTTTTTTTCTTTTTGTGAAATAATCTAATTTTAATGACAAAATGTATTTTACGAGCTTTTTTGTGGTTACCCTAAGGAAATAGAAACACAATTTGCTCTGTGATTTCTTATTGTTGCTAAGAAAATAAATTTCAAGTAAACCACAAGGAGTTATACGATAAATTCTGGGTTCTTTGTCATAATGACATTAAAAATAACAGCAACGACTAATGAATCAAAAATAATGATAAAATCCCTGAATACCAAATGAATAAAACAAAAAAAAAAAAAAATATTACAATTATTCTTTGACTTGATATGCATATTTTGCTAATTACTAAAAACCCTAAAAAAGGCCAAAAAGTAATTATCTTTTTTTTTCTCACATTATAATATGCTGTTAATTTTAGACCCGCGAGTAAGTTCGTTAGCAAAAGTTGATGTTGTCTTCCACTTCATTTCTTTGTGTCCCGAAATAATTTCACAATAAAAAGAGGTAAAAGTGAACCAGTTGGTTATCTGTATACCCTTAGCCTATGACTGTTAAACAAGAACCAGAATTTTCTTTGTTTATCATGGGAGTTTTCACTCGCTTTAATGTTATTTAAAAAAAAATAATATAAAAACCATTCAGATAACAAACGGCAAGCAATTGAAGTCCAGGAATTAAGAAGGATTTGAATGGAGGTATGACATATATGTACATATCAAAATTATATAGTAGGCAAACTTCTGATTCATATTGAACTGGAAATATTAAATTCCAAGTTAAACTAAAGGTAAGGTCACACTATGCAAATATTTGCTCCAGCGACCGGCAGTATGAGCTTTCTGAGAGCAAGTTTGGAAAAATGTTTAAGCAAATTTTGAAATCTTCTTGAAACTAGCCATTTTAGAATATGGCGGCAGGGTATTTGAAACTTTTTGGCCATTATCTCAGGAATTATGGACTTGTGCAAGAAAATAATTGTACCGTCATAAACTGAACCGCAAGCACTACTTGCTGAAAAAATTCAAATTCAAAAATTCAACTGCACTTTTTCCGAAGTTTGTGTGCTAGGTACCCGAAGAAGTGGACTGATATTGTCTATACTGGAAGCCGATCAGTATCTGGAAGGAACAATACGATGTGCAAAGTTTGGACCAAATCGATTGCTCCCTTCGAGAGTTATCGTGCGCACCAGCTAGGCAGACGGACGGACATGGCTAAATCGACTCCAAATTGTCTGAAACGAATTTTGTCCAAACATTCTTGGGGTCTGAAAACATTATTTCGATGAGGCACATTTTTGTATATACCCTCGTTAGACTAAAGCAGCATCCGGCAAAAAGGGACACAAGCGCCCTTAATGAGAATAACAACAGAACAACCACCACTCAGTCTTCGTTCAGAAGTCAATGAAGAAGGTTCTGCTGTCGCTTGTTTCAATGATCTTTAGTTTTAGCAATGCATTAGCGCACACGCTGTTTGTGGAGAGAGCGAGAGAGAGTCGTATGCGTGAGGCCGCAAACAATGTGTTTGTATTAGTGCCGATACCTGGACTAAAGGTTGAGTGTATAAAAAGCTCTCCTCAGGTCTACAACAACAATTGGAGAAAGCATAGCTGTTATGGCATGGGCGCATTGGTTTGTAATGGGTAAAGTTGTGTGTGTGAACAATGTAACGCTCATTTAGAGCAAAAGTGCACACATGGCCTGACCTTGTCTTATACAACCAGTCAGTTCTGTAGTATTGACCTAATGTGCACACAACGCTGACAACAAGCGGCTATGTGTGTCTGTCCGTCCTTCTGTGCATCTAAAGTTTAGATGGCCACATTTGGCGCGGGGGTGCCGATGATTTTCGGCAATTTACACGCACACGACCCGAATGCACAGAAAGAGCGTACAAAGGGAACAAATGTTTTGATTTGTTATTGTTTTATAGCTTGCGTGAATACAAACTTACTAACACACTGTTATAAGTTGCCAATATTTTGAATACATTCACATTTTCTCCGTTCTCTTTTTGGTCATGCTTGATCTAAACCAGTGTTCATCAGCAACAACAAATTCAACCGCTGCGTTTGTGTTGGGCACACACATGAGATTATCTATCCCTCTCTAGATAAACATCGTGTGCGTTAATTCACTGCTAAAACAAAGAAGATGATCGGTGGTGAGAGCGACGTTCAAACTCACCACAATTGAGATTGTGTGTGTTCACACAGACACGGCTCGCGAGCCCAGTGCCCAGCCAACAATTTTTGCCGATGGCTCTGATATCAGATTTTTTCCCGAGATTTCGTAATCTTTCTTTCCGATTATTTTCCGAGTGCTCTGCACAATCACGAAAGGGAAATTTTGATTTGTTTTCTTTCCGATTAGTTTCCGAGTACCCTACACATAATCTGAAAGAATTTTTGATCTGTGTATTTTTCTCGCGAGCAAAAATCCCGAACTCTGGTTGAGAGTTGATTGTATACAAACAAAGCCAGCGGCAAGGGAAATTTCTTTGCTTTGTTTGCATGCTGTACCTTGTTTTTTAGTTATTTCGCAGCAGCTAAGTGAGTAAGACGTAGCGGAACAAATTATTGTGTGTTTTAAAACAAATTAAAATTGGAAGTTTGCATACACATTTTGTAAAAAACTGTTTATAATAACAAATATTGTTAATTCTATTTTAGATACGCCAAATAAAGAACAACATTGTGATGACACATGGAAACTTTATTAGGAAAAGTTGTGTTTTATAATTTTGCAAACACACAATATCAGCGGGCAGCTGCAATGAATACTATTAAATCCAACTTGTGAAGATGATGAAATAAAGAATAAAAAAATATAAATCACCGGAATTTTTTCCGATTTTCGGATAAAACCTTACGAAAATATTCAGATTTTTATACCCTATACCACAATGTGGAAAAGGGTATAATAAGTTTGTTTTCCCAAAAATTCATGTAACGCCGCGAAATATTCGTCGTAGACCCCTCATGTGGTATACCAAACTTCATATCTCGACGAGATAAAGCGATTTAGCTATGTGTGTCCGTCCGTCCGTCCGTCTGTCTGTCCATTAAAAATTGTAATCAAGCTACAGGCCGCAATTATGGACCGATTGTCACGAAATTTAGTATGAAGGTCGGGGTTGTACCAGAATAGAACTGATTAGTTTTTGGCGATGATCGTGAAATGTTAAAGGGATGAAATGGACCAAAAACAAAATTTTTGGTCGATTTTGTAGCCGCTCTGTAGGTCGCAATAATAGTTCGATCGGCGCGAAATTTTAAACAAAGGTTAAGTTTATGATGGAGAAGGCGCGTGCAAACCAACATGAATATCAGATAATATTTAGCGGGTTAAATGGACCAAAACTTTTGTGTGAAAATTGGTAAAATTTGTAATGTACAGGTTATATCTTTATCCATGGAGGAAAGATATTGCAAATCTATAGTGGTATAGGGTATCACATGGTCGGCCTGTCCGACTATAGCCTGCTCTTACTTGTTTTCCATATATCGGATAAAATATCCGATAATCTTCCGATTTTTTTCCGAATATCGGATCAAACATCCGATAATCTTCCGATTTTTTTTTCCGAATATCGGATCAAACATCCGATAATCTTCCGATTTTTTACCGAATATCGGATCAAACATCCGATAATCTTCCGATTTTTTTCCGAATATCGGATCAAACATCCGATTTTTTTCCGAATATCGGATCAAACATCCGATAATTTTCCCATTTTTTTCCGAATATCGGATCAAACATCCGATAATCTTCCGAATTTTTTCCGATTTTCGAATGTTCCTTCCGAGTTTTTTCCGAAATTGTGCAGATAATCGAAAATTCCCTTAAAATTTCCCTTTTTTTCATTCGAGTTTTTTTGCGAATTCGTTCAGAATTCGGAAAGAAACTCTAATATTCCTTCCGATTTTTTTCCGATAAAACTTTCCGAATTCGTGGGCACCTTCACACAATTTTGTTCCGATTTATGAACGAATTCGACATCAGAATCGCATACTTGTGCAGAGTTTCGTTCCGAATTCGGAAAAAAATCGGAAAAAATTGTTAGCTGGGTGGTGATTAACACTGATCTAAACCATTGATGCTCAAAATAAAAAAGAGAGTAAAGTAGTGAGAGAATCACAAGAAAGTTTGTGTCAGCATTCAGTGGTTGCTAGACATGTGACCAGTAAACATGTGGCGTGTGTATGCGGTATTGTTCAGTGTCCCCACTAAAATTATGCGTATATCCATGCACATGTTTACTTGTCGGCTGCTCAACGACGACTGATTGTTATTCTCACATACGTTAACGTATATGGATGATCTTGGCTGATCTACAGGTCACAATTTTGAACGCATTAGGGGGTTGATGGCAATATCAGAAAGGACGAGGCCTATTGATTTTGGTGGTGCTCTGATAATATTCATGGGCCGGAATGGAGAAACAGGCAACGTTTTATTCTTATGCGAATATCTCCTATTCCAAAAGAAAAGCTTGTCAATGGAAGAAGAAAACATCACCTTCAAAATGCACAGTGGATCCACTTGTATGGGGAAAAAGGCCAAAAATATTTCCAGTGTAAATAGTGTAAACATCAAGATTGTTTTAAGAAACCATGAGCGTAGCATTCTCCCATCTTCCACCTTTGGAGGGGGTATACGGTATGAATTGTTTTATGCTGTTAATACAAAATGTCAAGAACAAATGTACCGATTATCTTTGGATGCAAAAATAGCAGAAGCATTAGTCTGCGACCCACCATTTAAAGTCTGGCAATAGATGGCAGCTCATATTAGTACTGGGTAATCTTAAATCCATGACTTATATTGGAAAATTACACTGTGCAACACTGAAAATGCAAACAACTTCTAATGGGCATTTTCTGATAGTACATATCGACACCTCCAAATAATAGTATGCTAAGTCTAAAAAGTGAGTTTTGCAGGAGAAGCTCTCAAAGTTTGGAAATTTTTTTGAACTTCAGTACTATGCTAAGTCAATATTTGTTTATAACTTCTGTTCGGATTGTCCGATCATTACCAAAATTAGACAGAATTTAAGTTAAAGGACGTTCGACACCTCCAAATAATAGTTTGCTAATTCTGAAAAGCGAGTTTTGCAGGACAAGCTCTAAAAGTTTGGAAATTTCTTTGACCTTCAGTACTATGCTAAGTAAATATTTGTTAATAACTTCTGTTCGGATTGTCCGATCATTACCAAAATTTGACAGAATTTAAGTTAAAGGACGTTAAATATAAAAATGTAAAGAACTTGAAAACATGCTAAGTCGACTTAGCATACTATTATTTGGAGGCGTCGATATTGAGACTACAAAAACCTTAGTTGGGCTTTGTGTTGTTAGATCGGGTTTGGATTTTATGGCCTTATCTAAACCAAGTTAAAGTCATATATTTGGATAAAATAGTACTGGGATTAGATTCTTAACACTATGAGCCATTTAAAAACAAAATCATTTCAACCTGGCAACGCTTCATGGCCACATACCGGGCTGTCAAAGATATTGCATCTTACATTCTAAAATTGTATAAAAATCTATCAAACGAAGGACAATTGTTTCGCTCAACAATTAAAAACCGCTAACATAATAAACAGTTTTTTAATGGATAACACGTGTGGAGGTATGTTAATTAATACTCTGATTAAGAATTAAAAAAAAAGTTCGATTTGGTAAGGGATATTTGATGTAGGCTTGTGGTGTATTTTTTGTGTAGTTTCTATGGTAGTTTATATGGTATTTGGAATAGAACTGTCGGTATTGCGACGTATTCGCGAAACTATATATATGTGGTAGAAGGTAATAGTGAGTACTATATGTGTAGAAAATTGTATCCCGTATGGATCCGTAAACTTATAGAAAAATACTTACAGATAGCGTGACACTTAACAATTTCAATATTTTTTAAGTATTGGGCTTTGCTGGGAGTGGGACTTGTCAATATGACACAGGTTGCCAAATTTGATAGTTATCTTAATCGAGTTATACAAAGCATTGAAATCTTTTATGTTCAAGATCTCTTAATTTAGTAAAGAATCTACAGTCAAAGTTTTATCAAATTCGGTCCAGCATTTCAGAGGATTTATATTTCGTACATCATGGCAGACCTGAATAATTTTCTATAAATATCTAGATATATATACCTGCACCGATCAGAACCAAAATTTCCGGACGTGATTCTAAATTTAACAGGATTTACCGTATCAAATGTTAAAGCGATTGGATGCAAATTGTGACCTTAGTGCGCCTTAAATATAAAATCGGTTGAAGCATATATATGAAAGCTATACCTATATCTGAACCGATTCCTTCCAAATTTTGCAGATGTATTTTTATGCTAATTATAAACATTGGGCCTAAATTTGAAAGGTCATGCAGCTTCCAGTGACTTGTTGCATCAAAAACTTCCCATTGGGCCCATAGTGTATTGTTGAAATATTTATCAAATTGTAGTTGTAAACTATTCTAGAAAGAACGCCATAGAAGCATTTTACAACAACGAAATGTTTTGAAGAGTTGTGTATTACATTCCAGCGAATATTTTTCTCAAAGATAACATTAAGAAAAATTTATCAATTTTGGAGATACGCTGCGAAATATATACAAATTATGGAATTTTTAGATATATTATAATATTTGAGGCGATAAATACAGTTTTTCGAGTTCATTATTCCTCCAAATATTTTCTTCCTGTTCTTATCTACGAATTTGGTGCGGTGGTCAAAACAAGATTCGTATTGGTTTCAGAGATACAGCCCCGATTTGCGTTAAAAAGTCGATATTTAACCATGTTTAGATTGGGCCATAAAATCTGAACCCGATCTAAGAATACAAAACCCAAATATCGCTTTTGTCTATTGGTCCCGTACTTTCAGAAAATTCTTGACAGAAGTTTTTTGCATGCGATTAGCTCAAAAATGTGGCACAGTGTTATTTCCGAGGTGGGCACTGATGGGCATCTGACTACAACCTTAGGTCAAATTTAAATATATGATCGATTTGGCATTACAAAATACACTAAGAAAACACAGATCTAACGGGAATTCCAAAACAAAACGTTAAAGCACTATTGTACTATAATATGGAGGGTATAATTAAGTTTGCCATTCCGTTTGTAACACATGGAAATATTAATCGGAGACCCTATAAAGTATATATATTCTTGATCAGTATAAAATTCTAAGTCGATATAACAACGTCCGTCTGCTGAAATCAAGATATAGCTCGCAATTTTTAAGATATAGCTTTGTAATTTGGTACAGAAGTTTATCTTACTCCTAGGATGTTTGGTATTGATAATGGGCTATATCGGTCCACCTTTTCATATAGCCTTTATACAACTGTACCACCGATTTTCGGTATTTTGAAGGTTTTAGTTTCATTATCATATAGAAATGGCTGACATTTGATACTTAGTCTTCGTATAGCCCAGATAGAACGATACCTCCCGATTTGCGGTATTTTGAAGGTTGTGGCCTCAATATTCCTCCGAAATAGCTGAAATTCTCTGTTTAGTCTTCGTAGGTGGTATAAAACATTCCCCCAGAAATGTGTTGGTATAGGTACACGCTTTAATATAGCCCCTAGAGAACGGTACCTCCCGATTTTCGGTATTTTGTTGGCAATGGCCCCCATAGAACGGTACCTCCCGATTTTCGCTATTTTAAAGGTTTTAGTCTCAATATTCCTCCGAAATGGCTGAAATTGGGTAGTTAGTCTTCGTTGGGGGTGCAAAACTTTTCACCTGAAATTTAAAGGTGTAGGTCAACGTCTTCATATTGCTCCCATAGAAGTGTACCTCCCGATTTTCATTATTTTGAAGGTTGTGGCCTCAATATTCCATTGGTATTTAGTCTTCGTTGGTGGTATAAGATTTTCCCACAGGTCCACGACTTCATATAGCGGCCATAGAACGGTATCTCCCGAATTTCGGTACTTGGAAAATTAACCATATTGTTTTTCCGAAATTACTGGAATTTAGTTTTTAGTCTTCTTCATAAACGAAAGGAAACTGATTGTTCAGTTTTACTTCAATACAGGTGGAGAATATAACAAGTTTGGCAGGGCCGAACTTAACGCCGTTCGTAAAAAAAATTAAGCTATTACCTCCTCCTTCAAAATCCATTTTAATATTTTGCAATCTTTATTTTACTATAACAAATGTATTGCTGTCTCATTTTGAACTTCTTGAATAACTACTTAGTGTCAGAAAAGGAGATCGAAATTCTATTAATGCTTGTTAACACTAATGCTACTACTTACGACTATCGCGTGGGCAGACACTTTCTCTGGCCTATGCAGACACTTCGATTGTTTAGGTTCATTTAAGGCGTGTACAACCTTGAACTAATATAAGACATTAGTCGATCTGATGCTTATATGGTACGGTGGTGCAGTGGTAAGCATGTTCGCTTTGCATTCTTAATGTCATGGGTTTGATTCCCAGGTCAGGCAATATCACATTTTTAAAATGACAAACTTAATGTAGACGACAATTTGAACTAAGAATAGTTCTTTAAAAACGTATGTATGTACTTTGGAAAAATAATTTGAATAATAAAAAAATAAAAATTAAAAGAATAACAACAAAGAAAAATTAAACAAGTAAAAAGTGTCAGTCGGCTTTGCCGACAGATATATAACCTCAGCCAATGTGAAGTGAAACTTTCACCTACGGTATTAAAGGTCTCTTCAGAATTTTGAGACCCTTTTTGGACATCTGAACTTGCCGACAAAAATGTGGATTAGGAATTAACTGCACTAAGACACAAATGTTGAACCTTTGTGGGGGCGGTACCCTTAGGGATGACCGATATGGGCCATTTTAGAAGTTAAACTAAATTTTGACAAAACATTAGGAGATCCAAAGTTTGGACCAAATTGGTTGTCCCATTCAAGTGATATCGTCCTAGCAATTTAGTGACATTTTTTAAATATTGGGGAAGTTGTGGACCGGTATTGCCCCATGAAACTAAGTTTGGATATAATATGACGAAGACTAAATGTTGGACCAAATCGGTTGAACAGTTCGAGAATTATCGTGCTCTCCGACATGCACATATGGTGACATAGGGATTTTTTACATCTTTCGGGCTGTTTTCCTAAGAAATATGGACATACCCCTGAAAAAACTTTTACCGTCTTAATGGAGGTAGCGAATGCAAATAACTTCAACAAAAATCAAAATGATTCGAGAGCAGGTCTTAAAGTGAATTTATCCGAAATTGTGTGTGAGAGGTACCAGAAGGAGTAGACAAATATAGAACATATTCGAACCTGATCTATATCTGGTAGATATATTAGGATGTGCAAAGTATGGATTACATCGGTCACTCCCTTCAAGAGTTGTGGTGCGCACAATTTTTCCGAACATTTTTGAACTTTTGTGGGGGAGGTACCTGAAGGAGTGGACCGATATGGCTTATCTTCGAATTTAAACTATGTTTGGACAAAATATTATGAAGGCCAAATTTTGGACCGAATCGGCAGATCGGTTCGAGATTTATCTTGCGCTCCAACCACTACACACGGTGTCATAGGGGTTCTTGTTTTGCACCTTTCAGACTATTTTCTCAGGAAGTATGGACTTGCCCCTTATGAAACTTGCACCGTCGTATGGGGGACAGCGAATACAAGATGCTACAATAAATATCAAAGCGATTCGAGAGCAGGTCCTAAACTGAACTTTTCCGAAATTTTGTGTGGGAGGTACCCGAAAGAGTGGGCCGATTGAGTCCATATTTAAACTTCATCTAAGTCTGGTAGAACTTTTACGATGTACAAAGTGTGGGCCAAATCGGGTTCTCCCTTCAAGAGTTATCATGCGCACAAATTTTCCGAACAATTTCGAACTTTTGTGGGGGAGGTACCGGAAGGAGTGGACCGATATAACCCATCTTCGAACTTAAACTAAGTTTGGGCAAAATATTACGAAAGTCAAATTTTGAACCGAATCGGTGGATCCGTTCGAGAGTTATCGTGCACACCAGCCAGCCAGACAGACAGACGGACGGACATGGCTAAATCAACTCCAAATTGTCTGAAACACATTTCGTCCAAACATACTTGGGGTCTAAAACCATTATTTCGATGAGGCACATTTTGCCCGTATGAAAGTGTATATACCCTCATTAGCATAAATGCTGAGGGTATAAAAAGAACACATTTATATATTGGCTAACTTACATATGTATAAAATCACATACATAAATATGTATTCATAAATATTTGCCAAAACTAGCAAAAACGTCATCAACTGTACAAAAATTCGCTACTGTCGCCGATTGGCGTTGGTATACATAAATATTCATCCCCATTAAAAAGAATACTCTTCTCAGTTCTTTGTTATTGTTTGTATTGTCGTTCATTGAATTCAATTTGTGGCTGTGTGTGAGTATTTAACAAGCAGAAAAAAACACGTGTTGGCAAAACAACCAGCGCTTTCTTAGCTACATCAAAAGATGTTCAAGAACATTGTTTTAGTTTGCACTAAACCACAGTCAAGTGTGGATGAAAAAAAGAAGTGTGTTTGGTGTTTTCAACTTTAAAAACTGTGATGTGTTTAACATGAAAAGAAAATGTAAATATTATTTTTTAGGTGTTCATGTGTTCTTTTAAGGGAATTTTCATTTATATTTTTCTTGTAAATCAATAGAAAATCTAAAGATAAGTGGAATGGCGAAGGAACTGTTACCATTGGCCAACGAAGCATCTCTCACTTAGAAAAAGAAAATGTTGTATAGTTTTCTGTCCAACGGCGAACGTTAAAGGTAAGCTAATGTTTAGAAAGGAAACCGGATAAATTACTAAAAATTGTTTTATGGTGTTCAATTTTGCTTTTTCAAAAAAGTCTGGCTTAATCCCATTGTTGTTGTTTTAATATTTTAAAACAACTATTTTATTAGTGGAAAAGATTTGGCATTGCTCGCCAAGGGGTAAGGCAGGGAATACTATAGTTTCGATCCACGCCACTGGATCTCATCAGTTCCCTTGTTTCTTGTTTGTGGATATTCTCCACCGAAGTTATTTTTCAATAACTTCTTCAACAAGAAACTTTTTATACCCAAACATCAATCGTCAGCTCGAAGTATAAAGGTAAGCAAAGAAAAAAGTTCAATGAGAAGTTTTTCCTTGGCAACCTCATACAACTCCGACGAAAGTGTCTGCGAAAATAATTCAAACCTCTTCCACTTGTATGTGTCGTCGAATTTCGACGAATGCACACACCAAAATTTGGTTGGTCTGCTTTACAGCAAAAACACTTTCGCAGACACTTTCGTCGGAGTTGTATGAGGTTGCCAAGAAAAACTTCTCATTGAACTTTTTTCTTTGCTTACCTTTATACTTCGAGCTGACGATTGATGTTTGGGTATAAAAAGTTTCTTGTTGAAGAAGTTATTGAAAAATAACTTCGGTGGAGAATATCCACAAAGAAGAAACAAGGGAACTGATGAGATCCAGTGGCGTGGATCGAAACTATAGTATTCCCTGCCTTACCCCTTGGCGAGCAATGCCAAATCTTTTCCACTAATAAAATAGTTGTTTTAAAATATTAAAACAACAACAATGGGATTAAGCCAGACTATTTTGAAAAAACAAAATTGCAAACGCTATCCCAATAAAAAAACGTCACAATGCTTCAAGGTGTTCAATTTTGCTTACAGATGACAACGCTCAAAAAGATAATTAACTTCGCTGAAAGTTAGTACGAAGTGTTTAATAATGTGAAATGAAAATTCAAATATTGCTTAAATTATTTGTTGTAGTTTTTATGTGTTCGTTTATTTACTTTTCTTTTTAAATTTCATGTATAGTTGCAATGGAGATAAAAAATAGAAAATCAGTTGAATTACGGAGACTGTCCGTGGCCAATGAAGCACTACTCCCTTAAGAAAAAAATGCTGTATCCTAACATCGTGGACGTACACAGGGGATGACTCAGCGGCAAAAGTTGGAGGTAAGTTATATAATAATAATAATTATTCCACAAACATCCCATACGGGACAAGGGAGACTTCTCTCATATCAATGAATGCACCCCGATTCATATTAGCTCAATGATATGGGACCTACTGCTTATTGCCGAGTCCGAACGGCGTGTCCTAAGACACCACTTGTAGAGACGTTTTACATGGCTGGAATACTCAGGAAATGTCGCCAACATTACTGAGGGGTATTTTGCCACCGTTTAAAATTGCTCGATGTTGTTTGACCGGGGAATCGAACCCACGACCTTCAACGTGCAAGGCGGGCGTGTATACCATGGAAAAGAGTGCCAAAAATAGTTCTAATCGAGCTACCGCCTCCAAATTTTAAACGTAGGTTTATAACAAGACAAAAAGATAGAAAACCATTTTTAGTGGATGTAGGTCCATATTTGGGTATAGCTCCCATAGAAAGGTACCGCCCGATTTGTGGTATTTTGACGATTTTGGCCAAATTAACCAACCGATTTGGATGTTATTTTGCATTTTGAGTTTTGAGTGAATAAACTACCTCCTTGCAAAAAATATTCAATATAGGTCCACGTTTAGGTATAGCCGCCATATAAATGTACCCTCAGATATTCGGTATTTTGAAAATTTTAGCGAAATTTTCCAACTGATTTAGCTGTACTTTGGCATTTTGAGTTCTGAGTGAACCAAATACCTCCATGCAAAAAATGGTCAATATCGGTTTACGTTTAGGTATAGCTCCCATATAAACGTACCTCCCGATTTTCGAAATTTTGACGATTTTACCCACATTTTCCAACCGATTTGGCTGTAATTTTGCATTTTGAGTTCTGAGTGAGCAAAATACCTCCTTGCCAAAAATGTTCAGTATAGTTCAAAGTTTAGGTATATAAATATAAGTTTCATTTTGAAAATTTAACATTTACCTCTCCAATTTTTTATAATTTTACACATAACCTACGAATGCTTTGCGGATGTATTTTTCGTTTTTTAGGCCTCACATACAAATCACAACTTCTTCGACTTAACTTGGCGTATAACCGCTGTAAATTTACAAAAATAAGGCTGGATGTTACAAATTTGATATGTTTAGAGAATATTTATTTCAATCGCAATAACATTTGTCGGCATCAATTTTTCGATTTTTGTCCACGGGCGGAACCACTGTGCGGTGGCACGGTGTTTAGAAAACCATTCAATTTGTTACCAATTTGTTTACTGTTTCAATTTTACTTACAGATGACAACGTCCAATACTATCATTAATGTGCTTAATACCTGAGGTATTAAATATGACTTGTTGTATTAATGGTCAAAACTAATTGCAATAAAATGAAATAAACATATTCAGCATTGACTTCATTTTTGTTCATTACCTGAGTATGAAATGACTTCATAACATGAATGAAATCCTACGTTGTATCAATGAAATTTGTCATTGATTTTGAACCAACGTAAGGCTTCATTGCATAAATGAAGAAGTGTCATTACAATAATGAAAGTATTTCATTGCATTAATGAAAAAGTTTCATTGCATCAATTAAGGAGTTTCATTGTATTAACGGAAATGTTTTATTGCGTCAATGATGAAGTTTATTGCATCAATGAAGGAGTTTAATTGCATGAACGAAAATGTTTCATTGCATCAATAAAGGAGTTTCATTGCATCAATAAAGGAGTTTCATTGCATTAATGAAAAAGTTTCATTGCATTAATGAACAATTTCGTTAATTTACTTCAATGAAACTTTTTTTCATTTCTTCAATGAAGGCCTACGTTGGCTCAAAATCAATGACAAATTTCATTGATACAACGTAGGATTTCATTCATATTACGTAGCTTTTTCTTTCAGTGTATGTGTGGGTAAAACATTGAATGTTATATAAACAAGTAAAAAAGTATCAGTCGGCACTGCCGACAGAGATATACCCTCAGCCTGTGTATATTGAAACAATTTTTTTCCCCAAAATACGTATGTATTTAGAAATTTTTGTTGGCTTGAACAGACAAAAATTTTGATTAGGATTAAAGATCAAAAGTTTTGCGGAGGAGATACTAAAAGGAATGGATCGACATTGACTGTTATGGATGTGGATCTCCAGCCACAACATATGGTGCCATAAGGGGTTTTTTTGTGTGGGAGGTACCGGATGGAGTGGACAAATATAGTCCATATTTGAACCTGATCTATATCTGGTAGACATTATGAGAATGTGTAAAGTATGGACCAAATCGGTCACTCCAATCAAGAGTTACCGTACGAACAATTTTTCCGAACATTTTTGAACTTTTGTGGGGAAGGTACCTGAAGGAGTGGACCGATATGGCTTATCTTCAAACTTAAACTATGTTTGGACAAAATATTACTAAGGAAATATTTTGGACCGAATCGGCAGATCCGTTCGAGAGTTATCTTGCGCTCCAATCACCTCACACGGTGTCATAGGGTTTTTTTTTGCAACTTTCATGCTATTTTCTCAGGAAGTATGGTCTTGCCCTGATGAAACTTGTACCGTCGTATGAAGGGCAGTGAATACAAGTTGCTAAAACAAAAATCAAAGCGATTCGAGAGATGGCCCTAAACTGAACTTTTCCGAAATTTTGTGTGGGAGGTACCCGAAGGAGTGGACCTATTGAGACTATATTGGAACCTCATATTACTCTGGAAGAAAGTTTACGCTATACAAAGTATGGACCAAATCGGTCACTCCCTTCAAGAGTTATCGTGCGCACTAACTTTCCGAACATTTTCGAACTTTTGTGTGGGAGGTATCGGAAGGAGTGAACCGATGTAGCTCATCTTCGAACTTAAACTAAGTTTGGGCAAAATATTACGAAAGCCGAAATTTGAACCGAATCGGTTCATCCGTTCGAGAGTTATCGTGCGCTCCAGCCAGCAGGACAGACAGACAGACGGACGGACATGGCTAGATCGACTCCAAATTGTCTAAAACACATTTCGTCCAAACATACTTGGGGTCTAAAACCATTATTTCGATGAGGCACATTTTCATCGTATCAGCCTAAAGGCTGAGGGTATAAAAATTGTAATGCTATAATTGTAGATTTAAACATAAATTCAATTCCGAAAACTTAAATTGTTTTAAAAAAAGTATTCTGATTGATTTTCCAGAATTGTACATTGCAATACAATACTTTGTTGTTGTATTGATTGATTTGTATACACATGTACGTACAAACATGTGTGTACATTTTAATGACTTCAGTGTTTTTTTTTTTTTGATAATTAAACATAAAAACATTCAATATTAATTTTCATGTTATTGTATTTACTCTCACTTCTGCTATAGTTATGTTTTTTTTTCTTCATTTCTTTAATGCGATTTGTTTGTTTATTTTTACATGGTTTTTTATTTTATTTTCATCTGACAGTAGCAGCAGTCAATGTTCATCTAACACGAACGAACTGATAAAGTTAACAACATTACATTTCATTGGCAATGTGTGGCATCAGCAGCAACGCCACAACCATCATCACCAATGACGCAGGCACCGCACCGTCAACGAACGAACGTATGAATGAACCATAGAGGGAGGAGCAGCATTAACCATAATCATCATCATGCGCTACCACAAGAGTAACCAAGCAACTAACAAAACCAATGCCAGAAAGTGGCAAAATCATTGTTTAGTGAAAGTTCTGTCTGCTGTGGATGCTTTTCCTCCTCCTCTTCTTATTTTTTGTATTTAGCCATGCAAAAATAATAATAATAATAATATTTTTCTTTACAACTTCAAATACGTTTAGGTGTGTTTTGTTGCGTTAATAGTTTACATTTTATTCACAACGAAGTGTGAAAACATCATTGAATATTCAATGGAATTTTAAATTGATTAAAAACAAAATGTGTAAAGAAAAATGTGTAATAAAGAAGTAGGTACTTTAGAAGGGTATCTGAAATACGGTCTGGTATTAGTATCCAACGCAACAACATCCAATGAGAATTGGCTGTCATTAACTCCAACAGGACATATGTACTTTTATTTGTCTCTTTTGTTGGGGTAATAATATATATTTTTCCAACTTTAGTTATATAACTCAAAAACAAAGTAAAAAAGTATCAGTCGGCATTCCCGATAGATGTATACCCTCAGCATATGTGAATTGAAACACCTTTTTCCAAACAAAAAAAAAAATATATGTATTCAGGGGTCTTCAGAATTTTTGGCTTATGAACTTGCCGACAAAGATATGGTATCTCAAAAGTTTAGCGGGGGAGGTACCTAAAGGAAGGGACCGACATAGTCCATTTTGCAAGTGTGTCTTATTTTGGGAGCCATTCCTCTCGATAGGACCATTATATTAGGATACATGGACTTGCCCACAAAAACATCATATCGCTCTAAACAGGGCTACTAGGAGTACCTTCGGTAAAAATTTCCCAACGATTCTCGCACATACCCTTAACCTCATCTAATCAATAATGTTGACCAATTGTTTGGGTAGTACCCTAAGGAATGAACCCACGGTGCTCTTGAAGCAACTTTAAATGGAAGGTGCTTACATCTGGGAAGTTTTTGCGGATTCTGAAACTATAATGTTCATAGATAAAAATATAAAAAAACCAAAAACAAAAAAAATCGCCGGAGCGCTTTTG
The DNA here is from genome assembly GCF_047663935.1 of Musca autumnalis. Taxonomy (NCBI): domain Eukaryota; kingdom Metazoa; phylum Arthropoda; class Insecta; order Diptera; family Muscidae; genus Musca; species Musca autumnalis. The sequence continues at coordinate 268,107,819 of NW_027411644.1, forward strand.
AAATAAATCGCCATTCAAGTTGACATTTTTAAGGGTTTTTTAGGTTTTCACGATTTTGCATGGAAACCGCAGGTTCTATCAGAATTAGACTAAAGAAAATTTTGTAGCTATGAAAATTTTGTACAAGACTGACCCTTACGGTATTTTCTCAGTTTTTGAGATATAGGAGTTCAAATTAGGACAATGCATTGACTGTATCGCTACCATATAAAACAATGTCATACATTGTGCGCCTTAACTACCTAGAAGTGAAAACCACTTACACCTGGGAAGTTTTTGCGGATTTTGAAACAGTAATGTTTATAGGTGAGAAAATCCAAAAACAAGAAAAAATCGCTGGAGGGATTTTTAAATAAATCGCAGTCAAAGTTCACATTTTTAGGTTTTTTTAGGTTTTCATGAGTTTGCTCGGAAATCGCAAGTCCTATAAAAATGGGACTAAGAAAATGTTGTAGCAGTGAAAATTCTGTGCAAGATTGACCTGCAAAATATTTTCATAGGTTTTACCGTTTTTGGGATATAGAAGTTCAGATCAATCATTCAGATTTTTTTCTCAGGTCTTCAGGATTTTGTTTGAAACCCGCAAGTCCTATCGGAATGGGAACATGTTGTTGCTGTTGAATGCATACTACTGGGAAGTTTTTGCAGATTCTGAATCTACAATATTCATAGATGAGAAAAATAAAAAAATCGACGAAGGGATTTTTAAATAAATCGCGGCCAAACTCATATTTTTGGGGTTTTTTAGGTTTATAGGAGTTTGCTTGGGGGTGACGTAGGGGATGGAAGATACCAAGGAACGGTCCTGACCGGTTTTAACATGGCAAAGCCCAGGATTTATCTTGGTCCCTCTTTCATCTCAAGTGGACACTGACCTCCCCGTGGTGTCACCTGGGGAACTGCCTTTAACACCCGTTAAAAGTAGTGAGCTAACATGTGCCGCGCGTTCACCCATAAGAACGTTAAAAACTTGGGTTTGGGCGTCGGGTTAGTAACCCTCCCCTAGAAAAAATAGCCTACTATGAAAAAACGAAAGAAAGAAAAGCAAATCCCTCAAAAGTTGACGACCCCGCAAACGTTTTAAGGATCATGATCTGCGAATCTGCACCTGGAATGTTCGCACTCTTTATAGAGAAGGTGCAGTTTACGCATTGGCAGATGTACTTGAAAAGTACAAGGCCGCCATTACTGCCATACAGGAAATACGATGGAACGGGAAAGGCGTCAAAACAACACCTAAAGGTGACGCACTGTATTATGGCTGCCATGACACAAAGTATGAGTTTGGTTGCGGATTTGTAGTTGGTCGGAGGTTAAAACATCTGGTCTGCAGCTTCACCCCAGTGAATGAAAGACTTGCTGCAATTCGAATAAAAGCTAAATTCTTTAACATTAGCTTTATTTGCGCTCATGCTCCCACTGATGAAAAGGACGAACACACCAAAGATATATTTTACGAGCGCTTAGAAGAAACATATGACCGTTGCCCTGCCCATGACATTAAAATCATTCTAGGCGATTTTAATGCCAAAATTGGAAAGGAGAATATCTTTGGCCCAACAGTCGGGAAATTCAGTCTCCACAGTGAAACATCTGACAATGGTATGAGGCTGATAGACTTTGCAGCTGCAAAAAACATGGTAGTTAGCAGTACCAGATTTAATCATCTCGATATTCATAAGGGCACCTGGCTGTCTCCAAATCAAAGAACAAGTAATCAAATTGATCATGTTGTGATAGATGGAAGGTTCCGAGGTGCAAACATTGATTCGGATGGATGGATTCCAGAGACCTCCACAAAAGAATCCATGGTATGATTAGTTGTGCCGTGCTGCCACCGAAAAGAAAAGTGCGGCATATAGGGCTACTTTACAATCTGTAGCAACGCGTAGGGCACGAGAGAGATACAGGGAGAAAAGGAGAGAGGAGAAACGTCTTTTCCGCAAGAAAAAGAGTGAGATGGAAAAGTGGGAGTGTGAAAAAATCGAGATGTACAGGAGCCAGAATGAAGTCCGAAAATTCTACCAAAGAGTCAAGCATCAAACTGATGGCTTTGGTACAGGCACATCCTACTGTAGAGACCAGCAAGGCAATTTGGTAACTGATACAGATAGTGTACTCATGATATGGAAAGAACATTTTTCAAAACTAATAGTATCCAATAGCAGCGAAGACGACGAAGATACCATAGTCCCAATCCCAGAAAATGGTATTGAATGTATACCGCCCAGCCAAGATGAGACAGCAATAAATCGGATGAAGAATAATAAGGCAGCAGGAGCCGATGGCTTACCAGCCGAGCTGTTCAAAACCGGAGGCGACACGCTGATAAGGTGTATTCATCAGCTAGTAAGCACCATCTGGCAGGAAGAACGAGTACCCGACGATTGGAACCTGAGTATCCTGTGCCCCGTCCACAAGAAGGGAGATAAAACTGTATGCTCTAACCATAGGGGCATACGTCTACTCCCTATTGCCTACAAGATCGTGTAAGGGATATTGTGCGAACGACTAAAGTCTATGGTCAACGAGATAATTGGACCTGGCAAGTCTACCATTGACCAGATATTTACCCCGCGGCAAATCCTGGAGAAGACCCAAGAGATGCACCTTTTTGTCGATTATAAAGCAGCCTTCGACAGCCCGCTGCCTTCAAATTGAGTTTGGTATCTCCGCAAAGTTCATCCGCCTTTGTAAAATAACTTTAACTGACACGAGGTCCTCAGTTAAAATAGGAAAGAACCTCTCCGAAGAGTTTGGTACCAAAAGAGGTTTCAGACAAGGAGACAGCCTTTCGTGTGATCTCTTCAACATCCTGCTAGAAAAGGTTATACGAGAGGCAAACGTCAGTGGCACAATCTACACCAATAGTCACATGTTACTTGCTTATGCTGATGATATAGACATCATGGGCCGATCAGTAAAAGAAGTAACTGATACCTTTATGAAGGTCGAAGGAGAATCTGCTAAAGAGGGTCTGGCGGTAAACGGTGAGAAGACCAAGTTGATGGTGTCGACGCGCAGTGCGTCTATTGAGCTCGGACCGACTGTGGAAGTTGGTTCCTATAATATTGAGGTAGTAAAAGACTTCGTCTACCTCGGCACCTCCGTAAACACAACAAACGACCTCAGTTGTGAAATAAAAGAAGAATTGTATTGGCCAACAGATGCTACTTTGGTTTAAGTAAGCAGTTTAAAAACAAAGCCACATCTCGTCAAACAAAAATAACGCTCTACAAAACACTTATACTACCCGTGCTGATGTATGGCTCCGAAGCCTGGGTACTTGCGCAAGCAGACATGGCAGTGTTTGGTGTGTTTGAGAGAAAAATTCTTCGAAAGATCTACGGACCAATCTGCGTTGACGGTGAATATCGACGTCGCATGAACCACGAGCTGTATCTGCTATACAACGACATCAATATTGTTAAACGTATCGAGATGCAGCGATTACTTTGGCTACGCCATATCATAAGAATGGGCGATGATGAACCCGCTAAAAGGCGTATAAATACGGACCGCTTGGCGGTGCACGCAGAATTGGCAGGCCAAGGAATAGATGGCGCAAACAAGTGGATGATGAGTTGAAATGGTGAGAGTGCGAAGCAACAAATAGAGAGAAATTGAGATCTTTTCTTAGTTCGGCCTATGGAACAAATGTTCTGTAATGGGCCAGCTAAGTAAGTAAGGAGTTTGCTTGGAAACGGCAAGTCTTATTGAAACGGGACTAGAGAAAAGGTTGTATCATTGAAAATTCTCTACAACATTTTCTTGACTACCATTTCGATATGACTTGCCGTTTCCAAGCAAAATCCTGAAAACCAAAAAAAAAAAAAAACATAAAAATTTGAACTTTGAAAATAAATCAAAAATCCCTCCTGCGATTTTTTCTTGTTTTTGGATATTTCTCATCTACGGACATTGCTGTTCTAGAATCCGTAAAAACTTTCGAGGTGTAAGCGGTTTTCATTTGAAGTTAATTAAGGCTGTGCGACCTACACTGCACGGTGCGGTGTTTTATGAGTGCATTATCCCAATTTGATGTCCTATATCTCAAAAATGGTTAAACCTAGGAAAAGTCATAAAGGCCAGTCTTGTAGACAATTAGCACAGCTGCAACATTTTCTCTACTCCCATTTCGATGGGACTTGCGGTTTTTACGCAAACTTTCGAAAGCCTAAAACCCCTAAAAATATGAGCTTTGACCGCGATTTATTTAAAAAGCGCTCTAGCGATTTTTATTATTATTTTTTTTGTTCTCATATATGAACATTGTAGTTTCAGAATCCGCGAAAACTTCCCCGGTCTAAGCACCTTTTATTTAAAGTTTGTTCAGGCGTACGCACAGTGGAAAAAATACCTACATATCTAGCGCGCCAAAAGTCAAAAAAATCACATACGCCAATTTAAAAATGATTGTTGCAGTATTAATCTAAGGTGTCCACAGAATGCAAAGGCATTTAAAATAATTTGTTTTGCATCAGTCTAGGCGGAATAACGGTCCGTTTTTGGTTGACATTTTTTGAACTAGTTTTCATAATATAGTTTAGTAGTAAATTTGTGATCGTCGCATGCACTCTTCCTACAAAGTAATTTTAAAGCTTTATTGAATTTAATATTTCGTGAAGCAGGTGATTTAAAAAATGTTGAATATGAGATGTTATTTATTGCAACTCGGATTTTACACTTAAAACATGTGACATCCGATTTTTTTCCAAATTGAGCACTTTGCTAAATCTATTATTATTGAGTGTCGCGGGATGGCGCGTAGATTTTTTATTTAATTTTTAGTACACATAGTTCTTAACTAATTTGTAAAAATTTAGCTGCAACAAACTGCAACATTTTATTTTATTACTATTTTTATTAATATCATTTTTTATGTAAAAATACTGAAATTAGAGCGGTACCTGTCTATGGGGGCCAAAGCAATGCGTGTACCTGTGCCTAAAAATTCTCCGTCGGAATATTTTATACCACCAACGAAGACTAAATGTCAACTTTCAGCTATATCGGTTGGATAATATGGCTAAAACCTCCAAAATTACCGAAATCGGTGGTACTGGTCTATGGGGGCTATATGGAAACGTGGTCCTCTACCGAAAATGTTTATAGGAGTGTATGCATAACCCCCACGGAGACTAAATACCAAATCCTAGCCGTTTCGATTGGATAATGTGGTAGAAATCTTTAAAATACCGAAAATCGATAGGTACCATTCTGCGGTAAAAAAAAAATTTAACCAAATATATTAATAAATAAAGTAAAATTGTCAATCTGTAGAAGAATTTATGGACAAACATACAATAAAATAAGACTTTTACTTTTGGCGCGCTAAATCGGTACTTTTTTCCACTGTGGTACGGTGCCATCAGTTTCGGTTTCATGTTTCACTGTTTGGTAGAATTGTGAAACACATTGAAATGTATGCTCACTTGCTCTCAGCAAGCGCTCACTGGCTATCTCTAACATATACACACATTTATAAATGGTGGTGTTTTATTGAAAAACATAGAAAAAAGCAAAAGCACAACAGACACATAGGTACATAAAACATTTCAAAGAAAGACAAAACAGACTTTAATAAAAGAAAAAAACTAAATGAAATAACGTATAAAATGTCGCACTTTTAAAAAGAAAGAATTATATAGAAATATCGTTGAACGCTTCTCCTTAGTTGTGAAATAAAACACATTTTCTTCAATGTTGAAATCATCAGCGGGAAATCGGCATCTGGAATCAAATCAAATCAAATTAACGCTTTTTTATATTTTTTTAATATTCCAATATGCTGGAAATACCAATAATGCCAGAAAAAAATATAATATCCTCAATGAAATTGAAAGTATATTAAAATTTCCCCCTATGTTGTTATTCATGTATGTTTTATTTTTTATTGTCCGCAAGTTTTCAGCACTGACAGCTTCCGTTGTGAATAATTGAATATGCATATTCGAGGCAGTTATGAATAAAGAGACTAACTTCAGTCTACTACTAAAAAATTAATGCTGAAAATTCCAGCTCGTGGCTGCTGTTTTCCAGGAAACACCAAAAAAAATTATACTGCAGCGTCCGCGACAACTGCCCATAGAACCACATAAAGGTCCGCAAAAAGTGTGAAAACATTAAAAAATTTTTTGTTAAAAACATCTGGCAAAAAAGCTTCACCCATGTACGATTGTCATTATCCTAATGGAAAAGTGCTGAATTGACAACATATCAAAACTGTTAATCCAATCTTTTCATTAAAATGTGTTAAAATACAACATACAAGGTGTGATACTCCCACAAAAAAAATGTGTGTTTTCCATTGTCGGGCAAGAGACGGCAAGCAATTTTAATATATTAAAATATGTAAAAAAAACAATTTTGTTCTACATCACTTTGCCATATATACATATGGATATTGATTCATAAATCCATGTGCATATTCGAAATTTCTCACAAAAATATCATATACATATGCAAACATTATTTTTATCACACTTTCCATTTCGATTTTTAGCCCCGACGCCCGCCACAAATAAATTCAAATTCTCTTATATAACAAGTTTTGTTCGTTAATTTGCCTTTTATCTTGTTCAAATATTTTGAGAATTTATGTAAATTTCACTTTCATCTGGAACAACACAAAATAGGTATGTTAAGTTGATTCATTCATTATTCACCTAATTCGATTCGACTTCATACAAAAAAAAAAAAAGAAAATATCAAATAAACAGCCTATTTAAATGAAAATTGCTCTCAATATGGAATGTGTGTGGCTCAGCATGAAGTGAGTGTGTGTGTATGTGTAAGAAAGTTAATTTATTCTCTTAACCATTTGCCGGTTATTCGAAATATATGCAAATTAAGATAATAGTTTCCTTTGATTTTTAAATGAAATCAGGTGGTAACATATGCATGACGTTTTATTCTACATTTACAGGAATGGACACTGTATGGGAAAGTTTTAATGAATGAAACCAAAAACAAAATTCGGTTTTGGAAATATTTAAATGGATTTTATCGCAGGCCTAGTTAAGTTTGCACTTAAGGGACTTTCTACATAGAAAACACCTTGGATGACATCCTACCACACGCAGAATTATGTAATCATTTGATTCCAGATGCCGATTTCCCGCTGATGATTTCAACTTTGAGGAAAATGTGTTTTATTTCACAACTAAGGAGAAGCGTTCAACGATGTTCTATCAGGGTTTCGGAGTCGAGGTATTTTTGGCTCGACTCCGACTCCAGACGAGTTTTTTTCACGACTCCGGCTCCGACTCCGGGTCGACACCGAGAGTGAATTCCTATACTACTAAAAATTAATAAAATGTGCACAAATTTTTAACTTTTTCCTATATTTTGGCCTATATAGGCTAATGTGTTAGTTTTTCCTTAAATATTCATTACAAAGGGCATTCGTTCGAATACATTCCAACATATCAATATTGTTTAGGCCGAATCTAGCATTGAAAAATAGCAAAGTTAGAACGTTTTTGTCGGTTTTCCTTTTTTGCACGAGTATCATATTCTGGACGGAATTCTTCCGCGTGAGAAAATCTTTAAGCTTTCAAAATATGTGAAAATGAAGGGGCAATACAAATCATAAGGACTACATGCAATACAAATTATAAACAATTCAAACTGGATGTAAACCAACATTTTAGTGCACTTAGCCTTAAAAGGAGACCCCAGTTGTAAAGCTCAATAAAAGCCATTTTTCATGATTATACCCTACACCACTATGTGGTAAGGGGTATTATGTCTTTGTGCATTTGTATGTAACATACAAAAGGAAACGAAATAGACCCATAGTTCCTTTTGGGGATATACATATAATCACTTTCTGAGTCGATTTATGCATGTCCGTCCGTCTGTCTGTCTGTCTGTCTGTCTGTCCGTCTGTCCATGTATTTTTGTTCGCAACGTACAGGTCGCATTTTTTGTCCGATTCAGCTGAAAATTGGGGACTACAACTTTTTTAGCCATAGGAAGAACGCTATTGCTTTTGGTGAAAATCGGTTCAGATTTGGATATAGCTCCCATATATATTTTCGCCCGATTTCACGTATTTGCTGCACAAAACACGCTATATACGTCCAATTTTGATGAAATTTTGAATATGTGACTGAATTCCGTCTAGAAATAAGTTTGCCAAATTATATAGAAATCGGTTCAGATTTGGATATAGCTCCCATATATATTATCGGCGATTTCACGTATTTTCTGTACCAAACACGCTATATACGTCCGATTTTGATGAAATTTGGAATGTTTGACTGAATTCGGTCTAGAAATAAGTATGCCAAATTATATAGAAATCGGTTCAGATTTGGATATAGCTCCCATATATATTTTCGGCCGATTTCACGTATTTTCTGTACCAAACACGCTATATATTTCCGATTTCGATGAAATTTGGAATGTTGGACTGAATTCAGTCTAGAAATAAATGTGCCAAATTATATCGAAATCGGTTCAGATTTGGATATAGCGCCCATATATATTTACGGCCGATTTCGCGTATTTGCTGCTCCAAACAAGCTATATAAGTCCGATTTCAATGATATTTGGAATGTGTGACTGAATTCGATCTGGAAATAAATGTGCCCAAGTATATCAAACTCGGTTAAGATCTGGATATAGATCCGATTTGTATTTTACATATTCACAGTGGTGTAGGGTATCATATAGTCGGCCCCGCCCGACTTTGATCCTTTCCTTACTGGTTTTTTTCCTAGAAAACTACGTAACTTTTTGCGTGATTTTTTTCTTCTTCTTCTATTGATTGTGTAGAAAACTCCGATAAACATGAACTATGTCTGTTCCTGGCGGATAGATCCGTTTATTTGAATGTCTACATCCAATGCCCTCATTGAGTACATAAAGAATCCTAGAAGAAAGATTCGCCTTTGGTCAGACTTCTGAGTTATGGCGGGATGAATCTGTCGTTGACAAACAACGAATTTAATCTGAATTTCATATATAGTTAATAGATTATTTACCGAAATACATAGAGACCACAATGTCTTTAATAGAGGACAAGGATGATTTCTCATAAAAAACAGGATGAGAATACCAATATACCTTTGCGAGAAGACCAGTAAGACTTCTGACGAAAGAGGTTAAATGTCCAATCTTAATTCGATTGTCATAGAACTTTACTTTTGTTTGCAAAAATGTGAAGAATCGTTTGGATCAACAAAATACGGGTGAATAGACTACACTTCAGAGGATAGTAAATATCCTGTGAATTGTCCTTTAAATTAGTATAAAATACCGTTTGCATATATGTTTTCTTATCATTTTCTTTTCAAATAAATAATGAATTAAAAAAAATGTTTTTGTTCCAAATTTAATCTTATATTTCTATAACGTGGAAAAAATTTTGCCCGGAGTCGAGTTATTTTTTCCGACTCAAAATTGCTCGACTCCGACTCCGAAACCCTGGTTTCTATAAATTTTTTTTTTTTTTTAATTGTGTGACTTTTTATAAATTATTTCATTCAGTTTTTCTTTTATTAAAGTCTGTTATGTATTTCGATTCAAGAGTTATCGTGCTCTACAGCTACTACATATGGTGCCATATTGTTTTTTAGCTTTCGGACTGTTTTCTCAAGAAGTATGGACTTGCCCCTAACAAAACTTTTACCATCGTAATTGAGGCAGCGAATGCAAGTAGCTTCAACAAAAATCAAAGTGATTCAATATCAGGTCTTAAAGTAAACTTATCCGAAATTTTGGGTGGGAGATACCGTATGGAGTGGACAAATATAGTCCATATTTGAACCTGAACTATATCTGGTAGATATATTAGGATGTGTATAGACCAATTCGGCCACTCCCTTCAAACAATTTTTTTGAACTTTTGTGGAGGACGTACCTGAAGGAGTGGACCGATATGGCTTATTTTCAAACTAAAATTATGTTTGGACAAAATATTACTAAGGACCAATTTTGGACCGAATCGGCAGATCCGTTCGAGAATTATCTTGCGCTCCAACCACCTCACACGGTTATAGAGGATTTTTTGCAACTTTCAGGCTATTTTCTCAGGAAGTATCGACTTGCCCCCGATGAAACTTGTACCGTCGTATGGAGGGCAGTGAATACTAGTCGCTAAAACAAAAATCAAAGCGATTCGAGAGATGACCCTAAACTGAACTTTTCCGAAATTTGGTGTGGGAGGTACCCGAAGGAGTGGACCGATTGAGTCCGTATTGAAACCTTATCTAAGTCTGGTACACATTTCACGATGGGCGAAGTATGGACCAAATCGGTTACTCCCTTCAAGAGTTATCGTGCGCACAAATTTTCCGAACATTTTCTTACTTTTGCGGGGGATGTACCGGAAGGAGTGGACCGATATAACTCATCTTCGAACTTAAACTAAGTTTGGACAAAATATTACGAATGACAAATTTTTGGACCGAATCGGTTGATCCGTTCGAAAGTTATCATGCGCACCAGCCAGCCAGACAGACAGACGGACGGACATTGCTAAAAGTGGTAATATTAAAAAATGTGTATATGTATATGGTGTATATGGTAATATTAAAAAAGTTTTACAATCGTTGAAGTTGAGGTTCACCATTTAATAAGTCGCGAACTGTTAATATATTTTATAAAATATGAATATATTTATATTAATTGAAGTATTTTAGCCACGATCTCATAATTTGAACAAATAATTTTCGTGGAAGCTGCGTTGGTGGTAATATAAAACAAGTAAAAAAAGTATCAGTCGGCTTTGCCGACAGAGATATACCCTCAGCCTATATATACACCTGTCGGACCAAAATGTCAGGAAGTATGGACTTGTCCACGGAAAACATCGGTATACATTTCCAAAGGATCTCCGATCAGACCCTTAACTGCACTTGGACACAAATGTTGAACTTTTGTGGGGGAGGTATCCTAAGGAGAGGACCGATATGAGCTATTTTAGAAGTTAAACTAAGTTTGGACCACTTATGACGAAGGCCAAACTTTGGACCAAATCGGTTTATCAGTTCGAGAGTTATTGTGCTTTCCAACTACTACATATGATGCTATAGGTGTTTTTTACAACTTTCGGGCTGATTTCACAAGAAGTATAGACTTGCCCCTGAAAAAACTATTACTGCCATAATTGAGGCAGCGAATGCAAGGTGCTTCAACAAAAATCAAAGTGATTTGAGAGCAGGTCTTAAAGTGAACTTATCCGAAATTTTGTGTGGGAGGTACCCGAAGGAGTGGACAAATATAGTCCATATTTGAACCTGATCTATATCTGGTATATATATTAGGATGTGTAAAGAATGGACCAAATCGGTCAGCCCCTTCAAGAGTTATCGTGCGAAAAAATTGTCCAAACTTTTTTGAACTTATGTGTGGGAGGTACCTGAAGGAGTGGACGGATAATATGGTTTGTCTTCGAACTTAAACTAAGTTTTGACAAAATATTACGAAGACCAAATTTTGGACCGTTCGAAAGTTATCGTGCGCTGCAACCATAACACACTGTGTCATAAGGGTTTTTTGCTACTTTCAGGCTTTTTTCTCAGGAAGTGTGGACTTGCCCTGATCAATCTTGCACCGTCGTATAGGGGGCAGTGAATACAAGTTTTTAAAACAAAAATCAAAGCGATTCGATAACAGGTCCTGAACTAAACTTTTCTAAAATTTTGTGTGGGAGATACCCTAAGGAGTGGACCGATTGAGTCCCTATTGGAACCTCATCTAAGTCTGATAGAAATTTCACGATGTGCCAAATCGGTTACTCCCTTCAAAAGTTATCGTGCGCACAAATTTTCCGAACATTTTCTAACTTTTGTGGGGGATGTACCGGAAGGAGTGGACCGATATAACCCATCTTCGAACTTAAACTAAGTTTTGACAAAATATTACGAAAGTCAAATTTTGGACCGAATCGGTTGATCCGTTCGAAAGTTATCGTGCGAACCAGCCAACCAGACAGGCAGACAGACGGACGGACATTGCTGAATCAACTCCAAATTATCTGAAACACATTTCGTCCAGACATACTTGGGGTCTAAAACCATTATTTCGATGAGGCACATTTTGCCCGTATGAAAGTGTATATGAGGAAAAGTCAGAATTTTTTAATATTCCATCAGAAAAAAATTTAAATTTGTTTTTTACGCTATATGAACGATTGTTGGTGCATGCATAGAGAAAAAAAACCCATTCTCAAATCTGTTCGAGATTCTAATGTTGGATATTGCGCGCAAAAGTTATGGCGGTTTCAATTCTGATTATCGGGAAACATTGTTAATTTATGGCTTCCTACATACTATATGTTTACTGAGGTCCCATAACTTTACTGAAAGAGTTGTAAATTTTCGCGGAAATTAGGAAAGAAGTCAAAACAATTGGTAGTTTGCAACTTGTTTTAATAAAATTCAAGCTGTTTATGCATCCGAAAAATATATAAAAATATGTACGTAATCTAAACATCGCGAAGATTCAAATGATACCAAAACTATACAAATCCGTTTAACGGTTTGCATATTATAGCAAAAACAAAAAAGTATATTGAGAAAATTTATAAAATTTTTGTAAGAGAAAATATTTATTAAGATTTATTTTGTGAGTTAGTTGAAAAAAAGTTTAAGAAAAATAGGTCGGAGTTATTCTTCTACTTTTGTTAAATTTCACACAAAAAAATCACATTTTTTATTCTAATCACAATCAAAAGGATATTGTAAATACTGTACCAAAAAATAGGGTTTTTCGAAAAAATATCGCTCTAAATTTCGGCCTTTGGCATTGGATTCCTGTGATGCTATCTGGGATACATAGTCAGTATACATATCAAATTATGAGTAATCGCGAGTACTTTGATTCTATTGTATGTTTTCTGAAATACCCGAATGCGCGTCGCAGTTAGATCAAAAATACAAAAAACACCTAAAATCTGGCTTCAAAATGTCAGCATCCATAAAAGGTGGATGCAGTGGAGATTTTAAAAAGTGATACATTAGAAGTGTAATCTTCATTTTGTATTCTTCTACTTTTACTTTGGACAGAAATCAGTAACTTAAATGGTTTAACCGCCAATCGAATAACAACGTGAAAAAACTCGTTTGCTTCAACGTGTTTTTACCTATTTTTATTCTTTACGCGGTCATAGCTTCCGCGCAAATAAACTTTTTTTCCACATTTTTGAGCTTTGATTGAAACACTTCGTTTGATCCAACTATGGTCATATTTGGTGGTACACTGCAATATTTCGCGAATTATAACAGTGCAAACCTTGGCTTCATCAATGTTAATTTTTTTTTTTGACTTTTCGTCATATGCCCTCGTTAGCATAAATGCTGAGGGTATAAAAATGGGAAAACTGTGTTGAAGATTTAAGATTTTAATTTATTGAGCCTTTCCTTCAAAAATATTATAATTAAATAGAGTTATTATGATATTATGTAAGACTTAAGATTATAATGTATGATCAAAATTTACAATATGTTGTGTATGCAGCACCGTGCTTTAACTGAATATGTTTGGGTGTATAGGTGTATGCAGGGATTTCTTTCTTTTTAAGAAGTTCAAATATTTCTGAATGAACAGAAGGATCTTTTATGTACAATTTACTTTTCCTTTGACTTTTGTTGATAATTTTGAAAACTTAATTTTTTTGTTTCAATGTATGTATGAGATCTGTAACGTTAATATCGAAAAGGAAAATTGGTGGACAGAATCCCTTGAGGTTACTGATTGATTTAGACGTGGTTTCGCTTCTAAATGGTGCCTTGCTTTTTTCATTTGCGACATTTTGAGTGGATGTTTGAGATGGTTGAGCCTTCGGAACTAAGGGTTCGATATCAATGTTTCCCAGCAGGGAGAATCGATTTTGAGAATTTTGATTTAAATTAAGAGGAATTTCTGATGCTTCATAAATTCTTGGACGTTTGTGGGATTGGCCAGAATCGTTCGAAATAGGATCATTTTTACTAACCTTTTCAATCGGACAAGTCGCCGAAATTTCAATTTGAGAATCATCTTCATGGATTCTTCTTTCACCAATATCTTTGTGTTTAGTCCTTGATCTAGAAACAGCATTTTTAGTCCTTAAATTATTGACAGAAACATCAATTCATCTTGACAAACATTTTCATTTTTCTTTGGGTTGATTCTTTTTGATTTTCTGATATCTACGGATTTGTCAGGAGGCACGTTTTCAGACGAAATCCATTCATCCGCAGCCAATGGGTCAGCCATATAGGTATTAATTAATGTTTTTTTATATTCAATAATTAAAATTTTATATTTTTCTACTTTTAAAGACACAGAAATATACGTCTATTCAGTACGAAAATATAAAATATAATTCTGTGTTGAAGTAAACAAGTTTTTTTGTGTTCTTTCTTTATTTCTGCGTAAAGAATACCCCTTGGGCAACATAGTTCTAGTGTATGACTTTTCGATTAATACACTGCATCGCCCTAAAATCGATGCTGACATTTTGAAGTTTTGATTTTAGTGTTTTTCGAATTTTTCTTATAATTAGAGGGTGCCACTAGATAATAATCGAAACCAGTTTATAGGATTGTAGAACTCGCGATTCCACGTCGTTCGATGTATATCTCATGAGTGTGCTCCGTACAGCTTCCTAGTAATAGGAGTCCAAAGGCGAAAATTTGGTGCGTAAATTTTCTGAAAAAAACCCTATTTTTTGGCTTTAAAATTTACAACTGTCGCACAGGTACCCCTGAACCACGCGTGATTTTAGTTTTTTTTACGTGCCGGATCTAATAAGCCCTTCCGCTTTTGAATCCATCCACCAAAACGCAGGATATAGAAAATCTGCAAAAATATATGTTGACAATTCCGCGAATTGAACCGAGATTTTCTTTGATTATTTTTGCATAAATGTAATCCTTTATGTTGTTTTCATTAAATCAGGCTCGAGGTCATTTGTTATTAATAATTTTTATTTATTTTCGATATTTCGCAATTTCTTGAATTTCATCTTCAGGAATTATGATCTACAACAAAGGTAACAAATATAAAAAACATGAATATCACAGTAGTTTAATAAGCTATAACAAGAAAAAACATACTAACAGTTCGCAATAATCACGTAAAAATAAAAAACACAAGCATTTACTTAAAGCTAGGGTAGCATCACTACCATCGTCTTCTAATGTAAATATTGCACTGACTATTTATGTGAATATTGCGATCTCCTTATGTTCTTAGCTTTGCTAATTAAACCTCTGTAACAAAGAGCACTGTTGTCGACGTCGCTTTTGAAGTTCATACGCCTTGTTGTTGGTACATTGAGAATATGTAACATCTCCATCGTGTATCGTTTTTTGTAGTGAGATTCGTTTCCTACTACTGTCGCTCTCTCAAAATTGGGTTGGTGGTTATGTTGTGCACAGTGGGTCACTAGTGCGGTTTTGGGTTTTTCGTGATGATGTCGTAATTTTAGATCTGACTTGTGTGCTGAGATTCTCGTTTTTAGTTTATTTTTTGTTGTACCAATGTATTGTTGTTGACATGTTTCTTTGTCATTACCTCCACATGGTATTTGGTATACAACATTAGATTTTTCCATGTTGTCTATTCTTGTTTTGGTTTTTGTGAATAGATTGCTCAGTGTATTGTAACATTTGTGTGCTATAGTATACTTGTTATTGTCATAAATATTAGAATTGGCAACTCTTTCAGATATGTTTGGCACATATACTATGGACTTGTATATTTTTTTGGTTTTTTCCTCTATATTTTGTTCATTTGGTGCTCTTTGTGTATATTCTTTTATAAGATTGTTTATTAAATTTCTTGGGAAACTATTTTTATGTAGAATATTCTTGATTTTGAGTATGTTTTCTTGGTGGAATTCTTCATCGCTTATTGTGAGTACTCTATATATAAGATTTTTGGCAGTGTTTATAATTATTCTTTTCGGATGTTTCGATAAGAAATTAATGATCCTGCCAGACGCTGTAGGTTTCATGTACCAATTCATTTTAAGTTCTTTGTTGTTCCTTATAACCATTGTATCCAAATAAGGAAGTTTGTTGTCGTTTTCCATTTCGATAGTAAATTTAATGTTCTTATGATAACTGTTAAAAGATTGCAGTGTTTCTTCAATTGCACTTTCCTTTATAACTACAAATAGATCGTCTACATATTTGGATAAAAAAGCCGGTTTGGTTGTCAATTTGTTAATACAGGTATCCAGTAGCTTCTCCATAACGATGTCAGCTATAACTGGAGAAGCTGGAGATCCCATTGGTAGGCCACGTTTTTGTTTGTAGATTTTGTTCTCATACTTAAAATAGCGATTGTCTTTAATGCAGAAACTTAGAATACGTACAAATAAGTTCTTATGTATATTTGTGTATTCTTTCAGTTCTTCCCATCGGCTTTCAATTATATCAATTGCAAGGTCTACTGGAATGCTAGGAAAAAGCGATACAACGTCAAAAGATACTAGTTTTTCGTCATGTTTAATTGTCAAGTTTTTCAGCTTATTCCTAAATTGCACAGAGTCCTTAATGTTATATTTCGAATTTTCCGTTAAATTTTTCAATATGTTGACTATATATTTGCACATTTCCCTGGATGGTGAGTCAATGGAGGAGCATATTGGCCTTAATGGGTACCCTTCTTTATGAATTTTTGGTAGACCGTAGATTCTAGGAGCATTTGCAACGTCAGTTTTTAAGCTTTTCCTCTCAATAGCTGTGATATAACCATTTTTAAATAGTTCCTCGACTAATTCATTGTTTTTCTTTTGTAACGTGGTAGTGGGATCCTTGTTCATCCTCTGGTATGTCATAATGTCGCCGACTAAGTTCATCATTCTCTCCTTATATTCATTATTGTCCATCGCTACCGTTACATTTCCTTTATCGGAATTCAAAATTATTATGTCTTTATTCGATTTCATGAATGTTTTCGTTTGCTCCACTGTGCGTATTATAAATGCATCTTTGCTAGTCTTCTTTAATTTGTTGATGTGATTTTCGACCATTGTTGTAAAGTTGGTTCTCGCGTCTTCTTGTTTTTCTCTATCTTCATTTGTGTGTATTATTTCTTCTCCGTCGGTGATGTATTTAAAGAGCGGAAAGTTGTCTTTGGTTGTCGGCAAGGCAAATTTAGGTCCTAGAGAGAGTAGCCATTTGATATTATCAGGAATGTTTTTGTTGGTTTTGTTGACAAACCAATTATCATTTATTTGAATGTTAAGTTCTCGCCTTTGTTTCTCCATAAGTTTTTCAAATTTTTGTATGTGGATTTGTTTTTGTTTATGCTTTAGAGCAGCATCCGGCAAAAAGGGGCACACGTGCCCTTGATGAGAATAACAACAGAACAACCACCTCTCAGTCTTCGTTCAGAAGTCAATGAAGAAGGTTCTGCTGTCGCTTATTTCAATGATTTTTAATTTTAGCAATGCATTAACGCACACGCAGTTTGTGCAGAGAGCGAGAGAGAGTCATATGCGTGTGACCGCAAACAATGCGTTTGTATTGGTGCCGATACCTGCTTTAGAGTTTCCAAAGCTGTGTTTTCTGCTCTCCTCAGGGTACAAAGTTCATCTTCTGTTAGACTTTTTTCTAGGTTGTTGTTGGTAAGTTCGCACTTTTTTGCATTTTCTTTTAACAAGTTGTGTTTATGTTCTATTATAATGTTTAGTATTTTTTGTTGAAAGTTTTCTATATGTGTTGTTAGTTTGTTGTATACCAATTCTTTTGTTTCCTTGTTCCCTTCAATTAATTTATGAACATTTTTGATGGAATTCTTAATAAATTGTGGAACAATTCCAAAATTGCGACAGCGGATTATATATATTTTCTGATTTAATGATTTATACGCGATTATAATATTTGCCAAAAAGGTGTGTCACAAATTACAAAGATTCCCTATTTATCCCAAAATAGAATGTGGTGGCACATCCGCAATTCTTGACGAATCTGTCTAAAATAATTTATATTGACGTATTTTTAATAGGCGGCCATTGAAATTTAATGCACCTTATAATCATATGCACATCGCGTAATTTTTGCCCACTTGAAGGTTTTTTGAATAGTAAGATGCAACTGATGGCACACTTTGGCCGCTGAATGAAACATGGGAAAATCCATGCATATTGATAGACATGGACTCCCTGTATCCGAAAAGCACATGTACCTCAACTGATTTAAACGCATTCGCGAATTATACCGTTGTTATACCCTACACCACTATGTGGGGAGGGTATTATAAGTTGGTTTTTGGCCAAAAAGTTTGTAACGCATCGAAATAATGGTCGTAGACCCATACTTATATATACCAAAATGAATGTCTCGACGAGCTGAGTCGATCTGGCTATGTGTGTCCGTCCGTCAGTCCGTCCGTCTGTCCGTCTGTCCATCTAAACCTTGCAATCACGCTACAGGTCGCAATTTTGATCGGATCGTCACGAAATTTTGGATGTTGATGGGGGTCCCGGAGGGGAAGAAGCCTATTGGTTTTGGTGATGGTCGGATAATATTTAGGGGTCGGAATGGGCAAAAAACTTATGTGGATAAAAAGACAACGTTTTTTTCCAAAGCGAATATCTCAGCTTCTATACGGGGTATACCAAAAGCAAAACCTGACAATAAAAGTAGAAAATATCGCCTTTCTAATGATGTAAAGTAGGTTCTCGTAGGTGATCAAACAACGAAGATATCACAATAGTCGCAAATAAAACCCAAATTTTCATTTTTGCAATTTTAATTATAATGACGAATATCACAGCTTTGGTTGGGGACTTTCCAAAAGCAAAGTCTGTCTGTGAATGTAGAAGATCCCATCTTTACAATGATGTAAACTATGTCGGCGTAGGTGACTAAATAAGGGAGATATCTCAATAGTAGGTAATACATCCCATTTTCCACTTTTTTGGAAATCACGCTACAGGTCTCAATTTTGATCGGATCACGAAATTTTGAGGGTTAATGGGGGTCACACAGATGAAGAAGCCTATTGATTTTGGTGATGGTCGGATAATATTTAGGGGTCGTAATGGGCAAAAAACTTATTGGGAGAAAAAGACAACGTTTTTTCCAAAGCGAATATCTCAGCTTCGATATGGGGTATACCAAAAGCAGAACCATGGCCATGAAAGTAGAAAATATCGCCTTTCTAATGATGTAAAGTAGGTTCTCGTACGTGATCAAACAACGAATATATCGCAATAGCCGCTAATAGAATCCAACTTTTTATTTTTGCGATTTTAATAATAATGACGAATATCACAGCTTCGGTTGGGAATCTTCCAAAAACAAAGTCTGACTATGAATGTAGAAAATCCCATCTTTACAATGATGCAAAGTAGGTTGGCGTAGGTGGCCACATAACGGAGATATCACAATAGTCGGCAATACATCCCATTTTTCCATTTTTTTGTAATCACGCTACAGGTCGCAATTTTAATCGGATCGTCACGAAATTTTGGAAGCTAATGGGGATCCTACAGAGAAAGAAGCCTATTGATTTTGGTGATGGTCGGATAATATTCAGAGGTCGGAATGGGCAAAAAACTTATTTGAAAAAAAAGTCAACGTTTTATTTCAAAGCGAATATCTCTGCTTCAAAAAGGGGTATATCAAAAGCAAAACCTGCTGATGAAAGTAGAAAATATCACCTTTGCAATGATGTTACGTAGGTGGTCAAACAACGAAGATATCGCAAAAGCCGCTAATAGAACACATCTTTTCATTTTTGCGATTTTGATAATAATGACGAATATCACAGCTTTGGTTCCGGACCTTCCAAAAGCAAAGTCTGACAATGAAAGTAAAAAATCCCATCATTACAATGATGTAAAGCAAGCACGGAGAGATCGCAATAGTCGGTAATACATTCCATTTTTCCACTTTTTTGGAAATCACGCTACAGGTCGCAATTTTAATTGGATCGTCACGACATTTTGGGTGTTATTGGGGGTCCACAGAGGAAAAAACCTTTTGATTTTTTGATAATGGTCAGCTATTATTCAGGGGTCGGAATGTTACAAACAAAAATATTTGGAAAAAAGGCCAACGTTTTATTTCAAAGTTAATATCTCCCTTCTGTAGGAGGTATATCGAAAGCAAAACCTGCAAGGAAAGTAGAAAATATCACCTTTACAACGATGTGAAGTAGGTTGTCATAGGTGGTCAAACAACAGAGATATCGCAATAGTCGGTAATGCATCCCTTTTTCCATTTTTGTGCAATCACACTACGAAATTTTGATCGAATCCTCACGAAATTTTGGGGGTTGATGGGGGTCTAACATAGAAGGAAGCCTATTGATGGTTGGCATACATCCCACTTTTCCATTTTTTATTTGGGTTGTACTGTCGATGCACTTAAATGCGTTTAAAAAAAATTTACCTGTGTTAATGTAGACATTCACAGCAAAGGCGCTAAGCTATCCCAATTTTAATATTTTGAATTTTACTAGTCAAAAGCTTATGAACAGGGGTAGTGGTGTAGGGTATCACATAGTCGGCCCCGACCCGACTATAGCCTTGGCTCACTTGTTAACTTCTATGTTTTTTTTCTTTGATTGTAATTTCAATATTACTCTCCACTTCTTAATTGTGTTGCTTATCACAATAAGAAATTATACTTACACGATGACAAACTATTTTCCTTGAAGATGTTTTAGCAAAATACTTCATGTTTTGTATGGAAATTTAGCGAAATAATAATAATAATAATTAAACCAAAAAATATTTTTTTGAAATAATATTCCAACAATAAGTTTTTGTCTTTTTTGTTGCTGCAATATGCTAGTTATAAACCCAATCTTTAAAATTTGGTCTCACATTTTTCTGGCCATTGTCTAGATTCTGTACGTATTTTCAATTTATTTTTTAGAGATTTTTATGGACTCTGAGTTAGAGTAAATAAAATTTATTCCAATATTACTTCATTATTTTTTGATTTTCCGCAAAAATAAAAACAAATTTAGAAATATTTTTACATCAGCGGATAGATATAACATTCTGTTAACGATTTATACATATATTTTCTTATTAAAACCAAAAGGGAATTTTTAAATATTTTTTCTTTATAAGGTAACAAAACCCCCTTTAACTTTTAGGTGCAGCATCCAATTTTGTGAACGCGAACATATTTGAAACCAAAATTGTTTTCTTAACTAAGTACCAAAAATCGCGGATGTGCTCGCAATAAAAATTTTAATTTTTTTTCAATGGTATTGAAAAGGAAATTTGAAATTTACCATATACCCTCGTTAGCATAAATGCTGAGTGTACAAAAATTTGTCGGTATTGGTCTTTATATAGCCGCCATAGAACGGCACTCACGGA
Source organism: Musca autumnalis (assembly GCF_047663935.1). NCBI lineage: Eukaryota > Metazoa > Arthropoda > Insecta > Diptera > Muscidae > Musca > Musca autumnalis. The sequence continues at coordinate 268,129,111 of NW_027411644.1, forward strand.
TTTTCGACATTTTTAAAGTTTTAGCCATGGGTGCAAATCTATTTTAATGAGTGTTGCAACATTTTCCTTCTGAAATGGATGTAAATTGGACAAAATAGGAACATATTTGTGCTTTAATTGACGTTATTTAAGGTCAGACTTCGCGTATAGCTCGTTAAGGCGGACCCTTGCAGATATCTTTGAGTTTTTCAGTCTGGGAGTTTATGAAACCCCAGGAAATACAGTGGGACTAATTATTTTGAGGTCCTACAGCGCTTTGAAGTTGTTCTTATGGATAATATATGCTCCTGTGCTTCGCTAAATATGCGAGTTCCTGAGTTTTTCATGAATTTGATTGTTTTCACAGCATTCCAAGGGTCAAATTACAAGCAAGAACCTTGGAATTACCTTGTAATACATTTTTGGACCTTAACTCAATCAGAAATGTACAACATTATTATACAAACCCGCTCCTAAAGTTTCCAAAGTATCAAAAGAAAAGCACCACCAAAGAATGCATGCAATTTGTATGAAATTTACATTGTTAACTAGTATGCTCTCGTATTATGATCGCTAGGGTCACTTGAAGCGCTATAAATGTCGGATACTTTAACATTGCTTATTCAATGGATGCTCGAGGATTGTACCAGACCTTGTTACGAAGGCTCCTGCATGTAATTTGCCCCTTGGAATGTTGTGAAAACTATAAAATTTATGAGAAACCTCAGGAATTGGTATATTTAGCGAAGCTCAGAAGCATATATTATCCACAACAAAAACTTCATAGCGCTCTTGGATCCCAAAATTATAAGTCCCACTGAATTTTCTGGGGTTTCATAAACTAATAGACTGAATAACTCAAAGAAATCTGCAAGGGCCCGCCTTAACGAGCTATACGCGAAGTTTGACATTAAATAACGGCAATTAATCCTCAAATATGTTCCTATTTTGTCTAAAAAATATCATAGACAACCAGAGACATTCGATAAAACCATAAAATGTACAATTTGTATTGCTTATTCCATAAATTTTACGGTAATCTTAATATTTCATTGGGTACACTTTTTCCCTATTATTTTTTTAATTTTTATAGAATTTACCGTTATTCGTATTATGGAATATATTTCTTTTGTATGTAATATTGTTTATTGGGGATATGAGATAGAACTATGTACTTGGATTTTCATAAAAATGCTTCCTTACCCTTAAAACCCGTGATTTATAGGGTGTACTGTAGGTCCACGTTTTGGTATAGCCCTCATATAACGCCCCATATATACCCAGCAAAATTTGAAGGAAGGGGTTCCATGCGATGACGTGATTTCATGGCATCTTTTGTATTGGTTCAAACGAAGTCGTGAAAGATCCTATCTTTTCATTAGCATTTGAACCTATGCAAATTAAGTCGTGAAAGATCCGATCTTTTCATCAGTATTTGAACACATTCCATCGACCCAATAGAGATGAATTTTGTGTTTTTATTTATACACATTTTTCTAAATATATTAGATTAATTATTTACAATAGGCTTGATGTTGTCGGAGACTCGAAATCACAACCAACGTTGTTAAAACTCTCGTCGTAGTGATAATGTCATTGCAAAGGGTTGGTGAAAATAACATGCCAAAGCATTGGTGGAAATGACATGCCAAAGCATTGATGGAAATGACATGCCAAAGCATTGGTGAAAATGTCACGTCAAAGCATTGGTGTAAATGACGTGCTTTGGATCCAAAAATGAATAACATCTTTTGGCGTCCACGCTCATATAAAATTCATCGATGAAGATGCTAAAAAGATGACATGCCAGATCACTTGCACCCATGATTGAATGACATCTTTGGCATCGAACATTTTGCTGGGTAATACGCGTCACTTTAAGATATTTTGAATGTATTAGTCCCATTTGACCACAGAATCGGTTGTAAGTTTCTATTTTGTGTTTTCAGAGGCTAAGAAATATTTCTACCATAAAATGTTTATATAGGTCCAGTTTTGATATAGAACCCATAGGACGATATCTCTCGATTTTCGGCATTTTGAAGGTTTTAGCCTAATTATCGCAGCGAAATGGCTGAAATTTGGTATTAGTCTTCGTTGGGGGTATAAAACTTTCGCCCGGAAATTTGTAGGTATAGGTCCACGCTGACATATAGCCTCCATAGGACGGTATCTCCCGATTTTCGGTATTTTGAAGGTTGTGGCCTCAATATTCCACCGAAATGGCCGAAATTTGGTGGTTAGTCTTCATTTGTACAAAGCATTCCACATGAAATTTGTCGGTATAGGTCCACGCCTTCATATAACCACCATAGAACGGTACATCCCAATATTCGGTGTTTTGAAGGTTTTAGTTATACTATACTACCAAAATGGCTGAAATGACGAAATATTGTCCTCTTTTGGGATGCAAAACTTTCTCCCAGAAATTTATCTGTATCGGTCCACGCTTTGATGTACACCCCATGGAACGGTACATCCCAATATTCGGTGTTTTGAAGGGTTTAGCCTCATTATAACACCGAAATTGCTAAAATTTGGTACATAGTCTTCGTTGTTGGTATTTTGTTAGGTTTTAGCCTCATCATTCCACCGAAGTGTCTAAAATTTGGTATTTAGTATTTTTCCGAGCTACAAAAATTTCTCTCCCGATTATCGGTATTTTGAATTTTGTAGCCTCATTATTTCACCGAAGTAGCTGTAATTTGGTATTTAGTTTTTTTTCTGGGCTACAAAAATTTCCCTTAGAATTTTGTCGGTATACGTGCATGTTTTGGGGGGTACCCCCATAACACGGTATATCCTAATTTTCGTTATATTGAAGGTCTTATTATAACACGGAAATGGCTGTAAGATGGTACTTAGTCCTCGTTGAAGGTATAAAACTACCCACCTGAAATTTGTCGGTATAGGTCCATGTCTTCATATAGCCCCCATAGAACGGTACCTCCCGATTTTCTACATATAGCTCGTTCTCCACCAGAATATCTGATATTTATGGTATTAAGTTTTTTATAGAGGTATGAAACATTCCAGACGAAAAGTGCCGGTATAGGTCGACGTCCCCAAATACCTCCATAGGACCGTACCTTCCAATTTACGGTGTTTTGAAAGTTGTGGCTTTAATATACCACCGATATGACAGAAATTTAGTATTTAAATTGCCATGGGTGTATAAAATATTGCAGAAGAGAATTATCAGTATAAGCCATTTTCTTCAAATAACCCCCAGAGAAGCGTACTTCCCGATTTTCGGTATTTTAAGGTTGTGTCATCAATATCCCATCGAAACGGATGAAGTTTAATATTTCGTCTCCGTTGGTGGTATAAAACTTCTCACCAGAAAATGTCCGGTATTGTTCCATGTTTTTATATACCCCCCATAGAAAGATCCCTCCCAATTTCCGTATTTTCAAAGTTTTAGCCACAATATTCAATGGGAATAACTGAAATTTGGTATTTAGTCTTCGCTGGAGTTACGAAACTTTCCTCCAGAAAGTCGGTACAGGTTAACGTTTTATACAGCCTCCATAGAACGGTGCTCCCGATGTTGTTAACTATCCAAATCCAGAATATCCAGGTTTAGGTTTAGTCGGTTTTGCCCAATTTTATATATTTCGCTCAATGTCGCCCTATATTAATTGTTTTGATGGCAGTATTATCAGTTGTGATGTATGTACTACTCCTGCAATAAAAGGAATAATTTAGTACTTTCATAAACGAAATAAAACTAATTGTTCCTATTCACTTCAATACAGTTCGTGGCGGAGGGTATAAAAAGTTCGGCCCGGCCGAACTTAACGCTTTTCTTACTTGTTTTATTTTTTTTTCAGTTTATTTGTTTTCAGTATTATTTGCTAATGAGAGACTTTGCTGGGCACGGCATAACAAGTCATAAAACAGCAGTTTCACTTATTTGTTCTTTGTATTAAATTTCTTATTATAAATCAAATCTTTTTTAAAATGTTCCCATAAAATGCATCCTTACTTAAAATTACTCAATAAAAATGCAAATACGAGGATTCTTTGTATACGTTATGCCAAATTTCATTAATGTGTTTTCTCATTTTGTTATTTCTTTAAAGTGTTTGTAAGTACACATTACAATCCGGTAAAGGGTTACATATTGACATAATGACCGTCATCTTTCGATTAAAACAAGTTATTCACGTACTTTGTAATATTGCAAACCAAACAGCCGTTAGCGGTGAAATGTGGTTTTAATACATATTACAGCACAACGATCTCAATTTTCATCATCGCTACAATTGCCGAAAAAAAGAAAAACACAAAAAAGTAAAAACACAAAAAGTAATCAACATCCCAGCAGCATCGTCATCGGCAATAATGGTGCGTCAGCTGTACAATACGCACCTTAACAATATTTCACTATGCCTGCGGTAAGTGGCAGTGCCACAATATTGGCAAGTTGAATGTTAAAATATTCAATAGCGGCAAAGCGATATTTAAATAAATGTAATTTCCTTTTTTTTGGTCATCCACAACAACAAACCGTGTTATGCCACCAGCACCGTTCCTTCGAAACAAAAATGGTTGGCGATGGCATTGATGATGCTGATGCAATAATCAATTGTTTTTCTTTCGTTTTTGTTTGACATCCAAGCACAACATTATTCCATTAAGAAGCATAAAATTCATTCATAAATATTAACTCGATTTTATTTCGTTTTGTTTTCATATTTATGATTGTAGTTACTATTGCTCTTGTTGTTGCTGTATTTTTTACCCTGAAAGTTCATGCTAATTTGTTTTGTTAACGACCGCAATAAGGTGTATTTCGACCCATTTCGCATTCACAACACAAGATGTTGTGGCGGATGTTATATTGAGGCAATTACCAATATGAAATGTTTACAAACAAAGAAACAATAACAGAAACAGAAGAAGAAGAAGAAAAATTGTGAGGGATTTGATGGGTTTATATAATAACATTACCACATATGCATAGGAACGTACAAATGCCTGTATATGTAGATATATATTTGGAAATGTTATTAAGGAGGAGTTCAAAACATCTTGACGCCTTTATCTAACTACTGACGGCCGATGAATGTTTCCTAATGTTGGATTTTGTCTATATCCTAATCATTTAGTATATTATTATATATGCGACGTGGTGATGAAAGTACTTAGCAACGATCCCGACCGGTTTTTACTTAGACTTATCTTCGTCCCACTCGTAACAGCTGTTAAAGGTGTGAGTTAACATGTACCGCGCTTTCACCCATAAGAACGTTAAATAATTGGGTTGGTCGTTGGGGCAGTAATCCACCCCTACAAAAGCCATCGTATTATGAAAAAGCAAAGAAAAACAAACCACTGTAAAGTTGGCAACCCCCGCAAACGTTTTAAGGACCATGATCTGCGAATCTGTACCTGTAATTTTTCATACTCTTTTTACAGGAGATGCAGTTTACGCAGTAGCCGATGTACTTGCAAGGTAAAAGAGCGATATTACAGCAATACAGGAAATACAATGGATTGGGAAAGGCGTCACAACAACATCTACTGTATTTATTATAGCTGCCCTGACATCATGGTAGAACAATAAAAGGTAACAGCAATACCCAGCTGACTGAATTGGGGTGTAATGTTAGTGTCAAGGGTCTGCAGATTTCAAAACTGTTTATACTTTTTGCGGACATTTGCAGTATGTATGTTCAACATAATATTTTTTGTGCTATTAGCGATTTCTATTATCATGATAACTTGGAGCCGCACTGAAAACCCGTGAAAGAACAAGTAAAAAGTATCAGACGGCTTTGCCGACACAGATATACCCTCAGTCTGTGTGGATTGAAATACTTTTTTCCCAAAACAAAACTTATGTATTTAGGGGGTTTTTCAAAATTTTGGGCGAAAATTTGCGGGGATATCGATAGGTAGAGCTTTTTTGCCAACGAAAAACATAATATCGCTGTAAACAGCGCCACTTGGAAAACCTTCGGTAAAAATGTCCAAAGGATCCTCGAACAGACCCTTAACCACACAAAAATGTTGAACATTTGTGTGGGTGGTACAACAAAGACTGGACAGATAGGGCCCAAATTTGAACATACTAAGTTTCGACAATATTTAGAGATCCAAAGTTTGGACCAAATCGGTTGCTACGTCTATGAGAAATCGCGCGTACCATTTTAGCGAATATTTTCGAACTTTTGTGGGAGAGGTGCCGGAAGGAGTGGACCTATAAGCACCACCTTTGAATTTCATCTACTATTCGAAGAAATATTGCAATATCCATAGTCTGGACGAACGCAGTATTCGGTTCGAGTTCTCCAGCCACTACACATGGTGCCGTAGGGTTTTTTTAAAACTTTCGGGCTGTTTTCTCAAGAAGTATGGATTTGCCCCTGAAAAAAAAAAACGTTTACTGTCGTAATTGAGGCAGCGAATGCAAGTTGCTTCAACAAAAATCAAAGTGATTCGAGAGCAGGTCATAAAGTGAATTTATCCGAAATTTTGTGTGGGAGGTACCCGAAGGATTGGACAAATATAGCCCATATTCGAACCTGATCTATATCTGGTAGATATATTAGGATGTGTAAAGTATGGACCAAATCGGTCACTCCCATCAAGAGTTATCGTGCGCACAATTTTTCCGAACATTTTTGAACTTTTGTGGGGGAGGTACCTGAAGGAATGGACCGATATGGCTTATCTTCGAACTTAAACTATGTTTGCACAAAATATTACGAAAGCCACATTTTGGACCGAATCGGCAGATCCGTTCGAGAGCTATCTTGCGCTCCAACCACTACATTCGGTATCATAGGTTTTTTTTTGTAACTTTCAGGCTATTTTCTCAGGAAGTATGGACTTGCCCCTGATGAAACTTATACCGTCGTATGGGGGGCAGTGAATACAAGTTGCTACAACAAAAATCAAAGCGATTCGAGAGCAGGTCCTAAACTGAACTTTTCCAAAATTTTGTGTGGGAGGTACCCGAAGGAGTGGACCGATTGAGTCCATTTTTGAACATCATTTAAGTCTGGCAGAACTTTCACGATATTCAATGTATGGACCAAATCGGTTAATTGCTTCAAGAGCTATCGTGCGCACAAATTTTCCGAACATTTACGAACTTTTGTGGGGGAGGTGCCGGAAGGATTGGACCGATATAGCCCATCTTCGAACTTAAACTAAGTTTGGACAAAATATTACGAAAGCCAAATTTTGGATCGAATCGGTTGATCCGTTCGAGATTTATCGTGCGCACCAGCCAGCCAGACAGACAGACAGACGGACATGGCTAAATCAACTCCAAATTGTCTCAAACACATTTCGTCTAAACATACTTGGGGTCTAAAATAGGCCTGCTCAAAGTGCGCACCTGGGCTGTCGGTGTGTGTCAATTTGCTCACACACACAATTTAAAAAGAGAGCTTTTGTTTTTGTTTGAATATTTTCAAAATTACCAATCAGTCTCTATTGAACATTCAATGAGGAAGGTTCTGTTTTCGAATTTGTCTATAAATTAATATGCGTACACTGAAAAAATGAATGAAGATACTGAATACGAATTTTTATTTCCGAACATTATTACGGCAAATTAGAGTGTTTGGTTTGTCACGAACTTGATTTGCAACAAATTATAACATCAACAGTCATATTTGGTCAAAATAAAATAATTCTTCTACTTTATTTGTATTTATCACAGTCTACAGAGGCAAAATGAAAACATTGAAATTTGTGTATTTCAAAACTAACACAATAACAAAATGTATTTGTATGTGTGTGAGCAGGCCTAGTCTAAAACCATTATTTTGATGAGGCACATTTTGCCCGCATGAAAGTCCATTTCAAAAAAAAGGTTAAATTTTTTTCACTCTACATCAAAGAATCTTGGTATATGGGCTAAGAAAAAATTACCCGGTACGAATCTGATCGTGAGCCAATTTTTGGTTGTTGCAGGCAAAAGTTGCGGCAGTTTCATTTCATCTTTTAAGAAAAAAAATATTTTTTTTTTCGATTGTTTGAGTGAAGTATTCCCCCATTGGCTCAACTTTATTTATTACCCTCTATTACAGAGAGTAATGTTTTTCAAAACGAACTGACAGTGTTGCGAAATTTTTCTGATCGCTACCAATATCATGATTTCATCCCAGCGAAGGGAATTATCAATTGGCTTCTCAGTTTTTGAAATGATGCCTTTTTAGTGAAAAACCGAACTCTTTAAGTGTCTAGTATTCCCAAATGAATGAGAATCACACTCACTTTTCGGCTTTTCCAAAGAAACACCAAAATCAAAATATTCTGCAACATGTCAGTCTCACAGGCAACTGTGGTGATGTTATTTTCAACTCACGATATGAACATCCATATCGATATATGTATATCTATTTCATGGCGATCAATCAAGAACCGTGGATGTAGCATCACACACTATTTTTTGGGATAAAATGAATGTAGCTCCCTTATCATTGAAGTTTTCAAATCTCTGTTTCCGCTAAAACGAAGATGCTGCACTAGTTGTTTCAGTGCAGTGGAAACGAACCGCAGAAAACGCGATAAAATACGCGATATTTTCAAAAAAAAAAAAAAATTAGGTGATTTTTCTACTTTGGATTTTCTCGTAACTCGCGTTTTAGTAGATGGATTTTCACGGGGAATGATTTATTGGATCCGGAACGTAAAAAACTAAAATGTACAATCAAGTACGAGGAATTCGAATCACAATTGTAAAAATTAGGCCCGAAAAATAAGATTTTTAGAAAAATGTTCGCACAAAATTTCCGTATTTGGATGCAGATTTCTATGAAGCTGTGTAGACTACATTCACGACACATATATCAAATAACTCAGAATCGCATGTACTACAATCCTATATATCATTTTTTGAAAAACCTGTTTGCGGAATGGAATTAGAAGGAAATTTAAAAAAAAAACACTGTAAATTTTGCTTCAAAATGTCAGCATCATTTAATGGTAGAAGCAGTTAAAATTTTGAAAAGTAATACATTAGTGAGATGATCCTTATTTAGTTTGCTTCTACTTTTACTTTGATCAAGAGAAGTGTGGTTTACTCACAAATCAAGAGAAAACAAAAAAATACATGTTGTCTTCAACCCAATTTTACACATTTTTTTACGTAAATATAGCCACAGCTTCCATGCAAAATATCTTTCAATATTTTTTGCCACAAGTCGCGTGTTCTAAAAGGGTAAACCTTGGCTTCAGCTATGTTACGTATATGTGATATAGGTCATTACTATTTTATAATGACCAATCGTGGCTTTTTCGCGACGTATTATTAAAACAAGTTAGAAAGTGTCAGTCAGCTGTGCTGACGGAAATATACCCTCAGCCTCGGACATAAAGGAAATAAGTAAACTCAATACTTATAACGTCTCTATGGTTTTTTGGGTCAATTTCCCAAGAATGACTTTGAACCCCAAAAAAATTAAACTGTTAGGACAAAAAATAAATTGAAACAATCCGAGACGAGTCCTTAAACACCACTCTTCCCAAAATTTGTGTCAGAGGCACCCGAAGGAGTGTGCCGATGTAGTCCATATTCGGAAGTAATTCAAATCTCTAAGAAATAATTTGATGTACAAAATTAAGACCAAACCGGGTTCTCGCTTCGAGGGTTATCTTAGGCACTAGTCAATTTAGTTGGCGTCGTCGAAGAAAGTATGGACTTGCCCAAAAAAAAAAAAAAAAACGGTTCGAGAAGAGCTGTTAAACTATACTTTTCCCAAAGGAGTGGGCCTGTATAGACCATATATGCATGGAAGTAACATTTCCACATCCCTAGTTTGGAACAATTCGGTTAGTCCCTTCTGGAACTATCGTTCCAATAAACTTAGCGAAAATTTTTGAACTTTTGTTGGGGTAATTAACGGAAGGGGTAGACCTATATGGTCCATCTTCGAACTTAAACTAAGTTTGGACAAAGTTTACGCGACGTAACGTTTGAACCAAATAGTTCGAGAGTAATCGGTGCGCACGACCACCCAGACAGACGGACGGACATGGGTAAATCGACTCCAAATTGTCTGGAATGGAGTTCGCCCAAATGTACTTGAGGTCTAAAATCATTATTTCGATAATCCCGTGGGCCTAAATGTTGAGAATATAAACGAATATTAAAAGAATTTTAGAAATAGTTTTCGGTGATTTTTATCGGCTCTATCAATGAAAAAAGGCCAATATTTCGAGGTACTATTACATTACTTTTTATCAAAGGTATCACAAATACTTCAAGACCCCGTACAGCAGTGTAATTTGTAACAATATAAAAACCAGTTAATCCTTATTTCATGATTTGAAAACTTTTCTATCATGATTGCGACATTTTCTTACATAGAATATAAATGTAGTTCTATACAGCTATCTAACCGCTATATCGGCCTTTTTGTAGAAAATTTACTTATGTTGAAACTGAGGTATGGGGTATTGTAACTCGCGAATTGTTGTAATATACCATAACTTTTGAACGCATTTAGGTAAAATAAACTGTTTTAGCACGATTCACCGATGGATTTCTTAAAATTATAATTTGAGTGGAAGCTGTGGTCATATTAATGTAAAAAAGAGGAAAAAATCGTTGAAGGAAACGAGTTTTTTTTAAGTCAATTTTCAATTAGTGGCTTTACAATACAATGTAGAGTATAATGTTCAAAGAAGAAGTTAAAGAATACACTTCAGAGATGAAGTTTCTAATGTATGATTTTTTAATATAACCACCGCATCAATCTCAAACGGATGCTGACATTTTGAAGACTGAAAAATTGGGGTTTTTGAATTTTTGCTCTAATCGGAACGCGCAACTGTACTCTTTTAAAAACTGATTATGAGATTGTAGTACTCGCGATTACGCATTTTTTGATGTATAACTCGGGCGTGTAGCCTTCAAAGGTTCACAACAATCTCAGCTTAAAGTCGAAATTTTTGTGCGTAATTTTTTTTAAAAAAACCAGTTTTTTGGATTCAAAACTTACAAATGCCTTTCGATTTCAGTGGAAACCCGCGTGAATTTAGTTTTTTTACGTTCTGAATGTAACAAGCCTTTGCGCGTCTAAATCCATCCACTAGATCGGCGGATATGATACCCCTCAAATTTCGAAAATATGCAAAAAATATTTTTGAAAATATCGCGTATTTAGACGCGTTTTAGATGTGTTATTCCTACTTAGATAAATAGAGCGAAACGCATATTTAAAATATGCGAAAACAGATATTGAAAAACGTTCGCGAATCCGGAGATATAATAGATTTTTTCTAAAAACTGAGTGCGATGCTACATCCACGGTTCTTGATGGATCGCATTGAAATGACATAGGATGATGTATTTTTTAATGGTGTTCATTGAAATCGGATGCGCATAAAATGCAAATGTACTTCGTGGAAATTATGGGCATTTTACTGTTTTTTGCACCCTAACATGCAACTGATGCTACATCGTGGTCGTCAAATGGAATTTCACAAAGTGTATATCAAATAAGAGGGATTGATTCGCTGTTTTGGAAAATCGGATGCGCATCTTGTGATTTCCACTAATACGCAGTTTCTATGCGTTTCAAATGTTGTAATATTCATAATAACATTATTTTAAGGTTATGCCACAATTGGAATTCCTTGTGATTTAATATAATGTTCTAAAAATATTCGCCAATAGGAAAACTATAAGTGAAAAAGTTGTTGCAACGGAATATCTTCATTATTGCGTGAAATTTGGACGAAAATTACGAAGAACTCAATCAGTTTTTCTTCAACATTTCCTATAAAACAATAAAAAAATAAAATTAGAATAACATAATTTTTATTTTTTTCGTCACATTTTCATTGTATTTTTGCAAATAACATGAATACTATAGCTCCAAATTTCACGACTTTGGTTTCATTTTATTCCTCACAATGTCCGGATGCTGCTATAACTTTTTTATATATTTTTTTGTAAGTATAAGCGCTATTGTTTCAATAATATGTTTGTAAATACGTGAAATTATTTAACAAATTTAATTTTTCGCGAATCCATTGAAACTTTTTGAATTTTTTTTGCATATTCTCAAAGGGTGCGAATTCAGTTAACGACAATTGGATATAACAGCTTATTATATTAAGCCGCGATTTTTTTTGAATTTTTTCTAATTAGCATAATTAAAACGGTCATATCTTTTGCGCGCAACAATCAAAGTTGGTAACGAAAACAGATTTGGAATGACGATTTTTTTCTTAATCTATGTACCAAAAATCATAGATGTAGTATCAAAATTTTTTTTTGATTTTTTTGAAATGGAAAAGAAATTTTTGTCGATATACATGTTGGTTTTCAAGTTTATTTTCATAGATTGCCGAATTTCCTAGATTGCTAGAAATAAAATATAGACCAAAAGTTGAACTGCACTATCCGCTCATTATACAAAATTGTTGCCATCTTCCTTAACCAAAATTCTTACCTCGTGTAAACATTTGTCAGTATTAAACTATAACTGCGAACTGTCGCGTGCTTAAGGTTACTATACACACAATTAGAACTGCGGAAATTCTGTATATACTAGGCTGTAACTATGTTATCTGAGCACGTACATCAACATAAATGGCATCTATGGAAATGTCGAGAGATCGTCTTTCAAAAATAAATCACGTGGGCGAAATGTGTCTACCAGGAATAAAAACCAAAAGTTTCGGTCCATTTCACCTGCTAAAAACTATCAGATCAACATATAAAATTGCAAGCTTCGTTTCTGTCATAAGCTCATACCTTATTTAAAATTTCGCTGATCGGACTTTGATTACGACCTACAGAGCAGATGCAAATTCGGATAAAAATTTTCACCCCCTAAATATTTCACGATCATCACCAATAACAATAGCGATCTATTCTGTTGTTAAACCGACCTCCTTACCAAATTTCGTGACGATCGGTCTATAATTGCGGCCTGGAGTTTGATTACAATTTATAATGGACAGACGGACGGACGGACACACATCGCTATATCGCTTTATCTCTTCGAGATATGAAAAATGGTATATGATATTTAATATAGATGTATGGATTTCCTTAAAGTTACAGTTACTTTCCAAGCCTCTGCAAGAATTACCACTAGTACCGAATTGAAGCCAAGGGTCTGCAGATTTCAAAACTGTTTAGACTTTATGCGGACATTTGCAGTTTAGGCAGTTATGACCAAAAATTTAACTCGGTTTTTAGGTGCTGAATTTATACTTTTTGGAATAGTTGAAGTAATTTTATTATCCTTTCTTAATATTTTTTGTGCTATTAGCGATTTCTTTTTCAAGTGTATTCACTTTAATATATATTTTTTCTTTTTATGGAACACCCTAATGTTGGACCACACCGAAACTTGGAAATTTCCCACGCCCAAAATACATTATTACAAGTAATTCTGTAGAAAGAGGTGATAAATTTTATAAAGTACCGAAAATGGATGCTAACCCTATATGGAGGCTGGGGTGAAAAGTGGACCGATATCACATATCATTATAAGTTGGTGTTCCGTACTCTGAGTTCATTATTAAAAGCTATTAGTTTTGAATATTTAGTCAACATCTGCCGAAATAAATCGAGATATAAATCATATATGGAATATACCAAATCATGGCCAATACTGGTAATTTTTTCCAGGAAGATTTAGTATGCAATAAGAACTCCTGGTACCGGATTACAGCAAATTCGGTTGAACAATGTGTTGGTAACAGTAAAATACTTCAATTCAGGATGGTTCGTTACATGGGAACAACTCGAAAATTTGGACCTAGGACTGTAATATTTTTGTTGCAGTGGTTTTAGGTCACTAGGACACATTGATAAACATTTCAGTTTCGTATATTATCCAGATGTATTTTTGTCAGACCTTCCCATGTAAGTGCCACCACTGTGCTCTGAAACATCTGTCAATAAAACATCTGAATGACGCTGATAGACTTCGCAGCGACAAAAAAAACATGGTAGCTAGCGATTCCGGGTGACGTAGGGGATGAATAATACCAAGCAACGGCCTTGACCGGCTTTAACATGGCAAAGCCCAGGATTTATCTTGGTCCTCTTACATCTCAAGTGGACACTGACCTCCCCGTGGTGTCACCTAGGGAGCTGCCTTTAACATTCTTCAAAGGTAGTAAGCTAACATGTGCCGCGCGTTCACCCATAAGAACGTTAAAAACTTTGGTTGGGCGTGGGGCTAGTAACTCACCCCGTAAAAACACCGCCTACTATGAAAAAACAAAGAAAAAGAAGAAAAACAAACCCCTCTAAAGTTGACGAACCCCGCAAACGTTTTAAGGACCATGACCTGCGAATCTGCACCTGGAATGTCAGGACTCTCTACAGAGCACATGCAGTTTGCGCACTGGCGGATGTACTTGGCAAGTACAAAGCTGATATTATGGCCTTACAGGAAGTGCGATGGAACCGGGCAGACGTAAAAATAACAAACGTTAACGCACTGTATTATAGCTGCCATGAAAAGAAACATGAGCTATGTGTTGGATTTATGGTAAATAGGAGGCTTAAAAATCTCGTCTCCAGCTTCACTCCTGATGCTGAGAGAATTGCCACAATCCGTATAAGAGCAAAGTTTTTTAACATCAGGTTAGCGCCCATGCTCCGACCGAAGAGAGAGAGAGAGAGAGAGCATTAATGACATCTTGGAGATTTTAATGCTAAAATTGTGAGAGAAAATGTCTTTGGTCCCACGATCGGAAAGTTCAGCCTTCATGAGGTAACATCCGACAACGGAATGAGACTGATCGCTTTGCAGCGGCAAAAAACATGGTAGTGAGCAGAACCAGATTCCAACACCTCGACATACACAAGGCCACGTGGATATCCCTAGATGGGAAAACAAGAAACCAGATTGATCATGTTGCGATAGACGGAAGACACTCGTCCAGTGTGTTGGATGTCCGATCGATTCGAGGAGCGAACATCGATTCGGATCATTTCCTTGTAGCAGCTAAGGTACGCACTCGCCTAAATGTTGCCGCAAAAGTGCGATTTAACACAGGACGGAAGCTGGATGTCGAGAAACTGCAAACACAACAGATACACAAGCCTATTCTGCTCAACTGACTCACATGCTGGAAGACGGCACTGCTTGTCCCGATAATGTGGAACTTCACTTCAAACTGCCGCAAAATCTGTGCTCGGGTACCAAAAACCACCACCTAAAAATCTATGTTACGATCAGGAGTGTCGCAAGGCTACTGAAGAAAAAAATGCAGCAGCAACCCTGCATTCAGTAGCAACACGAAGCGTGAAAGAAAAATATCGGGAGCAGAGGAGAAAAAAGAAAGAACAAGAAAAACGTGAGCGTGAGAAACTCGAGATGTTCAGGAGTCAGAATGAAGTCCGCAAGTTTTACCAGAGTGTAAAACACCAGACTGAAGGGTATGGTGCAGGCACATTCTCCTGCAAAGATCATGAAGGGAATCTGGTAACTGATACAGATAGCGTACTGAGGATCTGGAAGGAGCCTTTCATGAAGCTATTAGTATCGAATATGGGCGGCGATGAAGGTACACCAGGACCAATCGCAAACGACGACGTTGACTGTCTTCCTCCCAGCCAAAGCGAGCAAATTAATCGGCTGAGAACAATAAAGCAGCAGGAGCTGATGGGCTGCCCGCCGAACGGTTCAAGACCGGTGGCGAAATGCTGATAACGAGTTTGCATCAGTTATTTACCGAAATTTGGCAGGAAGAGAGCATACCCAACAATTGGAACATCAGCCTCCTATGTACCGTACACAAGAAAGGAGACAAGACGGTGTGTACAAACTACAGAGGCATAACTCTGCCATCAATCGCATACAAAGTGCTGTCGAGTGTACTGTGTGAACGTTTAAAACCCATGGTCAATAACATAACCGGGTCATACCAATGCGGGTTTAGACCTGGTAAATCTCCACACTGCGCCAAATACTGGAGAAGACCCACGAAAGACGTATCGACACGTACCACCTGTTCGTAGACTATAAGGCCGCCTTCGATAGCCCAATTCGATCAAAGGTGTTTCAAGCCATGTCTGAGTTTGGTATCCCTGCAAAACTTATAAGATTATGTAGGATGACATTGGCTAATACAAGATCAGCTGTTAAAGTAGGAAAGAACCTCTCGGAACCTTTTAAAACAAATCGAGGTTTCAGGCAAGGTGACAGACTATCATGTGACCTATTTAACATTCTATTGGAAAACGTCATAGGAGAGGCGAATGTATACACCGATAGAGATAAAAATAGCACTATTTACAATAAGGATATAATGTTACTGGCCTACGCAGACGATATTGATATAATAGGTCGATCAACTCGATCCGTAACAGCCACCTTTGGGAAAATTGAAAAAGAGTCTGCCAAAGTGGGTCTGGCAGTCAACGGCGATAAGACAAAGTTTATGGTATCAACACGCAAGACGTCCAGCAGACTCGGACCAACTGTTGATGTTCAGAACTAAAATTTTGAGGTAGTAAATGACTTTATTTACCTCGGCACCGCCATAAATAAAACGAACAGCATCAGTTTTGAAATCAAAAGAAAAATAATATTGCCCAACAGATGCTACTTTGGTCTAAGTAAACAGTTTAAAAGTAAAACCACCTTTCGTCAAACAAAACTTATAACTCAACTTCAAGTTGAGGGCGAGGAAGTTGAGAAGGTGGGTAAGTTGACGGCGCGGAAGTTGAAGTTGCCCCTCTCAACTTCCCCGTCCTCAACATGTTCCCCCTCAACTTGCCCGCCCTCAACATGTCAATTTCATGTTGAGGGATATGTATTTATACCCTACACCACTGTGTGGAAAGGGTATTATAAGTTTGTTTTGGTAAAAATTCATGTAACACCGCGAAATATTCGTCTGAGACCCCAATGTGGTATACCAATCTTCATATCTCGGCGATATAAAGCGATTTTAAGATGTGTGTCCGTCCGTCCGTCTGTCCATTATAAATTGTAATCAAACTACAGGCCGCAATTATGGACCGATCGTCACGAAATTTGGTATGGAGGTCGGTTTCACATGATCGTGAAGTATTTAGCTGGGGAATAATTTCTATCCGATTTTGTAGCTGCTCTGTAGGTCGCAATAATAGTTCGATCGCCTCGAAATTTTAAATAAGGTAGGAGTATGTGAAAAAGAAGAAGTTTGCAATTTCAGATGGCGATCAGATAATATTTAGAGGGTTAAATGGACCAAAACTTTTGTGTGAAAATTGTGAAAATTTTTAATATACAGGTTATATCATTGTTCCTGAATGACACATTCCTCCCTCGTGAGATATATTTGGAAGACGATCTCTTGACCTTTCCATTGATGTCAATTATGTTGATGTACGTGATCAGATAACAGAGTTACAGCATTATACATCCAGTTTTTTGTTGGTAGTGTAATCACAAACACGCTAGAGGTATTTTGCATGATGATCTAATATTATTTAGCGGATGACATAGACCATTACTTTTGTATGAAAAATTTACAAATTTTATTTTTGGTCCATATTTTAATTCCTGGAGGGCATATACCGGCAAAGTAGCGTACATATGGAAAAAGAACTACTGACCTTTCCCTTGATCCAAATTGCAATAATGTGTCTGCTAGATAACGGGCCTACTGCCTAATATGTTATGGAGTTTCTGTAGAGAGCCACAATTTCCTCCCATGCTACAAATTGTCGATATCATGACAGAGAAATTTTCAGTTAAATTGTCCAATTGGATGTTTTATACAAATATTGCAGCATTGGGTCGCCTCGACGCTTATTTTATACCTCAGGATTTACAGTAAAGGGGATACATACAAAATACGACCAAAGATGTGTCTCATCGAAATAATGGTTTTAGACCCCAAGTATGTTTGGACTAACATTGTTTTAGACAATTTGGAGTCTATTTAGCCCAGTCCGTTCATCTGTCTCTCTTACTGTCTACCTGGCTGGTGGGCACGAAAATTTTATACTTCGAAATATTTTGCCCAAACATAGTTTAAGTTCGAATATAGGCTATATAGGTCCACACCTCCCCCCACAAAAGTTACATTTTTTTTCGAAAAATTGTGTGAACTATAGTTGGCGAAGTGAGCAATCGATCGATAGATTGGATAAGACTATATACAAAATTAGGAAAAGTGACATTTAAGAGTCCTCTCGAATCATTTTGAATTTTTTCAGCAGATTGTCCTTGCGGTCCCCTTTTCGATGGTACAATTGCAATAACAAGTCCATATTTCCTGAGATTATGGCCGAAAAGCTCCAAGAAATCCTGAAAAACAGGCAAGAAACCTGAGGCAGAGGATATATCACCGTTAACGTAGCTGAATTATACTATCTTCTTTGGTGTCTAATTGAATATGAATAATTTTGGGATTTATACATTTGTTTGTATGCAGATTATTTGAATTTCTATTCATGAGCAGTTATTTCTACCGGTATAAAATATATTTTTGATATCACAATATATACCCACAATGCACTATTTTCGAAATACCCTGAAAAGCACAAAACTACGTAAGGACGATAGATCTTCAATAAACTCACAATTTTCCGAAATATCAAATATCAGAGATGTAGCAAATTGCATTGTATATATGTATATTTATTTGTTTATTTTAGGTTATTCCAAAAAGGAACCTGATATTCAAAGACAATTTGAAGATTTAGCAGGAGCGGCTAATCAATGTGAATTTTCCAATTTTTTAATATTGTTTCCACTAACATCCCGGTAGGGACAAGGGAGGCTTCTCTTATATCAATGGATTCATATATAGCCTTTGCTTACTTGTTTACGTTTTAAGGTTGGTTCTAATCAGATAAACCGAAGTGTATGTCCAATTTTGATGAAATTTGAAATGTGTGACAGAATTTGGTCTAGAAATAAGTATCCCACATTATATTGAAATCTCAAATTATATTGCTATCGAATATAGCAAAAACTTCTTAAAATACCTAAAATCGGGAGGTTCCATTACGTGGGGGCTATACCAAAACATGGACCTATTTTGACTGTTTTTGGTGGAGAAGTTTGAGACTAGTGGGATTTCCAAATGTCAAATTACAGCTAGAGCGGACAAAAAATAGAACTAACATTTTCAAAATACCTAAAATAGGAGGAACCATTATATGGGCGCTATACCAGAACGTGGGCGAATTTAGCCGATATTCAAACTTGATCTGACTGTGCGCTCGGGTGCAAAAATATAGCGCCCTACCACGGTTTTTGCTGACGATCGACTCAGAATTTAACCCCGATTGATAATATATATGTTGTGGGGTCGCAAATGTTTTTTTTGATGATTGTAACTCATAATAACAATCTTAATATACCCTCCATATTATGATGGAGGGTATAAAAATTAAAAGAATTGAACCCTCAATACTTAAATTAAGTCTCTCACAAACAACTATAATATTTATTATTCAAACTTTACCCATAATGTAGAATTCGTAACTTTCTTGCTGGGTCCTTAACTGAAAGTTATCTTAACTATGTTGAATAAACAAAACTTATGGCAACAACATACAACTTTAAATCCAATAGTTTACAATTTATGATAAGATTAAAAAATATCTGGGAAATTTCAAACCATAAATACAGGATTAGTTTTAAAATAGAAATGTTCCTCTTTTCATATCAAGTTTTTATGGACTAAACATATTAATTAAAAATAAACTTTTTATTTTGCTTTACCACTTTGTGGTATAAACTTTATTTCTTTTGAAATAAGAAGGGGGTTACCTCTCCAAACTGTCATAGTATCTTGCAAATACAATGTTAACCACAGTTTTATGATTACACATTCCCTACATAACCTGCAGTCAAAACCCACACATACTTCATGAAATAAGGAAGGGACTTAAACAAATGGTTTGAGTGACTTAGCTGGGATTACACTGTCATTGCCATTGGCGATGGGTGCTTGACGTTTGGTACTCCAAAAGCTTTTAAAGTGTCAATATAAAAGTTCATTACATGTGCAGCGACATGAAGAAATGGTAAAACATAAACCTCCGCCAGCATCTGCAATGTAAACGTTGTTTCTCTGTTCACTAGTATTTTAATGACTTGCCCAGTTAACCGGCAATATGGTACTACGAGTATGTACATAAATATGTATGTATTGTCATGACCATCGCCAATGTTGGTTGGTAGCAACATTTGAAAATTGTTGCTTTTGGCATTGTTGATGATATTGTTGCTACTTTCAATGGTGTGGTTGGTATTTGCTTAGGTATGTGTGTGTGTCTGTCTGTCTGATGGTGTTGATTTTGTTACCACAAATCATTAAACCACATAAATTGTGACACATTAGTAAACAATTTGAGCAAAAGTGCAAATAATGCGTCGGTCATTAACGTGAAACGAAAGAGAAATTACAAAATCATCAGCGACAAAGACCTCACCGATAACAACAACAACAACGGCAGCAGTAGTAGAGCCAACAGCATCTACGGCAACATCAAGTCAACAAAAGTCCATAAACAAATCCATACTTTCAAGTATGACAAACGTATGAATTGGATGGCAGGCATGACTATGAATGAATCAATCGTTTTCTCAATAAGATTTCGAAATCTTGGCGTACAACAATTTAGATATAAGCAGCGATTACAATCGGGCATAATGATGAAATAGCCTATGAGGCATTTCATTTGGTCTGCCACTTTTTCTGTTTTGGGTGCGATGAATGGATGCAGCATGTGATTTACAATAGTGGAAAACTACTTCTACTTTGATGTTGTGAAATTTCTAGATAATTTATTACTTAGAAAAGTTATGCAGTAACAATATAAGCTGCATTGAGATAGGTTGAAGAGATTTTATACAAATGCTGCCTGTGCGGAAGTACATTAAATGCAATATTTGTGTATATAGCAAGTAAAGGAAACAGTCGTTTTTGCCCAAAGCTAAAAAAACGTCAGCATGGTGCGCCTTAACTAACTTTAAACTGAAACTACAATGTTCACATGTGAGAAAAATAAAAAAACAAACATGTTAGAACGGTGTTGAGTTCGGCCGGGCCGACCTTTTTATACCTCCACCAGGAGAGAAGTCTCCCTTGTCCCGTATGGGATGTTTGTGGAACAATTATTACCAGGAACTGTACCTTAAGTTTAATCCTTAAGGAAAAATAATCACTTTATACTGATAAATTTCTGTGTGGAGGTTTTCTACGCATTGAGTTAGATCTAATCTCGGTTTGACAAAAAACCCTCGAAATACATAAAATTGGATAATAAACTAAAACCTACATACAGTGGTGGGCAGCAACCACACATTTTAGGAAAATGCATTTAAAATATTCAAAACTAAAAATGCTTAAAAAATAAGAAAATAAAAAGTTTTGACACGATATACAACAAGAATTTTGCAAAAATGTAACACGCCTTAAAATTTAATGGTCAAAACATAGGCTACTGAACCAAATTCCATGTAAAAAATTCACTTCAAATTCAATTCAATTCAATATCACTGTGAACACAAATTTTGGGGCAGAGATAATTCCTTTTGGAGATGAAAGCCCTTGGTGAATATATTAAGAACCCCTAAGGAGAGATCTGCCGTGAGTCGATCTTCCGCGTTATGGCGTGATGAAGTTTTTGCTAGAGACCATGTAAGCCATCAGGAATTAGCGTTATATCTTTGTTCACTGTTGCTTTAGCTTATTTTTGAGATGACATGTCTTCAGTCAAATCGAATGAGGATTATTTTCGTAGAGCAATTCGACCTTATAACTCGCTTCCTAGCAGAAACTTCATCACGCCATTCAGAAGCAGAAACTTCATCACTTCATTAATATAATCACCAAGGCCTTTCTTCCCCAAGAGGAATTTTCCGTGCCCCAGACTTTCACCTCCATGTATTTTGTAAAATATAATTTATTTTTACAATTCCATCATTTGTTTTACTTTTTGGATGTTAAAAAAGAGTACAATTTTATAACTGATATCAGCCATACGGAAGAAGCATGAATATAGCACCAAGGGTCAAAAACTTCAGAAGTAATACAAATTTCTTCATCTTTCAGTTTCCGATTTAATAAAATTCAGAGTTTAGAGTGCAGTTACATCATTTTTAGTTAAAGTCAGGGGTTAAGATCTCGAATAATATATGTCCGTATGGATTAGTCCCTTATCAGAATGACCAATACTGATATTTCTCAAAACTTTTCATTATCTTATTTTTAAAGCAATTAAGTATAAATAATTGGAAAAAATAGTCATAACTTTACTTACTTACTTTACTTACTTAGCTGGCCCATTACAGAACATTTGTTCCATAGACCGAACTAAGAAAAGATCTCAAATACCCTCTGTTTTTCGCTTTTTGGAATACCGCGCCTTTTCATTTCTTCATCCACTTGTATGCTCCATCGAAGCTTAGGCCTGCCGATTCTGCGTGCACCGCCATGTGGTATGTATTCATACGCCTTTTTAGCGGGTCCATCATCGCTCATTCTTATGATATGGCCTAGCCAACGCAATCGTTGCATCTCGATACGTATAACTATATTCATGTCTTTGTATAGCAGATATAGCTCGTGGTTCATACGACGTCGATATTCACCGTCAACGCAAATCGCCAATATAATTATTCTTCTTATTTCACAACTGATGTTTGTTGTGTTGATGGCAGTGCCGAGGAAGACGAAGTCTTTAACTACCTCAAAATTATAGGCACCAACTTCCAAAGTTGGTTCGAGCTCTATGGACGCTTTGCGCGTCGACACAATCAATTTGGTCTTTTCGCCACACCCACTTTCGCAGATTCTGCTTCGGCCTTCCTAAAGGTATCAGTTACTTCCTTTACTGATCGTCCCATGATGTCTATGTCATCAGCATAAGCAAGTAACATGTGGCTATTGGTGTAAATTGTGTCATTTCTTTTGATATTTGCATCTCGTATTACCTTTTCCAGCAAAATGTTGAATAGGTCACACGAAAGGCTGTCTCCTTGTCTGAAACCTCTTTTGGTACTGAACTGTTCGGAGAGGTTCTTTCCAATTTTAACTGAGGACCTAGTATAGTTAAAGTCATCTTACAAAGCCGTATGAGACATTGCATGGAATACCTTTGATCGGAGGGGACTGTCGAATGCTGCTTTACAATCGACATAAAGGTGATATGTGTCGATCTGCATCTCTTGGGTCTTCTCCAGGATTTGCCGCAGGGTAAATTTCTGGTCAATGGTGGACTTGTCATGTCTAAAGCCACATTGGTATGGTCCAGTTATTTCGTTGACCATTGGCTTTAGTCGTTCGCACAATATCCCCGACACTATCTTATAGGCAATAGGGAGAAGACTTATGCCCCGATAGTTGGAGCATACAGTCTTATCTCCTTTCTTGTGGACGGGACACAGGATGCTCAGGCTCCAATCATCGGGTACGCGTTCTTCCTGCCAGATGGTGATAACTAGCTGATGCATACACCTTATCAGCGCGTCGCCTCCGGTTTTAAACAGCTCGGCTGGTAAGCCATCGGCTCCTGCTGCTTTATTATTCTTCAGCCGGTTGATTGCTGGTTTTACCTCATCTTGGCTGGGCGGTATACATTCAATACCATCTTCTGGGATTGGGTCTGTGGTATCTTCGTCGTCTTCGCTGCTATTGAATACCAACAGTTTTGAAAAATGTTCTTTCCATATTCTGAGCACACTATGTGCGTCAGTTACCAAACTACCTTGCTGGTCTCTACAGGAGGATATGCCTGTACCAAAGCCATCAGTTTGATGCTTCACTCTTTGGTAGAATTTTCGGACTTCATTCTGGTTCCTGTACATCTCGGTTTGGTTCACACTCCCGATTTTTCACCTCCCTCTTTTTCCTGGGGAAAAGACGTTTCTCCTCTCTCCTTTTCTCTCGATATCTCTCTCGTGCGCTACGCGTTGATACGGATTGTAAAGTAGCCCTATATGCCACATTTTTCTCTTTGGTAGCAGCACGACACTCCTGAGCATACCATGGATTCCTTGGTGGAGGCCTCTGGTATCCAAGTATGGATTTTGCGGCTGTTTGCATGGAGTGGGCATTACTTTGCCATTGCGCTGATATGTTATCGGGATGAGGAGTGCTTTGATTAAGCAATTGGGCTAATTGAGTGGAACATGCTGTGGCTATCTGTGGTGTTTGCAGCCTATCGATGTCCAATTTCCCTGTTGTGTCTGTTTGTGGTTTATTTGCAACGTTTAGACGGGTACGTACCTTTCCTGCAACAAGGTAGTGGTCCGAGTCTATGTTTGCTCCTCGGAACGAACGCACATCCAACACGCTCGATGAAAGTCTTCCATCTATCACAACGTGATCAATTTGATTTCTTTTTTGATCTGGAGAAAGCCAGATGCCCTTATGGATGGTCAGATGTTGAAATCTGGTGCTGCTAACTACCATGTTTTTTGCCGCTGCGAAGTCTATCAGCCTCATACCATTTTCAGGTGTTTAACAGTGGAGACTGAATTTTCCGACTGTTGGGCCAAAGATATTTTCCTTTCCAATTTTGGCATTAAAATCGCTTTGAATAATTTTAATGTCATGGGCAGGACAACGGTCATATAAAATATATTTTTGGTCAGTTCGTCCTTTTCTTCAGTGGGAGCATGAGTGCAAAAATAGCTGATGTTGAAGAATTTAGCTTTTATTCGAATTGCAGCAAGTCTTTCATTCACTGGGGTGAAGCTGGATACCAGATGTTTTAGTCTCCGACTAACTACAAATCCGCAACCAAACTCATGCTTTACGTCATGGCAGCTATAATGCAAGGCGTCACCTTTAGGTGTTGTTGTGACGCCTTTCCCAATCCATCGTATTTCCTGTATGACAGTAATATCGGCCTTGTACTTTTGAAGTACGTCTGCCAATGCGAATACTGCACCTTCTCTATAAAGAGTGCGAACATTCCAGGTGCAGATTCGCCGATCATGGTCCTTAAAACGTTTGCGGGGTTCGTCAACTTTAGAGGGGTTCGTTTTTCTTTTCTTTCGTTTTTTCATAGTAGAGTGTTTTTTTCTAGGGGACGGTTACCAACCCGACGCCCAAACCCAAGTTTTTAACGTTCTTATGGGTGATAAAGGCAGTTCCCCAGGTGACACAATGCCATGTTAAAACCGGCCAGGACTGTTCCTTGGTATCTTCCATCCCCTACGTTAATTTATTAATTATATTAGTATTTTTTTATTTATTTATGCATTTATTTATTTATTTATTATTATTTATAATAATAATAATACTAATACTAATAATAATAATAATAATAATAATAATAATAATAATAATAATAATAATAATAATAATAATAATAATAATTATTATTATTATTATTATTATTATTATTATTATTATTCTTATTATTATTATTATTAATATTAATATTAATATTATTATAATTATTATTCCACGTATTTTGAAGCAAACTCGTGACACAAAATCAATATATATGGCATAATTATTGTGCGTTTTTTTTTTGGTCAGTGGCTGAAGGCATATCTCCGTCACCACACCTTACTTTCTTACTTGTTCAATATAACTATTCCGCTAATATGAGACGAACTCATTTGAATATCACTTTTTAATTTCTACGACGTTTACTACCCTTTATACAGGTATAGGACGTTTCGACATTTGCAATTTTTTGACTGCCGAAAACCTAAAAAATTGTCATACGGACCATCCCTGTTCGCCATAAAATTGCAAATTTAAGGTATTTGAATTAAATTATCAAACGTTGGGAGGTAAGCATTTCATTTTTTTGCATCAGACTAATGCGGATGCATTACCATTGCAATCGTGTTAAAGATGATTGTGGTAAATGGTGTTGTAAATCTGGAAATTCGTAGCGTTTCAATTCATTTCAATAGATACGTATATTTTATAAATACATACATATCTTTCATTGAATATACCTTCTTGTAATTGTTCCAAGTAAATTATACAGAGATTAGCGCATCATTCCCCCTCTACCTACCTCCTCTAAGGGTAGCTAACTTATTACTACTAATTTGTAATTCTAACAAAATATCCATTTCACTAGGTCTAACTCCTTAATTAAATATCTGCTTATTGAGTTTAATGAGTTTTTAACTTTTCAAGGTCGTACCATAAAAGAAACAAAAACAAAACAATGAATGTTGGAAATAAAAGCCACGATTACAACGGATTTCTATGCATTTAACAATGACATGAGAACTCTAGAAAGTTAATGGCCCTTATGTAACAAAACCAGTTGGGCATACAACGACATTACTTCATATGTATAACATTATTTAATATCGGGTATTACCCAATTTCCTCTGACGTTGTTGGAGTCATCGTCGGCGGCAGTTTTACTTACTACTTACCATCATCATCGCCATGATCTTCCAATGAACCAAACAAACCCAACCGACAAGCATCCATACAGCTATCAGATGTGTGAAATGCTGCTATAAACAGCACATTTAACAGAAAAAAGTGACATAACATCATATAAAATTGTTAAATGCTGCTGAACCCAGGCATTCATCCAACCCAAAACTTCCAGTGCTGTTTAACAACTTGGCTCTAACGTTATGAGCACGCTGTGGCTTGATACCTTTGTACCTACTTGGCTGGTTGGCGTTGTCATAAAGTCAAGACATAAACGGCAACGACGACAACCGTTGGCAGTTGACTGGCTGGCTGACTGACTGAAGCAGTTCGTTCATGTTCAACTTGAAAATTAATGTAAATAAACTTTCTTTTCATTCCAGCATTTAAACGATAGCCCATGCGTCCGTTAACAGAGCGTGAGTACAACAAGTTCATATTTCGTAAAGTATCTGCATTTTCAAGTTTTGAGTCACACACAGCAATATGGGACAGCAGCAGCAGCAAATATGTCTGCTGAAACAATGGCAGTAACATTAAAAACAGGAGGCAAATTTGGTCGCTCAGTCGTTGGGTCGGTCAATCCGGTTTGGCTATTTAATATTAAATTAAAAATAAAACTACATAACAAGTGGAAATTGTGTCAGTAGTCGTTTTAATAAAATTATGTCTACACAATTTAGACCAAATTACTGACAATAACACCATTGGAGGGTGTCATAATAAATGTTTAACACCAACAGCAATTAGAAATGGCGAATATTATTACATGATATGAAATGAAGAAGAGAAGTCTCCCTTGTCCCGTATGGGATGTTGTGGAACAATGTTTTTTTCTGTTGATATGAAATGTGTATTTGTGTACCTACATATATGTATCCATATGTACATATATACATAAGAATTTTATGATATTTTAAGATGTCCTCAAGCAAATCCAGGAAATCTGTCTTTTGACTGGTAAAATTCGAAATATTAAAATTGGGATAGCTTAGCGCCTTTGTTTTGAATGTCTTCATTAATACAGGTCAAAAGTGGGATGTACGCCAAACAGCAATAGGCTTCTTTCTCTGTAAGACCCCCATCAACCCCCAAAATTTCGTGAGGATCCAATCAAAATTCCGACCTGTAGTGTGATTACACAAAAAAGAAAAAAAGGGATGCATTACCGACTATTGCGATATCTCTGATGTTTGACCACCTATGAGAGCCTACTTCACATCGTTGTAAAGGTGATATTTTCTACTTTCCTTGCCAGCTTTTGATTTCGATTTACTTCTTACAGAAGAGAGATATTCCCTTTCTCCAAATAAGTTTTTTTCAAATTCCGACCCGTGAATAATATCCGACCATTACCAAAATCAATAGATTTTTTCCTCTGTGGGACCCCCATTAACACCTAAAATTTCGTGACGATCCAATCTCCGTTATTTGGCCACCTACGCCAACCTGCCTTACATCATTGTAAAGACGGGATTTTCTACTTTCATAGTCAGACTTTGCTTTTGGAGGTCCGCAACCAAAGCTGTGATATTCGTCATTATTATTAAAGTAGCAAAAATGAAAACTTGTGTTATATTAGCGGCTATTATGATATCTTCGTTCTTTGACCACCTACGACAACCTCCTTTACATTGTTAGAAAGGTGATATTTTCTACTTTCATTAGCAGGTTTTTCTTTTGGAAGCTGAGATATTTGCTTTGGAATAAAACATTGACTTTGTCTTCAAATAAGTTTTTTGTCCATTCCGATCCCTAAATATTATCCAACCATCACCAAAATCAATAGGCTTCTTCCCCTCCGAGACCCTCACCGACACCCAAAATTTGGTGACGATCCGATCAAAATTGGACCTGTAGCGTGATTACAAGGTTTAGATGGACATACGGACAAACAGACGGACGGTATATATAAGTATGGGTGTACGACCATTATTTCGATGAGTTACAAACTTTTTGGGCAAAACCAACTTATAATTGATTAATAGATGAAAAATACAACAGCTAGTGGTAGGTACATATATACAAATGTGATTTATATTGTATAGGTAGGTATTTGTTTTTACCCTGATTCTTTGTTCATGGCACACAATGAGCCCAATGTTTATTTATATTGGCATTAGTTAAAACAACTTCAGACGAGTCATCAATGTCATATGAGATTCCACTTTTTTTCCATACGACATCCTTTATGTTTGTGAAAATGTATTTTATTAAAATATGTATTTTTTTATTATATATATATATATATATTATTAAATAATACTGTGTTTTATAAAATACCGGGTCCGCGTTGCTGGCCCGTGGTATTGATTTCTAAAGACAGTCTTTTATGGACTTTATGCGTTATAATTCAAAAAAAGGTGTTTTCTACCTCATTATTCGGGTCCATTGTCAATCCGAGTTATTGAAAAGAGTGGCAGTGGTAATCAGTTTTCTAGATACAACATATTTATTTTGGCTCCAAATAACAAGTCTCACTTAAGCATAGTACACACGGTCCAACAAAACTGACAGTCATCGAGGTCTATTTCGTTAATATCAAAGTCTAGCTGAATAATTACTTTCCTAATCAGTAAATTATACCTTAAATGTTGTATTTCAATCATTTTTAGCTAACAAAAAGTTTTTATTTGCCAGAAAATTGCCGCAAAAGTACGTTGACTGTCAGTTTTGTTGGACCGTGTGTACTATGCTTTATACATATAGCGTTTTAAAGAAAGGCGTGGGAAAGGTTCCCAACCTCAACATTCGTAATTTTTGCAAATATGAAATGTTGCAAATGTCGTGATCCCTGTACATTCCCTGGCAATTTCGGGAAAATTGGTTCAGTAGTTTTTGTAGAAATGATAAAAATTTAAAATTAAAAAAAGTGGACGTAAAAGAAGACGTGGTAAAATTTTCTTTGCATTAAACCCCAAGGCGGATTATGGCGCACATTCTACAGAAAGAATTGTCGAAATCGGTCCAGCCGTTCTCAACTGATGCCATTACCAATCCAGCAAAAATCCTCATAACAAACCTCCTTTCCCACCCATTATTTTAACAAGAGCATGTCGCACGAAATATCTGGTTATTTTGTAACCACTGAAATAAGTAGTCAGAATCTACTCAGTATCTACTTATTTCAGTTGTTACAAAATAACCAGATATTTCGCGCGACATGCCCTTGTTAAAATAATGGGTGGGAAATGAGGTTTGTAATGAGGATTTTTGCTGGGAACGAACGACATTTGATTTTTATTTATATACACGCAAAAAAAAATCGGCCTCTCTAACATATGTCCCAAACATATTTTGCAGTAAACATATATATGTTTGCAACAGTCCCAAACATAATATATGTTTGGGTGGAAACAAATATATGTTTGGGTGGAAACAAATATATGTTTGGGTGCAAACACATATATGTTTGGGTGCAAAGATATTTATGTTTGGGTGCAAAGATATATATGTTTGGGTGGAAACAATTTTATGTTTGGGTGCAAACATTTTATATGTTTGGGTGCAAAAAAATACAAACCCAAAAGGCACAAAAAAAAACAAACACATGAACCAGTGGGCGCTTACTGAGAGCAAGGGAGCGTAAAATTCAATGTAAAACACTTTAAAATGTGTGCTCACTTGCTCTCAGTAAGAGCTCACTGTCTATCTCTATAGTATACACACAAATGTTGTGGTTTTTTATTAAAAGGCAAAAGAACAATAAACACATAGGTACATACAAAATTCCAAAGAAATACATAACACACTTTAATAAAAGAAAAACTGATTGAAATAATTTGTAGTCACACTTTTAAAAAGGAAAAATATATAGAAACGTAGTTGAACGCTTCTCCTTAGTTGTGAAATAAAACAAATTGTCCTCTTAGTTGAAATCATCAGCGGGGAATCGGCATCTAGAATCAAATGATTATGTAATGTAATAGATAAATATGGATATGCCATATTTCAAATATACATAAGTATGTATGTAATTACCAATATTAAATGCGATTTCTTCCTTGTCCAATAAAATAATTCCATTTAACTTTCCGATTCAATTATAAAATGTATTGGGCATTTAATTTACTAAAAACACAATTTCTTTAAGAAAACACAAAACACTGATTTATTCACTCACTTTACCGTCTTGACTCTACAAAGGCAACTAAAACACTGAAGAAAGAAAAAAAATATAATTCATATCATTTTTTCTTTTCTTCTTCGTTGGTTAATAACAACAAAACAAGAAACACACGAGTTTGACGAATACATGCCACCAAAGCCCCCTTCTTCGCTTCTACGTCTTCTATTATACAATACACACAACTCTTTATTATAAAGCAACATTCCACAGCCGCGAGAGCACTGTTATTACTCTCGTTGACAAACATCCTCTCTCCACCCATGAAAAAAATGTTCTAACATAAAAAATATGTTTTACCCAAACATATCAAATTGAGATATGTTACAAAATGTTGCAAACATATATTTGTTTGGACCCAAACATATTATGTTTGGATCCAAACATATATTTGTTTGCAACCGGTCCCAAACATATATTTGTTTGGATCCAAACATATTTCTAACATAAATTTTTCTGCGTGTAGATATAGCATTTTTAAAGAAATAGGATATAGGGGAAGTACTCCGTCCCTTCCGAAATTCAACCAAATTTGTAGCCTATTTTAACCGGAGACCATCCCTGATGCCATTACCAATGAACGACATTTGATTTTTATTTATATAGATATAGCATTTTTAAAGAAATAGGATATAGGGGAAAAACCACAGCCCTTTCGAAATTCAACTAAATTTGTAGCCTATTTTAACCGGGGACCATCCCTGTACATTCCCTGGCAATTTCAGGAAAACCGGTTCAGTAGATTTTTTAGAAATGATAAAAATTTAAAATTGAAAGAAATGGGCGTAAAAGTTGGGCGTGGTCAAATTTCCGACTACATGGTGAGCACAATAACTCACGAATGAAGTATCCTATTTGTTCCGAACTTTTTTCTATCAAACTTAAATTAATAGCTAAAGATCTGTGGAGGTGCTTATTGCAGATCGTTTCGAAATTTGTATTTTATCCTGATTACAATGATACTATTTTTTTCCTTGGAAAATCCACCAATTCCTGTGATTATGGCCCGAAAAGTCTAAAACGTTGAACCTGATTTCGTTCATCAAGTTTTGTTACATCAAGTTAGAAGATAAGCGGATATCTGGTACCTCCCACAAAAATTCAAATATTTTCGCCTTCACTTTAAGGGTAGTGCAGCCCCCATACAACGGTACTTCCCGATTTAAGGCATTTTTGGGATTCTATCTACATATATTTTATACCAAAATAGGCCATTTTCCCGTTTTGGGATAATCGCTTTTTAATGTTTGCGTCACAACTGCTTAGAGCTGACTGAAGAAAATATTTATATTTTTGACAAGATTTATTAGTAATAATATATAGAACATCTTTGCCAAAAGTTAGAGAAAAATCTGTTTGAATAAAATAGTTATAGAGAACTTTTTAAAAAAAGAATTTTTGTCGAATTGTTCCATATTCACACTTATGACACAAATGGAAAATATTATAAATAACATGGAACTAAGTGACAAGTAAATTTTCCCATCTTTGCCTCAATAAATACAAACCTTCTAAATCGAAAATTAATGTTATGATTTTTAGAATGTATTTTTAAATTCGTAAGTTAATAAAATATTAACCTGAAATTAACTTAAGTTTTCGGGCCGAAAGGTGGATATATCGGAAACTAGAGCAGATAGGAAAAAGCCGACCAAAAATTCACAAAGAGCATACGCGAAAACCCTGGAAACCACCTATACCGCAAAAAGTAAAAAAATGGCGTATGGAACACTTAAGCATGACACCGACGATATGTTCAGAAGTAAGCAGTTTAAAAACAAAGCCACATCTCGGCAAACAAAAATAACGCTTTACAAAACACTGATGCTACCCGCGCTGATGTATGATTCCGAACCCCGGGTACTTGCACAAGCAAGTAGGCAGTGCTTGGTGTGTTTGAGAGAAAAATTCGTCGAAAGATCTACGGACCAATCTGCGTTGACGGTGAATATTGGCGTCGTATGAACCACGAGCTGTATCTTCTATACAACGACACCATTATAGATAAACGCATAGAGATGCAAAGATTGCGTTGGCTAGGCCATGTCATAAGAATGAGCGATGATGAACCCGCTAAAAAGGCGTATAAACACGTCCCACATGGTAGTGCACGCAGAACTGGAAGGCCAAGGCTTCGATGGAGCAAACAAGTGAAAGAAGAGATGACAAGAGAGAATTTAGGCCAAACCTTGGATATCTAAATATTTTATCCAAACTTAGTTTATGTTCAAATGTGGATCCATCCTTTCGTCTATTTCTTGGGCTACTACCCACACAATTATTCAAGATTTTTGCGATATTATGTTTTTCGTAGGCAAATATGGTACCACAAATTTTTGAGCTATAATCCAATACATATTAGTTCATAAAATAATTTTCGACCGAAATGGCAGATTACTTTAAGGAATTAAGGATATAGTAATTTCCGATCATTCCAATTATGTCAATGTATGTTGTCAGATATGGGTTGTATGTATGTATATCCTAAAAGATATAATATTCCCACTATTGTAATTGAAGTCCACACAAATCACACCAGACGTCGGCATGGAACTACGGTTAAGGAGAATTAATATGAATAATGTTTTCTCAATGATCAGACAATATTTCTTTCAATAAATGCAACTATTTGTGTCAAGGGTAAAATTCACATTGCATAACTTAAATACTCAATCTGGTCACTTTATTCGCAGGAAAATATCGTTCCATATCTGACGACATGCATCGACATAATTGGAATGATCGGAAAGGACTATATCCTTCATTCCTTAAAGTAATCTTCCATTTCGGTCGAAAGTTATTATCCGATTGCCCGACAAGGTTATAGAAAATGCTGCTCGAATAATAAATGTGATGTTTTTGTTGATAGTTTTTGTTCCATTTCGCCCATTTAAGATTTATCCGCCATATTATTTAATCGTATCTTCTTTAATAAAATCCCCCAATTCCAAGTTAGGCTTCGATTAGAATTATGACCAGAGAAACATTCTCATTGAGAATCTCCTTGTTGCTCCCCTGAAATCATACAAGTGAAATTGTAAGCAAGACTAAATTTTCCTCAAATCTATGCGTTCGTTGACTTTTGAAAGTAAAAACTTAATGGTTTACAATTTTCATAAATATTTTCTTATTGAAGGGAATATGTAGTCTGCAGTGAAGACAAAAAAATATGTAGTCTAAGCATATTTATTTGTCGAGACAGACTGTCTACTTACAACACAGTTTCCACACAATATAAAAATGTTGTTTTTTACTCCTTCACAAAATTTCTGAAATCCTATTTCCCTGCACGCACATATAAAGGCGAACATTAAAAACCTTTTAGTTAAAAAACTACCTCAATTGATTTATAGACAAACCATAAACAACACAATGTGTTTTTTCTTTAACAAATTTACTATTATTGTCACCTGTCGCTTCTACATGCTGCCTAGCCGGCATGCACTATTGAACTGAAGTCACATGTCATTGGAATGTGTGCAGAGTAAAAAATATCTCTGCTGTCACTGCGCGCCGCAGTCCCTTCCCATTGAACATTATTGTCTACGGATGATGCGATCAATTGATGATGCTGTAAACATTAACTAAGTGTAAACACAACAACACAGACAAAGAAATCAAGTAACATCAGCAGCAGTTCAACAAAATATTTGGAGAAATCTGTTTCGAAAAAGGCCTTGAAATAAAAATGGAAAATATTTTTTTATTAACAGTTTAAATATTTGATTAAAATGAGGCTTTTATATAATACGGCGATACGATATTCCAAAAAAAAAAAAACAAAACACAAAAACAAAACAAAACAAAAAAGCATCACTCTCACACACAAAGTTGTCGAACCGAGGCATATGATGTTAATGGTGATGAACATCATCAGCATTCAGAGAAACTTTCTTTAGAGTCAATAAGAGTGAATTTCCGTTAAACGAAAATGAAAAAAACAACAACGCCACATAAAAACTCAAACTGAACTTGCCTTTAAATATTATCTTACGTTAGGTTATGATTATGACAGCAACAAATAAAAGGCTGTGGTTTCGCACAGTGGGGTTGTTTTGTAAACCTCCATAATATGAATAAATATTTTAAAACAAATATGCAAAATTATATAGTCTGTGATGATGATCATATATGGGGCATGTAATGTATGAGTGACATATCTGTCCAGCAAAAATTCGGATCCGTTAGTCATTATGTAACCCATTACAAAGTAATGTAAACAAAAATAACTACTTATATTACTCATTACAAAGTTATGAGTACCGTACAAATTGTTAACAAAAAAAAAAAACAAACAAAAAAAAACAGACAGTGCATCGACAGTACAACCTAAATAAAAAATGGAAAAGTGGGATGTATGCCAACCATCAATAGGCTTCTTTCTGTGTTAGACCCCCATCAACCCCCAAAATTTCGTGAGGATCCGATCAAAATTTCGTAGTGTGATTGCACAAAAATGGAAAAAGGGATGCATTACCGACTTTTGCGATATCTCTGTTGTTTGACCACCTATGACAACCTACTCCACATCGTTGTAAAGGTGATATTTTCTACTTTCCTTGCCAGGTTTTGCTTTCGATGTACTTCCTACAGAAGGGAGATATTAACATTGAAATAAAACGTTGGCCTTTTTTCTAAATATTTTTTTGTCACATTCCGACCACTGAATAATATCCGACCATTATCAAAAATCAAAAGTGGTTTTCCTCTGTGGGACCCCCAATAACACCCAAAATTTCGTGACGATCCAATTAAAACTGTGACCTGCAGCGTGATTTCCAAAAAAGTGGAAAAATGGGATGTATTACCGACTATTCGATATCTCCGTTATTTGGATACCTACGCCAACCTGCTTAACATCATTGTAATGATGGGATTTTTTACTTTCATTGTCAGACTTTGCTTTTGGAGGTCCGGAACCAAAGCTGTGATATTCGTCATTATTATTAAAATCGCAAAAATGAAAAGTTGTGTTCTATTAGCGGCTTTTGCGATATCTTCGTTGTATGACCACCTACGAGAACCTACTTTACATCATTAGAAAGGCGATATTTTCTACTTTCATGGCCTGGTGTTCTGCTTTTGGTATACCCCATATTGAAGCTAAGATATTCGCTTTGGAAAAAACGTTGTCTTTTTCTCCAAATAAGTTTTTTGCCCATTACGACCCCTAAGTATTATCCGACCATCACCAAAATCAATAGGCTTCTTCATCTGTGTGACCCCCATTAACCCTCAAAATTTCGCGACGATCCGATCAAAATTGAGACCTGTAGCGTGATTTCCAAAAAAGTGGAAAAATGGGATGTATTACCTACTATTGCGATATCTCCGTTATTTGGTCACCTACGCCAACCTAGTTTACATCGTTGTAAAGATGGGATCTTCTACTTTCACAGCAAGGCTTTTCTTTTGGAAAGTCTCCAACCAAAGCTAGGATATTCGTCATTATAATTAAAATTGCAAAAATAAAAAGTAGGGTTTTATTTGCGACTATTGTGATATCTTCGTTGTTTGATCACCTACTTTACATCATTAGAAAGGTGATATTTTCTACTTTTATTGTCAGGTTTTGCTTTTGGTATACCCCGTATAGAAGCTGAGATATTCGCTTTGGAAAAAACGTTGTATTTATACCCACATAAGTTTTTTGCCCATTCCGACCCCTAAATATTACCCGACCATCACCAAAATCAATAGGCTTTTTCCCCTCCGGGACCCCCATCAACATCCAAAATTTCGTGACGATCCGATCAAAATTGCGACCTGTAGCGTTATTACAAGGTTTAGATGGACAGACGGACGGACGGACCCACATAGCCAGACCATACTCAGCTCGTCAAGACATTCATTTTGGTATATATAAGTATGGGTCTACGACCATTATTTCGATGCGTTACAAACTTTTTGGCCAAAACCAACTTATAATACCCTCCCCACATAGTGGTGTAGGGTATAAAAATGAAATGTGGTGAAATTGAAAACAAATTCCCCTCAACTATTCTAAAATTACACACGCGTGAGTGTATTCAGAATTTGGTGACCATTTTTGGACATATGAACTTGCAGACAAGAACTATGAATTGGGATTACAAAAGTGTCACGGTATAAATAAGGAATCAGGAAGCATGAACTTGTCCACGAAAAACATAATATCGCTGTAAACAGGACCACAACAGGAGTGTCTTCGGTAAAAATTGTCAAAGGATCCTCGAAGAGACATTAAACTGCACTTAAACAAAAATGTTGAACTCTTGCGGGAATGTACCCCATGGAAAATATCGTTCACATTTTTTATGGCCCCACGGTGCGCCTGAACCAACTTTAAATGAAACATACTTACACCTGGCAAGTTTTTGCAGATTCCGAAACTACAATGTTCATAGATAAGAAGAATCAAAAAACAAACAAAAATCGACAAATCGCTTTTTAGATAAATCGCGATCAAGTTCACATTTCTATGGGTTTTTTTAGGTTTTCACGATTTTGCTTGGAAACCGCGAGTCCTGTCGAAGATTAGAGAAAATGTTGTAGCTGTGAAAATTCTCTACAAGATTGACTTTTATAATATTTTCATAGGTTTTGCCAATTTTGAGATATAGAAGCTGAAATTGGGACAATGTACTGACTGTATCGTCTCCTTATAAAACAATGTCATGCACGGTGCGCCTTAAATACCCAGCAAAATTTGAAGGAAGGGATTCCATGCGATGACGTGATATCATGGCATCTTTTGCATTGGTTCAAACGAAGCCGTGAAAGATCGGATATTTTCATTAGTATTTGAACCAATGCAAAGGAAGTCCTGAAAAATCAGATCTTTTCATCAGCATTTGAACCCATGCAAAGGAAGTCGTGAAAGATCCGATAGGTTCATCAGCATTTGAACCCATTCCATCGATCCAATAGGGATGAATTTTGTGTTTTTACTTTTACACATTTTTTTTAATTAAATATCTAAGATTAATTATTTACAATAGGCTTGATGTTGTCGGAGACTCGAAATCACAACCAAAGGTGTTAAAACTCTCGTCGTAATGATAATTTCATTGCAAAGGATTGGTGAAAATGGCATGCCAAATCACTGGTGGAAATGAAATGCCAAAGCATTGGTGAAAATGACAAGTCAAAACATTGGTGTAAATGACATGCTTTGGATCCAAAAATGAATAGAATCTTTTGGTGTCCACGCTCATATAATATTCATCGATGAAGATGCTAAAAAGATGACGTGCCAGATCACTTTCACCCATCATTGAATGGCATCTTTGGCATCGGACATTTTGCTGGGATAACTTTAAATGAAAACCGTTTACAACTGCGGATTCTGAAACAGCAATCGCTGTTCACATTTTTAGCTTTTTTTGGGTTTTCGCTATTTTGTTTGAAAGCTGCAGTCATAATTAACTGTGGCTAAGGAAAATGTCGTAGAGAATTTTCACTGCTACAGTATTTTCACTTATACCATTTCGGTAGGACTTGCGGTTTCCAAGCAAAATGGCGAAAACCTAAAAAACCCCTTAAAATGTGAACTTTGATCGCGATTTATTAAAAAACCGCGCCGTCGATTTGTTTTTGATTTTTTCATCTATGATCATTGTAGTTTCATAATCCGTAAAAAAAAGTATTACGAGATCCCAAGTTTCAGTTGCTCCATTCAAAAGATATCAAGCCAAAATGTTTTGAACTACTGTGGGGTATGTATCGGAAAGAGTGGAACAATAAGCACCCTCTCCGAAATTTATCAAAGATTCACAGAAATGTTATAATATTCAAAGTTCGAACCAGCTGCAACACACGGTGGCCGTAGGGTTTTTACAGGGCGTTGACCTATACCGACAAATTTCAGGTGGAAAATTGTATACCCTTAAAGAAGACTAACCACAAAATTTCAATCATTTCGGTGGGATATTGAGGTCACAACCTTCAACCTTGTTCTATGGGGGCTATATGAGGGCGTGGACCTATACCTACATATTTCTGGGGGAAAGTTTTGTACCCCCAACGAAGACTAAATACCAAATTTCAGCCATTTCGATGTGATAATCAGGCTAAAAACTTCAAAATACCGGGAGGTATCGTCCTATGGGGACTATATCAAAACGTGGACCTATGTAAACATTTTATGGTAGAAATGTTTCTTAGGCCCTGGAAACATAAAATACAAAGTTACAACTGATTCTGTGGTGTTATATAGGGGCTATACGAAAACGTGGACCTATATAAACAAACTTTGGTGGAAATATTTTTTAGCCTCTGGAAACACATAATTGCATATTACAACCGATTCGGTGGGCAAATGAGACAAATATCTTAACAATTCCTTAAAATGACGACGTGTCACGCGTCACTTTGTATGGTGGCTATACGAAAACGTGGAGCTACATAGCCCGCTTTCAATACGAAAAGTCCTACGTACTTATAATAGATTTTACCAAACATTTAATTAACCTACTTCAATCCGTTCGGACGCTAGAGTGATTTTCACAGACGGACGGACATGGCTATATCGATGTAGAATTGCACTCTGATCAAGAATATATATAGTTTGTGGGGCCAACAATAATTATTTCGAGTAGTTACAAACGGAATGACAAGCTTAATATACCCCCATCTTATGGTGGAGGGTATAAAAAATCAGAACAATTAGAGAGCAGGTTTCAAACTGCACTTTTTGTGTGGGAGGTACCCGATTGTGCCTAATTTCTGTCTCATATATATAAAGGGTGTTTTTTAAGCTAGATAGAACTTTAAATTGTAAAAAGTAACACAAAAAATTAAATTTTGATGAAACTTTTTTTTATTTGTTTCAGTATATTCTGACAAATCATCATGAATAGACTCACGCTTGAACAACGCTACGAAATTATCCAAATTTACTTTGAAAATCAGTCGTCGTTTTATCAGTTGTTTTATCGCAAAATTGTGTTCAGCGATGAGGCGCATTTTTGGCTTAACGGGTTTGTTTATAAGCAAAAATGCCGCATATGGAGTGAGACCAATCCACAAGAGACCCTACAGACTCCATTACATCCAGAAAAATGCACCGTATGGTGCGGTTTTCACGCTGGTGGCATCATCGGACCTTATTTCTTCAAAAATGAGGCCGGAACTCGCGTTACGGTCAATGGAGATCGTTACCGCACCATGATCAATGATTTTTTGTTTGAAAATATGGATGACATTGATCCGGAGGAGATGTGGTTTCAACAGGATGGCGCTACGTGCCATACGGCGAACGCAACCATCGACTTATTGAAATCAAAATTTGGCGATAAGTTGATTTCGAGAAGTGGACCTGTCAATTGGCCTCCAAGGTCGTGCGATTTGACACCTCTCGATTATTTCCTGTGGGGCTACGTGAAGTCACTGGTTTATGCTGATAAACCAGCAACAATTGATGCCTTGGAGGCCAGCATTGTTCGTGTTATTCGTGACATACGGCCAGCAGTGCTCGAAAAAGTGGCCAAAAATTGGACGTCCAGAATGCACTTCGTCA
Source organism: Musca autumnalis (assembly GCF_047663935.1). Taxonomy (NCBI): domain Eukaryota; kingdom Metazoa; phylum Arthropoda; class Insecta; order Diptera; family Muscidae; genus Musca; species Musca autumnalis. Next base: position 268,169,031 of record NW_027411644.1, read on the forward strand.
AGAACAGCCGAGGTGCCCATATGCCCCAAGTCATTTTCAAATGTTAATGTCACGTATTGATCTTTCGAATAAAAAAAAAATTTTGATTACAATTTAATTTTTTGTGTTATTTTTTACAATTTCAAGTTCTATCGGGCTTAAAAAAACACCCTATATTACGGTGTACAAAGTATAGACTAAATCGGTTACTCCCTTCGACAGTAATCGTGCACGGCATTTTTGCAAAAAAAATCAACTTTTGTGGGAGAGATGCCCAAGCTGTAGATCGATATGGCCCATTTTCCAACATGCTCTACATCCCAGCAAAAAAAGTCCTCCCAAAATCATGGGTTTTGTAAGGGATTTTTGGCAGCCGTAACTACTCGCAAACCCCCTTTCTTCCCCATTATTTTTACAAGGTACAGTTTGTAGTTATTTTATGGCCACTAGAATAACTAGTTATTCTGTGGCCACTAGAAGTTGAAAAGTAAGTAGAAAAAAATTCTATTTTTAGAACAGTTGATGTAGAGATTTTTTTTATTTCATCACACCTTCTTACTTTTATTTTACTTTATTTTATTTCGATCGCTGTGCGAGTTGAACACACGAACCCTCTGATTTCTAGCCAAAGACACTACATACTATGCCACGCACACGAACATTATGGGTTGCTTAAGAACTTAAATGTGCAATGAACATGTGCACCACGAACTGTTATTTTTTAATTAAAAAAAACCCGCGTGCCGACAGTGAGCGTTGAACACACAACCCTAGGATTTATAGTCGGACACACACTCACTGTGCCACCGTTCTCATTACTTAGTGAGGAGAAAAGTAAGTAGGTTTGCCTTGTAATTTTTTTAAGAAGTACCCCATTACTTTTCAGATTACCTGTAATGTGAAAAAAAGCTTGTTTACATTACTTTGTAATGGGTTACGTAATGACTACTGGAACCGAATTTTTGCTGGGATTTATGCAAAATGTTATAATATTTAATATTTTAATATTTTTCTAATATTTTCGTAGGGTTTTTCCATATTTTTAGAGTTTTGTCTTTTAAATGTCATTCCAAGCTTATAAAGCTTCATTTGACCTATGCATTTCCGCGTATTCCAAAAATCGACTTGGTTGTAATTTTCGAATTTTGATGAAAAATTTAAATATGCCATATAAATTTAATTATAAATGTTTCATTCATATAAATTCGAGGGTTTGTTAAGAATGTAGTGATAGTATTTCTCAATCAAAACCAAAAGGATTGTCATGTAAGAATACACCTCAAAATTGTCGGCATTTTTAAAAGAAGGCCCGATTGCAGGAAAACTTTACGTTTTAGAAAGAAAGGTTAAAGGCGAGTGATCATCTTGTTAATCTATGGTTTACACCATTCGATACATCCAACACAAAGATTAAAACATTTTCACTTTACTGCAGTTTAAGGCCACGGACTGTGTTGATTTTCATAGATCTTGTAGTTTTTGTAGTTATACCAGTACCCGATACCATAATACGGAGGGTAAAATTAAATTTGACATTTCGTGTGTAACACATCGAAGTAATCGTTGGGGACCTTACAAAATATATATTCTTGATCAGCATAAAATTCTAAGTCGATATAACAATGTCCGTCTGTCCATCTGTTCAAATCAAGATACAGCTCGCAAATTTTAAATATATTACTTTGGTATAGAAGTTTCTTATTACTCCTAGGATGTTTGGAATTGAAATTTATATCAGTCCAGTTTATATAAAGCCCCCATAAAACGATAGCTTCCTGATTTTCGGTATTTGAAGGTTGTAGCCTCAAAGGCTGAAATTTGGCACTTAGTCTTCGTTGGGAGTATTAAACTTTCCACCATAACTTTGTCGGTATAGATCCACGTCTCCACATAACCCCCATAGGACGGTCCCTTTTGATTTTCGGTATTTTGATGGATTCAGTGTCAAACCGATATGGATGAAATTTGGTATTTACTGTCAGCATATGTCCATGTTTTCGTATATCCTCCATAGAACTATACCTCCCGGTTTTATATATTGAAGATTGTGGCCTCAGTATTCCATAAAAAGGCTGAAATTTTGTATTTATGTCGACCTTTTTTACTCCTTTCGTTATCTCGAAAGTTTTAGCTACATTATTCAACCGGAATAACTGAAATTTGGTATTTAGTCTTCACTATGGATACAAACATATACATATGTCAAAAATACTGCCCAATTTTATGAATTTCGATGGTTGTCAAATTTTGGAATCGAAATTGCTGTATCCAGCAAAAACACCTTACTAAATAATGGGTTATTATAGTACTTTTTGCTAGTCGTAACTACTTACAAACCCCCTACTAACCCACTATTTTAACAAGGGCAGGTCCCACTGTATTACTAGTCATCAATGACCACTAGAATAATAGTTACTTTGTGGCTACTACAAGTAAAAAAAGAGGTTAAACAATCTATTTTTAAAACAGTTGAGATGGAATTTAATATAAATTTGTATTTCATTTCGCTCTCTGCTGGGTTTGATCATGCGAACTTCTAACTTGTAGCCGAACACACTATAGCTCTGTTCCTTTACGTGCAAGAATCTTCAAGTTTTGCCACTTTTTACTCGAAAAGCGTTCCTTTACTTTTGACACAATGCAATTCATATGGGAGCAGTTTACAACTTTTACTACTTTTGCCGGTTTTACCATTTTCAAAAGTAAAGGAACAGACCATATGCTTACGAACATTAAGTGTTGTTTTTACACTAACATGTGCACCACCTGCCGACGGTGAGCACACAACACTAGAATTTGTAGTCGGACACACTATCTCTGTGCCATCGTACTCATAACTTAGTAAGGAGTAATATAAGTAGTTATTTTAGTTTACATTACTTTTTAATGGGTTACATAATGACTAACGGATCCAAATTTTTCCTAGGTATTTTATTATTGTGTACAGTAAGCCATAACGTATAATCGCAGATTGTCCTACTCGCGACCAAGGGGATCATAGAGCTACTAAAGAGAAAAATCCGGCATTAGGAAACATCAGGAAAACGCAAGGAACGAATGCCGTATCGCCACGAAAGGGGAGAAAAGAAAAATGTTGTCAGTAGAAAAATTTAGAAATTTAAAAGAAAATTTAGTAGTAAAGCTAGTGTGATGAATCAAGTGTAACATCAACAAATTCTGATACTGTTTTTTAAAACAGTATCTATACAGAAAACTCATTCCTGGGGCTCAATTCTGTTTGTATGAAAATTTGAAATGAAAAGTTGTATAAAGAAAATAAATTTCAAATGAAAAATTTTATAGAGAACATATTTTTTATTTTAAATTTTCATAGAACAAGAATCCAGCCCCTGAAATATAGAATATAGTTTAGAATAATACATCGACTTTTCTTATACTTGCGTAAACAACACCTACAGTCATTGGTATAATTATTTTGAGTTTGAAGAAATTGTGGTTTTGGTTTTTACCGCATTAGTTTCTAATAATAATAATTGTTCCACAAAAATCCCATAAGGGACAAGGAAGACTTCTCTCATATCAATAAGTGCACCCCGATTCATATTAGCTCAATGATATGGGACCTACAGTTAATCGCCGAGTCCGAACGGCGTGTCCAACACACCACTTTTGTAGAGAAGTTTTATATGGCTGAAATACTCAGGAAATGTCGCCAACATTACCCCTCAGTAATGTTAGTCTTCTACAAAAATTAAAACTATTAATAAATTTTAGCAATTTAAATGTACTCATGTACTTTTGTAAAGGATATAACATTTGTGTAAAGGATGTGAACCTCCTATGCAAACTTTACCGTTGAATTTTTGAGAACAAAATATGTGGTGGTAAGGTGAGATACAGTTTCGAAATATTTGTCTAAATTTTTTATTATTTCCCGGAACTAATGCTAATCAATTCAAAAATAAATTTATTGAGAAATACATCAAGACTACTTAACTGTATTAAACATATACACATTAAAGAATAGTTTGCACTTTCGCAAAAAATCGTATTGATTTTAATTTTTCTGTTGATCATCATCCCAAGAGAATTTTCTGTCACATCAGACACACACAAACAAACACTAAATAACAAAGTCATTATTTGTGAAATATTTTAATGAATCATATTCATTAAAATACAATTGAACCAAAACATAATTCTTTTCTCCTTATTAACGTTTGTACAAATGTACGAGTATGTACATACATCATGTTACAAATTCATTTGAATGTCAACTGAAACATTGCTGATTGAACATAGATTATTCTGTTGTTCTTCTTCTCATTTAATATTAATAAGCATTAGCAAATCAGTGTAGCAAAAATGAAAGACATTTCAATGAATTGCAAATTATGCGTGTCGAAATATTTTTGCAGAATTGGCATTAAATTTTAATGTCAAGCCAAAGAGTGATATTAAGTTTTACATTTTGAAATTTTGTCATAGAAAATGTGTTGCTTTAAAATTTAATGGAATTCCGAGTTTGGATAACAAATTGAAATGAACATTACTACTCTTGGTATTGAAAGAGATGCATTTGTGGGAGAAGTTAAAAAAAACACAGACACACAATGAAAAGGATTGAAGTATGAAAAAAGTCGGACATGGCTTCATACTTTTCGACTATGTGTTTTTTAGTGCATTTGGTAGAGTTGTGTAGTTCCGGAACGAACTAGTTCCAAGGAACTACTCCGGACAAGGAACTATTGGAACTATATCCGGCTCTTGCATTTATATAGTTCCTTTAGTTCATATAGTTCCAGTCGTGCATATAATTCCTTTCATTTGTATAATTCATTTTCTTCATTTAATTCCACACTCACTTCGATCTTTCACGTTCGGTTCCTTAATCATTCGATGCGGCCACATCTATATATATAAAAGAGCTTAGTGATAAGTGAGTGAGTGAGTGAGTGAGTGAGTGAGTGACATGTATATCATCGCCCAGACGAAACCGCTGAAGCTAGAAAGCTGAAATTGTGACTGTGGGTTGCTGTTGGTGTGTAGGGGTGAGATAAGGCTGGGTTTTTGGAAATTCGACCTAGAAGGGTACGAAAAGTACTAAAAGGTACTAAATATGGTACCCTTTGTATTAGGCAAACGGGAAGAGCTAGACTTCTGAAATTTGGAATGAGGGTAACTGATGGAGAGCTAGAAAGATGTACCAAAGGGTTTTTGGAAATTCAACCCCTAAGTGTACGAAAAGTACTAATTTTTGTACGAATTGTATATTTTGAAGGGAAGGAAGCTAGAAACTTGGAATTTGGTATAGAAATCAAGGTTGGGAAGTGGTGTTTATAAAAGGAAATGGTTTTGGAAATTAGTACTCATGTGTACGAAAAGTTCTAAATGGTACTAAATTTAGTACAATTTGGATTTTGGTGAACGGAAAGAGCGGGAATTCTGAAATTTTGAATGTGGGTCACTGATGGAGAGTCAGAAAGATGTGCCAACAGGTTTTTGGAAATTCGACCTATAAGTGTACTAAAAGTCACTAAATTTAGTACCAGTTATATATTTTCAACTGATATAGCTAGAATCCGGGAATTTGGTATGGAAATCAAGGTTGGGAAGTGGTGTTTATAGAAGGAAATGGTTTTGGAAATTCGTACTCATGTGCACGAAAAGTTCTAAATGGTACAAAATTTAGTACAATTTGGATTTGGGTGAACGGATAGAGCTGGAAACCAGAAATTTGGAACTATGATTATTGTTAGAGTGTAAGAATGAGATATGGGTGTGGTTTTGTAAATTCGTACTTATGTCCACAAAAAGTACTAAAAGGTACTAAATTTGGTACAACTTGGAGTTGGGTAAACAGATAGAGCTGCAAACATGAAATGTGGATTATTGAGGTAGCTTCGGAAATTCTTACTCATGTGTACGAAAAGAACTAAACGGTACTAAATTTGGTACAATTTAGATTTGGATAAACGGATTGAGGCGGAATCCTAAAATTTAGAGTATTGATTACTGTAGGAATATAGGATTGTGGTAGTTTTGGAAATTCGTACTTATGTGTACAAAAAGAACTAAACTGTTCTAAATTTGGTACAATTTGGATTTGGATAGAGCTGGAAACCTGAAATTTGGAATAAGGATTACTGTTGAAGTGTAGGATTGAGTTATGTAGGTAGCTTTGGAAATTCGAACTTATGTATACGAAAAGTACTAAAGTGTACTAAATTTGGTACAATTTGGATTTGGGTGAACGGATAGAGTTGCAAACCGGAAATTTGGAATTACGGTTACTGTTGTAGGGTAGGATTGAGCTATGGAAATAGCTTTGGAAAATTGTACTTATGTGTACGAAAAGTATTAAATGGTAATAAATTTGGTACAATTTGGGTTAGGGTGAACGGATAGAGCTGGAAACCTAGAATTTGTAATAATAAATACTGTTGGAGTTCAGGATTGAGGTAGTTTTGGAAATTCGTACTTACTTGTACGAAAAGTATCGTGACATATGGAATTATGATTACTTTTGCGTGGAGGATTGAGACAGATTTCGGAAATTCGTTCTTATGTGAACAAAAAGAATTTTGGTACTAAAATTGATATCATTTGGATATGGGTACAATATGGTACAATTTGGAGTGGAGGATTGAGATAGTTATTGAAATTCGAACTTTCGTAAGAAAAGTATTAAATGGTATACCAATAGCGGTGGAATTCTTAAATTTGGTATTATAGACGCTGTTGGTGTGTAGGGTTGAGATAAGTTAACGAAAATTACTAAACGCCACAAAATTTGGTTAAAATTGTTCAGATGAAATTGTAAATAAGTATGGCGGTTGGGATATCGCGATGTTATTTGTGAAACATGTACCTATTATAAGTACTAAATTTGGTTGTTTGTTGGTGTTCGGATAATGAGTTTTTGAAATGCATACAATTTCTGAAATTAGGTATGGAGGTCGCTAAGGACTGAATTATTGAGTTGGTATTGGAAATACAAAAAATACAAAATAGTACCAAATTTGCTGTTGGGTGATGCTGGAATTTTATAGTGTGCGCAAAGTAAAAAAGTGCAATAAATTTGGTATTGGGCTAAGGAGAAGTTGTCAGTTTCACTGTTAGAGGTGTTAGAATATTAAGTGTACTAGAAATATTAAATAGTACCAAATATTGAAGCACTGGTATTGAGAATGTCTTTAAACATCCGTCTTTCGAATGTATGCAATGTTTCTGCATGTAATACCATGGAGTTTTAAAATTGTATCGTTTTCATGTAATGCTTTCAGGTTAACGTGAATGTGGTTTCTAAATTTTACACTGAAATCAAACAGTTAAACGTATCTTTTGAACGTTTATTCTGAACGTTTTAAAAAGTACATTTGAAAACGTATAACTCTGCGACTATTGTTGTACAATAAGGTTGTTATCCCCTGTAAATTAAAATGTGTAAAAATAACAGTTATATATAGGGGCCATGTCAAACTAAGCGTGCGCATTAAGTAACATTTTTTGACTATAGATTTTCTACATGTTGATATCATAAATGCCGAAATTACAGATACTTCGGTTGGAAAATGTGAATAAAATCTTCAAAATACCCGTACCGTTCTAAAAAAACATGGGAGGAATTTAAAATGGGTATTTTTTGTAAATTCGAACATAAGGTATATGAACAGTACTTAAAAGAAATTAAATATCAATTAAAATAGGTATTAGTACATTAAAATTTTCAGTGTCCACCATTTTCATATGAAATATTGTTTATTTGTATATTATTTCCTTTCCGCATACGAAGTAGCGGGCATTTTGCTAGTTATTTAATAAACGTTTATCATATCCTCGTTGCATCGCATCAATTTATTTATTTTTATGTCAATTCATCCACCATTAAAACAAAGAAAAGATTCGTTAAACTACTTCACTCTCGGAACTATTTGGAACGAAGGAAACAAAAAGAACGACGAAAGCGAAAGTTTCATTGAACAATACCAGTCTGGGAACTATTTTGAACGAAAGAAATAGAAAGAACGATAAAAGAGTAAGATTCATTGAACTTTATCGCTCTCGGAACTATTTGGAACTATGGAACTATATTAAGGAACTAGTTCCTTTTGGAAAGAGGAACTAGAAAGATCGATCCACTCCGGGAACTAGATTTCCCAACTCTAGCATTTGGAAGATTGTTTTTTCAAAAATCACATTGAGGAGTCTTTTTAGAGTCCTTTTGATGATCAAAAAATGATCAGAAAGGGACTCGAAAGTGACTCCCTGTAATGTTTAAAAAGAGTTCAATTTAAAATACGACAACAAATCTGTTGCAATCACAAATAAATCATTGAGGCGCTTAAAATGTGACTATTTTTTGTTATTTATTGTCACATTTTGATCATCAGAAGATTGATCAAAAATGCAGGTGTTTGAAAAGTGATTATAATTATGTATCTTCTGATCATATTTTGAACAGATAGGTGATTAAATACTGATTGTTTTGTTTTATTTTCGGTTCGTTGAAAATAATTCTCATATACACTTTCTACAAAACGTTGATATAAATGTAAATAATATTAGGAGTATAGACAAACACAACACATGTTCAGGTTTTGCCAAGTAAAATGAAGATGCAGTATGTTAACCACCGCGGAACATAAGCAGGGTTAATTAAAAGTCATAGCAAAGCAGAAACGACACAACATAAGAAAGGAACAAAAAATAAGCAAAAAGAATAAAAAGAAAATTATTTTAACCCTACGGTCAATAACAGGGTGTCTGGGTACAAATGTAAAATTGCTGTCAAATCTTTAATAATAGAGATATGTATATGAAACTTGGAGCAAATGAAGAGGAGGTGTTTCTACTCAGGGTCACGTATAGAAACTATATATTTCCTATTTATAGATATGTTAGAGCCCCCTACATTTTTTTAGTACATAGATCAATAACCGGGTACATTTGTACCCATTTAAAAATAACGCTATAACTCTTTGAAAAAATTAGATATTTGTGCGGGGTTTTCTGCAGATTGGTCTGTAAGGATGCCAGCTATAATTTTAAATTTAAATTGATGCATATGTGAAGAAAAAAAGCTGGAAAAAGCACTTGGAATTGTATTTCTTCAAAAACTTGCCTATTATTTTGTCTATATCTTTGGAATGGGCACTAATTTTTATATGAAACTAAAAGTGAAAATAAATTAAGATGTTTTCCCATCTTTCTACAAAAATGTCAGCAATCGCTACTGTTTTGAATTATAGTAAACTTCTCAAAACAACAGTTATAACCCTCTACTCTCCCATAGTACCTATAAATGTTGTCATTGATTGGAGAGTAGTAAAAGCAGCTTATTATTATACCCTCCACCATATGGAGGGTATAATTAAATTTGTCATTCCGTTTGTAACACATCGAAATATTCGTCGGAGACCCTATAAAGTATATATATTATTGATCAGCATAAAATTCTATGTCGATTTGACCATGTCCGTCTGTCCGTCCGTCCGTCCGTCCGTCCGTCCGTCCGTCCGTCTGTCTGTCTGTTGAAATCAAGATACAGCTCGCAATTTTAAAGATAGAGAGTCAAAATTTGGTACAGAAGTTTTTATTACTTGCAGGATGGTTGGTATTGAAAATGGGATATATCGGTCCACGTTTTGATATAGCCCCCATAGAACGGTACCTCCCGATTTTCGGTATTTTTAAGGTTTTAGCTTCATTATCCTACCAAAATGGCTGAAATTTGGTACGTAGTCTTCTTTAGGGGTATAAAATTTTCCCCCAGAATTTTGTCGGTATCGGTCCACACCTTCATATAGCCCCCATATAACTGTACCTCCCGATTTTCGGTATTTTTAAGGTTTTAGCTTCATTATCCTACCAAAATTTCTGAAATTTGGTACGTAGTCTTCTTTAGGGGAATAAAACTTTCCCCCAGAATTTTGTCGGTATCGGTCCACACCTTCATATAGCCCCCATAGAACGGTACCTCCCGATTTTCGGTATTTTGAAGGGTTTAGCTTCATTATACTACCAAAATGGCTGAAATGTGGTACGTAGTCTTCTTTAGGGGTATAAAACTTTCCCCCAGAATTTTGTCGGTATCGGCCCACACCTTCATATAGCCCCCATAGAACGGTACCTCCCGATTTTCGGTATTTTGGAGGTTTTAGCTTCATTATCACACCGAAATGGCTGAAATTTGGTACTTAGTCTACGTTGGTGGTATAAAACGTTCCCCTTTAAATTTGTCGGTATAGGTCCACACCTTCATATAGCCCCCATGGAAAAGTACCTCCCTATTTTTCGTATTTTGAAGGTTGTGTCTTCAATATTTCACCACAATGGCTGAAATTTGGTATTTAGCCATCAATGTGATATAAAACTGTTCGCCAGAAATATGTCTGTGCAGGTCCACGCTTTCATATTTCCCCATTTCTGACTAAAATTCGTCGGTATAGGTCCACGTTTCGATATAGCCCCCATAGAACGGTACCTCCGGATTTTCGTAATATTGAAGGTTGTGACGTCAGTATCCAACCGAAATGGCTGAAATTCGTTATTTCGTCTTCCAAGAGTTATAAAATATTCCAGAAGAGTATTATCAGTATAGGTCCACGTCTTCCTATATCCCCATAGAAGCTTACTTCTTGATTTTCGGTATTTTTTAGTTTTAGCCACATTCTCTTACCGAAATATAGGAAATTTGGTATTTTGTCTTCTTTGAGCCTAAAAACTTTCCGTCAGAAATTTGTCGGTATAGATCGACGTTTTGAAATAGCCCCAATAGAATGGTGCTTCTCATTGTTTTACCGAAATTGCTGAAATTTAGTATTAAGTCTTCTTCATATACGAAAAGAAACTAGTTATTCCATTTTACTTCAATACAAGTTGTGGTGGAGGGTATAACAAGTTCGGCCCGGCCGAACTTAACGCCGTTCTTACTTGTTCTTATATCGAATGATTAAAAATTAGATACTCACAACAAGAATTCTAACCTGCTATTCTCCACAACATTCTAAATGTTGTTTTTGATTGAACAGTAGTAAAAACAGGGGATAAAATTTTTATGCGTGGTAATATATTTATTTTTTTGTTTTAATTTTTAGGAAAAAAGGTGCAGAATACACAAAAAATTAAGTGTTTGAACAAAGGAAGTATGTCCTAGTGTTTTTGAATTTTTACTGCAAAAGGCTTTTGCACACAAATCACATATTTCCCTGGCTTTAGTATCTTCCATTCTGGTTTTCTCTAAACAATAATTGTGAGATTTTCACTAGATTTGTAATGCAAAAACAATTTTTTTTCAGCATGTCCCATATGTCTCTTATATCTGCTGCCATATCGGCAATAATTCGTTGGTTTTGGGCATTAGCGTCGTCAAACCTTATGAACCGCAATATTGAACAGAATCTGTTTATACCCATAGTTGGCCGATATAGAGGGTAAGATTTTGAAGACCATACATCTTTTACGTTGTCTTTTGCCTAATCATTATAAGTATTCCGATAAAAAATATATTTCCTCTGCGTTTAGATTCATTATACCCTACACAACTATGTGGAAAGGGTATTATAAGTTTGTTTTGGTAAAAATTCATGTAACACCGCGAAATACTCGTCGGAGACCCCCAATGTGGTATATCAATTTTCATATCTCGGCGAGATAAAGCGATTTTGAGGTGTGTGTCCGTCTGTCCATTATAAATTGTAATCAAACTCCAGGCCGCTCTATAAGTCGGAATAATAGTCCGATCGCCACGAAATTTTAAATAAGGTAAGATAATATGACAAAGAACAAGCTTCCAATTTGAGATGGCGATCGGATAATATTTAGATGATTAAATGGGCCACAACTTTTGTGTGAAAATTGTGAAAAATTTTAATATACAACTTTTATCTTTATTCCTGGAAGAGACATTCCGGGCAAGTAAGCTATACTGTGAAGAGGAACGCTTGACATTTCTATTAATGTCAATTGTGTTAGTGTACATGGTGTACATCGTCTTCCTTTAGTTCTTCAAAAGCAAAACTATCCCCTTTAAACATATATTTGGGACCTTACGTCGGATACCTCATTCAACAAAAATTGTAAAACTGTGGCGGTTGCTGACATTTTTGGTCCACCGCGAAGGTCCTATGGTGCGTAGGGCCACAAAAAATTGTAGAAAGATGGGAAAACACCTTAATTTATTTTCATCTTAAGTTTTATATAAAAACTAGCAAAATGCCCGCTACTTCGTAAGCGGTAAAGGAATAATATACAAATAAACAATATTTAATATGGAGAAAACAGAAAATTTTGATTTCTTTCAAGTACTGCTCGTACACGTTTTGTTCGAATTTAAAAAAAACCTCTACACTTCAACAGCGGCCTACATTTTAAATTTCAGTCCATGTTTTATTAGAACGGTATGGGTATTTTAAAATTTTATCCACATTTTCCAACCGATTTTTGGAATTTGTGATATCAAATGTAGAAAACCATTATTCAGTAGTTCGATTCTCTAATACATTTTTAGAGTTACCGACAATTGTCGGTAAGATTAAAATGCTTATAATTTCGGTTATTACCGATATTTTTCGGTAAGTTAGCGATGAATAAAAAGCAGTCGTAAAGTTGTACCGATAGTACAAGTGTTGTCAACTTTTATTTGAACTTTTCATTCATAATTTTGCGTTCTAATTTACCGATTTTTGTCGGTAACTCAAAAAATGTGTTAGAGAATCGCACTACAGAAGATGTTACCCTATATAACAGTTAATTTTTGAGACATTTTATTTTAGGCCTTTTTTTCTCAGGATGTAAAAACCTTCTTATAAAACATTAGCCGCATAGATCTACCTTTTCAAGTGAACTTACTATAACGTTTAGAATAGACAACAATGGTAAAAACAATTTTGTTGAATAGGTACGTTTGACTTCTTGATTTCAGTACATTATTTAGAAACCGAATTCGTGTTATTCAGTACAATTTTTAAAATCCAGGACCTTAGCTCAAATGTTACAGTTTTAGCTCTACTTGTTCACCCAATGTCAATGGTATTACATGTAGAAACCTTTCATACATTTAAAGGCGGATTTAAATAAACATTCTGATCCAATCTCAATAGTTATCATCATAACAAATTTCAATTATCGATTCACCCAATGCCAGTGTTTCAATATTTAGTATTATTTAATACTTCTAGTACACTTATTGTACGACCACCTCTAACAATTAACCTGACAAATCAATAATATATCAGAATTTCACTTCTATTCTTTAGCCCAATATTAAATTTATTGCAATTTTGTAATTTTCAAGCACTAATTTCAATAACTATCTCCAACAGTAATTGCGAGTTTCAGGATTCCACCTCTATCCGTCCTCCCAAATCTAAATTGTACCAAATTTAGTACCATTTATTACTTTTCGTACCCATAAATACGAATTTCCAAAACTTCCTCAATCCCACACTCCAACAGTAACCTTAACTCGAAATTTCAGGATTCCAGCTCTATTCGTTCCCCAAATTCAAAACTACCAAACTACCTCAATCCTACAAAAACTACCTCAATCCTACACTCCATAAGTAAACTTTATCATAAATTTCAGGATTCCACCTCTATCTGTTCACCCAAATCCCAAATGTACCAAACTTAGTACTTTCCGTTTCCAACAGTATCCTTAATTCCAAATTTCAGGATTCCAGCTCTATTCGTTCCTCAAAATCCAAATTGAACCAAATTTAGTATTTATCGTACCCATAAGTACGAATTTCCAAAACTTCTTCAGTCCTACACTCCAACAGTAACCTTAACTCAAAATTTCAGGATTCTAGCTGTACCCGTTCACCCAAATATAAATTGTACCAAATTTAGTACTATTTAGTACTTTCCGTATCCATAAGTACGAATTTCCGAAACTACCTCAATCCTACACTCCATAAGTAATCTTAATTCTAAATTTCAGGATTACAGCTCTTTCCGTCCACCTAAATTTAAATTGTACCAAATTAAGTACCATTTAGTACTTTCCGTACCCATAAGTACAAATTTCCAAGACTAAGTCCAACAGTAATCTTAATTCCAAATTTCAGGATCCCAGCTCTATTCGTTCCCCCAAATCCAAATTGTACCAAATTTAGTACTTTTCGTACCCATAAGTACGAATTTCCAAAACTTCCTCAATCCTACACTCCAACAGTAACCTTAAATCGAAATTTCAGGATTCCAACTTTATCCGTTCACCCAAATATAAATTGTACCAAATTTAGTACATTTAGTACTTTCCGTACTCATAAGTATGAATTTCCATAACTACCTCAACCATACACTCTATCACTAATCTTAATTCGAAATTTCAGGATTCCAACTCTATCCGTTCAACTAAATTTAAATTGTACCAAATTTAGTACCATTTAGTACTTTCCGTACCCATAAGTACGAATTTCCAAGACTAACTCAATCCTACACTCCAAAAGTAATTAAATTCCAAATTTCAGGATTCCAGCTTTATCCGTTCAACCAAATCCCATTTGTACCAAATTTAGTACCGTTTACTACTTTTCGTACCCATAAGTAAGAATTTCAAAACTACCTCAATCCTTCACTCCACCAGTAATCTTAATTCCAAATTTCAGGTTTCCATGTCTATCTAAATCCAAATTGTACCAAATTTGGTACCATTTAGTACTTTTCGTACACATAAGTACGAATTTACAAAACTACCCCCATACTCAATCGTACACTTCAACGGTAATCTAAATTTCAAATTTCAGGTTTTCAGCTCTATCCGTTCACCCAAATCCAAATTGTACCAAATTTAGTACCATTTAGTACTACTCGTACACATAAGTACGAACTTCCACAATCATTTCCTTATATCAACACCACTTCCCAACCTTAATTGCCATACCAAATATGAAGATTGTAGCTATATCCGCTCAAAATATACAATTGGTACCAAATTTAGTAACTTTTCGTACACTTATAAGTCGAATTTCCAAAAACCCTTTGGTACATCTTTCTAAATCTCCATCAGTTACCCTCATTCCAAATTTCAGAATTCTAGCTCTTCCCGTTTGCCTAATACAAAGGGTACCATATTTAGTACCTTTTAGTACTTTTCGTACCCTTCTAGGTGGAATTTCCAAAAACCCAGCCTTATCTCACCCCTACACACCGACAGCAACCCACAGTCAAAATTTCAGCTTTCTAGCTTCAGCGGTTTCGTCTGGGCGATGATATGTCAGTCACTCAGTCACTCACTCACTCACTAAGCTCTTTTATATATATAGATTATAATTATTCCAAATTTCAGTTTTCCATCTCTATGCGTTCACTCACATCCAAATTGTACCAAATTTAGTACGTTTCGTACCCATAAGTACGAATTTCCAAAACTGCCTCAATCCTACACTCCAACAGTAACCTTAATTCGAAATTTCAGGATTCCAACTCTATCCGTTCACCCAAATATAAATTGTACCAAATTTAGTGCCTTTAGTACTTTCCGTTCCCATAAGTATGAATTTCCAAAACTACCTCAATT
The DNA here is from genome assembly GCF_047663935.1 of Musca autumnalis. NCBI lineage: Eukaryota > Metazoa > Arthropoda > Insecta > Diptera > Muscidae > Musca > Musca autumnalis. The sequence continues at coordinate 268,184,497 of NW_027411644.1, forward strand.
CTACACTCCATCAGTAACCTTAATTCGAAATTTCAGGATTCCAACTCGATCCGTTGAACTAAATTTAATTGTACCAAATTTAGTACCATTTAGTACTTTCCGTATCCATAAGCATAAATTTCCAAAACTAAATCAATCCTACACTCCAAAAGTAATTAAATTCCAAATTTCAGGATTCCAGCTCTATTCGTTCACCCAAATCCAATTTGTACCAAATTTAGTACCGTTTACTACTTTTCGTACCCATAAGTAAGAATTTCCAAAACTACCTCAATCCTTCACTCCATCAGTAATCTTAATTCCAAATTTCAGGTTTCCATGTCTATCTAAATCCAAATTGTACCAAATTTGGTACCATTTAGTACTTTTCGTACACATAAGTATGAATTTCCAAAAGTACACCCATATCTCAATCGTACGCTTCAACGGTAATCTAAATTCCAAATTTCAGGTTTTCAGCTCTATCCGTTCACCCAAATCCAAATTGTACCAAATTTAGTACCATTTAGTACTACTCGTACACATAAGTACGAACTTCCAAAATCATTTCCTTTTATTAACACCACTTTCCAACCTTGATTTCCATACCAAATATGAACATTGTAGCTATATCCGCTCAAAATATACAATTGGTACCAAATTTAGTAACTTTTCGTACACTTATAGGTCGAATTTCCAAAAACTCTTTGGTACATCTTTCTAACTCTCCATCAGTTACCCCCATTCCAAATTTCAGAATTCTAGCTCTTCCCGTTTGCCTAATACAAAGGGTACCATATTTAGTACCTTTTCGTACTTTTCGTACCCTTCTAGGTCGAATTTCCAAAAACCCAGCCTTATCTCACCCCTACACACCGACAGCAACCCACAGTCAAAATTTCAGCTTTCTAGCTTCAGCGGTTTCGTCTGGGCGATGATATGTCAGTCACTCACTCACTCACTCACTCACTCACTCACTCACTCACTCACTCACTCATCACTAAGCTCTTTTATATATATAGATTAATGTCCACTCCAAAGATAAATCAAATAATAGGCGATTTTTGAAGAAATACCATTTCAAGTGATTTTTCTAGCAATTTTCTTCACATGGCATCATTATCTCATTTTTCAACGATTTATATCGTTATTTTTAAATGGGTACAAATGTACCTGGTTATTGGTTATTGACCGTAGGGTTAATGCTTTCGTCTAATAAAAAGACTCATAAATGACTCCCTAAAGACTCATAAACGATAATAAACATGACTCAAAAAAGACTCGAAAAAGAATCCCAAATTAATCAACAAATCACCAATAAATGATTAAAATACGACTCGAAAAAGACTTTATATACCATCAGAAAATGGGCAAAAATGACTCGAAACTAATGCAGAGGAAGACTCATTTGTGATTTGTTTAGAAGATTCGCCTAGGGTTACGTTTTCCTCCAGACAAAGGAGTCATTTATGATCAGAAAATGAGCTCATATACCAGCTTTTTAATCGTGCAGTCGGATCAAAAAAACTCGAATTTGATTAAAAATTTCAAAAAATGCTGGCTGGGAATAAACCAGATAATAAATGATTAAAAAGATACAACATATTTTTTTTCTTATCCCATTAAGTATATTCTTCATCATGATGGGACTTCTCAAGTAAAACGCTTGTCGTTTATTTCCATTTAATTTTGTCACAATTTTTTTATTTAAATGCAATCGAATTTTTTTTGTTTTTTTTTTTTGAGAGAGAGAGAAGAAGAATTTACTTATTGATGCTAAGATAAAAGTTATTTTCTAGTCTATAAATAAAACACATAACATAATTTTTTAAATTAATTATTTTTTATTTGTTTTTTATACCCTCAGCATTCATGCTAACGAGGGTATATACACTTTCGAAATAGTGGTTTTAGACCCCAAGTATGTTTTGACGAAATGTGTTTCAGACAATTTGGAGTCTATTGAGCAATGTCCGTACGTCTGTCTGTATGGCTGGCTGGAGCGCACGATAACTCTCGAACGGATCAACCGATTCGATCCAAAATTTGGCTTTCGTAATATTGTCCAAACATAGTTTAAGTTCGAAGATGGATTATATCGGTCCACTCCTTCCGGTACCTCCCCCACAAAAGTTCAAAAATGTTCTGACATTTTGTGCGTACGATAACTCTTGAAGGGAGTAACCGATTTGGTCCAAACTTTGCAAATCGTGAAATGTCTACCAGACTTAGCTGAGGTTCCAATATGGACCCAATCGGTCGACTCTTTAGGGTACCTGCCACACAAAATTTGGGATAAGTTCAGTTTAGGACCTGCTCTCGAATCGCTTTGGTTTTTGTTTCAGCAACTTGTATTCACTGCCCCCATACGACGGTACAAGCTTCATCAGGGGCAAGTCCACACTTCCTGAGAAAATAGCCTGAAAGTTGCAAAAAAAAACCCTATGACACCGTGTGAAGTGGTTGCAGCGCAAGATAACTCTCGAACGGATCTGCCGATTCGGTCCAAAATTTGGTCTTAGTAATATTTTGTCTAAACATAGTTGAAGTTCGAAGATGAGCCATATCGGTCCACTCCATCAGGTACCTCCCCCACAAAAGTTCAAAAATGTTCGGAAAAATTATTTGTACCGTAACTCTTGAAGGGAGTGGCCGAATTGGTCCATAGCTTACACATCCTAATATATCTACCACATATAGATCAGGTTTAAATATGTACTATATTTGTCCACTCCATCCGGTACCTCCCACACATAATTTCGGACAAGTTCATATAAGACCTGCAATCGAATCACTTTGATTTTTGTTGAAGCAACTTGCATTCGCTGCCTCAATTAAGATGGTAAAAATTTTTTCAGGGGCAAGTCCATACTTCTTCAGCAAACAGCCCGAAGGGTGCAAAAACCCCCTATGGCACCATATATAATGGCTGGAGATCCACTTCCATAATGGTCAATGTCAATCCATCCGCAAAACTTTTGATCTTTAATCCTAATGAACATTTTGTCGGTTCATACAGCCAACATTTTTGAAACCCCCTTAAAGACATACGTTTTTGGGAAAAAACTGTTTCAATATACACAGGTTGAGGGTATATCTCTGCCGGCAAAGCTGACTGATACTTTTTTACTTGTTTTTTTTTTTTTTGTACTTACTACTGAAAAATTTTTGGCGGATTTTGCTTGGAAACCGCAATACTTATCGAAATGAGAAAAAAATAGGTTGTAGATGTGAAAATTTTTAAGTTCTACCATTTTTGAGATATAGAAGTTCAAATTGGGTGAAGGCACCGACTGTATCGCCTGCTTCTTCTTTGGCCACTCTTATATTTCGAGTCGACGACTGATGTTTGGGTATAAGAAGTTTTTTGTTAATGAAGTGATTGGAAAATAACTTCAGTGGAGAATATCCAAAAACAAGAAACAAGGGCAAATGAGATCCAGAGGCGAGGATCGAAACTATAGTCTTCTCTAATTTCGTTATTTTAACATATTTAAATAACAGCAATGGGATTATACAGACTATTTAAAAAAAGGAAATTACAACAACTATCCCAGTAAAAACGCCACCAATATTTTGATTGACAAACACTGCCACGGTTATATGTTTGGTTTTCGCTGTAATGTTATGTTGCCTTCGTTGTAATTCAGAAACATGTCGTCGGTGTCATGTTTAAGTGTTTCATAATAATAACAGCATTTTTATGTTGGCTTCACAACCAACATGACAAGCATGGCATGGCATTTTCAACAAATAATCCATCGAAATGGCTGAAATTTGGTATTTAGTCTTCGATGGGGGTATCCAAATTTTCCCTCTAAATATGTTCGTATAGGTCAATGCCTTGATATAGCCCCCTTAGAACGGTACCTCCTAATTTTCGGTATTTTGTGGGTTATGGCCACAATAACCCATCGAAATGGCTAAAATTTGATATATAGTCTTCATTGGGATATCCAACTTTCCCCTCTAAATATGTCGGTATAGGTCAACGCCTTCATGTAGCCCCCATAGAACGGCACATTCCAGTTTTCGTTATTTTGAAAAGGTTGTGGCCTAAATATTCCACCGAAATGGCTGAAATTTGGTACTTAGTCTTGGTTGGCGTGCAACACTTTCCACCTGAAGTTTGAAGGTATAGGTCCACGCCTTCATATTGCCCCCATAGAAGTGTACCACCCGATTTTCGGTACTTTAAAGGTTGTGGCCCCAGTATTCCACCGAAATGGCTGAAGTTTGGTACTTAGTTTTCATTGGCATTTAGTCTTCTTCATAAACGAAAGGAAACTAATTGTTCAGTTTGATGAAAGTAAAAAAATCCCATCTTTACAATGATGCGAAGTAGGTTGGCCTAGGTGGCCAAATAACGGAGATATCGCAATAGTCGGTAATACATCCCGGTTTTCCATTTTTGTAATCACGCTACAGATCGCAATTTTTATTGGATCGTCACGAAATTTTGGGGGTTAATGGGGGTCCTACAGAAGAAAAAACCTACTGATTTTGGTAATGGTCGGATATTATTTAGGTGTCGGAATGTATAAAAAAAAACTTATTTGGAGAAAAGGTCAACGTTTTATTTCAAAGTGAATATCTCTGCTTCTGTAAGAAAGCAAAACCTGGAAAGCAAAGAAGAAAATATTACCTTTACAACGATGTAAAGTAGGTTACCGTAGGTGGCCAAACAACAGAGATATCGCAATAGCCGGTAATGCATCCCTCTTTCCATTTTTTGTGCAATCAGGTCGGAATTTTGATCGGATCCTCACGAAATTTTGGGGGTTGATGGGGATCTCACAGAGAAAGAAGCCTATTGATGTTGGTGATGATCGGACAATATTCACGGGTCGGAATGGGCAAAAAAGTGTGTGGAGAAAATTCAAAGTTTTATTATTTTTGCGAATATCTTGGCTTTTAGCAGGGGCATTCCAATGGTAAAGCCTGTCAATGGAGGAAAAAAAGATAGCCTTTACATTGATTCAAAGTAGGTTGTCGTAGGTGGTCAAAGAACGGGGAAATCGCAATAGCCAGTAATGCATCCCATTTTTTGTAATCCAACTAGAGGTCACACGTTTGATCGGATAGTCGCGAATGGAGGTACCAGAGAGAAAGACGCCCATTGAGTTTGATGATGGTCTAATAATATTCAGGGATCGGAATGCGCAAAAAACGTATGTGAAAAAAATCAAAGTTTAACTCTTATGCGTATATCTTTGCTTCTGCTAGGGGTATTCCAACGACAAAGCCTGTCAATGGAAAAAAAGAAAAGATCATATTTATAAAGATGCAAGATAGGTTGGCGTTAATCCCACTTTTCTATTTTTTTATTTAAGTTGTACTGATGTACTTGAATGCGTTTCAACAAAATTTACCTTTATTAATGAAGACATTCTGAGCTTTAGTAACACAAAATGTGGCATTAATGCTAAAATATCAGAGTTATTGCGAAAGGCGCTAAACTATCCCAATTTTAATATTTTGAATTTTACCACTCAATAGCTTATGCACAGGGGTAGTGGTGTAGGATATCTTATAGTGGGCCCCGTCCCGACTATAGCCTTGGCTCACTTGTTTCTAGATCAAATTCCTCACACATTCCAAATTACATCAAAATTGACTATATCCAAATCTGAACCGATTTCAATATAATTTAACAAACTTTTTTCTAGATCAAATTCCATCACAAATTCCTAATTTTATTGAAATTTGGGTCATGAAATTGGCCGAAAAAATTATATTCCCCAATTTTCAGCTGAATCGGACAATAAATGCGACATATTGCGAACGGACGGACAGACATGCATAAATCAACTCAGAAAGTGATTCATTGCACTTCCCTAGGAAGAACTATAGGTCTATCTCGTCTCCTTTTGCATTTTACACACAAATGCACAAAGACAAACGATGTGCATTAGTTTGTTTATCACTAAATATTCTGTAACACCGTGCATTTAACTTATGCTGATGACTAATTAAATATTATGGTATAATTCCACGAAATAAATATAAAATTATATACATACATATATGCATAAAATTAGTTAAAAGTTTAAAAATAGACCAATTCAAATGGATTCAAAACAATGTTGCAACAAATACGATTTTAAATATTTTCAACACTACGAAATCTCTTATAAATTCCAATTGCAAAATTGCTATAAACATTTATATTATTAAAAATACACAAATTCCCCATTGTGCGAACTAAAAATAAAAAAGACAAGAAAAATAAACAAAAAATGTACGACTTACACATCACACTCGCCGTCACTTACATAAATTACCAGTCAAAGCGCCAACGCATTTTGTAGTCATTTAAGTTACTCCTGTAGCTGTTGTTGTTGTTGGACTACTCTGCAATGTGTTACCAAAAGCAAAAGCTTAGGGACCGATCTGTTAATAATAGCTATATACAAAAGATGATGATCTTGAGAGCAAACGAAAAGCGAAAAGAGAGTCCCGGAAAGAAATTTGTAAACAGTTAAGGCCAAGAAGAAAGTGTGTAGATGTGTGTGGCGAGCGGTTGTATTTTTGGCTAGATGCGTGTCTCTGTTAACGTCGTATCTCTTGACGAAGAAATTCTTTCAGCTGTTATTGATAGAGAGAGTGTTTTAGGGACTTACGGGGTGTGGGGTGTGGGTTGGCCAAACGAACAACTCTTTTAACGGTTATTGAGTGTGGTGTAAGGTATCGATGATGGTCAAGAGGGTAGAGAGTTGAGGTTTTGCCCATTGGTCTCTGTGTCTGGCTGCGGTGCGTAGTAAAAGCTCAGCTCAAAGAGGGGTTAAACATTAATGGCCATCATGTTTTTTTACATGTGTTGCCGCTAATGATATACATTGAGGTTTACTTATTTATGGTTATGGCCATTGTTGTTGGTGCTTTTTGGTAGTGGCAATATGAGTGTGATGATGTTGCTGTTGTTATTGTCATCATTTATACCTTTAACCGGCTACTACATCACCTTCATCCCAACAACAATGCTGCACTAGAGCCAGCCACATTTACAAGAGCAGCATCATCTTCATGGGCATGGGCATAGGTAGCTGCTGGGTAGGTAGGGTTAGCAGCGTTAACAGCAAAGCTTGACATCAACAACAACAACTACAGCAACGACAATGACTGCTGCTGCAAAGAGTCAGACTCTCTATAGGTTTTGCATAATTATACGATTTCGGTTGATTGTTTGAGACTGTTTAAAAACAGCCTGACACCGACGAAAAATTATCAAACCTCAACTTGTTCCATTCGAATGAACACACAGTGATTTCGGTGGTGTTCATAAATTCATAACGGTTTTATTTACAAGTATAATCCCGAAAAATCCTAAATTCGTTTAATTTACACGAGAAGAAAAAAATAAATTAAAAAAATCAAAATGAAATTCTTTGTTGCTACCAGTTGTGTGCTTTTATTGGCCTCTGGCATCCTTGCCAATCCAACCATCAAGGATAACACTGTTGAACAAAATGGTGTATTTGCCAAGTGCTTGGAAGCTGATTCAATTTCGTGTCTGCAATTAACGGTACGGATTATTATATAATTGAAAAGCAACAAACCAACAACAAGAACAATAAAAAAATACTTCAACAATTTGGTGCTCAGCATAAGACAAGGATTAATAATTTTAAAAGAAAAGCCTATAAAAAAAGAGCAATGAACTTCTTAAGGCTAAATGAAAAATAAGTGACACTTGAAAAAAAAACACTAATATGAAAATAAACACAAAAAGATTTCGAAATGAAGCTGAAAGTGTTAAGAATGCAAAGAAAAGTTCCGTTGAAGACAAAGAAACTAAAAGTGAAGTGACAAAAGAAAAAAAAAATATTATGAAATAATTTAAAAGATTTCATAACCACTCACTCACTCATCCTACTCCACCTCCTCAAAGTGAAACATGTGCCTAAATAAAATCTCCAGTGGTTCTCCGTTATTACCTAACAAGCTTTAGGGCAAATAGAAAGTGTTACAATATCTTATGGATTACATGATAATTTCATAATCAAAACCTGTTTCCTTTCTCCATCGATTATTACTTTTACGAAACTTCCAATCAGCTTTTTGAATTTCGATAATTATTACATAATTTATTGAAATTTATGATCAGTTTTCAAATCATAGCTACTTTTCTTTATCTCCAATAGAAATACAAAATTGTACATTTCTCTAAATAACGCCACGACATAACAAGTGATTTTATCCTCAACTTCGGATACACATGAGGAGGAAATTATACTATGGCATAGTTTATTATGTCCACTTTCAGTTCTGCATCAAACATCCAAGGATAATTTTCTTTTGTCCTTGGCTTGAAATAACACACAACCAAAACACAATATTTCTTTCATTTCATTAAAAAATACCAAAAAATCTTAAAAAATCAAACAACCATATTAAAATAAACTTTTTCTAACAAAGTTCCCAAAATATTTTAGAGTAATATAATTCCCCATTTTTGCATTGCTCTTTGTTTTCTTTTTTTTGCAAATTTGATTGTTTGAATATTTCGAAATTGTTTTCCCACTTCTTTACAAATTGGGCCAATTAAATGCTTTCGCTTCAAAATTAAACACCTGACCCACAAAAAGTTTGTCCATTTGCAAGTTTTACTACCTTTTTATGGCCAACCATGAACTTGAAGAGCGCAACATGTTTTTCAAATTAAACATTCAACCACATTAAGATGGTTAGATAAACAAACATAAGACACTTTAAAAACATTAAACATTTAGAAATTTGAAACAAAAAATAATCCACACAATCCAACTTTTATCTGGGCATCAAATATTCAGTTTAACTGCTTAACCCATATTTTTATTTGTATTCCCATATCTCAATACTTATTCCAATTCTTTGTTCTCCTTTTCCATTTACAGCTCTACCGCAAAGCCAAATCCTTCTTTGACAATCCCCAAATTGAATTGTTCGGTGGTGTTTCATTGATCAAATCCAATGAAGGTCGTCAAGGTAAGGCTTTGGATGAAACCGCTGTTGCTGTTGAAAACGCTCCCACCATTGAAGCTCGTACCACTGAAATGGGTAACTACATGTTGACCAATGCCAAGAACTTCTTCGCTGAACGCTCATTGAACTTCAACTTTGCCAATGCTGCCCGCTCTGTGGCTCGTGCCATTCCCGATGACATCAAGGCTGATTTGCGTGAATTGGTTGTTGAATCCCGTACCGGCAAGAAGAAGAAGTTGTTGAAGAAATTCTTGCCAATCTTGTTGGGTGTTGGTGCTAAGGTCGCTGTCTTGGGTATTGGTTCCATCTTCGGTTTGTTGTTCATTGCCAAGAAGGCTCTCGTCATCTCTATCATTGCTTTCTTCTTGGCCTTGGCTGCTGGTGCTGGTAGCGGTTTGAGCCGTTTGGGCGGTTCCGGCGGTGCTGGTGGTCTTTTGGGCGGTTTGGGTGGTTTGTTCGGTGGCAAGAGCTCCGGTGCTGCTGCTGTTGGTTCCTCAGGCTCTGGCGGTTGGTCCTCAGGTGGTGCTGCCACCGGTGGTTGGTCTTCTGGCAACAGTGCTGGCTGGGATTCCCATGGTGCCTACAGTTCTCCCGTTGCCCAAACCATTGCCTACTCCGGCTACAAACAAAGCAGACGGTAAACAGTCTGTTTTCGATGTTTATTTTAGGGTAATATCAACGACACTAATTTAAAACGCCAGGATACACACAAACAAACAAATTCATCTAGGACCCCTATAACTAACGAAATTCTTCAGTTACAAATCGAACGATAATTTAATTTATTTTTATTTATTTTAATTTATTATTATTTAATTTATTGAACACACAAACAAAAAACTATGAAAAAATGTGCCTTAGGAATGAGATTTTGTTATTTAAAGGTTAGGTTTTCGTTTTGGAAAAAAAACATCCTTACGATTTTTTCCATTTCAGATGAACAATACAGCACAATACAATTTTTTAGATATTAGTTTAAGTAATGTCCTCTTTACTCTCACCCACCAAAGAGGATCAATTATAACAAAGCTTTTCTAATAATTTTGCAGCTGAAGGACCTCCCATAAACACACAGAAAGAAAAAGGTTATCACAAAATGCATGAAAACTAGTCAGCATCAAGTATTGTGTTAACAGTTTTCATCTGATCAAAACAACAAAAAAACTCTCTACACTCTCTCTCTATCACTCCATCTACTATTCTTTCCTACTCTTATCACTTATGTTCTTCATCCTTTATATCTATACCACATACTACTTTTCTATCTCTTTGTACCTGTATCTATTCAACTCCTTTATCTATCTCGTATCTTTGTCATTTCTATCTCTTTTTTCCATTCTGAAAACACCTACAAAAAATACAAACTCATGACTTTTTCTTAAAAAAAATCTTTGCATCTTTTCTTTCTTCATTTCTTGGGTTTTAAATTAAATTCAGACAACAACAGCAGAAGATAAGCAAATATTTGTACAATTCATTAGCACTTTTTCCAGTTCATTCAAAGCAAATTTCTCCAACAACTTTCATTTCTCCAACAAAACAAACAAATCATAAATTTTTATACTCTGTCATTTTTTCAGAATTCTTTTGTTACACACTCACAAATTCCATCAAACATTTCCTAAATTCAATTTTAAAGCCACATTTGAAGAACTCATCATCAATACCATTCATTCATTCATTGGCTACGACACCACAAATTGCATGGCATGATTTAAGCCTCTTCATTTCATCACACCTCTCGACCACAATTGCTCATGTAACTCCTTGTCATAACCCTGACAATATTTCATTTCATTTAATAATTTTTTCCTCACAAATCTTCAGTTGCAGGGTATAAAAATGCTAGCTAGCTTTGCCATTGCCCTCAGCTGGCATTACTTTTCCCAGCAAGGCTGGAAAAGTTTCATTAAAGCCCACACATATTCATGAGACAATTTATTTCCTTCTTTTTTCTGTGCATTTTTATTCCCAATGTTATTTGTTTCCCCATTTCAAAATCTGTATTAAGATGAGCTGTCATATAAATTACATCTTTTCCTTTCCCCCGGTTAACAATTTTCTTTTCTCGCCATCATCTTTGAATTTCTGTCCTCTGTCATTTTCATTTTCTATCTTTCATTCCACAACGAAAACCGACATGTCATTATCTCTTTGATTATGATATTCAGAAATAAACTTAAAAAAATTTTATGTAATTTTTATGTGTTTTAATTTTTGAAAAGTAGCGTGAAAGTATTGATGTACTTTATGAAATCAAGGTTGTAATTTCAATAGATTTCAAATGAATTGATATGGGGGATAAAGTTAAATCGTTTCCTCGGAGACCAAATACATATGTATATAGGAATATAATAAATAAAAGGGACTTAAAGTTCCGCTGAGGCACACTATTTACGTTCTCGAACGTAATGGAAAAAATTCAATTCAAACCAAGCAAGCAACGGCTTATGTAGAAAAATAGGCCAAGCGGACAAAACAATACTCTACACAATTATAACACAACTTAATCCACCGCACAACAAAATCTATTTATTGTAATATAAAGAAGAGATATATCCTCAGCCTGTGTAAATTGAAATTTTCATCTATGGTCAGATCGAATACCGGCTTTATACCCTCCACCATAGTGGAGGATATATTAAGTTTGTTTTTTTCTGTTTGTAACGCACTGAAATAATCATTTGCGATCAGGGTAAAATTCGGTAAAAATAACATGTGTCGATCTATGCATGTCCATCCTCCGTCTGTGGTAATCACTCTAGCATCCACACAAATGGAGATAGGACGCTGAAATTTTGGGAAGATGCGTCTTTTGTTTGCAGGCAAGGTCAAGTTCAATGGTGGGCTACGTCTGTCCACGTTTTTGTATATACCCCATATAACGGTACCATCCGATTTCAGGTATTTTGAAATTTTAGCCACATTTTCAAACCGAATTAGCTTTAATTTGCCATTTAAGGTTCCCAGTTATCAAAAAACGTATGTATATTCCAAAAATTATGGGCATGTTTGTGTATAGCCACCGAATGACGGTTTCTCCCGATTTTCGGTATTTTGAGAATTTTAGCTACAAGTTTTAACCGAACTAGCAGTAAACTCACATTTGAGGCTCTCAATGGTCATAGAACTTCTCCACCAAAAATCGTCAACATAGATTCTTTTTATACCCTCAGCATTTATTCTAACGAGGGTATATACACTTTCATACGGGCAAAATGTGGCTCATCGAAATAATGGTTTTAGGCCCCAAGTATTTTTGGACGAAATGTGTTTCAGACAATTTGGAGTCGATTGGGCAATGTCCGTCCGTCTGTCTGGCTGGCTGGAGCGCACGATAACTCTCGAACGGATCAACCGATTCGGTCCAATTTTTGGCTTTCGTAATATTTTGTCAAAACTTAGTTCAAGTTCGAAGATGGGTTATATCGGCCCACTCCTTCCGGTACCTCCCCCACAAAAGTTCGAACATGTTCGGAAAATTTGTACGTACGATAACTCCTGAAGGAAACAACCGATTTGGTCCATATTTTGCAAATCGTGAAATGTCTACCTGACTTAGATGAGATTCCAATATGGACTCAATCGGTCCACTGCTTCGGGTACCTCCCACACAAAATTTCGGATAAGTACAGTTCAGGACCTGCTCCCGAATCGCTTTGATTTTTGTTTTAGCAACTTGTATTTACTGCCCCCCATACGACGGTACAAGTGGCATTAGGGGCAAGTCCATACTTCCAGGGAAAATAGCCTGAAAGATGCAAGAGCCCCTATGACACCATATGAGGTGGTTGCAGCGCAAGATAACTTTCGAACGGATCTGCCGATTGGGTCCAAAATTTGGCCTAAGTAATATTTTGTCCAAACATAGTTTAAGTTCGAAGATAAGCTATATCGGTCCAATCGTTCATCCTTTGATTTTTGTTGAAGCAACTTGCATTCGCTGCCGCAATTACGGTGGTAAAAGTTTTTTCAGGGGCAAATCCACACTCCTTGAGCAAACAGTCCGAAGGGTGTAAAAACCCCCTTTGGCACCATATGTAGTGGAGATCCACTTCCATAATGGACAATATCGATCCATTCCTTTAAGTATTTCCTCCGTGGTCGTACAAGCATTGAAGATGAACCACGTACTGGACGTCCAACAGCAGCAACAACAACAGAAATTGTAGCCAAAGTGCATGATATGGTATTAAATGATCGACGAATAAAAGTGCGTGAAATTGCTAATATCATGGGCATCTCAAATGATCGAGTCCATTTAATTTTGCATGAAGAACTACAGATGAAAAAGCTTTCTGCAAGATGGGTGCCGCATTTGTTAACAGTCGATCAAAAACGCATAATAATGAACATTTCTCAAGCTTGTTTGGATCGTTTTAAGCGAAATAAAATGGATTTTAAGCGTCGTTTCATAACTGTTGATGAGACATGGATCCACCACTATACTCCAGAGACAAAAAACAATCCAAACAATGGACTGAAGCTGGAGGAAGTGCCCCAAAGAAGGCAAAAACAAATCAATCGGCTGGTAAGGTTATGGCAACGGTTTTTTGGGACTTCAAAGGTATTTTTATTGATCTGCAAAAGGGTAAAACAACAAATTCAGAGTACTTTTGCAACCTTTTGGATCAATTAAATGTACAAATTCGAGAAAAACGTCCTGGCTTACAACACAAAAAAAATAATTTTTCATCAAGACAACGCACCAGCGCACAAGAGTATTTTAACTATGGCTAAAATCAACGAACCACCCACCTTATTCTCCTGATTTAGCTCCCAGTGACTTTTACTTGTTCCCAAATCTAAAAAAAATCCTCGCTGGCAAGCGTTTTACCTCAAATGAAGATGCAATTACAGCACTATTTTGAAGACCTTGAGGAAAACTATTTTCATCAAGGGATAGAATTGCTAGAAAAGCGTTGGACTAAGCGCATTGAAGTTTCAGGAGATTATATTGAAAAATAAAAATATTTTTGAAAAACTAACTATTCTCTTTTATTGATACGCTAAGAAGTTTCCGAACCGCCCTCGTATACACAGGCTGAGGGTAAATCTCTGTCTGCCAAGCCGACTGATACTTTTTTACTTGTTTTGGTATAGCCTTCATATAACGGTACCTCCCAATTTTCAGTATTTTGAGAATTTTAGCTACAATTTTTAACCGAACTAGCTATTATTTGACATTTGAGGTTCTAGTAGCCACGAACCTCTCCACCAAACATCGTCAACATAGGTCCATGTTTTGGTATAGCCCACATATAACGGTACCTCCCGATTTTCGGTATTTTCTGGATTTTAGCTACAATCTTCAACCGAACTAGCTGTCATTTGACATTGGAGATTATCAGTGTTCACGAAACTTTGCCACTAATAATCGTTAACATGGGTCCATGGTTTGGTATAGCCCCCATAGGTTAGGTTAGGGGATGTGCAGCCACTAACTTGTGACTGCGCCACTCGGAGACCTTCCGGTCCATTGTGATCATCCAGTAGAAAAAAGAGGAAAATGCTGTAAAGAAAAGAGGAGATGGAAAAGAGAGGATAGGGGGAAGAAATAAAAAGAGGAAGTTCTTAAAAAAGTAAAGAACGAATAAGTTACAAGAAAGTTTAAGAGGGGTGGAATATTGTTAGAGAAGGAAAAAAGTTTTATTTTGATGGTAGGCAGAATATTTGAAACATAATTTACGTGTTCAGGTTGGGCTGTCCCAGCCACTTCAGATTTTTGATGATGTTGTAGATCAGAAAGTTAGACACGGTGGAAAGTGAACACCTACTAACCTATGCCGTCTACGAGCCAGGGCAGGGCAATGACACAGGATGTGCTGGATTGTCTTTAACTCCTCCTCATCCTCACAGAGTCTGCAGTAGTCAGTAACATCCTCATCCCATTTGATGGTAAGGGCCCTGATATAGCAGTGTCCAGTAATGACTCCCGTCGTTACTCTAACTTCAGCTTTACTCATGTTCAACAGAGAGTTCGTTCTTTTGACTGACAGAGACGGCCATATGGATCTTGCCACAATGCACCTAGGTTCATTCTGCCACAATTCATTGGCTCTTTCGTCAGAGAACTTTTAAATTTTTTGGAAGAAATGACAAATGGGTGGTTTGATAGAGTCAGCGATAGCAAGATCTGTAGACTGCGATCCTCGTCTAGCTAATTCACCTGCTCTTTCATTACCCAGATAGTCGCGGTGTCCTGGTACCCAGCATAGCCGGAAGCCATTAGTTAGCGTTCCCAAGGCCGATCTACACTTAAGGACGACATCGGATTTGATGGCTGTAAGAGCCGCTTGACTATCCACAAAGATAGTCACCGGTTCAAAGATTTCCGCATCCAAACTTTTTATTAATTCCGATGCCTTCCAAATCGCGAAGATTTCAGCCTGGAAGACACTACAGTTGCTCTCTAGCCTTTCACAGTAGACGCCAGCCTCGGTACCTTCCTCCATCTTGGAACCGTCTGTATAAAAAGCCAGACAGTCCAGAGGGGGGTTACTGCGGTTCCAGTCGTCTCTACTAGGTATAACGAAGTCTATATCGTCAAATCTCAGGACTGGTGATATATAGTCGCTCAGTTTTCCGCGTTGGTTCACATTTATACCTGATTCGTTCAGGATACATCCATGCTCATAAGCACAACCGCGAGAATCGCGGCAGCTCTTTGTACCTTGTCAAGCCTACTGGATGTTGATTTTTGGCGCAGTGAGTGCCACCAAACAAGAGAACCATAGGATAAGATGGGTCTAACCACGGTGTTATACAACCAGTGTATAATCGATGGGTTTAGACCCCAACTTTTCCCAATAGAATTCTTACATGAATAAAGTGCAATCAATCCTCTCTTCGCCCTTTCCTCAGCATCGCAATTGACAGTCCAGGATTATGCCAAGGTACTTTGCCTCGGGCGAGAGCTGAAGCTGCACTCCATCCAGTGTTGGTGGTACAAATACGCCGAGCTTACGCTTTCTCGTGAACATTACCAGTTCTGTCTTGGTTGGGTTTACTCCAAGGCCATTGGTCTTAGCCCAGCGCGATAGCGTCGAGAATGCTCCTTGCATAATCTCCGAAATGGTGGACGGAAACTTACCGGAAATCAGTAGTACAACGTCGTCCGCAACAACTTTTATACCAGTAACGGTGAGAGCACCCCTCCTTGGAGAATGCCTCTAGTTACTGTTTTCCTAATTTTTGTCTCCCCAATGCTGGAGTATATAATTCTGCTTTCTAGCATATAATTTAACCAGCAATTTAGAGGTTCAGGTGTGTTAGCTTTCTTAAGTGAGAGTTTTATGGACTCAAGTTCTACGTTGTTAAAAGCTCCTTCTATGTCCAGAAAGGCAGCCAAGGTAAAGTTTGAGTTTTCCATATTCCTCTCAATGAAGCCAACCACCTCATGCAAGGCAGACTCCACAGATTTGCCTTTGATATAGGCGTGTTGTGAGTTGCTTACAGAGGCGGTGTCTACATGGCTCCTTATCTCCAGATCGATCAGTCTTTCGAGACTCTTAAGGAGAGAGGATGATAAACTGATGGGTCTGTAGTCCTTTGGTGCAGAGTGACTAGGTTTTCCCCCTTTGGAATGTAATTAACTTTTACCTCTTTCCACAGATCCGGTACATACGATAGAGTCAAACACGCCCTATAGATCTCCTCCAGGATTTGATATAAACGTGGCGATGCAAATTGACATATAACGGTACCTCCCGATTTTCGATATTTTGAGAATTTTAGCGACAATTTTTCTCTGATCCAGCTGTAAATTGACATTTGAGGTTCTCAGTGTTCACGAAACTTTTCCACTCAAAATCGTCAAAATAGGTCTATGGTCACAAAATGTCTGTACAAAAAATCGTCAACACAGGTCCATGCTTTGGTATAGCCCCCATATAACGGTACTTCCAGGATTTCGATACTTTTAGGATGTTAGGTACAATTTTTAAGCTTACTAGCTCTACTTTGACATTTGAAATTCTCAGTGGTCACGAAACTTCTCCACGAAAAATCGTCAATATAGGTCCATGTTTTGGTATAGTCCCCATATAACGGTCCCTCCCGATTTTCGGTATTTTGAGGATTTTAACTATAATTTTTAACCAAATTATTGTTCCATTTTACTTCAATACAACTCGTAATGGAGGGTATAACAAGTTTGGCCTGGAGAACTTATCGCCGTTTTTACTTGTTATTTGATTTCAACGTTCGGGGAAGTATAGGTGAGAGCTGCCGAACGCGTGCACTGCGCAGTTGCGAATCATATTAACATCAACCGACAATTCATTGGATCTGAGAGAGAGAGTTTTGGAGAAAATGTGGAAATGTCTTGTATTAATAGGTAATGACGCTTTTTGCGGCAAATCAGTCTAGGCATCATCAAAAATACCCCTCAGTATAATATTGGCCACGTTTCTTGAGTATTTCAGTCATGTAAAAATTAACCCAAGTTTACGAAAAGTTGCTGAAGTACATAAGAGGACAGAGAAATGAAAAATACCAATCGGTTTAGATTTGAATATGGTTGGTTTACGTAGTGGCTTTAGTATTTAAGAAATACCGTAGTAAGTATTAAATTGGCATTTAAATCCAGCCTGATGAATTGAGAAATCGCAGAACGTTTCCAAGATATAATTCGGCTATCTCGGCGATATTTTGTAGAAACGGTCGCCCTAAAGCTATAAGTCGTCGTTGCATTTGTGGGCAGGAACAGAGGAGGTGCTCAAAAGTTTCCTCTCTTCTTCATTTCCGCAGCTGCGACAATGGTCGTTGTGTTGTAGATTTAAGCACTTTCCGTGGTTACCAATTGCCCAGTGACCGGTTAACACTGCAATAACTCTTGCCAGATTCCGACGATTTTTGGCTGATTAGGAACTTTATGCGTTTGGCGTTGTTTTGAGGCCATTTAGATTTTGATATTCGGCATGTTAGATAGTATTTGAAGATATTCCCTTTAACTACACCCATTGGTATTGCAATTGACGCCTAGCTAGTTCGTCCGCTTTTTCGTTCCCAACAAGTGCCCTATGGCCTGGGATCCAAGTGAGAGTTACTCTTGACATATGCCCTAGTTTAGCAAGTTCTTCTTTACAATCTTTCACTAGCTTTGATGTGACAGATTTTGATTTTAGTGCAAGGAGCGCCGCTAGACTGTCGACCAAAAATTCCTATTGGGTTTTGGTGTGTGGAGTTTTAAGAGCATAATACAAGCTTCCTTTGTGGTCGGTATCTCCGCCTGAAAAACCTTGTGGATGTAGATATATTTGCTTCATCTTGGAAGACACCAGAGCCGACTCCACAGTTCATCTTTGAGCCGTCTGTGTATACCTTGATGTCATGACCTGTCAGTGGTGATCCATTATTCCATCCTTTCAGGTTTGGTCCTTTCCAGGTTGATCAGCAACAAAAGGCTGATCAAGTGTCATTGTAGGAGCGCAGTAATCAGCAATAGTTGCTATTTCATTCCGTAGTTTGTGAAGCACGCACGCATGTCCGCAGGCTCTATCTCTCCACATTCCTAGAGCCCGCAGCATTGCCACATTACATGTTGCAATTGCTTTGATCTAGGATGACGCCTAGGTACTTGACGTGAATGGGAATTGCATATTTGGTCTTTGTAGTGAATAGCACCATCTTAGTTGGTTGGATTATATTATGATGCAAAAATAGGCTTGGGGAAACAAAACAATCTCCAAAACAACAGAAACAAAAAACCCAACCAATTTAGCGGATTAAAAATATCAACATTTTTGTCTGAAAATTGGTAACATTTTTAATATAGATATTATAGCGTTCTTCCTGGAAGGCTCGTACCGCCAACGTAAGACAAATTTGGAAGATTTCATCTTGCCACTAATGCCAATTATGTTAATGTACGTGGTTAGATAACAGAGTTATACGCTAATATATTCATAGAAACCCTATTCTAGGGCAGCTTTAGTCAGCGAGAGAAACTTAAGCTATAAGGAGGAGGTCCTCCTTAAAATTCCACTATAATATTTTGCTATGCGTATTAGTTTCGCGATATTTTAAATATATTTACTTGCACATAAAATATAGGTTGTACTCACAACAAAAAAATATTAATCAAATGTTTCGTCTTTTGGCCAATGGGTTGATCCACTGTGCAGTGGCGAGATTACTTCTCCCTGTGGAGTTCCTCTATTTACGTGCTTTGAAAGGCATGCTTTTTCCCAGTGAGGCAGTAATAACTCTACTTTGTAGCATGGTGGTTATCCAGCTACCAATGAATAATTGCACGCCGAAGTTATCTAGAGTTTGTTTTATTGCTGCGGTACTAACATTGTTGAAGGCGCCTTCTATATCCAGAAAAGCAGCCAAGGTGTATTGTTTATGTTCTAAGGATTTCTCAATAGTCCTAACGACTTCGTCTAGGACTATATCGGTCGAGCGCACTTTTATGTAAGCATGTTGCCTGGAAGATGTATTGTTTGAGTTGTCCATCTTTGCTCGAATATGCACGTCGATGAGTCTTTCGAGCATATTAAGTGAAAATGATGAAAGGCTTATGGGTGTGAAGTAGGGTGGGGCGATTTGTGTGGAAGCAAAAAAACCTTAATGAGCCCTTCGCGTTTCTGATTCCTGGGATTGAACTGAGCAAAAAAGTCCACTGGACCATATATCTACCGTGAAAATCGAGCCTCCCGATTTTGACTTTAAGTTTTTTATTGACGTTTTTTGGATATTTTGGCATATAACAGCCAAACCTTTGGGATTTTCGATCCAACACAAAGACAAACATTGTAGCTAAGACAGTAATTGAAAACTCTCTAATACATCGCAAAAGCATTGGAACGCTCCTTCAGGCAGTTTTGGCCTTAAGAATGTGCAAACTTTTCGGAAAATGTCGATAAATGACATTGTGCTACAAAATGTGACCCGAAAAATATTCAAGTGTTCTGATGCAAAATTATATCGTGTTGGGATCCATGGACAACGACAATGCCTTTATTTCGTTTGGGTCACTTCGATTTATTTTTTTATAACGGTAAAAGTAGTGAAAATCTGGGTTTCTTCCATTTTCAAATTTAAACGGGCATATCTTATTTTTTCCACAACGGATTTCTTTTGATCCTTCTTCCTTTTAAAGGGGTGAATAATGTCTTTTGAATAAGCTATTATTGTTTTAAATCGGTTAACAAATGTCTAAGTTATAGTGGTTTATGTCTGAAAACCCCCACAAAAAACCTATAAAGGAATTTCTCATAATTTTCAAAAATATAATGTTTTTTTGTTTTGTTCAATATTTATTTTGAAAATTATGAGAAATTCCTTTATAGGTTTTTTGTGGGGGTTTTCAGACAATAAAAAACTTAAAGTCAAAATCGGGAGGCTCGATTTTCATCGTAGACATATGGTCCAGTAGACTTTTTTGCTCAATTCAACCCCAGGAATCAGAAACGCGAAGGACCCATTAAGGTTTTCAAATCGCCCCGGCCTAGTGTGAAGTCTTTAGCATTTTCATAACTACGCTTTCCTGCTTTGGGTATGAAGACAACTTTGACCTGTCTCTAACTCGCTGCAACTTAGATAAGGGATATACAACTACTATAAATATACACTAGCCAAGGATTTATTATTGTCTCTGGCCCCGATGATTTGTAGGGAGAGAAGCTGTTTACAGCCCATGTGACTTTACTCGGACTTATTATCTTATAGACTTCAATGTTGTTTTTATCTATATTAAAATTGGATTGCTCTTCGCTGGTTCTATTCGAGCAGTCAGGGAAGTGCATCGTAAGAAGAATTTCAAGAGATTCGGCTGAGTTTTCAGACCATGTGCCGTCGTTTCTCTTTATATATGTAGGATTCGAGTACCCTTTTGCCATAACTTTGCTTTAGTCTGTTACTTGTTGGTTAGTGGGTATATGGCCTCCATGGTGCTCCTGGTTTGGTGGGGCTTCCCTTGAGTGGGCCATGTAGCAAGAGGCGATAAAGAATTGCTTACCATTGTCAAGTTCCACTCTTGCCACGGTGAAGTCCGCTGTACTATAGTATAGACATAGAAATGCGTTTATGTTATTATGGTATAATTAAATTTGAATTTCCGTTTATAATACAATTCTAAGTCGATATAACCATGAATGTCTGTCCGTCCGTCCGTTTGTTGAAATCAAGATACAGTTCGTAATTTTTAAGATAGAGCTTTGTAATTTGGTATAGAAGTTTTATTACTCCTAGAATATTTGGAATTGCAACTGGACTATATCGGTCGACGTTTTGATTAGCCCTCATAGAACGGTACCACCCGAATTTAGGTATTTTGAAGTTTCTAATCTCATTATCACACCGATATGCCTGGAATTTGGTACTTAATCTTCGTTGGTTGTATAAAACTTTCCCGCAGAAATTTTGTCGGTTAGGTCAACGCCTTCATATAGCCCCCATAGAACGGTACCTCCAGATATTCTTCATTTTGGAAGGTTGTGGACACACAAATCCACCGAAATGACTGAAATTTGGTAGTTAGTCTTTGCTTGTAGTATAAAACTTGCCATATGGAATTTGTCGGTATAGGTTTACACCTTCATATAGCCCCATAGATGGTACCTCCCGATTTTCGGTATTTAAAAGGTTGTGGCCACAATAATCCTTCGAAAAGACTGAAATTTGGTATTTTGTCTTCGTTTGGGAATAAAACTTACCATATGAAATTTGTCGGTATAGATCCATGCCTTCATATATCCCCCATAGAACGGTAGCTCCCGATTTCCGGTATTTTAAAGGTTGTGGCTACAATAATCCACCGAAATGAATGAAATTTCGTATTAAGCCTACGTTTTGAGTATAAAACTTTCCCCCAGAAATTTGTTAGTAGAGGTCCACGCCTTACTGTAGCCCCCACGGAACGGTATCACCCGATTTTCGGTATTTTGAAGGTTGTGGCTTCAATGTTCACCGAAAGTACTGAAATTTGGTAGTTATTCTTCGTATAAAACTTTCCCCCAGAAATTTGTCAGTGCAGGTCCACGCCTTCATATAGCCCCCGTAGAGGGGTACCTCCCGACTTTCGTAATTCTGAAGGTTGTGACCTCAATATCCCACCGAAATGGCTGAAATTTGTTATTTAGTCTTCCATGGGGTTATAAAATATTCCAGAAGAGAATTATCAGTATAGGTATATCCGCCATATAAGCATACCTCTTGATTTTCAGTATTTTTAAGGTTTTAGCCATATCGGAAATTTGGTATTTAGTCTTCTTTGAGTCCAAAAACTTTCCGTCAGAAATTTGTCGGTGTAGATCGACGTTTTGGTATAGCCCCCATAGAACGGTAGCTCCCAAATTTTGGTATGTTGAAGGTTAGCCACATTGTTTCACCGAAATTTATGAGATTTGGATTTAGTCTTGTTTATAAACAAAAGGAAACTAATTGTTCCATTTTAACTCAATACAACTCGGGTTGTAGATTATAACAAGTTCGGCCCGGCCGAATTTAACGCAGTTAAAAATTATTTTCTAATTTTAAGTACATTTATAAATAAAATACAGTAACTTAATTTTTTTAATTATTTTTTTTTAACTTTTCGGTAATTAAATTTTTTGACCACTGAGAAACTCATACCTCATACCAATCCTTAAAATATCTGAAATCGGGTGGTACCGCTATATGGTGGCTATACCAAACCCTTGACCTATGTCCAACATTTTTGGTAAGGAAGTTTCTGTACGCCTAGGAACACCAAATGCTAAATTACAGCCAATTCGGCCTAAAAATTAAGATAGAATCCTTAAAATACTTTAAATCGGGTGGCACCGCTATATGTGGACTATAAGAAAAAACGGACCCACATTGGTTTTGGTTTCATATTCATGTATTGTCATCCAAATCTGAAAAGTGTGCACAGTTTTAGTTCGATTGGTCAACTGCAACTGTGTGGAAAATGAGTAACTACCCAGCAAAATAAATTGAAAGTAGTGCAATGTGGACTAGTTCTGTCACGGCATGTTTTGATGCAGTTCAACTGGAGTCGTGAAAAAGGCACTCCAGTCCTCACATTTTAACCGCATTTGGATGCAATCCAAAGAATCACATCCACTTGTCACATTTTAACAACATCCGGATGCAGTTCAACGGAGTCGTGAAAAAGGCACTCCAATTCCTCACAATTTAACAGCATAAGCAAAAGAGATAAGCGTGTTAACATGTCCAAACATTTGTTAATACAAACTAAATAATATTTAATATTTAAATAATATTTAATTTGTGAACATTTTTCCGGCAACTCACCAGAAGAAAATTTCCAAATGGAGTGCTGTTGGAGTACGTGTCGAAATCTTAACTGGTGATGGGAAGACAACCCATTTAGCAAATGAAGCAAAAACAGTTCAGCTTGGAACAAATTTAAGCGGAGGAACACGCATGTTTGCGATTGAATTCAATGGAGAATTTTCATAATTTGTGTTAATGTAATAAAGTTCTTAATATTTTTGTTTTACACAAATAATAAATGCATTTTATTTGTTCTGGCATATTTTGTAATGGCTTGCACAATTTCCGCAGAATGCCTGTACCAAACACGTGCTTTGGACTGCCTCCTATTCTACCCCAAAGGGTTAGTTAAAATGCAATGCCAAAGGGTCAGTTAAAATGCAGTGCCAGAGGGTCAGTTAAAATGCAGTGCAAAAGGGTTAGTTAAAATGCAATGCCAAAGGGTCAGTTAAAATGCAGTGCCAAAGGGTTAGTTAAAATGCAGTGCTTTGGAGTGCATCTTTCAGTAGTCACGCTCTTGTAAAAATCATCAGTGAAAATGCATAATTTGATGCACATCCAGATCACTTGTACATATCATTTAACTGCATCTTTGGAGGCAAACATTTTGCTGGGTAGATTTGAACCAAAATCGGGTGGTACCGCTATATGGAGGCTAGAAGAAACAAGTAAAAAAGGATCAGTCGGCTTTGCGACAGAGATATACCCTAAGCCTATGTGAATTGAAACACTTTTTTCCCGAAAAAGTATGAACCGACAAAAATATGGGTTTGGATAGAAGCTCGAAAAGTTTTGCGGGGAAGGTATCGAAAGGAATGGACCGACATATTCCATTTTGAAAGTGGGTCTTATTTTGGGTGTCATTCCCCTCGATAGATATCGCGACCACCTGTCGTTTCAGTTGGTCACCATATAGTTCACAGGTTTTGGACCATTATATCAGGAAGCATGTACTTGCCTACGAAAAACATGATATCACTGCAAACAAGACCACTAGGTAACCTTTTTCAAGGGATCCTCGCACAGACCCTTAACCGCGTTGCTCTGTTTATAAGATATCGCGCATAATATTTTATCTAATATTTTAAAATTTTTATGGGGGAGGTGCCGGAAGGAGTGGATCTACCAGCACCACCATCGAATTTCATCTAATATTCGAAGAAATATTACGATATACAAAGTGTGGATCAACTCAGTATTTGGTTCGAGAGTTGTCGTGCTCTCAAGCCACTACATGGTGCCATAGAGGGTTTTTACACTTTTCGGGCTATTTCCTCAAGAAGTATGAACTTGCCCCCGAAAAAAACTTTTACCGTCGTAATTGAGGCAGCGAATGCTTCATCAAAAATCAAAGTGATTCCAGAGTTCTTAAGGTGAACTTATCCAAAATTTTGTGTGGGAGGTACCCGAAGGAGTAGACAAATATAGTCCATATTCGAACCTGATATATTTTTGGTAGATATATTGGGATGTGTAATTGTTGTGTATTGTTTTTGGTTGCATATTCCTGTAATGTCATCCAAATCTGAAAAGTGTGCAAAGTCTCAGTTCGATTGTTCAACTGCAACTGTGTTAAAAATGAAGATTTCAACTAATAGGACGCCAAAGCAAGTTAAATAAAGCGCTGTAAAAACGCATTTTATTTTTTGGCTTTTAAAACAAAAGAATACGAACGAAAACGTTGAAAAAAAGATGAAGAAAGACCCATCGTTTTGAACCGAAATTTGTTGATTGTTACCGAATGTCGCTGAAAACACAAGCATGTGATAGGAAAACGAAAATAGCCATACATGTAAAATCGCGTCGTACAGGAAAATACCAGTATGTTCCCAAAATGGTTTTTGACATTTTTTGAAAATTATTGTAATAATTATTGTTGACCTTTGGACTTTTATTATCTTCTTTTTAGTTTTGTTTGGCACGAAGTCATGTGAAAATTGAAAATTGTGTTTAAAATTTGTCTGTACTCGTATATACGGTGCGCCTTAAATAAGTTTAAATGAAAGGTTCTTACACCTGGGAAGTTTTTGCGGTTTCTGAGACAGCAATGTTCGTAGATGAGAAAAATCCAAAAGCAAGAAAAAATCGCTGGAGGGATTTTGGAATAAATCGCGGTCAAAGTTCAAATTTTTAGGTTTATTTTAGGTTTTCAAGATTTTGCTTGGAAGCGGTAAGCTGATTCGCATAGGGACTGAAGGAAATGTTGTAGCAGTGAAAAGCGTCTGCAACATTTTCTTTAGTCCTATTTCGAAAGGACTTGCCGTTTCCAAGAAAAATCCTGAAAACCTAAAATAAATCTAAAAATGTGAACTTTGACCGCGATTTATTCCGAAATCCCTCCAGCGATATTTTGTTGCTTTTGGATTTTTCTCATCTATGAACATTGCTGTCTCAGAATCCGCAAAAACTTTCCAGGTGTAAGTGGATTTCACGTAAAGTTAGTCAAGGTGCACCTTTTATGACATTGTTCTGTAAGAAGACGATAGAGTCATGCATTGTCCCAATTTGAACTTCTATATCTCAAAAATGGTAAGACTTACGGAAATAACATTAAGGTCAATCTTGTAGAGAATTTTCACTGCTATAACATTTGCTCTAATCCCATTTCGATAGCACTTGCGGTTTCTGAGAAAAATCGTGAAAACATAATAAAGCCCTAAAAATTTGAACTTTGACCGCGATTTATTTGAAAATCCCTCCGGCGATTTTTTCGTTTTTTGATTTTTCTCATCTATAAACATTGTAGTTTCAGAATCCGTAAAAACTTCCCAGGTGTAAGCACCTTTCATTTAAAATTAATTAAGGCGCACCGTTTATATTGAACATTTTTTGGTATTGCCACAAATAACACAATTTTAATTAGAGAACATTTCAAAGAAATGCTAAAAATGAACATATTAGAAATACTGATATGACTAACAGCCTGTTTGTGTATGTCGCACGAAAGCCCGTTCGAAAGGAAAGCAGTCACTCACTTCCGACTCAAAAGGCGTTCATGTATTTCGCAAACTATCGTGCGACTGCCGTTACGTATCCTATGCGAAATACTACTAATTTGAATGTTCATTTGTACAACTATGTTCCATAAATGAGAACCAAATGAGAAATAAAAACAAAATCCGCATACACAGAAAAAAAATTGTAGCCATTTGATAAAGAAATTCAAAGATTCAACCAAAAATTTATCGATTTTCCGGCCTAAAAAAAAATTGTCATATTGACAAAATTCGATAAAATTTTGTGATCACAAAGTAAAAATACATGTTGATAAAACAAAATTGTAATATTGATTAAAATATTTATCGATTTTTTTTATTTTGAACTGATAAAACATTTCACATATTGACAAAAATATTTATCAAAATATTCCGCATTTTGCTTGATAAAAACAAAATATTTTCTTGATTAAAAAATTGTTGAATGCATTTTTTTCAATCAATAAAAAAATATTCATATTTACAATTATTTTGCTGTTTTTTTGTTAAATACAAACCCAAACGCCACAAAAAAAGATACATACACACATTTATAAATGGTGGTGGTTATTTATTATTTGAAATGCCAAGAACAAAAGCAACACCAGACGCATAGGTACATAAAAAATAACAGATGAAAGAAAGAAAAACGGAATGGAATAATTAATAACAGAAGTACATAATTATTTAGTGCCACACATTAATTTTAATATAAGATAACAAATAAATCACTTTTAAATATAAAATACAGAGAACATCGTTGAACGCTTCTCGTTGTGAAATCGTTGTGAAATCATCAGCGGAAAATGGGTATCTGTAATGTGAAAAATAGTACATCCATATATATTTCAAATATATAAAATATTTTGATGTTATTACCAATATCACATGCGGTTGCTTCTTTGTCGAATAAAATATTCTTATTATCCGTTTTCATATTCGTGAATTCAATTATAAAATGTATTGGCCATTTAATTTACTTGAAAAGCACATTTACTTTAAGAAAACACACAAACACAGATTTATGCACTACCGATCCACATACTCGTACAACGACTGCTTTAAAGGAACTGCCAAAACAAACCAAACTGATGGTTAAAAAATGTTGTTTGCCTTCCTAAACCACCAAGCAGAAAAAAACATTAGAACTCGTACCGTTTTTTTCTTTCCCTCTTCGTTTGTTAGGTTCATAAAAATCAGCAACAAAAAACAGTAACAAACTTAGATACAAGCCTTCACCCGAGCACAAATAAATAAACAAGCCAAATGCAACACAAACGCTCCATCCCTTCATGCCGCAAAAATTCCATGACCATGCTTTGAAATATACATAGGAAGGACACTCACATCTCAAGAAAAAAAAAAACACAGCACATTGTTGTAGCGCTCTCTTTATGCCCTAAAAATTTTGTTTCTCTCGCTCTTGAGAGCGAGAACATGCGACAAACGTTGAAAACCATTTTAACTACAGAAATGTATTAACAATCATAAACAAATTTCAATAAATTAATTGTTTGAAATCGTTTATTGATCGCTTTTTAGTAACATTTTCATGTTTGATAAACATTTTCCCTATATATTCGTAATATTTTATCGCCATTCGACAAAAATATGGTGATAAAGCTTTTAATCAAAATTTTCTTTGTGGCTTTTTTTCTGTGTATAGATACAAATATTGGAATATGTGTGATTTGTTTGAAAAATAAAATGTGTCGGTATTTTGAATTATTTTATTTTATTGATTTCTTCAAAATAATGAATGAAACCGCCTTTAAAAAGTGTATATAAAATTTTCATTTTCTTTCAAGAATGTGTTCGATAAATTTGATTTAAGATTTTCGGTGTTATTCGCGAGTTTACGTTCTACTAGACAGTTACATAGCAAGTAAGTGATTTTGACATTTTCCTTCCACAAAAGACAGTCCTTTCGAAATACATAAACTAAAATTTACATGGAAAAGTGCAGGTTTGCGTGTTATTTCGTAGGGTTTGTCGGTCGCATAGATTTTCGTTTCGAAAGTGTTTACCTGAACAGAAAATGATTTTTTCCACTTCGGAAGCGTAAGAAACCATTGGGTCGACATACATACACAGGCTGTAATGCTTTTCAATTTTTTAGAAAAACCAAATTTAAAAAAAGTTCGTTTTTTGCGAAACATTCTATTGAAAAACAATTTTTTAACAATAACAGGCTGTTAATAAAACACGTTTTTATAGTCAATTGTTGAGTTTTTCAACTTTAGATGCAATTTAATCATTTTAACTATTAAAAAGTGGCTACAAAAACCAACTTTTTAAGGGCTGCAAATCAAATCAGATTAAACTTGCGAACATAAAATTTCTCCAAATTATGCGAAAGATCAAATCCATTTTATTCATTAATAATTCATTATACATAAAGACAAATATAATATTCATATTGTATGTAATTTATAGGAGTTAGTTATGAGGTGTGACTACGTTAATCCAATTTGAATAATATTCAGCAGCAAATTATACAAATGCAAGTATTCTCTCTATCCACCCATAGTCATATTTCTTTGCGTTTGAAATTGAGCCTGAATAATTTCACAGTATAAACATCCGATTATGCGGTGTGAAATGTTTTATGTGTTCACCCTATTCATCTCAAATAATTTAGGAATAAGCGTAACATACCTTTAGGCTTAATTAGCTTATACAAAATCACTTGTTGATAAAGAGGTAGGTATAATGTGGAATATTCTCCAACTCCCATTTTCTTCAAACATAAATGCTTCATTTATTATATTTGATTGAGGTTACACGCTGTTTTTGGTTTTTCAGAATATTGACTTTTCGACTTTTTCGACTATGTGAATTGAAAATTTCATTTACGGACAGACTGAATGTATTTGGGGTTTATTCAGAATTTTGGACCTTTTTTGACATATGAACTTGCCGAAAAAATGTGGATTAGGATTAAAGTTCAAAAATGTTGAGGAGGAGGTACTTAAAAAAAAAGATCGACATAGTCCATTATGGAAGTGGATCTTATTTTGGGAATCATATCTTTTCGATAGATATCGCGCCCACTAGTCATTTCAGTGGGTTATCGTATAACTTTTGGACCAGTATGCCAGGAAGCATGGACTTGTCGACGGATAACATATCTCTGTAAACAGGACCACAACAAACAGCATCGTTATACATTTCCAAAGGATCTTCGAACAGACCCTAAACTGCACTGTGGGCCATTACATATGGGCCATTTTAGAAGTTAAACTAAATTTGGACAAAATATTAGGAGATCCAAAGTTTGGGCCAAATTGGTTGCCATGTTCAAGAGTTATCGTGCATAAAATTTTAATGAAATTTTTTTTTAAATATTTGGGGAAGTACCGGAAGTTGTGGACCGCTATTGCCCATCTTCGAAGTGAAACTAAGTTTGGACAAAATACGACGAAGGTCAAATTTTTAACCAAATCAGTAAGAGAGTTATCGTGCTCTCCTGTTACTAGGGTTTTTACACCTTTCGCGCTGTTTTCTCAAGAAGTATGAAGTTGATGCGGCGAATGCAAGCTACTTCAACAAAAATCAAAGTAATTCGAGCACAGGTCTTAAAGTGAACTTATCCGAAACTTTGTGTGGGAGGTACCCGAAGGAGTGGACAAATATAGACCATATTCGAACCTGATCTACATCTGGTAAATATATTAGGATGTGTAAAGTATGGACCAAATCGCTCAGTATCGTGCGCACAATTTTTCCGAACATTTTTGAACTTTAACTAAGTTTGGACAAAAAATTACGAAGGCAAAGTTTTGGACCGAATCGGCTGATCCATTCGAGAGTTATCTGGCGCTCCGACACCACACACGGTGTCGTAGGGATTTTTTGCACCTTTTAGGCTATTTTCTCAGGAAATATGGACTTGTCCCTGATGGAAATTGTAGCGTCGTATGGGGGGCAGTTAATACAAGTTGTTACAAAAAAAAAAACAAAGGGATACGAGAGCAGGTCCTAAACTAACCTATTTCGAAATTTTGTGTGGGAGGTACCCGAAGGAGTAGACCGATTCAGTCCATATTGGAACCTCATCTAAGTCTGCTAGAAATTTTACGATGTGTAAAGTCAAATCGGTCACTCCCTTTAAGAGTTATCGTGCTCACAAATTTTCCGAACATTTTAGAACTTTTGTGAGGGAGGTACCAGAAGGAATGAACCGATAACCCATCTTCGAATTTTAACAGAGTTTGGACAACATATTACGAAAGCCAAATTTTGGTCCGAATCGATTGGTATGTTCGAAAAGTGACTAAAGCAAAAGACAAAAACCGTAAAATTCTCTATAAGATATGGCGTTCCTAAATGTCACATAATAATGATATGCACATATAAAGCACCTGGTTCTACTGGACCGACTACTACAAATCAAATAAAAAATGTGAATTTCGAATTTCTTCAGAATCATTTCATGGACCAATAACCCAGCAAAATTTGAAGGAATCGGTTACATGGCATCTTTTGCATTGGTTCAAATGAAGTCACCAATGATTTGCCTGTCATTTCCACCAATGCTTTGGCATGTCCTTTTTATCAACCCTTTGCAATGACATTATCATTACGACGAGAGTTTTAACAACGTTGGTTGTGATTTCAACTCTCCGACAACATCAAGTCTATTGTAAATAATTAATCTTATATAGTTAGAAAAATGTGCATAAATAAAAACACAAAATTAATCTCTATTGGATCGATGGAATGGGTCCAAATGCTGATGAAAAGATCGGATCTTTCAAGACTTCCATTGGTTCGTTTCCACTCACTGAAACCAGAAAAACATTCAAATTGGTGCGTTCAGCTGTAACTATTCATGTCTTAAATATATTTATCGCCAAAATAAAAAAATACGGAAAATATTATTTTTTATGAAATTTTCCTTAGAACTTATTCACACAAGCCTGTTACGCCTATAGTATCTGTTGGTATCTGTAGTATTTGAAAAATATCTGTTGTATAACAGATACCCAGCAAAATGTTTGCCTCCAAAGATGCAGTTAAATTATATGTACAAGTAATTTGGAAGTGCATCCAATAATGCATTTTCACTCATGATTTTTACAAGAGCGTGACTACTGAAAGATGCACTCCATAGCACTGCATTTTAACTAACCCTTTGGCACTGCATTTTAACTGACCCTTGGCACTGCATTTTAACTGCAAATGGATGTGATTCTTTGGATTGCATCCAAAAGCGGTTAAAATGTTTGAACTGCATCAAAACATGCCGTGATAGAAGTAGTCTACATTGCACTGCTTCCAATTTATTTTGCTGGGTACTTGAGAACGAAAAAACAAATAAAGTTCTCACTCGTTCATATATAACACAGAACTGTTTCTATCAGTTATGTTATTGTGAGTATACACAACCCAACCAATATCATAACTGTTACACTCATTCCCACATTTATATCATATTATATCTGTTATGTATACTATATCGTCTGCTCCGTCGGAAAAGGTCGTAAGTCCACTTTTTTTGTAAATCGCGTTTTTGTTACAGGATGATAGTACAAGTCAAAACACGTCGTATGATACAAAGAAAATGGTAGTATGTAGCGTTTTTCAATATGCTTTGCCCTTGTCGGAAAAGGTCGTAAGTCCACAAAACGTACAAATTTGAGTACGAAAAGGTCGTAAGTCCACAGGAAAATGTATACTTTAAAAGAATACTACAGCTAATGTAGTTCAGATATAATGTTTAACGTCATCCATGGTTGGGGTACAATGTAAAGAACTAGCCTACACCTTTGGATAATAATCGGATGATATTTGGCGGACCAAACTTTTGAACAAAAATGTAATAAATTCTATATTGCAACGAAAATTTACATTTGAAATCTATTTTCCCCTATAAGCGAACTGATTATGAAAGATGGACTTCTGGCCTTTTCATTGATACAAATTGGGATGCTGTATGTTCAAATACCTCATATATTGAAAAATTTGTAAAAAAATCAAAATTTTTACTGTTTTTACTGTCGTATATCTTACTTAACTTTATACACATAACCACATAACCAGATTAGTTTGTATTCTGAATTCAATAAAGTAATACCTTCTAACGGACGGGTAAGTGCAATGTTTATATTATTAAATGATTCTAAAATATTAATTGCTTGAAATGTTATTATACTAAGAATACATTATGGTTTTTGCTAACAAATAGCAGTATGAATTTGGAATGGAATTAGACGATGGTTTCATGGGTCTAGTTCCCTATGGTTTTCACGGTGATTCTGAAAGCCCTGATGATAAACTTCCTATACGCAGGAAGACATTACATGTGAAGATTCTACATGGTATGCAGACAAAAACAAAAGATGCAGGGAGTTGGAGCAGAAATACTTGGGAAGACAAAAAAGAACACTATTTGGGATAACAATGTAGCAAAGAAACCACGTACATTAACGGAATTAATCATGAAATTTATTTGAAGGAAAAGGTAGTAAAGCAAAAATACAAGGTCGTAAGTACAACGTGTAATGTTTTATATTAAATATTGGCCAAACCGGTCCACTAACCAAACCGGTCCGCTAACCTTCAAAATACCGAACTTCTGGAGGCACCGTTAGAATTTTAGAATTTTATTCTGATCAAGAATATATATAATTTATAGGGTCTCCGCTGAATATATCGATATGTTACAAACTGAATTGCAAATTTAATTTTACCCTCCATATTTTGGCGGTGGGTATAAAATTCCTCAGAAATGTTGGTGTCGATATGCCATTTTAACATACCGCCAAATAACTGATGACTTGAGGCATGCCGATTGTGTCCACCTTCTTAAAATGTATCTTATATACCTGATAAAACTATATCTATCGATATGTTGCCTTCTAATCTAAACACTTGCTTTCCAATAAGACCAAAGCATCGTGATGCATAACATTTGGTATTTCCATTGATTTGTAGCATATTTAAGAAAGTGGGAGTGGTCGGGTCTTATTGCAAAAACATGTACCCAGGATTGGGGAAACGGAATCGATAGTAAGTTTTATATATACAACGCATTTAAAAAATATGGCACAGATGTAACCCGACCCTCCGAATTTCATCAAAATATATAGCCTACTTCCACCAAGAGACATCCCTGTGCATAATCTGAAAATTACATGGAATAAGTACTTAGGGTCGGAGATTCAACAACCGTTGCCTCGCAAATTATTTT
This sequence comes from Musca autumnalis, assembly GCF_047663935.1. Lineage (NCBI taxonomy): Eukaryota > Metazoa > Arthropoda > Insecta > Diptera > Muscidae > Musca > Musca autumnalis. The sequence goes on from NW_027411644.1 coordinate 268,217,839, forward strand.
CTGACCGATACTTTCATAACTTTAGCAAAAAAGCGTGTTTTAAAAAATAGGGCCTGCCGCCGCACCCTCCGAAATTCAAAAAAAAATATATAAAGCCTATTTTCAACTTGTACATTGTCTGAAATTTTCAAAAAAAATCGGTTCAGCCGTTTTTGAGTCTATGCGGAACATACACGCATTGTTTTTTATATATAAGATTTCAACCAAAAGTTTTGGTCCATTAAACCTGCTAATAATTATCGCATCACCATGTTAAATTGTAAGCTTATTCTTTGTCTTAAACTCAAATCATTCTTAAAATGTCGCTCCGATCGGAATATTACTGCAATCTATAGGACAGCTACAAAGTCGGGAAAAAATTGTGGATTTGGTCCATTTCACACCTTTCGATCATAACCAACATCTAATGGGGTCACTTCTGGTCGGAACCCGACCTCTCCACAAAATTTCGTGACGATCGGTACAAAATTGAGGCCTGGAGTTTTATTACAATTGTTAATGAACGGACGCACAAAGCTAGATCGCTTTATCTCGTCAAGATATGAAAAAATGGCAAGGGGAGGGGGTCAACGACGAATACTTCGTGATGTTACACGAATATTGTACAAAACAAACTTATAATACCCTTTCCACATTGTTTTGTAAAGTATAAATATTTTATTTTAAAAACGTCCGTAAATTGTAGGAAAAGGTCGTAAGTCCCTACGAAATTACAAAACTGTACAAGGAAAAGGTCGTAAGTCCAAAGACATCCAATTATCTCCCAAACACGACGGAATTTTATCAAACAAAGTACAGGTATTGAAGCGGAATAAATAAACGAAGAATTCTGCCTTTACCACCATAATAAAATCTTTAATACAGAAAGCGCTGGAATGTTTTTTCTCCCTCCTGAAAAATTTATTGAGAGGGACTTACGACCTTTTCCGACGGAGCAGACGATATATCTGTTTTGTTGATACAAACAGTTATACTATTGCACATGTATAATATACAATCAATTTGATTCCCATTGAATCCAAACGATTCATTACAAAAATTAACCGCGAAAATTTAAAAAAAGTGACTTTATCTAAATTGTGGTAGATATTAGCGGTTTCGAGTGGTGTAATCCTTAGTTGATGGATATCAAATAGATTTCATTGCAGATTTCATTGTGTGTGTAAAAAGATAATAATCGACGGTACACGCAAGGCGGGAAGGCCAATATTCCAATGCCGAATGAGTGATGATACCGAAGATTTGATAATTACAAATATATCGAAAAGCATAATATTTAAATAAGAAAGAAACAAATCATGAAATAGAAGTGTTTGGAAGTCTATTCTTAATTCGTCGTATGGAAAAATGTTCTGTATCGGACCATCTATGTAATTATTATTTCCATACATATTAAACGATAATTGATTTGTAAAATTAACCTTTCGGTACTATTTACAATGGCCAGAGTTATTATAATCAAATCCGAAGTGAACTTCGACTTCGCAACAAAATCTACATCAAGGCAGAGGATAAAATTCTTTAAGCAGCGGGTTGAACCGCTAGTACTTTAAATTTTTCAGATCGTTTTAAATATTTTAAACCAAATAATTAATTGCAATATGCAGCTGACTTCGGATATTCTGGGACGTGTTAGTAATAACATACATAAATGTTTGAACTCAAGTCATCAATTTCAACGCTTAAGAAACTGCGAGACGAACTTCGCCGGGTCCACTAGTTCTAAATAAATCCAACAAGTAAGAAAAGCGTTAAGTTCGGTCGGGCCGAACTTTTTATACCCTCCACCACAAATTTCAGCCATTCGGTGGATTAATGTGGCCACAACCTTCAAAATACCGAAATTCGGAAGGTACCGTTCTATGGGGGCTATATGATGGCTTGGACCTATACCTACAAATTTCTGGGGGAAAGTTTTATACGCCTAAAGAAGACTAAATACCAAATTTCAGCCATCTCGGTGTGATAATGAGGCTAAAACGTTCAAAATATCGAAAATCGGGAGATATTGTATTATGGGGGCTATATCAACACGTGGACCTATATAAACATTTTATGGTAGAAATGTTTCTTAGCCTCTGGAAACACAAAATACAAAGTTACAACCGATTCTTTGGTCAATTGGGTCTAATACATTCAAAACATATTAAAATGACGCGTACCTTTTAAGGGGCCTTATGTGGGGGCTATACCAAAACGTGGACCTATATAACCCAACTTTGGTAGGAATGTTTTCTGGCCTCTGAAGACACAAAATACCAAATTACAACCAATTCTGTGCAGCGTACGTAAAAATACTTTAAATAACATTTCCAATCGTTTCGTTTCGTATTTTCCATAGGAACAATACAAAACGAAACATAACCCACGTTGGCCGAGCTCGCTGTTTAGTTTTGTTTTGATTACATTCGTGAGTGCAAACAAAACGAAAAGCGAAAAGTACTCAACTCCACAAGAGCAGATAGAAAACGGAATAGTACTAAACACATGTGAATAAATCAAAAACGTTTGGTGGTTGATAAAATTCACTGCGGTATGCTGATGCTAACTTATAGGGTTGTTAAAATCACATGTGCGTATGTCTGAGTGTGTCATTGACAATACGCATGGGAAACGTTTCCCAAAAATACTTTTTGTTTCGGTGGTGAATGAAACAACTCGGCAAAGCATAGCCGAAGTTACAATTCAGCAATCGTACCGTTTCTATCTTTTTACATTGAAAAGTTTGTGTTTTTGTTTTGGTTGTGAGAATAAAACGATTCAGAGATGCTGAAAAGTTTGTGGCTTTGTGTGATTGGTACGGGAATCGTTTTGTTTCTTTCCGTTCATTGATTCTGTGGTCAAATGGGTCTAATACATTCAAAATATATTAAAATGACGCGTACTTTATATGGGGCCTTATATGGGGGCTATACCAAAACGTGGACCTATATAACGCAACTTTGGTAGGAATATTTTTTGGCCTCTGGAGACACAAGGTACCAAATTATAACCAATTCGGTGGTAAAATGAACCAAATATCTTAAAAATTCCTTAAAACGACGACGCGTCACGCGTCATTTTGTATGGGGCTATACGAAAGCGTGGACCTACATAGCCCGCTTTCAATACCAAAAGTCCTACGTAAATATAACATATTTTCCCAAAATTTCATCAACCTACGTCAATCCGTTCGGACGCTAGAGTGATTTCCACACACGGACAGACGGACGGACATGGCTATATCGATGTAGAATTGCACGCTGATCAAGAATATATATACTTTGTGGGGTCTACAATGATTATTTCGAGTAGTTACAAACGTAGTGACAAACTTAATATACCCCCATCCTATGGTGGAGGGTATAAAAAAAACGAAATCGGCGGTATTGTTATGTTATGTGGGCTATACCAAAAAGTGGGCCTATGCCTGCAATATTTAGTGGAAAAGTTTCTTAACCACTTCGAACCCTAAATGACAAATCTCATAGATGTGGACCAAAAATTTAGTTGAAAATATTTCAATAACAGAAAAATGTACCTATGTCCAAAATTTTTCATGGAGAAGTTTTTTGACCAAATTTAAGCCGAAAATGTAGATATAACCAAATACCTGAAATCGGGAAGTACCGTTATATGGGAGATATTCCCAAACGTGTATATGGTGAAAACCAAATTTCCTTTACATATCTATTTGAAAAAAATTAAAATTTTTTGGGAGCACATCTACGATTTTTGGTATAGAGGTTAAGGAAAAAATTCTGGTTTCAAATCTGTTCGCGTTAACAAAATTGACCGATGCGCGCATAGCGATTTTTATTCTCTTATAAAGAAAAAAATATTTTAAAATGTCTTATTTGTTTTATTGAGAAAATGTATGCATATATCAGTAACAGCATTTGACATCCATCCGTAGATGAACCATAATTTCTAAAATTTGTTTTTATTTTCGCGGAAAATCTAAAAAATTAAAAAAAAATCTGGGAGCAAATCAGCATCCGTATTAACCTCCAAAAAAATAAATTAAAAATACGTACAGAATCTACGAGTAGACAACACGTAAAAAAATATTAAACCAAATTTATAAACATTGGCTTTATAAAGTGCATATTATTATCATCATCATATTATTATCGCAACAACAAAAAAACTTACCGCCTGTTCATGTATGTCGCACGGAAACCTGTACGAAAGGAAAGCAGTCACTCGCTTCCGTCTAAAAATGCGTTCATGTATTTCGCAAACTATCGTGCGACTGCCGTTACGTATCCTATGCGAAATACTACTAATTTGAATGTACATTTGTACAACTATGTTTATAAATGAGAGCCAAATGAGAAATGAAAACAAAATCCACATATACATACATACAAATATTGGAATACGTGTGATTTTTTTTGTTTGAAAAATAAAATGTGTCGGTATTTTGAATTATTTTATTTAATTGATTTCTTCAAAATAATGAATGAAACCTCCATTGAAACGTGGCTGTAAAATTTTTATTTTGTTTCAAGAATGTGTTGCATAAATTTGTTTTAAGATTTTCGGTGTTATTCGCGAGTTTACGTTCTACTCGGCAGCTACAAAGCAAGTGAGTGATTTTGACATTCTCTTTCTATAAGAGACAGTCCTTTCGAAATACATAAACCCAAATTTAATGGAAAAGTGTACGTTTACGTGTTATTTCGTATGGCTTGTCGGTCGAATAGATTTTCGTTTCGAAGGTGTTTACATGAACAGAAAATGATTTTTTTCCACTTCCGAAGCGCAAGAAACCTTTCGGTCGACATACATGAACAGGCTGTTATTGTTAAAATATTATTCCAAATATATATTTTTGGTTCGATTAGAAAAATTAGAAACAAATATTTGGGAGTTCTCCAACTATTTCGCTAAAATCCCATACAATAATTAATGTACTCTGCTAAAACTTCATCAAGAAATACGGTTTACTATTGCGAAAGCCTAACTGCTTACTGTAATAACTTATACTCGTAAGAATAGGAAATTGAGAATAATATTGAAATTACAATCATTCAAAACATATGAAAATTAAAAAGCTAGTTATTCGCAAATTATGCAGTTAAAGTCGGTTGATGCGCATCCGATTTTCGATACAGCCAATCAATCTCCTTCAATATGTATGCATATTTCGATGTTTCACTCAGCGGCCATTGTTCCGTCAGTTGCATCTTACAATGCCAAAAACCTTAAAGTGGGTAAATGTCGCGCAATGTGCATACGATTTTGATGCGCGTTCGGTTTCATTAACACCCATCAAAAATACGTCAATATACACATATTTGAAATAGATTCTTCAAGAACCGCGGATGTGCCTCCACATTCTATTTTTGAGTAAAAGACCCATATTACTCGCGTATCTCTGTAATTTATGACACGCGTTTTCGCAAATATTATAAAATCGTGGTTTAGTACTTGGATTTGTCAAAATATATTTTTGCTGATTTGCCTATTTCCAGGGTAAATATATCTGCGGTTTTATTGGATGGATTCGATTCGGGAAGGGCTCATTAGATCCGTCGCGTAAAAAAACTAAATTCACGCGGAGATCAAAGGAAGTTGAATGACACTTGTAAATTTTTAACGCAAGAAATAGGTTTTTAAGAAAATTCACGCATTAAATGTTGGCCTTTAGACTTCAATTACTAGGATACTGTAAGGAGCACACTCATGAGATATGCATTAAACGACGTAAAATCACGAGTTCTATAATCCTATTAAGAGTTTGGAATATTATCTTGTTGCGCGTCCGGATTATTAAAAAAAATCAGTCAGCATCAATTTTAGGTGGATGCAGTGGATATATCGAAAAATCGTTCACCAGTATCATATTGCCCATGGAGTATTCTGTCAATCTTTCTTTTGGGCATAGGTCTATAAAATGTAAGCTTAAATCAGATATCGGAAGGGAACATAAAAAACTTATTGGCTTTAACCCATTTTTTTTACATTGATGCCAACACAGCTTCCACGTAAATTAATTTTAATGGTCGACATTATGGGATCCCTCCTAAAACACTTCATTTTAAAGAATTTCAGTCATACTACGAGGGCTGTTCGGAATCTTCTTAGCCTATCAATGAAAGAGAATAGTTAGTTTTTCAAAAATATGTCTATTTTTCAATATAATCTCCTGAAACTTCAATACACTTAGTCCTACGCTTTTCTAGCAATTCTATCCCTTGATTAAAATAGTTTTCCTCAAGGTCTTTAAAATAGTGGTTTACAACTGTAATTGCATCTTCATTTGAGGTAAAACGCTTGCCAGCAAGGATTTTTTTAGATTTGGGAACAAGTAAAAGTCACTGCGAGCTAAATAAGGAGAATAAGGTGGGTGGTCCAGCAACTCGTACTTTAATTCGTTGATTTTAGCCATTGTTAAAACACTCTTGTGCGCTGGTGCGTTGTCTTGATGAAAACTTATTTTTTTGTGTTGTAAGCCAGGACGTTTTTCTCGAATTTGTACATTTAATTGATCCAAAAGGTTGCAATAGTACTCTGAATTTATTGTTTTACCCTTTTGCAGATAGTCAATCAATAAAATACCTTTGAAGTCCCAAAAAACCGTTGCCATAACCTTACCAGCCGATTGAATTGTTTTTGCCTTCTTTGGGGCACTTCCTCTTGCAGAAAGCTTTTTCATCTGTAGTTCTTCATGCAAAATTAAATGAACTCTATCATTTGAGATGCCCATGATATTAGCAATTTCACGCACTTTTATTCGTCGATCATTTAATACCATATCATTCACTTTGGCTACAATTTCTGTTGTTGTTGCTGTTTTTGGACGTCCACTACGTGGTTCATCTTCAATGCTTGTACGACCACGTTTAAATTCAGCAACCCAATTTTTTACTGTTGCATATGAAGGAGCACTTTCACCTAACACATTCACCATATCATTATGAATTTCTTGTCCCGATAAACCTTTTTTATGTAAATATTTAATGACAGCACGCATTTCTAATGTTTCCATTGTAAAAAAATTGCGGATGCGTCTTTTTTGAACACCTGTTTCTATATGAAGGAGTTGCTAGATCGAAACAAAATTTAACATGTGTTCATAACAGAGATGGAAGTTTCCAAAACACTTAACTTTTTTCTGTTTATACCCATGCACCAGAGGGCGCTTTCTGAGAGCAATGGAGCGTAAATGTCAATGTGAAACATGTATGCCCACTTGCTCTCAACAAGCGCTCACTGGATATCTCCAACATATACACACATTTATAAATGGTGGTATTTTATTGAAAGGCATAGAAAAAAGCAAAAGCACAGCAGACACATAGGTACATAAAAAATTCCAAAGAAAGACAAAACAGACTTTAATAAAAGAAAAAAAAACTGAATGAAATAACTTATAAAAAGCCGCACTTTTAAAAAGAAAAAATTATATAGAAACATCGTTGAACGCTTCTCCTTAGTTGTGAAATAAGAAACATTTTCTTCAAAGTTCAAATCATCAGCGGGAAATCGGCATCTGGAATCAAATGATTATATAATGTAACTAGCAAATACCCGCTACTTCGTATGCGGAAAGGGCATAAAATATATATGAATTCTGTTCTGTTGTATTAAAACCTATTTTAAATACCAACATTTAATCGATTTAATTCCAAAAAAAAACATATCAGCCGTATCGCACCCCTACACAGCTACCATATTTTTTATTTCGGATTTCCAAAACTACGACCTCATATTACAGACATGCACCAACCGCGACTCATATTGCAAATTTCAGACTTGACTTCTGGTTTTACTCCTTCACTTACACAGCATTCCCTCCCAATACGAATTTCCAAACACTAAACTTTCTCTCACCCCTTCACAACAACAATAACGCACATCCACAATTCAAGGTTCTAGCTTCAGCGGTTTCGCCAAGAAATTTTCGAAATATATCCCCATATAACGGTACCCCACGACTTAGTGTTTTTTTTTTAAATAGAACAAATCTATACTGTCCAATTTTCTTTACATTTGGACCTTAAATACTCAGAGGATATAAAAGCTTTATTTAAAAAATGTCTACTTCAATCCACTTTTATTAGAAGACGTATTTTGAAGACTTAGAGCATTTTGAAGATTTTATGCACATTTTCCAACCGAACTCCGAACTTTGTCTCCAAGTTCAGAGTGATCTTCATAACAAATATTTTTTCATTTCGTATTTTTTGTCCAAATTATATAATCCAAGCTTTGTTCCTACAGCCAACACCAAATTTAGTACCATTTAGTACTTTTCGTTCACCTATAGTAGGTATTTCTCACTTTAACCGTTTATACAATACCAAAATGGTTTTGGTACCAACATGTTACCAAACTTTTCGTACACATAAATAAAGGTTTCAAAGCTTCTTCCTTATACTCAACATATATCCCGACTTCAACCTTTGGTACACCTTTCTTACTCTTTATCAGTGACCCTTATTCCAAATTTCAGCACTATTCGTTAATTCAAATCCAAATTGTACTATATTTAGTACTTTTCGTACACTTTTAGTTCGAATTTCTCCATCAGTCACCCTTATTCAAAATTCCAAGATTCCTGTCCTATCCGTTCACCCAAATCCAAATTGTACTAAATTTAGTACTTTTCGTACGCTTATAGTTCGAATTGCCAAAAACCTTTCTTTTTTTACTCTCCATCAGTGACCCCTCATTCCAAATTTCAGGATTCCAGGTCTTTCCGTTCACCCGAATCCAAATTGTACTAAATTTAGTACCATTTAGTACTTTTGTTAATCTCCATCAGTGACCCCTCATTCCAAATTTCAGGATTCCACCTCAATCCGTTCACCCAAATTGTACTAAATTTAGTACTTTTCGTGCATTTACAGTTCGAATTTCCAAAGCTTTTCTATGTTGCTCTCCACCAGTGACCCTCATTCAAAATTTCAGGATTCCAGCTCAATCCGTTCACTTAAATCCAAATTGTACTTAATTTAGTACTTTTCGTACACTAATAGGTCAACTTTCCAAAAACCTTTCATTGTTACCTTTCATCAGTGACCTTCATTCCAAATTTCAGTATTCCAGCTCTATCCGTTCACCCAAATCCAAATTGTACTAAATTTAGTGCCATTTAGTACTTTTCGTACCCTTATAGTTCGAATTTCCAAAAACCTTTCAACGTTATTCTTCATCATCGACTCTCATTTCAAATTTCAGGATTCCATCTCTATCCGTTTACCGAAATCCAAATTGTACTAAATTTAGTACTATTTAGTACTTTTCGTACCCTTATAGTTCGAATTTCCAAAAAACTTTCATCGTTATTCTTCATCAGCGACTCTCATTTCAAATTTCAGGATTCCACCTCTATCCATTCACCCAAATCCAAATTGTACTAAATTTAGTACTTTTCGTGCACATACAGTTCGAATTTCCAAAAACTTTTCTTTGTTGCTCTCCACCAGTGACCCTCATTCAAAATTTCAGGATTCCAGCTCTATCCGTTCACCCGAATCCAAATTGTACTAAATTTAGTACCATTTAGTACTTTTGTTAATCTCCATCAGTGAACCCACATTCCAAATTTCAGGATTCCAGCTCAATCCGTTCACTTAAATCCATTTAGTACTTTTGTTAATCTTCATCAGTGGCCTTCATTCAAAATTTCATGATTCCAGCTCAATCCGTTCACCGAAATCCAAATTGTACTAAATTTAGTACCATTTAGTACTTTTCGTACACTTATAGTTCGAATTTGCAAAAACCTTTCATCGCTTCTCTCCATCAGTGACCCTCATTCCAAATTTCAAGATTCTAGCTCTATCCGTTCACCTAAATCCAAATAGTACTAAATTGAGTACCAAAAACCTTTCTTTGTTACTCTCCATTAGTAACTCCATTTCAAATTTCAGGATTCCAGCTCTATCCGTTCACTCAAGTCCAAATTGAACTAAATTTAGTACCATTTAATACTTTTCGTACCCTAATAGGTAGACTATACAAAAACCTTTGATTGTTACTTTTCATCAGTGGCCTTCATTCCAAATTTCAGTATTCCAGCTCTATCCGTTCACCCAAATCCAAATTGTACTAAATTTAGTACCATTTAGTACTTTTCGTACCCTTATATTTCGAATTTCCAAAAACCTTTCATCGTTATTCTTCATCAGCGACTCTCATTTCAAATTTCAGGATTCCACCTCTATCCATTCACCCAAATCAAAATTGTACTAAATTTAGTACTTTGCGTGCACATACAGTTCGAATTTCCAATAACTTTTCTTTGTTGCTCTCCACCAGTGACCCTCATTCAAAATTTCAGGATTCCAGCTCTATCCGTTCACCCGAATCCAAATTGTACTAAATTTAGTACCATTTAGTACTTTTGTTAATCTCCATCAGTGAACCCTCATTCCAAATTTCAGGATTCCAGCTCAATCCGTTCACTTAAATCCAAATTGTACTAAATTTAGTACCATTTAGTACTTTTGTTAATCTCCATCAGTGGCCCTCATTCAAAATTTCAGGATTCCAGCTCAATTCGTTCACCGAAATCCAAATTGTACTAAATTTAGTACCATTTAGTACTTTTCGTACCCTTATAGTTCGAATTTCCAAAAACCTGTCATCGCTTCTCTCCATCAGTGACCCTCATTCCAAATTTCAAGATTCTAGCTCTATCCGTTCACCTAAATCCAAGTAGTACTAAATTGAGTACCATTTAGTACTTTTCGTACACTAATAGGTAGAATTTCCAAAAACCTTTCTTTGTTACTCTCCATTAGTAACTCCATTTCAAATTTCAGGATTCCAGCTCTATCCGTTTACCGAAATCCAAATTGTACTAAATTTAGTACCATTTAGTACTTTTCGTACCCTTATAGTTCGAATTTCCAAAAGCCTTTCATCATTACTCTTCATCAGTGACCTTCATTCCAAATTTCAGGATTCCTGCTCTATCTGTTCACCCAAATCTCAATTGTACTAAATTTAGTACCCTTTTGTACTTTTCGTACACTTATAGTTCGAATTCCCAAAAACCCTTTGGTACATCTTTCTAGCTCTCCATCAGTTACCCTCATTCCAAATTTCAGAATTCTAGCTTTTACCGTTTGCCTAATACAAAGGGTACCATATTTAGTACCTTTTAGTACTTTTCGTACACTTCTAAGTCGAATTTCCAAAAACCTAGCCTTATCTCACCCCTACACCCCAACAGCAACCTACACCCAAAATTTCAACTTTCTAGCTTCAGCGGTTTCGTCTGGGGGCTGATGAATCAGTCAGTCAATCAGTCAGTCAGGCAGTCAGTCAGTCACTCACCTCACTACTCTTTTATATATATAGATAAATAGGTACATCCATATTTCAAATATACATATGTACATCTGTATATGAAAAATGTATTGATGTAATTTCCAATAATAAATAAGATTTCTTCCTTGTCCAATAAAAAATTGCCATTCACCTTTTTTATTCAATTATAAAATGTATTGGACATTTAATTTACTAAAATGCACAATTTCTTTAAGAAAAGACAAAACACTGATTTATTCACTCACTTTACCGTCTTTAATCAACGATTGTCTCTAGAACACTGAAGACAAAAGATTAATACCATTTTTTCTTTTCCTCTTCGCTTGCTACGTTGGTTAACAACAACAAAGCACGAAACACACGTGTTTTACGCATAAACATCACAAAACTGCTGCGTCTCCTATTACACCTGAGATAAAATATCAATCTTTGAATTGGAAAGGCAGCTATTTGAGTTATCCTTACCATATTTTCTCTGTTTCGGACTAATAAACCTATAAAATGTTACTTCTTTGTAATTTTGTTGTTGTCTTGAAAAATTTGAATACAATTCAGTATAAAATTTTGACTTTATATATTGTTTGGATATTTTTTCCACAAAAGTTGGGGTCAGTTTCATCCGGTAAATACTATGTGATTATTATGCAAAATTATTGTCATCTTACCTACTGCAAAATTTTGTCACTATTAAACTATAACTGCGACCTCCAGCGTGGTTATGGCTACACTGCACACAATTAAAACTGAGGGATCCCTGTATATACTAGAGTGCAACTCTGTTATTTGACCATGTACATCAGCATACTTGAAATCTATGAGAAGGTCGTGGGCGGAATGTGTCTACCTGGAATAAAGATATAGGATATATATTAAAAATTTTACAAATTTTCATTGAGACTGGACACTCGAATGCCTGATTCATGCTAGTCATAACAGCTCAACTCGAAAAGAGTTAAATAAAATCACTATTAATGACCTTCGCTTAAATAAGGCACAAACAAAATAATTTCAGCATGAGCCAGGCTGGGATTCGAACCTGGGTCTCCGACAATCGAGTGTCAAGGTTGCCGGCGTCATAGCGTTCTGGACTACCATAGTATTTTTGAACATTGAAAAATGGGATAACAAAGTTGGACGATAGGAAAAGTTTGGTTTTCAATTATCTAACATAATTTCGCATTTGCATTTATCAAAATGAATTGTATATATACAAGCTACCAAGCATAGTCTTCGTCTGCCACAAAAAAACAAAAAATCCTAACATGACTGATGATGGGGCTTAACCACCTGTAAAACGTAGCGTAATGGTTGGATGATGTGTAGGACTTCGGTAGATTCCTAATTTTTCAATTTTTCAAAGGTCATAACAGCTCAACTCGAAAGAGAATGAATTCAATAAAATCACTATAAAGGACCTTCGCCTTAATAAGACACACATAAGAAATTATATTCAATTGGGTAGATTTTAATCGAAATTTGGCTCTCAGTTGCACAACGTAGCTGGTCAGATCTAAAAACACCACATCCAAATATTTGTATGAGGCTATTAGGTGTGTCCCCTGCCAGCATTTGGAAGTGAGTTTCTCACTTCCTCTATCAGAAGTAATCGCATTCTGAACTTCTATTCTAGAAAATAGCGATCCTTTATCATTTTACAATAACATTCGCATTGCTGTCCCTTTTTGAACTTCTTGAATAACTACCTAGTGTCAGAAAAGGAGATCGAAATTCTATTATTGCTTTTTTACACTAACAATGCTACTACTTACGACTATCGCGTGGGCAGACACATTCTCTGGTCAATGCAGAAACTTCGATTGTTTACGTTCATTTGAGGAGTGTACAATAGGGTTATGACTTTTTGACATTTTCCCTCAAAAATGATTTCCTGTAGCAGGGATGAATGAACTTTTGCCTATTAATCACTATTCTATCGTTTATTCCATTGAAATATAAAAAAAGTTCACGCACAAATCGATTTAAAAAAAATAATTTTTTGAAAAAATATATGAAATGAAAAAAAAATGTTTTTCAAAAAATTATTTTTTTGTTGCACGAATGAATAAATATAAGCCTACTAATAACTATAATAACGTTTATTTCATTCAAATATTAAAAAAGTCGCGAAAAAAGTCACTTTGAAAAAAATTTAATTTTTTTTTTTTATTTTGTATTTATTACTGGGCTTTGTCGGTCAAGTGTTGTATGAATTAAATAAAACTAATTTATTTCATATTTTGCTCAACGTTTCGTTGGCTTTATTCCAACATCATCAGGAGCTTTTTATTTGAAAATTCTAAGAACAATAAACAATTTCCAATTAGAATTTTTTCATTTGAATATTGTATAAGTCTTTACTTACAATTAGTTTATTTTTACATGTTTTAGTAAATTTATCCTTTTATAATAAAAACGGGACATCACGACACGAATTTTGTATAAATAAAATAATAATTACTAAAATAAATAAAATGTAAACTAATATTGCAGCAAACTTAAACTATATCACAGTACTGTATTTATCAAACTATTGCAACCAATGGTGGGCTTTCATACACGCCAGCGTTGATTGTCAACCCTCACGCATTCTTACGCTCTTCGAATCAGTTGCTGCTGAGAAGCCGAAGAATGAACACACATATCGGGTGTGCGCGTGATTTTCTTGTGTACACACAACGATATCTACAATTATTTTTCAGGGAATTAATTATGTTGTTAAAAATGTATATAAAAACATAATAACATTTTTTTTATTTTACAAAAAGTGTTACACGTTTTAAGAAAACATTTTTGCGCATATTATCATAAATTAAATACGCATAATGTTATGGAAAAATGATATTATGATGAAAAAAATACAAAAGTTTAAATATTTTTTTTTTAATTTTTCTGTAAGCAATATAAACATGTGTTTAAAATAATATTATTATTTTCTTATTTAATTTTTTAAATGCACAAAGCATACAATATCATGTACATGTTTAGGGATCATTAAGGCAGCAACCACAAAATGCTTGCACTTAATTCCTTTCAGTGCATTTTCATTCTCTCACTCACTCATACTCTCATTTTAATTTTGCCCATCTATACAAACCCTGTAGGAAATGTCAATAGTGAATCTATACTGACTTACTACTGACATTGTCAACAGTACTACTGACAAACTGTAGACAACTAATGTAATTTCCTATAGACATTTTGTATGAACGTGTCATTCGAAAGTCAGTACTGACAATGGAACTAGTATGTCAATAGTAAGTCAGTAGTTCCTAAGGAACCATGTGTTGACATTGGAGGTAGTGAGTCAGTATAGACATTGGAGGTAGTAAGTCAGTATAGACATTGGAGGTAGTGAGTCAGTATAGACAATGGAGGTAGTGAGTCAATAGTACCAGATTTTCAATAATAATTTTTTTAGCATATTTGGAACTTTTCATAGATAAAACAGCTATATAGTACGTTTAATAAGAAGATGAAGCTACACATTTGTTTAAATACTATATTTCATTAAAGAATAAAACAAATAATATTGAAAATGCTAAAAATTTACAAATTGCGTATTACAGTATTTTTATCTTTTTAAATGGCTAAGCCAAAGATTCCACATAAGTAAAAATTGGTAAATAAAGACAATGTTTTCAAGGCTGCTTAAACATTTTAACATATACATATAAATAATAAAAAAGTTTTCGTTTTATTTTCTTGGCCAAGTCGCACCAATGACTTGTCTGCTTAAAATAGTTCTTCTTCTGTTGCACTTAACGTTTTATCAGGCGATTCGCTGAATGTTGATATAACATCTAGGAATTGAAAAGAATAAACATGTATACCCAGCAATTTTTGCCGAGGGCTCTGATATCAGATTTTTTTCCGAGATCTCGTAGCGTTTTTTTTTCCGATTAGTTTCCGAGTACTCTGCACATTCTCTGAAGGGAATTTACTTATGCGTGTTTCTCTATTTCTCTACCCTTTCTTCCGAAAACTTTCCGAGTACTCTGCACATACTCGGAAAAATGGTTAGTTTCTTTTTCTCGCGAGCAAAATTCCCGAACTTTTGCTGAGAGTGCTGAGAGTATAAGAAATTCAAAGAAAAGGGAAATTTTTCTGTTTAGTTTGCATGCTGTAGCTTGTTTTTTAGATATTTGGCAGATGTTAAGTGAGTAAGACGTAGCGGAACAAATAAATAAAAATGGGAAGTTTATATACACATTTTCTAAAACGTGTTTTTTAATCATTAAAATTGGTAATTCTATTTTAGATAAAAACAACAGTGTGATGACATATGAAAACTTTCATAGGAAAGGTTTTGTTTTAAATTATCAGCGATCAGCAGCAATTAATAGTATATATAATATTATTCAGTTTATAAAGTTCAACAAATAAAGAAGATAATTATTGAGAAGTTCGCATCAAACATTCGACAAGTTTCCGTTTTTTTCCAAACCTTGGATGAAACCTCCGATATTTTTCCGATTTTTTACCGAATATCGGATCAAACATCCGATAATCTTCCGATTTTTTACCGAATATCGGATCAAACATCCGATAATTTTCCGATTTTTTACCGAATATCGGATCAAACATCCGATAATCTTCCGAATTTTTTCCGATTTTCGAATGTTCCTTCCGAGTTTTTTCCGAAATTGTGCAGATAATCGAAAATTCCCTTAAAATTTCCCTTTTTTTCATTCGAGTTTTTTTGTGAATTCGTTCAGAATTCGGAAAGAAACTCTAATATTCCTTCCGATTTTTTTCCGATAAAACTTTCCGAATTCGTGGGCACCTTCACACAATTTTGTTCCGATTTCTGAACGAATTCGACATCAGAATCGCATATTTGTGCAGAGTTTCGTTCCGAATTCGGAAAAAAATCGGAAAAAATTGTTAGCTGGGTAAATAAACATAAATAAAAAATATGTCATTAAATTTGCTTGCCTATTACAGCTGTATAACATTGGAAAAATCTCACAATCGATTTTTGCCAAATAATTCTTCAACATTGTAATTCATTATTATGTTTAGTTGCATTCAGCATTTCCAGCGAGACGGGACAATATATACATCAGGCTCCACAATCTTCTCTAAAGGTTCCACATAATGTCTAATTGTCGAAATTTTACCAAAAATGTTGTTAATCGCCTCAGAATTCGTACTATTCAGAATTCGTACTATTCGTGCTATTGAATTGTTTATTTTTCACATGTCTTTTATATTTTCTTTTGCTCATACTTGTTATTGAAATTATATGCTTTAAGTTTTCACGATATTTTATTGATTTTTACAAAAACACTTTTTTCACCAACCGCAAAAATTATTTTACGCCAAACAATTAAGAAAATTAAAAAAAGGATGCTTCGTTAGGCTATCATCTGTCAATATACACAATGCTTCTTCTTATTAAGGTAAAGGTATCAATAGTTGACAACCTGGTGACAAAGTGTTGACTTTGTCACCATATTAGTAGACAAAGTGGCGACATGTCAACACATGACCCCACACTTCCTACAGGGAAGAATCTTTGTCAAGTATTTTTACAGACTCAAAATCTGCATTATGTTCCCATTGCTTCATGTGTTGGGATAAGGCTGTATTTTCTTTGCCTTTCTTTATATCTGTTTCATGTTCGCTCAGACGCACACTCAACATTCTTTTTGTGGTGCCCACATACACTCTGTTACACGTCTCTCCTTCCTTGCCTTTGCATTTGATTTCATAAACGACGTTGTTTTGTTGTTGTCTGTCTGTTTTTCTTTTTCGAGAGAATACTGTTTGCAATGTTTCTAATGATTTGTATGCTATTGTACTGTTGTTGTCATTCAAGATAGTTGCCAATTTGTTGTTGTCAGTTAAATTCGGCACATATAGTACACTGTAAAAACTTGTCTTTTCTTTGTCTTGTGGTTTCTTTATCTTATTATCAAAATTTTGAATTTTTTTGTTGATTAGGTTTTTTATAATTGTTGTTGGAAAATTGTTTTTTAAAAGAATTTGTGTTATTTTGGATATGTTTTTTGGAATATATTCTGGATCGCTAAGATGAAATATTTTGTTTATCAGGTTGTTTGCTGTATTTATTTTCATGTTCTTTGGTTGCGTGGAATGATAATTAATCATGCGTCCTGAAGCTGTTGGTTTTGTGTACCAGTCGGTTTTTATCTGTTGGTTTCTTCTTATTATTTCCATGTCTAAGTACGGGATTTTGGTATTGTCTTCCATTTCGACGGTAAATTTAAGTTTATTGTGATACGAATTAAGCAGTTTGAGGGTGAGTTCCACATGATTTTTGTTTAGAATAGCAAATATGTCGTCTACATATTTCGATATAAGTTTTAATTCAATACCATTGTCTTTGAGTTCTCCGAGTACGTTGTCAAGAAGTGTATCTAAGACAATGTCTGCGATTGTTGGGGAAAGGGGGTTGCCCATTGGCATACCATATGTTTGATGGTAAACTTTTTCGTCATATTTGAAATAATTGTTGTCTATAAGACAAAATTGCATCAGTTCCAGGAATCTTCTCTTTGGAATCGTCGTATGTTGTTTTAATGTGTCCCATTTGTCCAGAATATTTTTTATTGCTAAATGAATCGGTATATTGGTAAACAATGATACCACGTCAAAGGAAACTAGAATATCATCTTCATCCAATATGATTTCATTTAGTTTTTCTTTGAGTTCTGTCGAGTTTTTTATGTTATATTGTGGTGAGATTATGTATTTTAGTATGTTTCCAATGTACTTGGATAAATTATAGCAAGGTACTTTCATGGAAGAAGATATCGGTCGTAGCGGTAAGTTTACCTTGTGTATTTTCGGTAATCCGTAAAGTTCTGGGGCTTCGGCAGCGATGCTTGTTAACTTGTATTTTTCCGCCTTTGAAATATCATACAAAAATTTAAAATTGTTTTTTCTTAAAAAATTATATTTTTGAATAAAAGCGTTTACGACATTTTTACGATTCTCAGAATTGAAGAAAAATAGTGAGAAATACATTTTATGTCATTTTAATTATCTCATGTGGCTCTTCAGTGACTTCAAAAAATTTTCCATATTTTTGATAAATTCAAATTTTAAAATCATTTTGTGCTTGAGGTTTTTCACCGAATCACCTTAGAATTAAGATTTTATGTAATCTTATGGCAAAACTCATCACGCTATGATACAGGAATATGAGATTGTAAAAAAGTCATAACCCTAGTGTACAACCTTGAACTAATATAAGAAATTAGTCTATCCGATGTTTATATGGTGCGGTGGTGCAGTGGTTAGCATGTTTGCATTGCATTCTTAACGTCATGGGTTTGATTCCCAGACCAGGCAATATCACATTTTTAAAATTACAACATTAATGTATTTCAACTAAGAATAAATAGTTCTTTAAAACCTTGGGTACTTTGGAAAAATAATTCGAATAATTAAAAAGTAAAAAGAAAAATAAAAAACAAAATAAATAATTTTTTTTTTTCGTCACAACCAATTTTATCGCTAAAAGTACTTCTAGGAAGTCTCGAAAGCGGCATTTACAAGTAGTGTCGTGGACGTGGTTCATTTCTTCCCGAACGGTGTGTCTACTTCAATTAGAATGCGAGATCGCGGATGTGCATTTCTATCGCCTGGGAGTGACTGCTTCGGGTAATGGGCGATAAAAAATGTTCGCTGGATCTGAGTCAAACCATGTCTCTTTTCTGTAAGGCATGCATGACAAAAAAGAGAACAGAAAAAATGTGAATGTATTCAAAATATTGGCAACTTATAACAGTGTGTTAGTAAGTTTGTATTCACGCAAGCTATAAATCAAAACATTTGTTCTGTTTTGTACCCTCTAAATTGCCGAAAATCATCGGCACCGCCGTGCCAAATGTGACCATGCTTGCTGTAAGGCATATTTGTCACGCTATAACAAAAATTATCTTTTTTGTTTTTCAAAATAGTCAGGCTTAATCCCATAGTCGTTGTTTTAATATTTTATTAAAACAACTTTAATTTATTAGTAGAAAAAAAAATTTGGTTGCAAGTGAAGTTGCTAGAGTTTAGGTAGTGCCAAAGAAATTCTCGATCAGAGTGTTTCTTTGCGCACGTATCTATTTGAGCTAGAAATTGACACTTGGGTTATACCTTGTTTCTTGTTGAAAAACACGAAATAAGGGAACTGATGAAGATCTGTGGCGAGATATGAAACTATAGTATTCCCTGCCTTACCCCTTGGTAAACATCGCCAATTTGTTCCCACTAATAAATTAAAGTTGTTTTAATAAAATATTAAAACAACGACTATGGGATTAAGCCTGACTATTTTGAAAAACAAAATAGAAGTCGTCATCCCAAACAAAAAACGCCAACCCTCCTAATTATCTTTTTTTGTAAACCCAGACATCATTCCAAACCATACACTTTGCCGCTCTAATACTACGAGTACATGTATCCCTAAATTACTTATTGACCTAGATAGTTCTTATACCTATACTGTTTAGTTACAAACCTTTTTATGTTTTTCCTTTTAGAAATTATAAGTATGTGTGAATGTATTTTTGCAATTTTTCAATGTTTGGTTTTATTGGTAATTCAAGTTGTGTGGAGTGTGTGTGTATGTACAAAATGCTTAGGTTTTAATTCAATTTTAGGATTTTAAATAGCAAAATGTAGGTTTTCGATTCACAATAGTTTTTAACTTTTAATCTTTGGAGATTTAATTCAATTAGGTTTTTATGTACAGTGGTGTACATTTTAAGTATTTTTAATAGAGGGTTTATGTTTTATTTAGCACAATTTTTTAAGGTAAGTTTTAACTAGAGGTAAGTTTTATTTATATGGGGGACTGCAAGTTCTGGGTTAATTTTTAATGCAAATTGTGGTTTTGAGTAGGAAATTTTACACAGAGCAATATTTTAGTTAGAAAAAAATTTTAATTATTTATTTAATTTGTACTTGTTGTTTTCGTGTATATATTAACTTCAATGTTTTGTGTTCAATGTTTAACTTTGTGATTGTTAATGTAACAAAATGTACTTTTCTTGTTATACCCTCCACCATAGGATGGGGGTATATTAAGTTTGTCATTCCGTTTGTAACTACTCGAAATAATCATTGTAGACCCCACAAACTATATATATTCTTGATCAGCGTGCAATTCTACATCGATATAGCCATGTCCGTCCGTCTGTGGAAATCACTCTAGCGTCCGAATGGATTGACGTAGGTGGATGCAAATCTATTATATGTATGTAGGACTTTTGGTATTGAAAACGGGCTATGTAGATCCACGCTTTCGTATAGCCCTCATACAAAATGACGCGTGACGCGTCGTCGTTTTAAGGAATTTTTAAGATATTAGTCCCATTTTACCGCCGAATTGGTTGTTATTTGGTACTTTGTGTCTCCAGAGGCCAAAAAACATTCCTACCAAAGTTGGTTTATATAAGTCCACGTTTTGGTGTAGCCCTCATATAATGCCCCATATAAAGTACGCGTCATTTTAATATATTTTGAATGTATTAGTGCCATTTGACAACAGAATCAGTTGTGACTTTGTGTTTCCAGAGGCTACGAAACATTTCTACTATAAAATGTTTATATAGGTCCACGTTTTGATATACCCCCCATAGGACGATATCTCCCGATTTTCGGTATTTTGAAGGGTTTAACCTCATTATCACACCGAAAGGGCTGAAATTTGGTATTAAGTCTTCGTTGGGGGTATAACACTTTCCCCCAGAAATTTGTAGGTTTAGGTCCACGCCATCATATAGCCCCCATAGAACGGTAACTTCCGATTTTCGGTATTTTGAAGTTTGTGGGTACATTAATCCAACGAAATGGCTGAAATTTGTGGTGGAGGGTATAAAAAGTTCGGCCCTACCGAACTTAACGCTTTTCATACTTGTATTTAATTTCTGTTCTTAATGTTTAACAAGGTGTTTATCGTTTTAACTATTATGACTCTTTAACTTGTATGTATGTAAATGTTAAACGTTTAGTTATACGCTTTAAAACATCCTGACGAACTGAACGATTGCTGCTCTTGGCACTACTTTTAATGTTGACAGTTTCCAGGATTCATTGGATGGAGGGCAATAGGTTAATAGCTAGCGGCCGCGGGTTGTTTGTATGTGTGTAAATATGTACAAATGTACATACTGCGGACCACAGGCCAAAACTTCATCAAAACAAAGCTACAGTGAACACCATAAGTATGGTCCTAGACCATATAAATACCTTATACATATATACATTTTTTTCGTAAAAATGTTCACATCTTTAAATATTGAACGTATTTATTGCCCCTAATAAGCTGACCTCCACTGTATGTGGTTCTAAAGCGTGTGTTCAATTATATATCTACGTATAGTGGCTTCAAAAAATTGTGGCAAATAATTTTATAATTTGGGTGACGTAGGGGATGAAAGATACCAAGGAATGGTCCTAACCGGCTTTAACATGGTAAAGTCCAGGATTTATCTTGGTTCCTCTTTCATCTCAAGGGGAGACTGACCTCCCCGTAGTGTCACTAGGGGTAGCTGTCTTTAACACCCGTTAAAGGTAGTGAGTTAAAATGTGACCCACGATCAACCATTAGAACGTTAAAAACTTGGGTTTGGGCGTCGGGTTAATAACCCTCCCCTAGAAAAAAGCAGTCTACTATGAAAAAACGAAAGAAAAGAAAAACAAATCCCTCTAAAGTTGACGAACCCCGCAAAGGTTTTAAGGACCATGATCAGCGAATCGGCATCTAGAATGTTCGCACTCTTTATAGATAAGGTGCAGTTTACGCATTTGTACAAGTCGACATTACTGCCATACAGGAAATGCGATGGATTGGGAAAGGCGTGACGCACTGCATTATAGCTGTCATGACACAAAGCATGAGTTTGGTTGCGAATATTTAGTTGTTCGGAAGTTAAAACATCTGGTCTCCAGCTTCACCCCAGTGAATGAAAGACTCGTTGCAATTCGATTAAAAGCTAAATTCTTCAACATCAGCTTTATTTGCGCTCATGCTCCCACTGAAGACGAGGACGAACAGACCAATGATATATTTTATGAGCGCTTAGAAGAAACTTATGTCCGTTGCTCTGCCCATGACATTAAAATTATACTAGACGATTTCAATGCCAAAATTGGAAAGGAGAATATCTTTGGCCCAACAGTCGGAAAATTCAGTCTCCACAAAGAAACATCTGACAATGGTATGAGGCTGATAGACTTTGCAGTTGCAAAAAACATGGTGGTTAACAGTACCAGATTTAAGCATCTCGATATTCAAAAGTGCACCTGGCTGTCGCCAGATCAAAGAACAAAAAATCAAATTGATCACAACGTTATGGAAGACATGCATCGAGCGTGTTGGATATACGATCGTTTCGAGGTGTGAACATAGACTCGGACCACTACCGTGTTGCAGCAAAGGTACGTACCAGATTAAACGTAGCAAACAAAGTGCGAACAGACACAACACGGAAGTTGGACATCGGTGAGCTTCAATCACAACAGATAGCCACTGCATATTCCACTCAACTGGCCCAATTGCTTAATCAAAGCACTACTCGTTCCGATAACAGATCAGGACAATGGCAAAACATTGCCCACTCCATGCAAACAGACGCGAAATCAGTACTTGGCTACCAGAGACCTCCACCAAGGAATCCATGGTATGACCAGGAGTGTCGTGCTGCTACCGAAGAGAAAAATGCGGCATATAGGGCTATTTTACAATCAGTAGCAACGCGTAGCCCACGAGAGAGGTATCGGGAGGAAAGGAGAGAGGAGAAACGTCTTTTCCGCAGTAAAAAGAGAGAGATGAAAAAGCTTGAGTTTGAACAAATCGAGATGTGCAGGAGACAGAATGAAGTCCGAAAATTCTACCAAAGAGTGAAACATCAAACTGATGGCTTTGGCACTGGTACATCCTCCTGTAGAGACCAGAAAGGTAATTTGGTAACTGATGCAGATAGTGTGCTAAGGATATGGAAAGAACATTTTTCCAAACTGTTGGTATTCAAAAGTAGCGAAGTCGACGAAGATACCACAGATCCAATCCCAGAAGATGGTATAGAATGTATACCACCCGGCCAAGATGAGGTTAAGACAGCAATAAACCGGCTGAAGAATAATAAGGCAGCATGAGCTGATGGCCTACCAGCCCAGCTGTTTAAAACCGGAGGCGACACGCTGATAAGATGTATGCATCAGCTAGTTAGCTCCATCTGGCAGGAAGAACGCGTACCCGACTATTGGATCCTGAGCATCCTGTGTCCTGTCCATAAGAAAGGAGATAAGACTGTATGCTCTAACTATAGGGGCATAAGTCTACTCCCGATTGCCTACAAGATCGTGTCAGGGATATTGTGCGAACGACTAAAGCCCATGGTCAACTAAATAATTGGACCTTAACAATGCGGCTTTAGATCTGGCAAGTCCACCATCGACCAGATATTTACCTTGCGGCAAATCCTGGAGAAGACCCAAGAGATGCAGTTCAACACCTACCACCTTTTTGTCGATTATAAAGCTGCCTTCGACAGCCCGCTACGTTCATAGGTATTACAAGCCATGTCTGAATTTGGTATCCCCGCAAAACTCATTCGGCTTTGTAAAATGACTCTAACTGACAAGAGATCCTCATTTAAATTGGGAATTAACCTCTCCGAAGTGTACCAAAAGAGGTTTGTGTGATCTTTTCAACATCCTGCTAGAAAAGGTTATACGAGAGGCAAACGTCAAAAGAAGTGGCACAATAACTAGTGGAAGACATTGTGACTCACAAGAGAGACCCTGTGCTCTAAGTAAGCGTAAATTGGTTATCGCTCACACCCTGGGTAGATGCTAACACGTTGTGAGCATCAGCAAATTTACGCTCATTGAGAGCACAAGGGAGACCCAACAAATTTTTTTCCTTACTCTGATCTAAACCAATAGCCACATCTTACTTGCTTATGCTGATGATATAGACATCATGGGACGATCAGTAAAATAAGTAACCGATACCTTTAGGAAGGTCGAAGGAGAATCTGCTAAAGTGGGTCTGGCGGTAAACGGCGAGAAGACCAAGCTGATGGTGTCGACGCGCAATGCGTCCATTGAGATCGGACCAACAGTGGAAGTTGGTTCCTATAATTTCGGCACCGCCGCAAACACAACAAACGACATCAATTGTGAAATAAAAAGAAGAATTGTATTGGCCAACAGATTCTACTTTGGCTTAAGTAAGCACTTTAAAAACAAAGCCACAACTCGTCAAACAAAAATAACGCTTTACAAAACACTGATACTACCCGTGCTGATGTATGGTTCCGAAGCCTGGGTACTTGCGCAAGCAGATAAGGCAGTGCTTGGCTTGTATGAGAGAAAAGTTCTTCGAAAGATCTACGGACCAATCTGCGTTAACGGTGAATATCGACACGAGCTGTATCAACGAGCTGTATCAACTATACAAAGACATCAGTATAGATAAACGTGTCAAGATGCAGCGATTGCGTAGGCTAGGTCATATCATAAGAATGAGCGATGATGACCCCCTAAAAAGGCGTATAAATTCGGGCCACGCAGAATTGACAGAAAAAAGAATAGATGGCGCAAACAAGTGGATCAAAAGATGACAAGGCGCAGTATTCCAGAAAGCGAAACACTAAATAGAGAGAATTGGAGATATTTTCTTAGTTCGGTCTATGGAACAAATGTTCTGTAATGGGCCAGTTAAGTAAGTAATTTTATAATTTCTAATGATAGATACAAAGTGAGAAAATTCAATGTTAAAAACTACAAAATATTTACAGTTAGTCAACAAAAGTATTACAAACGATGAAATTTTAAAAGCTTACATTTTTAATTAGGAATTACAAGAAGAAATTCTTGCAATAATGTTGGGGTTTTTGTTGATATCTGTTGATTTGCCTGTTACAAGCAAATAAATGCTGAAATCGGTCGGAAATAACAAAAACAATGGGCAAAAGTATAAGTACCTGTTTTATGTGATATCAACTAAATAATTGCAAAATGAATATCTAATAAAATCGTGGGATTTTCACTGCGATTTTTTGCAATTAAGGGTTTTTTATGACTTTTATTGTATGTGGTACATCCATAATTTTTGATCATAAATTAATTGTTGTGTGTGTAACAGAGACGGTATATTCAGAAAAAGAGAAAGTCAGGTAAACAGGTTTCGGAAAATATGCTACATTTGGTCTATTTCAATTATAATAATGGTAAATCCGCCAGAGATACCGCTAAAATCACCTCTCATAAGCTGAGATCTGTATACAACATCATATACCGGAAAACTGTCAGTTATGGTCAGGGTTTCGGAGTCGGAGTCTACGAGTCGGAGTCGAGCAATTTTGCTGGAGTCGGAGTCGAAAAAAATAACTCGACTCCGACTCCGGGCAAATTTTTTTCCACGTTATAGAAATATAACATTAAATTTGGAACAAGAAATTTTTGTTAAACTTATTATTTTTTAAAAGGAAGGTATAAGAAAACATATTTGCAAACGGTAAATTATACTAA
This sequence comes from Musca autumnalis, assembly GCF_047663935.1. Taxonomy (NCBI): domain Eukaryota; kingdom Metazoa; phylum Arthropoda; class Insecta; order Diptera; family Muscidae; genus Musca; species Musca autumnalis. The sequence goes on from NW_027411644.1 coordinate 268,243,612, forward strand.
GTTAAAGGAAAATTCATAGGATATTTACTATCCTCTGAAGTGTAGTCTATTCATCCCTATTTTGTTGATCTAATTGATTTTTTACATTTTTCAAACAAAAGTAAAGTTCTATGACAATCGAATTAAGATTGGACCTTTAACTTCTTTCGTCAGAAGTCTTACTGGTATTCTCACAAAGTTCTATTGGTATTCTCATCTTGTTTTTATGAGAAGTTATCCTTGTCTTCTATTAAAGACATTGTGGTCTCTATGGGAAATCATACTGAATACCATGTGGCACAAAATGGAAGTCAAGATCTGGGGGTGGAAAAATTCCTTTTCGGGATAAAAACCCTAATTGAAAACCCCAAAGGATCCCATAGCTGAAATATCTGAGTTATGACATAATGAATTTTTTGATTGACCCCCATCAATCATTGAGAAAATAGCTTTATATCTCTGTTTCGAGATATTGTTTCATCATTTTTAGATGACATGTTTTCAATTAAATAGAATCAGGAACCTTTCTGTCGGATATGCTGTCCTTCTACCTTAGTTCCTTCGATGTCCTTTTTGTTCTTGAACTCAAAAAGTAAAACAAAATGAAATTTTTGACAAAAATGTTCCATCGAAAATTATATGTAGGTTTCCCATATCCAAGAAATCCATATTTCATTGTCCTTTATCAGTTTTACCCATTACTTTCTCAAAAAAAATCGTATGTTTATGTATTTCGGTAAAGGTCGCATAATCTATTAACTATACATGAAATTCGGAGGGTTACGCTTCTGAATCAACGCATCATAAATTTGTTGTTGGTCAACGATAGATTCATCCCCCCATAACTCAGTTGTCTGACAAACGGCGAATCTTTCTTCTAGGATTCATTATATACTCAATGAGGGCTTTAAATGTAGACATTCAAATAACCGGATCCATTCGCCAGGAACAGATTTAGTTCATGTGTATCCGAGTTTTCTACACAATCAATAGCTTATACGAAATTCAATAAAATACATAATCATATAGTTTTTCATGAAAAAAGGATCGGGTAAAAGTGATAAAGGACAATGAAAATATGACAATATCGATTACTTGTCCTAGACTGACCATACATAAAATTTTCCTATCAACATTTTTGTAGAATATGTTCATGCACGAAATCTCAGTGTGCTAATTTTTCAGTTCCAGAAGACATCCATCTGCCTACGTGCTGGGTGGTGTCCACAATATATCTCAAATATTTCAATAAAATTATCCACTCCACACCAAAGTTCAAAATGTTAGCGCTGAACTTTAGTTTAAGGGGTGATCCCTACTTATAAATTTCAAATTTTTAAGTCGATCGGAACAATAGTGCCTGAGTATGAGAATTGGATGGAAACAATTTATTTTATGTTGTATTCAGCATATAAACTGTGTTTTTCTCGAAATCGGCCACAAAAATATATGACAATTGGTTTATTAGTTTTCGAGCTAGAGTTGGCACCGCAAAATGCTTTAATAAAAGCTGGGTTTCGTAGACTGCCTCAAAATTTCGTAATATTTTTCTCTTTCAGATGGAGAAAAAAATCTGCCAAAAAGTTACGTAGTGTTCTCGAAAAAAATTGCTTTTATTGAGCTTTACAACTGTGGATCTCCTTTTAAGACTAAGCACACTAAATTGTTGGTTTACATCCAGTTTGAAACTTGGTCATGATTAAGATTTTCTCACGCGGAAGAATTCCGTCCAGAATATTCTCATGCAAAAAAAGGAAAACCGACAGAAACATTCGTAAAATTCGGCCGAAACGATATTGATATGATCGAATGTATTCGAACGAATGTCCTTCCTAATGAATATGTAAGGAAAAACCAACACATTAGCCTATATAGGCCAAAATATAGGAAATAATTAAAAAATTTTGCACATTTTATTCATTTTTAGTGGTACAGGAATTCATTCGGAGTCGACACGGAGTCGGAGCCGGAGTCGTGAAAAAAATTCGCCTGGAGTCGGAGTCGAGCCAAAAATACCTCGACTCCGAAACCCTGATTATGGTGTGGGGGTGTGCATGGTACAATAATCTAGAGTGTAGGTCATGTTCGAAAAAATTGTGAAAAACATGGCCTGGGTGTATTTGCTTATTCTGTCAGAATTACTATAAACGAATATGCAACAGGTTGTACTGTTTATTTGATTTGTAGGGACATTAAATAAAAACGCCATAAAATGAATGGAAGGCCAAGTTTTTTTTACAGAGTCAGCTTCTGTGTATGTTCAAAAGTTTGTTTCATCACAATGTTGATGAATTTCATTTTAATAAATGTTGTAATAAAAATTTTCATTCCGACTGAATTTTAATATGTTTAAAATATTTTGTCATATTTTTCAAAATAAATGCGCATACATATACAAATTGTGTATAATGATTTGAAAGAATAAGCAAACTAATAGAAAAAATTGTAATCAGCTGTTTGTTATGGCCTACCTTGTAATGATTGTACCATGGGGGTGTGTATCAAGCAAGTCCGCGACGTTTTCAAGCTGTTATTGACACCCGAGATGGACATACGAAATATTAGGACCAACTTTTCCAGAAAAACCGTGTAAGACTGAAAAATTGAAAATTTTGCAAACATTTAGTTGACAATAGGAGAAATTAGTGGTTTTCTTTTATACATTTTAGGAACATTTTTAGTGAAATTTAGCTATTTTTTGTTTTATTTTATTAATAAACATGTGTAAGAATTAAACTTTTAACAAATGTTTTAATAATATTATTTATTTAATACCACTAAAAGCTTGTTTTATTTAAAATGTTGTGATAATTTTGGTTTTGCAATAATTTAGTTGACTAACTGTATGTTTTAATTTGTTGTGGTCTGCTTTTCATAGATTTCTACGACAAATTTCTCACATCGTTTCAAATGTCAACAGCATTATTGCATGTTTCCAGAATGAGTGTAGAGCAATGCAAAACAGCGTTAATATAAATTCTGCATTTGTAAATTTCTTCGAAGAACAATTTAATTGGTTCCAGAAAATATGTTTCACTTCAAGGGAAAATGGAAAGAAAGGTAAGTTGGTCTTCTGATGACTGTACTCATTACAAACTGTTTCCAAAACAGTATAGTATAACCTTGAAATTTATTTGTCGACTTCAATTGTGGATGTTATGTTTCCTCTTCAGTGGTGGTCAGCTGCTGAAATGTGTACAAAACATTCCATCGTCGACAAGATTCAAAACTTGCAATAGTTGCAACGCTACGTTTTTGTTTTAAACCGGTTTATCTGATTTACCCCTAAAAATATTTTTAGTTTGCAATGTATTTCTAATGAAGTTACGGAAGTTTTAGCTGGTCGAAATCAATTTAAACAATAATGCATAATTTTGTTTACACCAAGATGTAGTCCCATATAGCCTTCTAACAGAATAAAGATCTTAATTAGCCAAAACATGAGCATAATTTAGAGTTTTCCCGTTTAAATCGCCTGGATTGGTATTGGATTTAGTCTGTGGTAACAATAAACTTCACATTTCTTCACATTTTTATATTTCATATTTTTTCTCAGTAATGCCAAAAAGTATGCTGTAAATAAGTTGTACATTTACTCCGAATGAAAAGAAATCAATATGTTTTACATATGAAATGTAGATGGCCCAACGGCAAATACTTGGGTATATTTAAATACAGGGTTTAAAAGCCAGCATCTAAAAACATTAGCATTAGCTGTACACTTCAACTGCTACACAATATTCACATACACGGCTAAATAAGCAACCGAACGCATATTTATTTTTGTATATTTTTGCTTATTTCGTTTTTTACGCCTAATCTTTTTTTCGTTAGGCATAATCGACAACCACGCTACATATTTAGCAGTCGGCTGACCATTCGTCGCAGCGATTTAGCCAAAGAGGGTGTTTTTTGTGATTGGAGTTGCCAACGCAGTAATAAAACAGGTGTCATTTAATGGCAAAATGCCCCAACATATGGTAGAACCTAAAGAATACTAATTATTAATGTTTAAAAATAAAAAAAAATATATTTTGAACGGCTTCACTAAAAATTCACATGTCCTTTGAAAGAAAAAGTGGAATTAATTATATCGTGATTTTTAATGCATTACACTGGTAACCCTGATCTCAAAAATAATTGTTTGCTGAAAACATGGCTAATGGCTGATTTAGACTATGCTGGATTTAGCAAATCCAGTGGATTTAAGTTGTCATTTTCATACCACATATGTCAAATAAAACCAGATAATTGCTAAATCCAGCGTAGTCTAAATGGACTTTAAGCCGTTGAAACTTTGTTGCTTATTCTCTTTTCTGATATGTGTTGATCATGTGTGCTGCAAAATATGAGTATGCGTGTCCGATGCTTTTTTATTACAGCAACAATATCAAATAGCATCAGCATCGCTGGCAATATTCTTGGGAAATTTGTTGCTACATGTTGCCGTTGTTCATTGTTGCTAAACATATTTCGATTAAATTTTAGCAGGCAAAGCTGCAAATATTCTGTGCTTTTGCTAATATGGCGTTAGAATTTTAAACCCTGTTTAAATACAGAGTGAACCCAGTTGTAAAGCCCAATTAAAGCATTATTTTCGTGATTTTTTTTCCAAGAAAAATCTACATTCTGAAGTTTTCTTGTTGAAAAATTTTATGTAGTTTTGTGCGAATTGACCGTTTATCAAAACCTGTTTTTTTAAAGCGTTTTGCAGTGCCAATTCTAGCTCGAAAACTAATGAATCGATCATCATATATTTTTGTATGCGTATTTAGAACATACAGATCTAGTCCTTCACAGATCTAGTCCTTTTAATATTGGGTTTTATGGAAATGGTGGACCCATAAATCAAAATTTCAATAGTTGGCTTAAAAAACTGAGGTTTTTGATTATAAAAGGGGCAACAAAATTGAAAATAAAATCGATCGATGAAGGACTATTTTTTGATGTCCTTACCAAGCTCACAAAATTATACGAAAATCCTTGTATTAGTTTTGAGCTACACTTGGTATCGTTTTCAAAATGTAATTTGAGAAAAACACGTTTTAAGTTTCTGTGCTACATACCAATCACAATGAATTTTTCCCTTCCAACACTCATATCTCAGTCAATGTTGTTCCGATCGACTTGAATTTTTGCTTGAATTTCAGAAATTTACAAGTGGGGGTCAGCCCTTAAGTGCAGTACACATTGTCAGTTTTGATTGTTGCTTTTTCGCAATTGTCGATAACTGTCTTACAACCAGAAAATATATTTTGTGGTTGCATGATGAATGACAAAAATGAACGGCCACCTAGCAAGCAACCGATAATTTGAGCAAAGCTGTCATTCAAAACTGGCAATGTGTACCCTGCTTTGAATGCCAGTAGCATTCCACTTTGCCACAAAAGAAGAACGCATTCCATGCCAACCATCGTGTAATATTTCAGCTAGGGATTGGTAAGTCAACTTTCGATTATTCGACTTTTTTCAGTCAAAAGTCTAAACATCGTAGACGAATTTTGTCTAGAGGGAAAATCTCATAATCGATTATCTTGTGATCGATTTTTGAGTTTGCCCATTGATTGTTAACTTGGCAGTTTTACAGTTTCAAAAGATAACTCGAAAATCGACTAATAGTCGATTATAATCGATTTTTTGCGGTTATGAAGAAGTTGAATGTCGAGTTTTAGGACAACTGAAATAATCGCCAGACCGAAAAATCGCATTTTAAATTTTAGACCAAAATCGAAAAGTTGAAAAATCGTTTGTTGCTTTTCATTACCTATTCCTAGTTTTAGCCTTGCCGTAATGCGTTAAAACAACAACCACATAAAAGTATTGAAAATGCTAGCAGCATAGATCAAGTTCGTGTGGGTGCCCGAACAAAATCTAACAATTTTTCGAACTAATTTCTGTCAATGAACTCGGACATAACACCCAATATTTATAGGCATATATGTGCGCTATGTGCTCGCGAACTTGACTCAAAGAAATTGAGGACATAATACCCAAAAGATTTCGAATAAAAGGTTACACGCGTTCTACACATTAAACATTTTGTACACGTGCAGTTTCTTATACCCATCCGAAAGCCACTATTTTTTCAAAAAAATGTAAGATTTTCATGAGATGCAAAAGTACTTTCCTATTTTCCCTACATTCCCATTATTTGCTTTCCCAACTTTGTTTTTTTTTCTCTTTTGACGTAAGGTTGGATGAACGATTACGAAATGCAAAGATTCGACAAAATCGAGGACTCACATTAAGAGCTATAGTTCAGGGTTTTTCTTTAGAGTCGTTATCTTAATTAGTATGGACTTGCCCCGATAAAAATTATATTGTCGCAAAATGATCCACCAGGTCTACTTGTTGTAAAAATTTCAAAAGGATCCCAAACATTTGAGACAAATTTAGACATTTTGTAAAGGAGGTAGCCGAATGACTGGATAGATTAGTCCACATTCGAGTATGATATGTGTGTGAAAGAAATACATATTACAAAGCGTAATGGTTGGGTCAATGTCAATCATTCCTTTCGATAGTCATCGTGCGCATCAGTAACATTAGTTGGTCACTGGGTTTTCCTAGGGTGTTGGACCATTATGTAAGACTTACCTACGAAATACATTATATCGCTGTAAACAGGAACACAAGAAGTACTTTCGGTAAAATCTGCAAAGAATCCTCGAACAGCCCCTAAACTAAACTTAAGCAAAAATTTTGAAATTTTGTGAGAAAGGTATCCTAAGATTTTTTCCCATTTGTCAGATGCAATTCGACTCATTTTAGTTGTAATTCGAAAATTCCATTTGTCGTTCGTAAAATTGTATTTGTAATTCGAGAATTCCATTTGTAATTCGAAAAATTTCATTTGTAATTCGAATTATTCCATTTGTAATTTGTATTTATCCATTTGTAATTCGAATTATTTTATTTGCAAATCGAATTATTTCATTTGTAATTCCAATTATAATTCCATTTGTAATTCGAATTACAAATAAAACAATTCGAATTACAAATGAAAAAAAAATCGACTTAAAAATAGAATAATTCGAATTACAAATAGAAAATTTCGATTTACAAATAGAATAATTCAAATTTCAAATAGAAAAATTCGAATTACAAATGGACTAATTCAAATTACAAATAGAATAATTCGATTTACAAATAGAATTCACGAATAACAATTGAATTGTTTCAAATGACAAAAGGAATAATCGAATTACAAATGAAATTATACGAATTACAACTGGAATGTTTCGAATTAAATCTGAAAAAGGTGTTGTGCTAATCAGTCATTTGGGCTGATAGCGGCAAAATTATAACGTCGCAAAAGTGGTCGCGAACGCAACCCGCTGCAAAAAATGCATACCGATCCGACAAGATTCATTAAACTGCACTTGTGTCAACTTTTTTGCTCAAATTTGTATGTGATGGAAATCGGATTAGTGGACTGATGTAATCCCTAGTCGAAACTGATCTATGTCGTGAGGAAATATTACCACGTGCAATGTTTGGACCCACTACTAAACTCCCTTAGACAAAACATTTTTTTCTATTTGGACCAATATTAAAGTTATGAGTATTTCGTTGCATATAGTTTTTAAAGAATTCGACCTTTTCAAGGCGCGATATCTCTGGAAGATCTGAAAATATACTAAAATGTGTTGCTGATGAGCAGCATCACCGCAGAAAAAATAAAGGAAATCAAAAATCTCATTTTGACAATGTGTCCGATATCACTCAGAAATCCCCATAAATATTATATAAAGGTGCAAATCGAGGTTTTAGTGTACAAGCTTGAGATTTAATTATGAAAAAGCCTGGAAATATGCTACAGTACGGCATCCATTACATCGTCATTCTATTTATGCGTCGTTATACCAAGAGAATAAAAATACGTAGCGTTAAGATTTATTTAAATAACGTTAGCAAATATTTAGGTACGGATGTGTGTTACTCAAAACGTTTATTATAACCTAATGGTTATTATGCATTTGTACGCAGTATGCATAAGGAAAGGAGATAGATCAATAGTTCCTTTTAGGGGATATAAATAGAATCACATTATGTCTGTCTGTCCATGTATTTTTGTAATCAAAGTACAGGTTGCATTTATTATCATATTCGAGTTAATATTGAAGGAGGCCTTCATTGTTCAGAAAAAAAATAACGCTATTGCTTTCGATGAGAATCGGTTTAAGATTAAGATATCGCTCTCACATATATTTCAGGCTCATTTCATGTATTTGATACCCCCACTACGGAATGTATGTATTTCTAATTTTCATGAAATGTGTAAGGGAATTCGGTCTAGAAAAAAATTTGCCAAATTATAATAAAATCGCTATGTGTGTCAAATTTCGATGAAATTTGGAATGTGTGACGGAATTTGGTATAGAAATAAATGTGCCAAATTATATCGAAATCGGTTCAGATTTGGATTTAGCTCTCTTATATCGTCTGCTCCGTCGGAAAAGGTCGTACATTCCAGCGCTTTCTGTATTAAAGATTTTATTATGGTGGTAAAGGCAGTATTTTTCGCTTATTTATTCCGCTTCAATATCTGTACTTTGTTTGATAAAATTCCATCGCGTTTGGGAGATAATTGGAAGTCTTTGGACTTACGACCTTTTCCTTGTACAGTTTTGTATTTTTGTAGGGACTTAAGGCCTGCGTGCATAAGATACCTTGCCTGCTTACCTTGCTTACTTCTGATAAAGGAATAAAAAAGAAATGGGCAACCCAGTTCGAAATTTCCTCGCCTTCTTTATTCTTTTATTTTTATTATGTCAAAAATGAAGCAGGAAAGCAAGGAAATCAGGCAGAGCATCTTATGCACGCAGGCCTTTACAACCTTTTCCTACAATTTACGGATGTTTTTAAAATAAAATATTTATACTTTACAAAACAATGTGGAAAGGGTATTATAAGTTTGTTTTTTCCAATATTCGTGTAACATCGCGAAGTATTCGTCGTAGACCCCCTCCCCTTGCCATCTTTTCATAGCTTGATGAGATAAAGCGATCTAGCTATGTGTGTCCGTCTATCCATTATATAATAATTGTTCCACAAACATCCCAGATGGGACAAGGGAGACTTCTCTCATATCAATGAGTGCACGCCGATTCATATTGGCTCAATGATATGGGACCTACTTTTTATTGCCGAGTCCGAACGGCGTGTCTTACGACACCACTTATAGAGAAGTTTTTCATGGCTTAAATACTCAGGAAATGTCGCCAAGCATTACTGAGGGGGAATTTTGCCACCGTTGAAAATTTGATGTTGCTTGGCCTGGGATTCGAACCGCAGACCTTTTTTAAAAAACGCTTTTTTGCAAAAGTTATGAAAGTATCGGTCAGAAAATTAATTTGTGAGGCAACGGTTGCTGAATCTCCGACCCTAAGTTCCATGTAATGTTCAGATTATGCACAGGAATGTCCCTTGGTGGATGTAGGCTATATATTTTGTTGAATTTCGGAGGAGCGCACGGTGGTCGAAAGCACTGATCTAGCGGCGCGAAATTAATAACTTGCAAACGAATTGAGATACGTCACTGAAATTTGGCACAAACTCAGCTTGTACCTGTGGGTAATAATGGGCCAAATATGAACAATATCGGCTTATGTTTTGGTATAGCCCCCATATAACGGTACCTTAAGATTTTCGGTATTTTGAGGATTGAAGCCACAATTTCGTAGCAAATTAACTGTAATTTGGTACTTAGGGTTCCTAGTGGTCACAAAATATTTTCACCAAAAATTATGGACATAGGTGCACGTTTTGATATAGCCCCCATGTAACCGTACCTCCCAATTTAAGGTATTTTGAATATCGTGATCACATTTTTAAACCAACTTGGCTGTAATTTTGCATTCCGTGTTCTCAGTGCATATAAAATCTTCTTACAAAACATTTTCAACACGGATTTATGTTTCGATGTAGCTTATTTTATGGTACCCCCGATTCGTTGAATTTTTACTTGTTACCCCATATTTAATAACATATTTGGCTATAATATGGTATTATAGTGTCTCCGGGGGTAGAACTCCTCCCTGCAAACATTTCTCAAGATAGGTCCATATTTTGATTTAGGTCCCATACAAATGCACAGCTAAATTTGTATGAATTTCATGCAAAATACCTTATTTTAAAAGTGCAGTCATCAAAAGATTTGCAAATATTTGCAGCCCTAATGTGGTTATTCCGAATCCAGAGAGTCCAATTTCATTCCCCAAAAAATAATCGAACCTAAGTTCGGCCAAGTTTACAAGATGCACTCTATGGAACAAGCGCGTACAACCCATAAAAACACTAAAAAATTGATTTTTTTGAAAATTTATTGCTATATAACTAAGGACCTCCAGACCCCAAACTAATTTTTATAATTTAAATCACACCCTCTGCTATTAATAAAAAATAAATCTTGTCAAGTTTCATTACGAATTTATATAACATTCAAACAAAAAATGAAGTTAATTTTATTGCAACAGTTTTTTAAAATCTGATGCAGCAAAAACTCTTGTATTTAATAGTGAATAACTGAGTGAATATTTACAACAACAAAAATAAAAAAACAAAATCTTTGTCTGCAAAGTGTCTGTTATCGATACAATGGAAAATATTTCGCAATTTTATAGTTCGATTTTTTGACTTTCGCGCCGCTAGATCAGTGGTTTCGACCAGTGTGGAGCGGGTTAAAATGTGCCCTATTTTTTAAATGCGCTATATATGTATATAAAACTTACGAACGATTCCGTTTCTCCCATCCTGGGTACATATTTTAGCAATAAGACCCGACCAGAGTAAAATTCTAAGTCGGTGTAATCATGACCGTCTGTCCGTCTTTTGAAATTAAGAGTTTCTATTACTACTTGGATGTTTGGTATTGCAATCATCAGAGCTTTCAGAATCACCGCGAAAACCGTAGGGAACTAGACCCATGACACCATCGTCTAATTCCATTCCAAATTCATACTGCTCTTTGTTAGCAAAAACCGTGAGGACTTCTTAGTTTAATAACATTTCAATCAATTATTACTATAGAATCATTTAATAATATAAACATTGCACTTACCCGTCCGTTAGAAGGTATTACTTTATTGAATTCAGAATACACACTAATCTCGTTATGTGAATGTCCTATGTCCTATGAATGTCCTCGAGAAACCACAAATTACCAGTTGATAAAGTTAAGTAAGATATACGACAGTAAAAACAGGACAAATTTTGGATTTTTTTTTAAATTTTTAATATATGAGGTATTTGAACACATACAGCATCCCAATTTGTATCAATGAAAAGGCCAGAAGTCCATCTTTCATAATCAGTTCGCTTATAGGGGAAAATAGATTTGGAATGTAAATTTTCGTTGCAATATAGAAATTATCGCATTTTTGTTCAAAAGTTTGGTCCACAGGCTCCGCCAAATATCATCCGATTATCATCCAAAAGTGTAGGCTAGTTCTTTACATTGTACCCCAACCATGGATGACGTTAAACATTATATATGAACTACATTAGCTGTAGTATTCTTTTAAAGTATAAAATTTTCCTGTGGACTTACGACTTTTCGTACTCAAATTTGTACGTTTTGCGGACTTACAACCTTTTCCGACAAGGGCAAAACATATAAAAAAAAAGCGACATACTACCATTTTCTTTGTATCATACGACGTGTTTTGACTTGTACTATCATCTTGTAACAAAAACGCGATTTCCAAAAAAAGTGGACTTACGACCTTTTCCGACGGATCAGACGATATATACATATACATATTTTACTCCTCGGTATAATTATTCTGATTTCTGTACATACCGACTTTTTTGACACTGCAACAAGTTGGTGCTCCTAGCCGACGTCTTCCAACTATCACAACGTTATTAATTTGATTTCTTTTTTATCTGACGGTAGACACTTCCCTTTTGTATTTCGACAATCCTAAATCTGGTGCCAACATTTTTTTTTGCCGCGAAGTGTGCCTTTCAAGTCTTGTTGTCAGATTATTTATTCATTTATTTAAGCATATAAATAGCCTAGAATAATGTTAATGTCACTGGGCTGTACAGCTTTCAATTGTTTTTCTAAGCACTCTTTAAATATACATAACTTTGTTCTGCTTCCTTCCTTAGTTAGTAAGCATTATTATTACACACTTATTTTAGCCATGACATGTGTTGCCAAACTTTGGCAAATACTATTTGTAATATTTGTAATGAATTGCTATAGTTTTATCTACCGCCCTTTCAAATACCACATCTATGTTTCAAATTACTACATTTTTCACAAGAATTCAGTAAATTTTATTTTTGTTTTTGGTAAAATAAAAACTTGTTTATTATTAGATATTTACAGCATATGTTGTCGTAAAACCTTAATGCAAGATATGATCAACAGTTTGTTGGCCAAACTAAACATACAAAATAAAAATATCCTCTCCTAGTGGTAAATCCGCAAAGTTTCAATAACATCAAACAGAAAGCAATAACAAATAAAACCTATGAACGGAAAGTAAATAAATTTTATTGAAAAGAGGATGTTGTTCACCAACATCTTTGTCATCAACCTTGCATAGGGGCCAACAAAACACTTCGCCTTGGAAAGGAAATGTGATCATGTTATTACTTGAAAGCATAATAAAATCGTTTAGTTACTGTGGGATATATAAAAATGGTATTTTGCAAACAGTTGTGGTCAATTTAATAGAGCGGTGTATAATTTTCTGTTTGTCTATGATTTACGCAATAGAAAATCCTGAGTCAATATTGTGCAGACACATCGTCGGTGTCATGCTTAAGTGTTCCATACGCCAGTTTTGCCTTTTTGACATATCGGTGGATTCTAGGGGTTTCGCCTATGCTCTTTCTGAATTTTTTGGTCATTTTGTCTTACCAGCTTTAGTTTCCGAGATATTCATGTTTCAGGCCCAAAGCTAACATGTATGAAATTAATATTTTAATAACTTTTCAATAATTTTAACTTTCGATTTAAAAGGTTTGAATTTGTTAAGGTAAAAATGGGAAGTTTGTATTTAATTTATTTTTTATACTATATTTTTTATACTATATTTTTTATACTATAAAGTATATATGGTATAAAACAAAATTTCCTTTACAATTCCATTTGAAAAAAATTAGAAAAAAAATCGAGCACATCTACGATATTTGTATAGAGGTTAAGTAAAAAAAATTCTGGTCTGAAAACTGTTCGCGTTCACAAAACTGGCTGATGCGAGCAAAAGTTGTAGCGGTTTTTATTCTCTTATAAAAAAATATTTTAACATTTCTTATTTGTTGTATTGAGAAAATGTAAGAATATATCAGTAACAGCATTTGATATCCATCCACCTTAATTTCTAAAATTTGTTTTTATTTTCACGAAAAATTAATTTAAAATTAAATTAATTAAAAACGAACTCGATACGGACTAAAAAATAAATTAAAAATACGTACAGAATCTAGACAACGTGAAAAAAATATGAAACCAAATTATAAACATTGGCTTTATAAATTGCATATAATAGCAACAACAAAAGAGAAAAAACTCATTGTTAAATTACACTGTGCAACAAAATCGAACTTTTTTTAAAATTACAAGAAACCCCGCACAGATTATGAAAAAGAAGACACGTGTATCGGCGGTTTGAAAGTTTACGTCGGGAAGTAACCTAAATAGGCGTGGCAAGTTCCGCCCATTTCTACAGGTTTTGAAATATTCGACTTCAGATATCGTGGAATCATTGCATTTTAGGTATAAAGTGTCTTTGGCAATATTACTGACAACAATACGGGGTATCTTTTCATGAAAAAAATTAACCATCATTCGAGTCACCAAAGGGGTCTTTTTGGTCCATTTTTTCAGAAACGTTTAAAAACTCCTTTAAAATGTGTTCATATCAAATCTTAATATTCTACAAAATTATTTGTCATAAAATTTTACTATAGGTCCCCGAATACACCAAAACTTTAAATCGTACCTAAACGCCAGGAATCTGCCAAAAGTAAAATCACGTTTTAGGGTTAATGTTGTACTTTAGCTGAGTTTATTAAGTTTTGTCCCACAAAACTTCATTCTAGATAGAAGACGTCAAAGACAAAAATATTCTCCATCAAATTTCAATATAAGTCGCCGAATAAATGAAATATGTATTTGCAATATATATCAAGAAAACATATACATCAAGTTTGCCAACAAAAAACCCAAATATTTTTTGAATAAATTTGTTTTGTTCTTTTTTCGAGTTGATGCATGAAAGTAACATGAAATTTAGTTCTAGACGAAAGATGTTAAAAGAAGAAATATTCTACACAAAATTTCATTGTAAGTCCCAGAACAAACTAGATATCTAAGTAAAACACTTCGTTAAGAAAATGACGTTACAACATTAGATATTATAGATAGAAATTATTTGTTAAACTTTTAGACTCTAAATTAAAATGTATTCCATAATGAGTAAAAATCTCCCAAAATACTTCACTTTTTAGGGATTGTGTCAAAAGAAGAAATGTTCCAAATCAAATTTCATCATGAGTCTCTTACCAAAAGTAACTTGTAACTATAATATTTAACATCTCCAGAAGCTGTCGCTTTTTATATATGATTTAGGACCATATTCTACCGTTTTTATTCACATTTTCGTTATCTGCGGCCACAAAATATATTTTATTGATGTGTGCTCGATCCAAACTATTTTTGAAATATCTATGGTGAATATATATAGGGAAAATATTGATATTCCAGATCGGACTTTGGAAAATTACGTATTTTAGTACCCCCAAAATGGACCATAAACTAAAATAACATCATCAGGATAAGTATGTATGTGAAAATGCAGGGATAGTCTGCGGCTATTGTCCAGTGAATATATATCTGACATACGAGCCCTAACATTCATGGTTTTGGCATGGCCCTAAATACTATAATGATGGCAGCTACTCCTGCTCTGATAAAATTGACTGAATTAACCCTTGAAATCGAAGTAACTAGCCATATCCTAACTAAGTTTGTTATGATCATTCATGATACACACATGTATGTCAGTTCCTAAGTTTAATTCAGTCAATTTTATCAGAGCAGGAGTAGCTGTCATTATTATAGTATTTAGGGCGATGCCAAAACCATGGATGTTAGGGCTCGTATGTCAGAGATATATTCACTGGACAATAGCCGTAGACTATTCCAGCATTTTCACAACAATATCAGGAACCTATGACTTATCCTGATGATGTTATTTTAGTTTATGGTACTAAAATACGTAATTTTCCTAAGTCCGATCTGGAATATCAATATTTTCCCTATATATATTCACCATAGATATTTCAAAAACAGTTTGGATCGACCACACATAATATTATGAAAGAATTTATTATCAAAAACCTTCAATAAAATATATTTTGTGGCCGCAGGTAAAGAAAATGTGAATAAAAACGGTAGAATATGGTCCTAAATCATATATAAAAAGCGACAGCTTCTGGAGATGTTAAATATTATAGTTACAAGTTACTTTTGGTAAGAGACTCATGATGAAATTTGATTTGGAACATTTCTTCTTTTGACACAATCCCTAAAAAGTGAAGTATTTTAGGAGATTTTTACTCATTATGGAATACATTTTAATTTAGAGTCTAAAAGTTTAACAAATAATTTCTGCCTATAATATCTAACGTTGTAACGTCATTTTCTTATCGAAGTGTTTTACTTAGATATCTAGTTTGTTCTGGTACTTACAATGAAATTTTGTGTAGAATATTTCTTCTTTTAAAATCTTTCGTCTATAGCAAAATTTCATGTTACTTTCATGCATCAACTCGAAAAAAGAACAAAACAAATTTATTCAAAAAATATTTGGGTGTTTTGTTGGCAAACTTGATGTATATGTTTTCTTGATATATATTGCAAACACATATTTCATTTATTCGGCGACTTATATTGAAATTTGATGGAGAATATTTTTGTCTTTGACGTCTTCTATCTAGAATGAAGTTTTGTGGGACAAAACTTAATAAACTCAGCTAAAGTACAACATTAACCCTAAAACGTGATTTTACTTTTGGCAGATTCCTGGCGTTTAGGTACGATTTAGCGTTTTGGTGTATTTGGGGACCTATAGTAAAATTTTATGACAAATAATTTTGTAGAATATTCTGATTTGATACGAACACATTTTAAAGGAGTTTTTAAACGTTTCTGAAAAAATGGACCAATAAGACCCCTTTGGTGACTAGCATGATGGTTAATTTTTTTCATGAAAAGATACCCCGTATTGTTGTCAGTAATATTGCCAAAGACACTTTATACCTAAAATGCAAGGATTCCACGAAATCTGAAGTCGAATATTTCAAAACCTGTAGAAATGGGCGGAACTTGCCAAGCCTATTTAGGTTACTTCCCGACGTAAACTTTCAAAACGCCGATACACGTGTCTTCTTTTTTTCGGTCCTCTTTCATAATCTGGTCGAATTATCTTGTTATTTTTTTTAGTGTTGTACAGTGTTATTATTCCAAACTAGCCGATCCGGTCCGCGTTGCTGGCCCTTGAAACAGTTTTATGTTACCTTTTCTTAAGTTAATTATATTTTTCTTGCATTGCTAATTAGTCGGGATCTGGAAATGACTATAAATAAAAAATCTTAAGAAATGGTGTCGATATGCAATTTTAAGATACCGCCAAAAAAACTGATGGAATAGTATAACTGCTGGAAAAGTATAACTGGAAGCAGGGACGTACGCAGGGGGGGGGGGGGGGGTTAGGGGGCGGATTAGAAGTACATAAAATGAAATGTCTATTGGACAGTATGTACGACATATCAAGGGTTTTCCGTGGAGTATATCTCGAAAAGCAGTTAGCAAATTCTTTTACTGCCTTAATCAAAATTTTGTATTCCTATTTTATATTAACTTATTGCTAAATAGTGTGAGAAAATAATGGAGGAAAATTTATTGTTGTGCATCATAAAGTGATAATATCTGCTATAATAGCATGCCCATCTGAATTTTTTCCTATCAGTAACAAATTTGTAGCTGAAAACGACCGTAAACGAAATTAATGTTCAAACTTTCGTTATATGGTACTGTATTAAAATCTGCTGTTATTTGTATTGTATATCACGGTGCTCTTGAACCAACTTTAAATGAAAGAATCTTACATGGGAAAATCAAAAAACAAAAAATTGCATTTTTAGGGTTTTGACGGTTTTGACGGTTTTGCTGGGAAACCACAAGCCCTATCAAAATGGAACTAAAGAAAACGCTGTAGCAGTGAAAATTCTCTACAATATTGTTCTTATACGATATTTTCGTAGGTTTTACCATATTTGAGATATAGAATTTCAAATTTTGACAATTCACTGACTGTATCATCTCCTTATAAAACAATGTCTCAACTTAAACTTATATATCTCAAAAATGGTACAACCGAGTAAAACAATACGAATCCCAATCACAGCTATACGATTTTCTGCAGTCCCATTTCGATAAGACTAACAAAAAACCTAAAAATGTGACCTGAACTTTTATATCTCAAAAATGGTAAAACCTAGGAACAAATCTTCAAAGTTACAACATTTTCTTTAGCCCCATTTCGATAGGACTTGCGGTTACTAAGCAAAATCGCGAAAACCTAAAAAGTCGCAAAAACCTAAAAATGTGAACTTATTTAAAATTCCCTCCAGCGATTTGGTTTTTGGATTTTTCTCATCTTTGAACATTGCTGTTTCAGAATCCACAAAAATTTCCCAGTTGTAAGCTCCTTTCATTTACCGTTGGTTCAAGGCTAACGATAAAAATGTACCTCATCGAAATAATGTTCTTAGACTAATCATATGTTTTGACGAAACCCGCTTCAAACAATTTGGAGTCGAATTATCCCAGTTCGTCCGTCTGTCTGGGTCGTGCCCATTACAACTCTCGAACAGATCAACAGATTTGTTCCTAATTTTGGATCTCGCAATATTTTATCCAAACTTCCTTTGGACACCAGACTTCAAAATGTTTCCCTAAAATCTTGAGCAATGTCCAATCCGATTTTTTCGAGACCTAGAGTAGGTTTGAATATGGATTATATCGATTGACTCCTTCAGATGCCTCCAACACAAAATTTCAGTTATCCGATTTGACCGAAACATCCTAAAATTACGTACATATGTCAAGTACCAAGAGGGTCTATTTGTGTAGTTTAAGGGCTGTTCGAGGAGCCATTTCACATTTTGACCAATGGTATTTCTTTCGGTCTTGTTTACAGCGATATTGTATTTTTAGTGGGTAAGTCTATGGTTATGTCAGGATTGGTCCAAAAGCTCTATATCTTACGCCAACCAACTAAATTGAATTCCAAAATTAGCCCCACTATATAAGTCGATTCTTTCAGGTATCGTCGGTACAAAAGTGCAAAACTTTTGCGCTTTTATCGAAGTCACATTTTTGAGCACAACATAAGCATTTATTTTTAACGCCAACAATCGTGAGGTTGTACACTAGGGATATAACTTTTTGCACTTTTTTGCAAATATCAAAAATACCACCTCATAGCCGTGTAGAGCATGAAAAACTATTATGAAATACGGTGTCAATTTTTCTCTACAGCGAAAAAAGTTTCCGCACCAAATGCATTGAAGTTCTGTAATGCATTTTTTAATTTTATCTGTCATAACAATATATTTGCTTTTCATTAAAATTTTTATTTTTTTGTAATCTAATTTAAAATCATTATCAAAGCGTTCTGGACCAATTTGTTCTAAAATCGCGCCATTTCGGACCATATTAGGATTTTTTGACACTATTGCAATTTTTGGTTTTTCTTTATAAACTCGTGAATTTTATGTTTATATTTTTTTAACCTATCGGACAAGAGAATATGGAGTCATTTGCAACTAATTCGCGAAAGTTACAGGCTGTTTTTGTTGACTTTGCCTTTGAGAATTGTATTTTTTTCTATAAATATTTATTCAAACAAAGCAAAATTTAAAATTTTAAGTAGAAAAAATATCAAAAGGGTTTTAGTAATCACGGCCGGTGCGGGAACTTTTTTCACAGAATCGGTCTTAGAAACGCGTTTTCATTATTAGGACAAAATTTCCCACATGGTACTGGTGTTGTATTTTTGTAGAAAACAAATACGATTCTCACAAGCAAAGTCAACAAAAACAGCCTGTAACTTTCGCGAATTCGTTTCAAATGACCCCATATTCCCTGGTCCGATAGGTTAAAAAAATATAAACATAAAATTCACGAGTTTATAAAGAAAAACCAAAAATTGCAATAGTGTCAAAAAATCCTAATGTGTTCCGAAATGGCGCGATTTGAGAAGAAATTGGTCCAGATCGCTTTGATAATGATTTTAAATTAGATTACAAAAAAATAAAAATTTTAATGAAAAGCAAATATGTTGTTATGACAGATAAAATTAGAAAATGCATTGCAGAACTTCAATGCATTTGGTGCGGAAACTTTTTTCGCGATAGAGAAAAATTGACACCGTGTTTCATAATAGTTTTCCATGCTCTACACGGCTATGTGGTGGTATTTTTTTGGTTATAGCCCTATTGTACACCCCAAATGTTTCGAAATTATTGTCGGAAAGTTTATACGTCCAAAAAAGGAGACGACATTCTGAATCTTCTGTATGTATAAAAGTCTCAACTCACACAGGCTGAGGGTATATCTCTGTAGGCAAACCCGACTGTTACTTTTTCCTTGTTTTTCAGAAAACAAAATTTATGAATTTTCATAAGTTTGTCTCCGCTGTGCCGAAAGAAATGATTGGTCGTTGGAAAGTTTTTAAGGCCATCGAGTCCATAAGCATCTAGTCGAATCCGAGTTGGATTCGGAGTCTATGAGTCGTAGATTGCATCGCCCGGCTGCTGATATATTTTTTTCTTTTTTAATGTATCATGGACTCTATCACTTCTGGTGAAATAGTAAAGTTTTGGTGTTTTTATGCACTTGTAGAATATTATTTTCTTACAATAATACAAAACTGTTTTAATGGCACTGATGTTAGTGTGTGATGAAGAAGAACTCCTTCAAACACTGTATATATCTATTCGACATATTCGCGAATGCCATCCCTGCGTTCGAACGTGGATATATTTTCACTACTTTTTGCATAAAAGTTCTCCCAAGAAAATGATTTCTAAAATCCATATTACTGACAATATTTTTTTTAAAAAAACTATGCTAATAGCCTCGAATATAGAAAATATTTCGAAAGCTATTCGCCGCCGGATTTAGAACCCAAAATTCCAAATCAGAGCTAATGTGGTTGAAAATTCTGGGATACAAAAATGTACATCCATATAGGTAATAATAATATGAATGATTTTTGTAGTTTTTGCTTCAGTTCTGTTGGAGAATTTGGTTAAAAACTTTTGTAAGGAGACTATGCCGAACGTGGTCTGATATGGTTCATTTTCAATTCTAAACACCCAAGGACTAATATATTATAATCAGTTCCAAATTTCAATCTAGTATCTAAAATATTGTCATCTCTCTCTTTTGAATGTATATACTCTGTGGCAATATTGAATATACCAAAAATCAATTAAAACTCCTTAAAAATACCTTTAGGTAACGATACACAACATTTTTAAATTTCCGATTTTGGATACAGCGAATCAATTCCTTTCAGTATCTATGCATATTTCGATGTTTCACTGAGCGGCCATTGTGTGCCGTCACTTGCATCTCACAATGCCAACAACCATAAAGTGGGTAAAAGTCGCGCATTGTGCAAACGATTTTGAAGCGCATCGGGTTTCATTAGCGCCCATCAAAAATATGTCAATATGCACCTATTTCAAATAGATTCTTCAAGAACCGCGGATGTGTCTCCATATTCTATTTTGACTTAAAGGACACATATTACTCGCGTATGTCTGTAATTAATGACAATCGTTTTCGCAAATACTATAATCGCGTATAAATGATTCAATTTATGTAAAATTTTTAAAGAAAATCGCGGTTTTGCCAAAATCTTAGATCCGTCGCGTAAAAAAATAAAATCCACCCGGGGTTCAAAACAAATTGAATGACACTTGTGAATTTTAAACGCAAAAAATAGTTTTTTTTTAAGAAAATTCACGCATCAAATTTGTTCCTTTAGATCACACTCATGAGATATACATTAAACGATGTAAAAGCACGAGTTCTACGACCCTATTATGAGTTTGGAATAATATCTTGTTGCGCGTCCGGATTTTTAAAAAAATTGAATAAACCCCGAAATTCCGACTTCAAAATGTCAGCATTAATTTTAGGTGGATGCAGTGGATATACATATATCACACACCAGTATCATGGCGCCCATGAGGTATTGTGGGATTCTTTCTTTAGGCATAGGTCTATAAAATGTAAGTTTAAGTCAGAAATCGAAAGGGAACATAACAAGTAAAAAAGTATCAGTCGGCTTTGCCGACAGAGATATACCCACAGCATGTGCAAATTGAATCACTTTTTTCACAAAAAACTTATGTAATTAGGGGGTTTCAAAATTTTGGTCGTATGAACCGACAAAAATTTTGATTAGGATTAAACTTCAAAAATTTTGCGGAAAAGGTACTTAAAGGAATGGAACGACATAGACCATGGGGGGTGCCATAGGGGGTTTTTACACCCTTCGGGCTGTTTTCTCAAGAAGTATGGACTTGCCCCTGAAACAACTTTTACCATCGTAATTGAGGCAGCGAATGTAAGTTGCTTCAACAAAAATCAAAGTGATTCAATAGCAGGTGTTAAAGTGAACTTACCGAAAATTTTGTGTGAGAGGTACGGGATGGAGTGGACAAATATAGTCCATATTCGAACCTGATCTATATCTGGTAGATACTATGAGAATGTGTAAAGTATGGACCAAATCGGTCACACCCATCAATAGTTATCGTGCGCACAATTTTTCCGAATATTTTTGAACTTTTGTGGGGTAGGTACCTGAAGGAGTGGACCGATATGACTAATCTACGAACTTAAAGTAATTTTGGAAACAATATTACGAAGGCCAAAAAATTGGCCTGAATCGGCATTTCCGTGTCACAGGGTTTGTTTTTGAACTTTCAGGCTATTTTTTCAGGAAGTATTGACTTGCCCCTGAGGAAACTTGTACCTTCGTATAGGGGACAGTGAATACAAGATGTTACAACAAAACCAAGGCGATTCGAGAGCAGGTCCTAAACTGAACTTTTCCGAAATTTTGTGTGGGAGGTACTCGAAGGAGTGTACCGATTTAGTCCATATGGGAACCTCATCAAAGTCTGGTAGAAATTTCATAATGTGCAAAGTATGAACCAAATCGGTTACTCCCTTCAAGAGTTATCGTACGCACAAATTTTCCGAACATTTTCGAACTTTTGTGGGGGAGGTACCGGAAGGAGTGGACCGATACGGCTTATCTTCAAACATAAACAATGTTTGGACAAAATATTACTAAGGTCAAATTTTGGACGGAATCGGCAGATCCGTTCGAGAGTTATCTTACGCTCCAACCACCTCACACGGTGTCATAGGGGTATTTTGCAACTTTTAGGCTATTTTCTTAGGAAGTGTGGACTTGCCCCTGATGAAACTTGTACCGTCGTATGGGGGGCAGTGAATGCAAGTTGCTAAAACAAAAATCAAAACGATTCGAGAGATGGCCCTAAACTGAACTTTTCCGAAATTTTGTGTGGGAGGTACCCGAAGGAGTGGACCGATTGAGTCCATATTGAAACTTTACCTAAGTCTGGTACACATTTCACGATGTGCAAAGTATGGACCAAATCGCTTACTTCCTTCAAGAGTTATCGTGCCACAAATTTTCCGAACTTTTTGGAACTTTTGTGGGGGAGGTACCTGAAGGAGTGGACCTATATGGCCCATCTTCGAACTTAAATCAAATCTGGACAAAATATTTCGATACCCAAAATTTGAACCGAATCGATTGATCCGTTCGAGAGTTATCGTGCGTATCAGCCAGACAGACAGACCGACAGATAGACAGACGGACGGACATATCTAGATCTACTCAAAATTGTCTGAAACGGATTGGGGTCCAAAACCATTATTTCGATGAGGCACATTTTTGGTCGTATCAAAGTGTAAATACCCTCTTTAGCCTAAAGGCTGAGGGTATAAAAAGACTTGTTGGCTTCAACCCATTTGTACCCATTTTACTACATTAATGCCAACACAGCTTCCAGGAAAATTAATTTTAATGGTCGCCATCTCCTAAAACACTTCATTTTAAAGAATTTCATTGAATTTTAATCGGATTAAACTTCAAAAATTTTGCGGAAAAGGTACTTAAAGGAATGGAACGACATAGACCATGGGGGGTGCCATAGGGGGTTTTTACACCCTTCGGGCTGTTTTCTCAAGAAGTATGGACTTGCCCCTGAAACAACTTTTACCATCGTAATTGAGGCAGCGAATGTAAGTTGCTTCAACAAAAATCAAAGTGATTCAATAGCAGGTGCTAAAGTGAACTTACCGAAAATTTTGTGTGGGAGGTACGGGATGGAGTGGACAAATATAGTCCATATTCGAACCTGATCTATATCTGGTAGATACTATGAGAATGTGTAAAGTATGGACCAAATCGGTCACACCCATCAATAGTTACCGTGCGCACAATTTTTCCGAATATTTTTGAACTTTTGTGGGGTAGGTACCTGAAGGAGTGGACCGATATGACTAATCTACGAAGTTAAAGTAATTTTGGAAACAATATTACGAAGGCCAACAATTTGGCCTGAATCGGCATTTCCGTGTCACAGGGTTTGTTTTTGAACTTTCAGGCTATTTTTTCAGGAAGTATTGACTTGCCCCTGAGGAAACTTGTACCTTCGTATAGGGGACAGTGAATACAAGATGTTACAACAAAACCAAGGCGATTCGAGAGCAGGTCCTAAACTGAACTTTTCCGAAATTTTGTGTGGGAGGTACTCGAAGGAGTGTACCGATTTAGTCCATATGGGAACCTCATCTAAGTCTGGTAGAAATTTCATAATGTGCAAAGTATGGACCAAATCGGTTACTCCCTTCAAGAGTTATCGTACGCACAAATTTTCCGAACATTTTCGAACTTTTGTGGGGGAGGTACCGGAAGGAGTGGACCGATACGGCTTATCTTCAAACATAAACAATGTTTGGACAAAATATTACTAAGGTCAAATTTTGGACGGAATCGGCAGATCCGTTCGAGAGTTATCTTACGCTCCAATCACCTCACACGGTGTCATAGGGGTATTTTGCAACTTTTAGGCTATTTTCTTAGGAAGTGTGGACTTGCCCCTGATGAAACTTGTACCGTCGTATGGGGGGCAGTGAATGCAAGTTGCTAAAACAAAAATCAAAACGATTCGAGAGATGGCCCTAAACTGAACTTTTCCGAAATTTTGTGTGGGAGGTACCCGAAGGAGTGGACCGATTGAGTCCATATTGAAACTTTACCTAAGTCTGGTACACATTTCACGATGTGCAAAGTATGGACCAAATCGCTTACTTCCTTCAAGAGTTATCGTGCCCACAAATTTTCCGAACTTTTTGGAACTTTTGTGGGGGAGGTACCTGAAGGAGTGGACCTATATGGCCCATCTTCGAACTTAAATCAAATGTGGACAAAATATTTCGATACCCAAAATTTGAACCGAATCGATTGATCCGTTCGAGAGTTATCGTGCGCACCAGCCAGCCAGACAGACAGACCGACAGACCGACAGACAGACCGACAGACAGACCGACAGACAGACCGACAGACAGACAGACAGACGGACGGACATTGCTAGATCTACTCAAAATTGTCTGAAACGGATTGGGGTCTAAAACCATTATTTCGATGAGGCACATTTTTGGTCGTATCAAAGTGTAAATACCCTCTTTAGCCTAAAGGCTGAGGGTATAAAAAGATTTGTTGGCTTCAACCCATTTGTACCCATTTTACTACATTAATGCCAACACAGCTTCCAGGAAAATTAATTTTAATGGTCGCCATCTCCTAAAACACTTCATTTTAAAGAATTTCATTGAATTTTAATCGATCTATCATGACCTAAGAAGTTTGTATTGAAAAATTGAATTTCAATCATACTATATAAAATATGTTAGCAGTTTACGAATTCTGAATGGGTGAAACTCGGATTCATCGATTGTAAAACATTTTTGGTTTTTACCATATATTCTTGATCAGGGTAAAATTCTGAGTCGATCTCTAGATGCAACCACAATATAACGGTACCTCCCGTTTTTCGGTATTTTGAGGGTTTTATCTAAAATTTTTAACCGAACCAGTTGTAATTTGACATTTGAGGTTCAATGTGGTCACGAAACTTCTCCAGTAAAAATCGAACCAGCTGTTATTTGACATTTGAAGTTCTCTGTTGTCACTAAACTTCTTCACTAAAACTCATCAACATAGTTCTATGGTTTGGTATAGCTCCCATATAACAGTGCCTCCCGATTTTCGGTATTTCGTGGGTAATTTGACTTTTGAGGTTCCCTGCAGTTATAAAACTTTTCCACCAATATTTGTAAAGATAGGCCGACACTTTGATATAGCCCCGTAGGTGGTACCTTTCACCTGATTCCACCAAACAATTGTGAAAGGAAACTAATTATTTAATTTTAATTAAAACTAGTTTATGGTGGAGGGTATAAATAGTTCTGCCCGGCCGAACTTAACGTCGTTTTACTTGTTTATATTCCAACGGATATTTCTCTAACTTTTGGCAAAGATGTTTTATATACTACAAGCGGAGCCGGCGAACTTCGTCTCGCTATTAAGGAATAAAATTTCATACAAAAACTCAATTTTCGATTTTTCCAATTTTCCGACTTTTACAGAGAGATTTTCCAAAATTTTCTTCCGCAAAGACCTTCTCCTCGAAAATACGAACAACTGACAAAAAATTTCACAGAAATCGGCCTAGCCGTTCTCATTTTATGAATTACTATACATTTTTTACACCATTTTTATATATATATATATAGATAGATAGATAAGATGGAGAACACTGAAAATTTTCATGTACTAATACCTATTTAAATTGATATTTAATTTCTTTCAGGTACTGCTCGTACAGGTTTTGTTCGAATTTCAAAAAAGACCTCTACACTTCAACAGCGGTCTACATTTTAAATTCCAGTCCATGTTTTATTAGAACGGTATGCGTATTTTGAAAATTTTATCCACATTTGCCAACCGAATTTTGGAATTTGTGATATCAAAATGTAGAAAACCATTGTTCAGAAGATGTTACCCTATATAACAGTTAATTTTTGAGACATTTTATTTTAGGCCTTTTCTCAGGATGTAAAAACCTTCTTGTATAATATTAGCCGCATTAATCTACATTTTCAAATGAACTTACTATAACGTTCAGAATAGACAACAAAGATAAAAACAATTTTGTTGAAAAGGTACGTTTGACTTTTTGATTTCAGTACATTATTTAGAAACCAAATTCGTGTTAACCTAGAAACAATAGTACATTATTTAGTACAATTTTTAAAATCCAGGACCTTAGCTCAAATATTACAGTTTAAGTTCTACTTGTTCACCCAATGTCAATGGTATTACATGTAGAAACCTTTAATACATTTAAAGGCGGATTTAAATAAACATTCTGATCCAATCTCAACAGTGATCCGCATAACAAATTTCATTCATCGATTCACCCAATACCATTGCTTCAATATTTAGTATTATTTAATACTTCTAGTATACTTATTGCGCGACGCTCTCTAACAATGAAACTGACAAATCAATAATATATCAGAATTTCACTTCTATTCCTTAGCCCAATACCAAATTTATTGCAATTTTCTACACTTCACGCACTAATGATATAATTCCATCTCCATTGCTACACCCAACGTCAAATTTAATAGCATTTAGTACATTTAGCATTTCTCAATAAATCATCCAGCCCTCAGCCTATTTTTAGAATTTGTATGCATTTCAAAAAATCCTATCCACCTATGTATATCCCTTCATGCAACACCAAACTGATACCAAATTTACTACTTATAGTATGTATAAGTTTCAAAAATTACTTTCTTTTATCCAAAACTATATCCCAACCGCGATTTAGTATTTTTCGTATACATTAGTACGAATTTCCAAAACTTCCTCTCTATCTCCACTCTAAACGTCAACTTCTATACTAATACCGGATTTCACAATTTCAGCTCTCCCCCTTTACACAATAACAATTTGGACCACATTCTGTGCCATTTAGTAATTTTCGTACACTTATTGTACGTATATCCACAACCACATCCATAGCTAAACCCTATAGTACGAATTTCCAAGACTAAGTCAATTCCACAGTCCAACAGTAATCTTAATTCCAAATTTCAGGATTCTAGCTCTATTCGTTCCCCAAAATCCAAATTGTACCAATTTTAGTACTTATCGCACCCATAAGTACGAATTTCCAAAACTTCCTCAATCCTACACTCCAACAGTAACCTTAACTCGAAATTTCAGGATTCCAGCTGTATCCGTCAACCCAAATATAAATTGTACCAAATTTAGTACCATTTAGTACTTTCCGTACCCATAAGTACGAATTTCCGAAACTACTTCAATCCTACACTCCATAAGTAATCTTAATTATAAATTTCAGGATTCCACCTCTATCTGTTCACCCAAATCCAAAATGTACCAAACTTAGTACCATTTAGTACTTTCCGTACCCATAAGTACGAATTTCCGAAACTACCTCAATCCTACACTCCAACAGTAACCTTAATTCGAAATTTTAGGATTCCAACTCTATCCGTTCACCCAAATATAAATTGTACCAAATTTAGTACATTTAGTACATTCCGTACCCATAAGTATGAATTTCCAAAACTACCTCAATCCTACACTCCATCGGTAATCTTAATTCCAAATTTCAGCACTCCAGCCCTATCCGTTCACCCAAATCCAAATTGCGTACCATTTAGCACTTTTCGTACCCCCTAAGTACGAATTTCAAAAACTTTCTCAATCCCCAATAGTAATCTTAAATCAAAATTTCAGGATTCCAGCTCCATCCGTTCAACTTAATTTAAATTGTACCAAATTTAGTACCATTAAGTACTTTCCGTACCCATAAGCACGAATTTCCAAGACTAACTCAATCCTACACTCCAAAAGTAATTAAATTCCAAATTTCAGGATTCCAGCTCTATCCGTTCACCCAAATCCAATTTGAACCAAATTTAGTACCGT
Source organism: Musca autumnalis (assembly GCF_047663935.1). Taxonomy (NCBI): domain Eukaryota; kingdom Metazoa; phylum Arthropoda; class Insecta; order Diptera; family Muscidae; genus Musca; species Musca autumnalis. The sequence goes on from NW_027411644.1 coordinate 268,271,763, forward strand.
TTACTACTTTTCGTACCCATAAGTAAGAATTTCCAAAACTACCTCAATCCTTCACTCCATCAGTAATCTTAATTCCAAATTTCAGGTTTCCATGTCTATCTAAATCCAAATTGTACCAAATTTGGTACCATTTAGTACACATAAGTGTGAATTTCCAAAACTACCCCCATATCTCAATCGACACTTCTACGGTAATCTAAATTACAAATTTCAGGTTTTCAGCTCTATCTGTTCACCCAAATCCAAATTGTACCAAATTTAGTACCATTTAGTACTTCTCGTACACATAAGTACGAACTTCCAAAATCATTTCCTTATATCAACACCACTTCCCAACCTTGATTCGCATACCAAATATGAAGACTGTAGCTATATCCGCTCAAAATATACAATTGGTACCAAATTTGTACAAATTTGGTACACCTCTCGAACTCTCCATAAGTGACCCTCGTTCCAAATTTCAGAATTCTAGCTCGTCCCGTTTGCCTAATACAAAGAGTACCATATTTAGTACCTTTTAGTACTTTTTGTACCCTTCCAGTTCGAATTTCCAAAAACCCAGCCTTATCTCACCCCTACACACCGACAGCAACCCACACATAAAATTTAAAGCTTCTAGCTTCAGCCGTTTCGTCTGGGCGATGATCTGTCAGTCACTCAGTCACTCACTCACTCCCTCATCACCAAGCTCTTTTATATATATAGATTACGAATAAATCTAGTTAAAAATATAAATATTTTTTTCAGTAAGCTCTAAGCTATTGTGACGGAAACATTAATATGCGATTATCTCAAAACAGGAAAATGGCATATGCAATACTTAAGCATGACACTGACGCGATGTGTGTAGTCGGTGATAAAATATAATAAGTAAACACAGATATTACAATATAGAACTTTTGAATTAATTCTCTTTCGAGTTGAGCTGTTATGAACCTGGGTCTACGACAACCAAGTGATACAGAAGGGCAAATACAAATAAAGGTGAAAAAAAGCTGTATTGAAAAAAAATAAAGTATTGAAAAATAGGGTTACTAGCCTAGTCGGGCTATAGGGAAAGTTTGGAATTAAATAACTGACATTAAAATAAATAAATAATTCGAATATACAATTTTCGAATGATTTGTGGTAAAAATGCTAGTTTCCAAGCTTAGCCTTTGTCCACTCACTAAAATAACATTCTAATATGTCTGACGATCGGACTTAACCACGCGTGAAACGTAGCATAATGGTTGAATGTGTGAGACTTCGGTGGATTCCTAATTTGTCAATGTACCTCTCAGATCATAACAGCTCAACTCGAAAGAAAATTAATTCAAATATTACTTTAAAATGACCTTCCCCGTAATCAGCAAAAAAAGTATTTATATATTAAAATACAATTATATTCTTCCTTATGCTAACGAAAGTATATACTTATTTACTTAGTTGGCCCTCCACAGAACATATGTTCTGTAAGCCGAACTAAGAAAAGATTTTATTCCTTTCTATTTGTTACTTAAATTCGCGGTATTCCAAATCTCGTCTTCCACTTGTTTACTCCATCGAAGCCTTGCTTTTGTGACGACGAAAGTCGTTACACTTGTTTTCGTCCCCACCATTCATGTTATATTTTGTTTTGTTGGATTATATTATTATTAACACTAAATAAATGAATTTCTCCTTTTAACAGTATTCGTATAGTTTCACTGTTAACCGTTAGGGTCACTGACCGATCGGGTCAAGGCCACGTGTTGGCGAACAACTGGTAACAGGTGAACCTATCACTAAGGTTATCTCTACCCTTAAAGGAATTTTAAGAATTTATTAGAGGTAATAGGTTCCACCAGTTTTTCCTATAAAAGGGCAGGAGGAATTACAAGGGGGATCAGTCGGTGAACAAGTGTCGAAGTGTACAGTGCGCGAATATACCCCGAGTGTCCAGTCGAAGTAAACCAGGTGAGTCAGAGTGGTGATTTATTCTTTTTACAGTCGTGCCAATCTGAGTAGTGTCCGTAACTCTCAGATTCCCCTCGTGCCAATCTGAGTAGTGTCCGTAACTCTCGGATTCCCCTCGTGTCAACCTGAGTAGTGTCCGTAACTCTCGGGCTTCCCTCGTGCCAATCTGAGTAGTGTCCGTAACTCTCGGATTCCCCTCGTGTCAACCTGAGTAGTGTCCGTAACTCTCGGGCTTCCCTCGTGCCAATCTGAGGAGTGTCCGTAACTCTCGGGCGTCCCTCGTGCTAATCTGAGTAGTGTCCGTAACTCTCGGATCCCCCTAGTGTCAACCTGAGTAGTGTCCGTAACTCTCGGATTCCCCTCGTGTCAACCTGAGTAGTGTCCGTAACTCTCGGGTTCCCCTTCGTCAACCCTCGTCTGACCTTAAGATCGGCAGTGGATCTCCAGCAAATCCCAACCCCATATTAACCACCGGACCGGGTCTTCGACAAACCATATCTCCGAAACAGAAGGGAGTACTTATCCAGGTCTCCATCAGGGCCAGCAAAACTAGCGTCTTGGAAAGGAGTACTTATCCAGGCAGCCTACGGGAGCACCTTTCTGGGGCTACTGTGGAAGGCCTACGGGAGTACTTATCCAGGTCTCCCACAGCGGCAGGGAACGTTGAGGAAGAGTATCTATTCAGGGCTACGTGGAACAATCTACCGGAGTACTTATCCAGGTCTCCCACAACGGCAGAGAACGACGAGAAGACCATCAGCTGAGCGTACTTATCTAGGTCGCTCCGATAGTGCTGACTGGGAAGACGTAGCCGACATATATTTATTCCACAATATATATATATATATATATATATATATATATATATATATATATATATATATATATATATATATATATATATATATATATATATATATATATATATTCGAAAATCCGCCAATCAATCATAAACAATAAAGCCACAAATTGGTTAAAACCCAAACAAACCGTGTTTTCTCTCTCTCGGTCACTTTTATAAATTTCTGTGACAGACTCTGCCCCCCCGAGAGCTATCCCAGCGATTAGAGGGAACTTGTGTCGTTACACTTTTCAGTTTTGAGTGCACCCTTATTCGTACCGTATTTACACGCTTTTTTAGAGGGTTCATCATCATTGTAACTCGATAGGTTTAACTATACGGATGTATAGCAGATACAATTCTTTCCGTCAACGCATATTGGGCCGTATATGCTTCGAAGAACATTTTATTTTAACTGAGGACCGAGTATCAGTTAGAGTCATCTCACAAATCCAAATGGGCGTTGCGGGGAATACCAAATTCAGATATGGCTTGGATTGTCTTTGAATGTAAGGGACTGTAACGTTACCGTTACAAACGTCTACCTAGCTATACGCCCGTTTTCTTTTTTAAATCATTCCCTTTAAAACCAAGTGAAATTACTCAATATAATTCATTCATTTTCCCACTTCACATAAATTCACCCATTAACATCCTAATACACGTTTTGGTCTCGGTACCTATACAAAACACACATCCACACACACACACGCGCGCCACACATCACTTCTCTCAGCAACCTATTTTAATTTCCTACCCACATTCGTACGACCGTCACTATGGGAAATGTTACTTCAGTGTATTTCTTGCCATCTCGCATGACTAGTAATTCTCATTCGCCTAATAAAAACAGATAGATAAGATGTACAATGTTTCATCACAGAGTTTGTGAAGAACTACCGTGAAACAAGTGAAGTGATGTGTGGCTTGTCCGCAATCTTAGTAACCTGTTAATGACCAACAGTACTCGGTTGTAGCCTTGCATCCAGCTCATACCCCACAAAGCTCAACACTCCTGGACAGCCACTCGCTCGTAGCTCACATCCAGCGCATCGATCGTATCCATCACACTGCTCACATCCATCTCACTCCTCAGGACCGCTGAACGCTCGTAGCCATCTACTCGCTCATAGTCATCTCACAGCTCGCATCCAGCACCGGCTGTCTTATTACTCTTCAGTCGGTTTATTGATTTCTTTACCTCATCTTTGGTATACCATTCAATACCATCTTTTGGGAATGGATCTGCGGTATATTCGTCGTTTTCGCTAGTATTTGTATTTCCAACAGTTTGGAAAAATTCTCTTTCCATATACTGAGCACACTATCTGTATAAGATACAAAATTACCTTGCTGGTCTCTACAGGAGGATGTGCCTGTTTGACTCTTTTGCTGTGGAAAAGGCGTTTCTCCTCTCGCCTATCTCCTGATACCTCTCTCGTGAGTTACGCGTTGCTACTGATTGTGGAGTAGCTATATATGCCGCATTTTTCTCTTCGGTAGCAGCACGACACTCCTGGTATATACCATGGGTTCCTTGGTGTAGGTCACTGGTATCCAAGTATGTATTTTGCGGATGTTTGCATAGAGTGGGCAATACTTTGCCACTGTGCTGACATCCCAGCAAACCAAAATCGAAAGAAACATCAGAATCGGAGAGAATCGGATGAAACGTCCGAGTTCGGATCCGAATTCGGTCCGAACTCTGACCGAAAGTCATATGGCGTGGTTGACGTTTTCTCTGACCGAAATTCGGATGAAAATCGGATGTTTTAGCCGACTCTGATAAACTATCGTATAAATTTCTGATTTATTTACCAGCATTCGACCAGGATTTGTTTTTATTATTAAAACATGTTGAAAATACATATAAACATATTAAAGGTTTTAATATCATATTATAAAAGTGTTAAGAAACTTAACTTTGGCCATATGCAAATATAAAACATATGACTTTCCACGGAATAGTGTTGAAGTTTGACGAAGAAAATCTTTACTTTCATTAACTTTATAAAAGTAAAGATCACTATGAATAACATTTAAACATCAAGTATCAACATGCATAACAAAAATAAACCAAATTTGTTCTCCGAAACAGAAATTAAAACCCGAGCACTCAATTTTTCGTTCGTACCGCATCAACGTCGGCACATCAACAATTAAACATTTACAATGTGCGAGAGAAACATGTTCAATTCTTTTCTCTCTGCTTATTTACACTTAATTTTGCCAAAGCAGCACAAGGAAAATAGAAAAATTTCCTTCGGAGAGGGAGAGATGACGGCTAGTCGGACAGAGTACGGACCGAAGTCGGTCAGACGCGTCGGAAAAAACTTCCGACTTTGAGCAGATGCGTCGGACATCCGACATTGTGTTTGCTGGGATGTTATCGGCACGAGGAACAATTGGGCCAGTTGAGTGGAATAACTGTTGTGATTGCTACATACCGTTGTCCAACTTTGGTGTTGTGTCTGTTCGTACTTTATTTGCTACGTTTAATCGGGTACATACATTTATTGCAACAAGGTGGTGGTATCCCAGCTAACATTTTTTTCCGAATTCTTTCCGAATTCGGTACAAAAGTTGTATGGACGTGTCCACCGAATTCGGAAAGAATTTTCTAAGAAAATTCTAACAAAATATTAGAGTTTCGCAAAGAATTCGGTCCGAATTCGGAAAAAAATTCTGGAAAATTCGGTGGAAAATTTAGATTTTTTGAAGAAAATTTGTCCGAATTCGGAAAGAAATTCTGGAAAAATTCGAATAAAAATTTAGATGTTCTGAAAAAATCGGAAGAAATTCTTGGGCGCTGACGCCTTTGGTATTGAAAATCCCTTAGAAAATCGATTAGAAATCGGAACGAAATCGGATCGAGATTCTTAAGGTTCTTCAGAAAATGTGCAGAGATTTTTAAAAAAAAGTTTTAGAAAATCGGTACAATTTCTAGAAAAATATTAGAAAAATCGTCAAATATCTAAAAATATTCAGAAAATCTCGAAAAAAAAATCCGAAATCAGAGCCCTCGGAAAAAATTGTTAGCTGGGATGTTTGCTCCTCGGAACGATCGTACATACAACCCTCGATGAATGTACATTAAAGGGAAAAATCGATGTCAAGTTTTTTGGCGGCATCCCCCTAAAGTGTTTAGTTTTGTTAGATTTTAAGATTGCCAAAGTTTGAGCACAATCGGAATATGTTAACACGTGCCACTGGGCCCTCGAAGTTTCCATAGTAATTTGTATGGGACCAAAGACGAATTTTCAAGAAATCGCTCTACAGACCATATTTATTGCCCAATGTATTGTCGGATGTAAATATTTTACCAGTTATTTGTTGTGGCTAAAAAACTAATCCTACAAAAAATTTTGAAAATTGGCTCGAATTTTAAAATCATCTATATAAAGGGCCCATGGGAACTGTGAGACCCCCATTGGCACATATTAACTTATTAGCCTTATGAGCCATGCTCTAAAAATATGTCTGCGTATTATCCACTCCAGAATATACTCAAAATGTGAAAAAGCCATGGGAACATCCCAGTTTGGATTCAAGGAAGGTATGGGAACCCGAGAAGCACTTTTTTCAATACAAACATTGGTTCAGAAATGTAAAAACGCACAAAAAGACCTATTTCTATGCTTCATTGATTACGAAAAAGCTTTCGACACAGTGTTACACGATAAGTTGATTGACATCCTCATCTCCATTGGCCTAGATCAGAAAGAAGTACAATGTATTAAAAGTCTATATTGGTATCAAAATGCACAAATAGAAGTGAACGGGGAAATGACAAATAGTATTGATATATCCAAGGGAGTCAGACAAGGGTGCATATTATCACCTTTGCTATTCAATATCTATTCAGAAAAAAATTTTGAAGAATCGATAAACAAAATTCCAATAGGCATTCCTTTAAATGGAACATTTCTGAACAACATACGATATGCTGATGATACAACTTTACTGTCGCATAGCATATCTGGTCTCCAGAATCTTGTGAATAAGCTCACAACACACAGCGAGAAATATGGTTTGAAAATTAACATCAGTAAAACAAAATTCATGGTTATAAGCAAAAAGAATGGCCACAATAATGCAACATTGAAAATTCACAACACCAATGTGGAGAGGGTTAAAAGTTTCAAATATCTAGGAATTACAATAACTGAACAGTGGGACTGTTCAAAAGAAATACGATGCAGAATTGAACTGGCCAGAGAAGCATTTTCAAAATACAGACGAGTGTTTACGAGTCATGACATTAATCTTGAAACAAAGATTCGTTTTATCAAAACCTATGTCTGGTCAGTGCTATTGTACGCAATGGAAGTATGGACCATAAAAACAGCTGATATAAGAAGACTTGAAGCTTTTGAAATGTGGATCTATAGGAGAGTTCTGAAAATTCCTTGGACAGCCCATGTGACAAATGCCGATGTTCTAAGAAGGATGCACTGCGAAAGAGAACTTATCTCAGTTATAAAAAGACGAAAGACAGCATATTTGGGACATATAATGCGAAATCAAAAATATAAATTACTGCAAATTGTAATCCGCGCAAGGATAGAAGGAAGGCCTGCTAGAGGTAGAAAGGAGACAACATGGATCGATAACATCACAGAATGGACTGGCATCCGAGACATTACAATCCTATTGTTTAAGGCTAGAGATAGAGAGGCATTTGCAGATATACTAAGCAATCTATAAACAAAAAAATATTACAAATATTGTATCCATATGTATTAATAAAAAATATTTGTATTGTATTGGTCGCTTCTTCTTCTTCTTTATTGCGTATTCGATTTTCGAATGTTAGCGATCATATTACAATTGTCAAAAATTACATATTTATGTTTTTATAAATTATTAACAAAATAGGAAAATATATCTCTATTTCTCGCAATGCTTATTAAATTTTCGGCGTTCTGGAATTCTGTCCATTGCTGGATATTTTGAATCCATGACATCTCTTTTCTTCCTCTGGTACGTCTTCCTTCTATGTTTGCTTGCAGTATTTCCTGGAGAATGGTGTATTTACGGTTTCGCATAATGTGCCCTAGATATGCTGTTTTCCGTTTCTTTATGTTGTTTAATAATTCTCTTGTTGTATTCATTCTTCGCAATACTTCAATATTTGGTACATGCAGGACCCATGGTATTTTTAGTGCTCGACGGTACACCCACATCTCAAATGCTTCGAGTCGTTTGATATCTGCCGCTTTTAACGTCCACACTTCGACTGAATATAACAAGACTGGCCATATATACGCTTTTATGAAACGAGATTTTGTTGCAACATTTATATCATGGCTTATTAGGACTTTTTTATATTTATGAAATGCATCTCTTGCCATTTCTATGCGACATTTGATTTCTTTTGAGTAGTCCCATTGATCATTTAGCAAAACTCCCAGGTATTTGAAACTTTGTACCCTCTCAATATGGAAATTTTGTATTTTTAAAATCAACTCGTTATGAGCTTTGTTCTTACTTATTATCATAAATTTTGTTTTGAGGGTGTTTATTTTTAGCCCATACAACTCACTACTTGATGTTAGTCTATCAACAAGATTTTGTAGGCCTGATATGCTGTCGGATATTAAAGTAGTGTCATCAGCATATCTGATATTATTTAGGTAATTGTTGTTTATCAATATACCTTCTTGGATGCCATCTACTGCTTCGTGAAAAATTTTTTGGGAGTAAATGTTGAAGAGTAGTGGAGATAAAATGCATCCTTGTCGAACTCCTTTAGATATTGCTACATCTTCAGTTAAATCTCCATTTATGTTGACTTGGGCAGTCTGGTGCCAGTACAAGCTTTTAATACACCTTATCTCTTTCTCATCGATTCCAATTGCTGTGAGAATTTCCATGAGCTTATCATGCTCCACAGTGTCGAATGCTTTTTCGTAATCTAAAAGCATAAAAATACGTCTTTGTGGACATTTCTACATTTTTGAACGAGTATTTGTATGCAGAATAAAGCCTCACGGGTTCCCTTTCCTTCCTTAAAACCAAATTGAGTTTCTCCCATTTCCTTTTCACATTTCTCATATATTCTCTTCTGGATAATTTTAAGAAAAATTGGTCGCTAACATTCGGAAAACGAATTAGCAAATAAAGAAGAAGAACATATTCCGATTGTGCTCAAACTTTGGAAATCTTAATATCTAACAAAACTAAAAACTTTATGGGGATGCCGCATAAAAAAATTCGACACCGAGTTTTTAAAACCTATCACAACATGATAAATTTGGTTTCCGTTCTTTTTTGGTCTGGTGAATATCGAGATGCTTAAATCTGGTACTGCTAACTACCACGTTTTTGTCGCTGCGAAGTCTATTACCATCATTCCATTTTCAGAAGTTTCACTTCCCGGTTTCCAATCCATCGCCTAAACCTCCGCCTTTTAGCTCATTTAAAGTCCGGTCGGTGCATCCGCCGCAATATGTATTGTTTTCAAAAAGTATAAATTCTTTTAATAGAGGTGTCGAAACAAATTTCGGACTCTGGGATAAAAAGCAAAGTACCACACTAGTTCATATGGTAAAAGACTCCTGTTATTTTTTGGGGGATGTTCGTTGGAATCACGTTTTTTCTTTACGTTCATTTATTCTACACACATATACATCAGGCTATAGCCAAAAAAATTCCACCTCAGTACAGTGTGGCCAATATCGTCCTGATAACGAAAGTGAGGTTTTAAGGTCGGTTCGGTCAAAAAAGTTCACGCACCGAAAACTTTTTTAAAACTTCATATATTCTCCTACTCTACACGGCTATGTGGTGGTATTTTTGATATTTGCAAAAATGGAAAAAATATAACCCTATTAAGTATTAAGGGTAGTAACTCAAAATTTTGAAATTTCCACTTTTTGTTAAAAAAAAGATAAATAATGATTAACTCCTCCAACTTTAAAAATCTCACATTATTTTGTCTACTATTTCGTCAAAAAATACCGTAATGCCACTCTTTATGGCTTCAGAGTCACTGTGTATCAACAGTGTTTTGTCTCTACTGAACAATACAAAATTTTGAGTTACTACCCTTCTGTTGAACAGGTGCATATGTATTTAAAGTGTTTTACTAATATAAGTTTTTCTAAACATTTTTAAAATCCATTTGACTAATGTTTATTGACAATTTCTTGCAATATTAGAATATTAAAGCAAATGTATTAAAAATCGTTTTGTCAGTTTTTCTATGTTTTGAATATTGACATGAGCTAGCCCGAAGGCATCAATCATTAGCTAAATATCATAATCTGCATATTAAATATAACTTTTCATATTAAAAATTAAATGAATTTACGAATTTCGATATTGACACAACTCCAACTGACATATTATTAAATCTCTAAGGGATAGATTGTCATTAATGAATTTGATATAAATAATATGGTAAACAGGCTAACGGGCATTTAAATTAGATATGTAATTATTATATTTATGTTTGAGAAGTAGGTTATTAGGTCAAACTTTGGATAAGTAAAATGTTAAATAGGTAAACCACAAACAATACATATTTGCGCCGTACACATTTAAAAACATAACAAAATCAAAATAGGCATATGTGTAAAGGGGTAATAACAAAAATTCGCACAAAGTTAAGTTTAAGTGGAGAGCATTAGAAGCAATTTCCTAAAAGAACCGATACATCTCAAGAATGGTTCATTCAAGGAAAAACATTTACTATAGTCACTTTTTGATTAGACATACTGTTTTCAAGAAAAAATAAAAAACTCTTAAAATGTCGTCTTTGACCCCGAAAACTCTTTTTTGAAATCATGGAACCGATGGGGACTTTGAGGACATTGCATTTAATGACATACCCTAGCTCCACCAAAATGCAGCTTTTTTTCACGACTCCGATTTCGGAGTCGACTCCTAGGGTAAATTCTTATGCCACTAAAAATTAATAAAATGTGTACAAATTTTCAACTTTTTCCTATGTTTGGGTCCATATAGGTTAATCTGTAAGTTATTTCTTAACATGTTCTTCAGACAGGGCATATAAGGAATATAATTCATATCTATATTGACCAATAGCAACAAAACACAAGTTGGAAAGTGTTTGTCGGTGTTGCCGTTTATTTGCACGTTTATATTCTGAAAGGAGCGAGAAAGTTTTTGAGGTTTCGAAATATGTGAAAATGAAGGTGTAAGTGGTAGATTTTTTTTTCATCTGAAAGAGCTTTTTATTTTTTTGTTGAAAAATATTTTTGTGGCAAATGGCAAATACTTTATAAAGCGTTCTGTGGTGCGAACTCTAGCTCGAAAACTAATAAACCGATTGTCATATATTTTTGGGGGCTTATCAAGGACATCAAAATCTAGTCCTTCTATCGATTTTGTCAAAAATGTTAGTTTCACGGAAATAGTGGACGGAAAGAGTCAAAATGTAAATTTTTGGCTTCAAAAACTGACGTTTTTGGTCATAAAACGAAAAAAATAAAATTGATCGATAATTTACTACACCATTTTCAACTGTAATTCAGAAAATAGCAGTTGTAATTCAGAAATTATATATTCAGATATCTTATTTTTATTTCAGAATTTCCATTTGCAATGTCCAATTACACTGTGCAACAAAATTCAATTTTTTTCAAAATGATGGGAAAAATCGTGTAGATTATGAAAGTAGAGCTAAAAATATGAGACACGTGTATCGGCGTTTTAAAAGTTTACGTCGGAAAGTAACCAAAAGAGGCGGGGCAAGTTCCGCCCATTTTAAATTTTTTCGAAATATTCGAGTTAAGATATCATTGAATCCTTGCATTTTAGGTATATAGTGTCTTTGTCAACTTTACAGAGGAGTATGTGGGCAATATTTCTGTTAAAAATTTTAACCCTCATGCGGTTCATCAAAGGGGTCTTTTTTGTCCTTTTTTCAAAAATCTTTCAAAAACTCCTTAAAAATATGGTTGTATCAAATCCAAATATTCTACAAAATTGTTCGCCATAAAATTTTACTATAGGTCTCAGAAGACACCAAATCTGTAACTCTTGTCTAATCGCCAGATATCTCTAAAAATTAAAAACACGTTTTAGGGTTAAAGTCGGACTTCATCTGAATTTATTCAAAATTGTCCCACAAAACATAATTTTAGAGAGATGGTGCCAGAGACAAAAATATTCTTCGTCAAATTTCACTTTGGGTCACCAAAGAAATGAAATGTCTATTTATATTTTATATCATGAAAATATCAGTATCAATTTTGCTGAAAAAACATGAAAATATTTCCCAATTTCTTTGATGAAAAATTGTTCCTTCTTTTTTCGAGTTGGTACATGGAAGTAATATGAAACTTGGTTATAGGTGAAAAGTGTCAAAGGGTGAAAAAATCTACACAAAATTTCACTATGAGTTTCAAAATAAACTATATATCTATGTAAACTATTTCCTTAAAAAATTAGATTACAAATTTATATATATTTGGATGAAATTATATGTTTTAATTTTGGACTGTTAATTTTACATAATTCCATACTGGATCAAAATCTAGCAAAATCCTTTACTTTTTGGGAATATTGTTAAAGAAAGAAATGTTCCAAATGAAATTTCATTATGGGTCTCTGAATAAAAGAAATCTGTAACCATAGCATATAACATTCTTAGCAGCGCTTGTTGTTGATATATGTATATGTTTTAGGGCCATATTTCCCAATTTTCATACAGATTGTCGTTGTGATTGGATACTGTAAATATCATATTGATGGTTTTTCGTTGTGAATTCATACAGAAGATGTTGTACGTTCCATTCATAATGCTTTTGAAATATTTGTGGTGCATATATATTTGGAATATAAAAAACCCACATTAGACCTGGCCAAATTGCGTATTTTTAGTATTTTCAACTTAAATTCCGTAGTTTGGATAAGCCATTGGTTGTTCATATTGTAACTGAAAATACATTAGAGGTCTACGACTATGGTCAAGTGAAAATATAGGTATCATATGGGCTTTGGTGTGGTCCAAAAAACTACAATGATGGGGCAAACTCCTACTTTGGTGGCATTTAGAAATTGACATAAATGACAATATCGTAACTGGGTACGTTATGGTCATTCATGATAAAGCTATTTATGTCAAATGCTACTGTCAATTCCGTAAATGCCACCAAAGTAGGAGTTAGCCCCATCATTGTAGTTTTTTGGACCACACCAAATTGTGCATGTGAGAGCCCATATGACACCTATATTTTCACTTAACCATAGTCGTAGACCTCTAATGTATTTTCATTTACAATATAAAAACAACCAATGGTTTATCCAAACTACGGAATTTAAGTTGAAAATACTAAAAATACGCAATTTGGCCAGGTCTAATGTGGGTTTTTTATATTCCAAATATACATATATGCACCACAAATATTTCAAAAGCATTATGAATGGAACGTACAACGTCTTCTGTATGAATTCACAACGAAAAACCATCAATATGATATTTACAGTATCCAATCACAACGACAATCTGTATGAAAATTGGGAAATATGGCCCTAAAACATATATATCAAAAACAAGTGCTGCTAAGAATGTTATATGCTATGGTTACAAATTTCTTTTTTTCAGAGACCCATAATGAAATTTCATTTGGAACATTTCTTTCTTTAACAATATTCCCAAAAAGTAAAGGATTTTGCTAGATTTTGATCCAGTATGGAATTATGTAAAATTAACAGTCCAAATTAAAACATATAATTTCATCCAAATATATATAAATTTGTAATCTAATTTTTTAAGGAAATAGTATACATAGATATATAGCTTATTTTGAAACTCATAGTGAAATTTTGTGTAGAATTTTTCACCCTTTGACTCTTTTCACCTATAACCAAGTTTAATATTACTTCCATGTACCAACTCGAAAAAAGAAGTAAAAACTTTTCATCAAAAAAATTGGGAAATATTTTCATGTTTTTGCAGCAAAATTGATACTGATATTTTCATGATATAAAATATAAATAGACATTTCATTTCTTTGGTGACCCAAAGTGAAATTTGACGAAGAATATTTTTGTCTTTGGCACCATCTCTCTAAAATTATGTTTTGTGGGACAATTTTGAATAAATTCAGATGAAGTCCGACTTTAACCCTAAAACGTGTTTTTAATTTTTAGAGATTTCTGGCGATTAGACAAGAGTTACAGATTTGGTGTCTTCTGAGACATATAGTAAAATTTTATGGCGAACAATTTTATAGAATATTTGGATTTGATACAATCATATTTTTAAGGAGTTTTTGAAAGATTTTTGAAAAAAGGACAAAAAAGACCCCTTTGATGAACCGCATGAGGGTTAAAATTTTTAACAGAAATATTGCCCACATACTCCTCTGTAAAGTTGCCAAAGACACTATATACCTAAAATGCAAGGATTCCATGATATCTTAACTCGAATATTTCGAAAAAATTAAAAATGGGCGGAACTTGCCCCGCCTATTTTGGTTACTTTCCGACGTAAACTTTTAAAACGCCGATACACGTGTCTCATATTTTTAGCTCTACTTTCATAATCTACTCGATTTTCCTCATCATTTTTTTTGCTGTCGCACAGTGTTATAATTCAATTGTCATAGAACTTTAATTTTGCTTGCAAAAAATTTAAGGATCAATTGGACCAAAAAATATTATCGACATTGTTACCAAAAATTAAAGGATTAGACTTCAAAGGATAGCAAATATCCTGTGAATAGTTCCCTAATTTAGGTTAATATACCGTTTGGTAATATGTTTTCTTATAGCTTTTTTTAAAAAATAAATAATGATTTTTGAACAAAATTTGGTGTCCCGACTTTTATCTAATATTTATATAATGTAGAAAAAAATTGCCCACAGTCGGAGTCGAGTTATTTTTTGCGACTCTAATTCCGACTCCAGCAAAATTGCTTAACTCCAACTCCGAAACCCTGGTATGGAGGGTATATTAAGTTTGTTTTTATGTTTGAAACACATCGAACAAATCATTTGCTACCATATAAAGTATATACATATATCCTTGACCAGGATAAAACTCTAAGACGATCTAGCCATTTCTGTTTGTCCGTCCGTCTGTTGCAATCATTCTAGAGTCCGCAATAAATGAAATATAACGCTAACATTTTGCACCCGAGTGTATTTTTCCATAGGCATAGGTCAGGTCCGATGGGCTTCAACGGACCACGTTTTGGTATAGCCCCCATATAGCGGTAAAACCCGATTTAAGGTCTTTTGAGGATTTTAGCTACATTTTTTTGACCCAACTAGCTGAAATTCAATATTTAACGTTCCCAATGACCAAGAAATGTCAAGATAGGTCTACGTTTTGGTATAGTCATTATATAACGGGACCTCCCTATTTAAGGTATTTTGAGGATTTTAGCTACATTTGCTGACAGAAAAGGCTCCTATTTGGCACGTCGAGTTTCACGATGTCAAAAAACTTCTGCATCAAAAATGGTGGAGATAGGTCCACGTTTTGGTACATGCCCCATGTAACGGTACCTCACGATTTCAAGTATTTTAGCTCATTTGTTTACCGAATTTACTTTTTGGACATTTGAACTTGCCGACAATTATGGATTAGGAATTAACTGCACTAAAACACAAATGTGGGTGACGTAGGGGATGAATGATACCAAGCAACGGTCTTGACCGGCTTTAACATGGCAAAGCCCAGGATTTATCTTGGTCCCTCTTTCATCTCAAGTGGACACTGACCTCCCCGTGGTGTCACCTGGGGAACTGCCTTTAACACCCGTTAAAGGTAGTGAGCTAACATGTGCCCCGCGTTCACCCATAAGAACGTTAAAAACTTGGGTTTGGGCGTCGGGTTACTAACCCTCCCCTAGAAAAAACATCCTACTATGAAAAAACGAAAGAAAAGAAAAACAAACCCCTCTAAAGTTGACGAACCCCGCAAACGTTTTAAGAACCATGATCTGCGAATCTGCACCTGGAATGTTCGCACTCTTTATAGAGAAGGTGCAGTCTTCGCATTGGCAGACGTACTTGAAAAGTACAAGGCCGATATTACTGCCATACAGGAAATACGATGGATTTGGAAAGGCGTCACAACAACACCTAAAGGTGACGCACTGTATTATAGCTGCCATGACGTAAAGCATGAGTTTGGTTGCGGATTTGTAGTTAGTCGGAGACTAAAACATCTGGTATCCAGCTTTACCCCAGTGAATGAAAGACTTGCTGCAATTCGAATAAAAGCTAAATTCTTCAACATCAGCTTTATTTGCGTTCATGCTCCCATTGAAGAAAATGACGAACAGACCAAAGATATATTTTACGAGCGCTTAGAAGAAACATATGACCGTTGCCCTGCCCATGACATTAAAATCATTCTAGGCGATTTTAATGCCAAAATTGGAAAGCAGAACATCTTTGGCCCAACAGTCGGGAAACTCAGTCTCCACTGTGAAACATCTGACAATGGTATGAGACTGATAGACTTTGCAGCTGCAAAAAACATGGTAGTTAGCAGTACCAGATTTAATCATCTCGATATTCATAAGGACACCTGGCTGTCTCCAGATCAGAAAACAAGAAATCAAATTGATCATGTTGTGATAGATGGAAGACATTCATCGAGCGTGTTGGATGTACGATCGTTCCGAGGCGCAAACATTGATTCGGACCACTACCTTGTTGCAGCAAAGGTACGTACCCGTCTAAACGTTGCAAATAAAGCACGAACAGACTCAACGCGGAAGTTGGACATCGATAGGCTGCAAACACAACAGATAGCCACAGCATATTCCACTCAACTAGCCCAATTGCTTAACGCGAGCACTCCTTGTCCCGATAACATAACAACACAATGGCAACATATTGCCCACTCCATGCAAACAGCCGCAAAATCCATACTTGGATTCCAGAGACCTCCACAAAGGAATTCATGGTATGACCAGGAGTGTCGTGCTGCTACCGAAGAGAAAAATGCGGCATATAGAGCTACTTTGCAATCAGTAGCAACGCGTAGCGCGCGAGAGAGATATCGGGAGAAAAGGAGAGAAGAGAAACGTCTTTTCCGCAAGAAAAAGAGAGAAATGGAAAAGCGGGAGTGTGAAAAAATCGAGATGTACAGGAGCCAGAATGAAGTCCGAAAATTCTACCAAAGAGTGAAACATCAAACAGATGGCTTTGGTACAGGCACATCCTCCTGTAGAGACCAGCAAGGTAATCTGGTAACAGATACAGATAGCGTGCTCAGGATATGGAAGGAACATTTCTCTAATCTGCTGGTATCCAATAGTAGCGAAGACGATGATACCACAGATCCAATCCCAGAAGATGGTATAGAATGTATACCGCCCGGCCAAGATGAGGTAAAAACAGCAATCAACCGGCTGAAAAATAATAAAGCAGCAGGAGCCGATGGCTTACCAGCCGAGCTGTTTAAAACCGGAGGCGACGCGCTGATAAGGTGTATGCATCAGCTAGTTAGCACCATCTGGCAGGAAGAACGCGTATCCGACGATTGGAACCTGAGCATCCTATGTCGCGTCCACAAGAAAGGAGATAAGACTGTATGCTCAAACTATAGGGGCATAAGTCTTCTCCCTATTGCCTACAAGATAGTGTCAGGGATATTGTGCGAACGACTAAAGCCAATGGTCAACGAAATAATTGGACCATACCAATGTGGCTTTAGACCTGGCAAGTCCACCATTGACCAGATATTTACCCTGCGGCAAATCCTAGAGAAGACCCAAGAGATGCAGATCGACATATTTCACCTTTTTGTCGATTATAAAGCAGCATTCGACAGTCCCCTCCGATCAATTCCACGCAATGTCTGAATTTGGTATCCCCGCAAAGCTCATCCGGCTTTGTAAGATGACTTTAACTGATACTAGGTCCTCAGTTAAAATTGGAAAGAACCTCTCCGAAGAATTTTGTACCGAAAGAGGTTTCAGACAAGGAGACAGCCTTTCGTGTGACCTATTCAACATTTTGCTGGAAAAGGTAATACGAGATGCAAATGTCAAAAGAAATGGCACAATTTACACCAATAGCCACATGTTACTTGCTTATGCTGATGACATAGACATCATGGGACGATCAGTAAAGGAAGTAACTGATACCTTTAGGAAGGTCGAAGCAGAATCTGCGAAAGTGGGTCTGGCGGTAAACGGCGAAAAGACCAAATTGATGGTGTCGACGCGCAAAGCGTCCATAGAGCTCGGACCAACTGTGGAAGTTGGTACCTACAATTTTGAGGTAGTTAAAGACTTCGTCTACCTCGGCACTGCCATAAACACAACAAACAACATCAGTTGTGAAATAAGAAGAAGAATTGTATTGGCCAACAGATGCTACTATGGTCTAAGTAAGCAATTTAAAAACAAAGCCACATCTCGTCAAACAAAAATAACACTATACAAAACGCTGATACTACCCGTGGTAATGTATGGCTCCGAAGCATGGGTACTTGCGCAAGCAGATTAGGCAGTGCTTGGTGTGTTTGAGAGGAAAATTCTTCGAAAGATCTACGGACCGATTTGCGTTGACGGTGAATATCGACGTCGTATGAACCACGAGCTATATAAGCTATACAAAGACATGAATATAGTTAAACGTATCGAGATGCAACGATTGCGTTGGCTAGGCCATATCATGAGAATGAGCGATGATGAACCCGCTAAAAAGGCGTATGAATACATGCCACATGGCGGTGCACGCAGAATCGGCAGGCCTAAGCTTCGATGGAGCAAACAAGTGGATGAAGAAATGGAAAGGCGCGGTATTCCAAAAAGTCAAGCGAAAAACAGAGAGGAATGGAGATCTTTTCTTAGTTCGGTCTATGGAGCAAATGTTCTGTAATTGGCCAACTAAGTAAGTAAGTAAGACACAAATGTTGAACCTTTGTGGGGGAGGACCGATATGGTCCATTTTAGAAATTAAACAAAATTTAAAAAAAAAAAATAAGTAGATCCAAAGTTTGGACCAAATTGGTTGCCCCATTCAAGTGATATTGTCCTAGCATTTTCGTGACATTTTTAAA
This sequence comes from Musca autumnalis, assembly GCF_047663935.1. Classification (NCBI taxonomy): domain Eukaryota; kingdom Metazoa; phylum Arthropoda; class Insecta; order Diptera; family Muscidae; genus Musca; species Musca autumnalis. The sequence goes on from NW_027411644.1 coordinate 268,290,545, forward strand.
TATTGGGGAGAAGTACTGGAAGTTGTGGACCGGTATTACCCCATGGAACTAAGTTTGGATATAATATAACGAAGACCAAATGTTGGACCAAATCGGTTGAACAGTTCGAGAATAATCGTGCTCTCCGACAGTCACATATGGTGATATAGGGATTTTTTTTCTAAGAAATATGGACCTGCCACCGAAAAAACTTTTACCGTCGTAATGGAGGTAGCGATTGCAAATCGCTTCAACAAAAATTAAAGTGATTCGAGAGCAGGTCATGAAGTGAACTTATCCGAAATTGTGTGTGAGAGGTACCAGAAGGAGTAGACAAATATAGTCCATATTCGAACCTGATCTATATCTGGTAGATATATTAGGATGTGCAAAGTATGGATTACATCGGTCACTCCCTTCAAGAGTTATCGTGCACACAAATTTCCCGAACATTTTCGACCTTTTGTGGGGGAGGTACCGGAAGGAGTGGAACGATATAGCCCATCTTCGAACTTAAACTAAGTTTGGACAAAATATTACGAAAGCCAAATTTTGGATCGAATCGGTTGATCCGTTCGAGAGTTATTGTGCGCTCCATCCACTACACACGATGTTATAGGGCATTTTGCATCTTTCAGGCTATTTTCTCAGGAAGTATGGACTTGCCCCTGATGAAGCTTGTACCGTCGTATGGGGGGCAATGAATACAATTTGTTGCAACAAAAATTAAAGCGATTCCAGAGCAGGTCCTAAACTGAACTTATCCGAATTTTTGTGTGGGATGTACCCGAAGGAGTGGACCGATTGAGTGAATTTTGGAACATTATCTAAGTATAGTAGAAATTTCACGATGTGCAAAGTATGGGTCAAATCGGTTACTTCCTTCAAGAGTTATCGTGCACACAAATTTTCCGAACATTTTCGAACTTTTGTGGGAGAGGTACCGGAAGGAGTGGACCGATATAGCCCATCTTCGAACTTAAACTAAGTTTGGACAAAATATTACGAAAGCCAAATTTTGGACCAAATCGGTTCATCCGTTCGAGAGTTATCGTGCGCACCAGCCAGCCAGACAGACGGACGGACAGACAGACAGACAGACGGACGGACATTGCTCAATCGACTCCAAATTGTCCAAAACACATTTCGTCCAAACATACTTGGGGTCTAAAACCATTATTTCGATGAGGCACATTTTGCCCGTATAAAATTGTATATACCCTCGTTAGCATAAATGCTGAGGGTATAATGATCGGATGACATTTTTCAACAGTAAATTCATTTTTTTTTGCAAAGTGATTTTTTTCAAGTCGCTGTCAACACAACACATGGTCGTATGTCAAACGGTCCTGACTACGTTTAGGCAGGGATGCCAATTGTTCAGAGGTAAAAATCGCTACAGACAAGCTGTGAAAAAACACCACAAATCTCTACTGACAAAGACCCGAAATTATCAACTGTTACACAGAAAGAGAGAAATTTTTTTGTTATAGCCTCCACCACAAGTTGTATTGAAGTAAAATGGAATAATTAGTTTCCTTTCCTGTATGAAGAAGACTTAATACTTAATAATGGGGGCTATTTCAAAACGTCGATCTATACCGACAAATTTCTGACGGAAAGTGTTTAGGCTCAAATCAGACTAAATACCAAATTTCCTATATTTCGGTAAGAGAATGTGGCTAAAACTTAAAAAATACCGAAAATCAAGAAGTACGCTTCTATGGGGATATAGGAAGACGTGGACCTATACTGATAATACTCTTCTGGAATATTTTATAACTCTTGGAAGACGAAATAACGAATTTCAGCCATTTCGGTTGGATATTAACGTCACAATCTTCAGTATTACGAAAATCGGGAGGTACCGTTCTATGGGGGCTATATCGAAACGTGGACCTATACCGATGAATTTTAGTCAGAAATGGGGCAATATGAAAGCGTGGACCTGTACAGACATATTTCTGGCGAACAGTTTTATATCACATTGAAGACTAAATACCAAATTTCAGCCGTTTTGGTGGAATATTGAAGACACAACCTTCAAAATACGAAAAATCGGGAGGTACCTTTCCATGGGAGCTATATGAAGGCGTGGACCTATACCGACAAATGTAAAGGGAAAGTTTGAGAACCCCCAACGAAGTATAAGTACCAAATTTCAGCCATTTCGGTGGAATATTGAGGCCACAACGTTCAAAATACCGAAAATCGGGAGGTACCGTTCTATGGGGGCTATATGAAGGCATGGTCCGATACTGACAAAGTTCTGGGGGAAAGTTTTACACCACCAACGTAGACTAAGTACCAAATTTCAGCCATTTCGGTGTGATAATGAAGCTAAAACCTACAAAATACCGAAAATCGGGAGGTACCGTTCTATTGGGCTATATGAAGGTGTGGACCGATACCAACAAAATTCTGGGGGAAAGTTTTGTACCCCTATGGAAGACTACGTACCAAATTTCAGCTATTTTGGTAGGATAATGAAGCTAAAACCTTAAAAATACCTAAAATCGGGAGGTACCGTCCTATGGGCACATACCATCAAAATTCTGGGGGAAAGTTTCAGCCATTTGGTGGTACCGGATGGTACCGTTCTATAGGGGCTATATCAAAACGTGGACCGATATATCCCATGTTCAATACCAACCATCCTGCAAGTAATAACAACTTCTGTACCAAATGTTGACTCTCTATCTTTAAAATTGCGAGCTTGATTTCAACAGACAGACGGACGGACGGATATGGTCAAATCGACATAGAATGTTATGCTGATCAATAATATATATACTTTATAGCGTCTCCGACGAATATTTCGATGTGTTACAAACGGAATGACAAATTTAATTATACCCTCCATATGGTTTTTAGGTCTTCACGATTTTGCTTGGAAACCGCAAGTGCTATCGAAATTGGGCTAAGGAAAATGTTGTAGCTACGAAAATTCTCTACAAGATTTACCTTTATAATAATTTCGTAGGTTTTACCGTTATTGAGATATAGAAGTTCAAAATGGGACTCTTTAACGGAAATGCCTTTTCCGGTGTGATTGTTTTACATTGAATTGCTTAAGATGGTCAACACTTTATCACAATACAAATTTCTACATCCACCTAATGTCATAAAATAAGTAACTGTGGTGTTTAACTGTACAGCTCACTTTTAAATCAATGAATCTTTTTAAAATCACTACACTTGAATTTCATTCAACATTAGTTTTAATTCAAAAGAAGTAGGATAGGTTATGTAGCATCCGACGGTCGATCTGCAGTCATCATGGTCTTGGACAACACTTGAAATTTTCTCAGTCTCTTATTGCGGTAATCTGGTTTTTCATTATTGTATTAGTTTATTTTTTGAGCAGACTTGTGTTCGTTTATTGTTCAACAGGTAACTTCTTTTTAACAACTTGTGTTTGGTTTTTTTTTGTCTTATTTCACTTTATTGTTGTACAAAACTTGAAAATAAATTTCACTTTCTTTCCAGTTTACAGTTACATGGTGACCGGCCGATGGTCATGTTTATTCCCCTCTTTTGGGAACTTTCGATGTGTGATTAAGAAAAATGTTGAAATTTAAAACCAATCTAAAATATGAATGGTCGGTCGGTTTTGTGAGTGTTAAGTGTATGCGTCCGTCCCAAGCATAGACGGGCAGCGAACTTGAGATTTGATGCAATTTTTGCAGTCCCTGTAATATGAACTTGTCTGCGAAGCCTTTAGGGTTGTGTGTAGCCACAGTTGGCTGTTTAATTGTGGATTTTCACTTTGCAAGTTATGATTTTTGGCTATGAAAAATTGCCATTTTGTAATAATATGAGCGGTGAAGCAATTTTTAAGGGAAACCTGTTGTAAAAATGTGTAAAATATTTTGAAATCGGGGGAAATAAAAAAATTGTTTGTCTGGTGGTATAATGTATTATAAAATTGCATGGGTTTGGTTTATACATTTAGGAAGGTAATGCCAATTTTCTAGTGGTTCAGAGTTCAAACATCACTCAAGATAATATCTAAACCTCACATAAAGTGCTTAGAGAAAAATGTTTTATTTAAAATAATAACAAATTGATTTCAACTGAGTGATCCTGAAAACTTTTCTCCTCTGGGAAAGCATAGATGAATGCTGCATTAGGCAGATGTTCAGTAGAAATCAAAGAAGTCGTCGCGAGTATATCAGAGGATACGGAAGGATAGTCTCCGAGTTTATTATCCCTGGATCAACGAAACGAGTCTTAGGTGCCTCCAAAACATATACAGAATAACATTACCCCATGAGAACAATGAAAATTTGATTCCTCTACCAAAAGTAATCGCATTCTGAACTTCTTTTCTACATTGCTGTCCCATTTTGATCTTCTTGAATAACTACCTAGTGTCAGAAAAGGAGATCGAAATTTTATTATTGATTTTTTACACATACAATGCCTACTACTTACGGCTATCGCGTGGGCAGACACTTTCTCTAGCCTATGCAGACACTTCGATTGTTTACGTTCATTTAAGGCGTGTACAACCTTGAACTAATATAAGCCATTAACCTATGTATCTGATGTTTTTATGGTACGGTGGTGCAGTGGTAAGCATGTTCGCTTTGCATTCTTAATTTCACGGGTTTGATTCCCAGTCCAGACAACATTACATTTTTAAAATGACAAAATTCTTGTAGACGATAATTTCAATTAAGAATAGGTCTTTAAAACCAAGGGTACTTTGGAAAAATAATTGGAATAATAAAAAAATGAAAAGAATAAAAAAGAAAAAAAAAACACAAAAAATAAATTTTTTCTAGGACAGAGAAGCCACTACGTAGTCGATACGTCCGAAGATCTGCTTTACCACCAGTGAAACCAAGTAACGTAATTTGGTGACTATGTGGGTTCGAGTCCTTGGCTTTCCTTACTTACTTATTTCAACATTTTTAAAACATTAACGCTGTCTAAAATCGTCCACAATGCAAATTATTAATAAAAAATAAAAAAATAATAAATAAAAATTAAGAACGGCGTTAAGTTCGGCCGGGCCGAACTTGTTATACCCTCCACCACAAGTTGTATTAAAGTAAAATGGAATAATTAGTTTCCTATCGTGTATGAAGAAGATTTAATACTAAATTTCAGCAATTTCGGTAAAACAATGTGAGGCACCATTCTATGGGGGCTATTCCAAAACGTCGATCTATTCCGACAAATTTCTGACGGAAAGGTTTTAGGCTCAAAGAAGACTAAATACCAAATTTCCTATATTTTGGTAAGAGAATGTGGCTAAAACTTAAAAATACCGAAAATCAAGAAGTACGCTTCCATGGGGATATAGGAAGAAGTGGACCTATACTGATAATACTCTTCTGGAATATTTTATAACTCTTGGAAGACGAAATAACGAATTCCAGCCATTTCGGTGGGATATTGACGTCACAATCTTCAGTATTACGAAAATCGGGAGGTACAGTTCTATGGGGGCTATATCGAAACGTGGACCTATACCGACGAATTTTAGTCAGAAATGGGGCAATATGAAAGCGTGGACCTGTACAGACATATTTCTGGCGAACAGTTTTATATCAAATTGAAGACTAAATACCAAATTTCAGCCATTTTTGGTGGAATATTGAAGACACAACCTTCAAAATACGAAAAATCGGGAGGTACCTTTCCATGGGGGCTATATGAAGTCGTGGACCTATACCGACAAATTTAAAGGGGAAGTTTGAGTACCCCCAACGAAGTCTAAATACCAAATTTCAGCCATTTCGGTGGAATATTGAGGCCACAACGTTCAAAATACCGAAAATCGGGAGGTACCGTTCTATGGGGGCTATATGAAGGCATGGACCGATACCGACAAAGTTCTGGGGGAAAGTTTTATACCACCAACGTAGACTAAGTACCAAATTCCAGCCATTTCGGTGTGATAATGAAGCTAAAACCTTCAAAATACTGAAAATCGGGAGGTACCGTTCTATGGGGGCTATATGAAGGTGTGGACCGATACCGACAAAATTCTGGGGGAAAGTTTTATACCCCTAAAGAAGACTACGTACCAAATTTCAGCCATTTTGGTAGGATAATGAAGCTTAAACCTTCAAAATACCGAAAATCGGGAGGTACCGTTCTATGGGGGCTATATGAAGGTGTGAACCGATACCGGCAAAATTCTATGGGAAAGTTTTATACACCCAAAGAAGACTACGTACCAAATTTTAACCATTTTGGTAGGATATTGAAGCTAAAACCTTATAAATACCGAAAATCGGGAGGTACCGTTCTATGGGGGCTATATGAAGGTGCGGACCGATACCGACAAAATTCTGCGGGAAAGTTTTATACCCCTAAAGAAGACTACGTACCAAATTTCAGCCATTTTGGTAGGATAATGAAGCTAAAACCTTAAAAATACCGAAAATTGGGAGGTACCGTTCTATGGGGGCTATGTCAAAACGTGGACCGATATATCCCATTTTCAATACCAACCATCCTGCAAGTAATAAAACCTTCTGTACCAAATTTTGACTCTCTATCTTTAAAATTGCGAGCTGTATCTTGATTTCAACAGACAGACAGACGGACTGACGGACGGACGGACGGACAGACGGACAGACGGACATGGTCAGATCGAAATAGAATTTTATGCTGATCAATAATATATATACTTTGTAGGGTCTCCGCCGAATATTTCGATGTGTTACAAACGGAATGACAAATTTAATTATACCCTCCAGTATAAAAAAGTATAAAAAAGCGCCTAAATGTTTAATTATTCATGGTTCACAAAAATTAAGAGTACGTTTTTACAATTTGCCGGTGTGCTAGCACACATGCAAGCTCAGCTCTGCCTTACTGTGTTAACACACAATCTCATTTGTGGGAAGTTTCAACGTTACATTTGGAGTTGTTGGTGAGATATGCTGCAGAATAACTACTCGTCCGACTCATTACAAATGTCCTTACTAAACCATTATTTAACAAGTAAGCCAAGGATATAGTCGGACGGGGCCGACCATGTGATACCCTACACCTTTACCCCTGGGAATTAGCTTTTCACAAATCAAAATCGGCTACTTTGCCGATATACATATGTCCTCAAAGAATTAAAATATCGACCAAAAATAAAATTTGTTTATTTTTCATACAAAATTAATGGCCCATTTCACCCGCTAAATAATATCAGATTATCATTCAAAATTGTAGGCATCTTCTTTGACCTAAACTCTTACCCGGTGAAAATTTCCGTGACTATTGGGGTAAAATTGCGACCTCTAACGAGTTTATGATTACACTATATACGAATAACTGAAAATATTGGGATGTAACTCTGTTATCTGATCATGCACACCAACACAACTGGCATCAATTGAAAGGTCAAGCGTTCCATTTCCAAGGGTAGCTTACTTGTCCGGAATGTTTCTTCCAGGAATAAAGATATAAGTTGTATATTAAAAATTTTCACACAAAAAATGTGGTCCATTTAACCCTCTAAATATTATCTGATCGCGATCTCAAATCGCAAGCTTCTTCTCTGTCATATACTCTAACCTTATATAAAATTTCGCGTTGATCGGACTATTATTGCAACCTACAGAGCCGCTAGAAAATCGAATAAATATTATGTTTTTGGTCCATTTCACCCGCTCGATATGTCTCGATCATCACCAATAAGAATAGGGATCTACTGTGGCCTGAACCCGACCTATATACAAAATTTCGTGACGATCGGTCCATAATTGCGGCCTGGAGCGTGTTTACACTTTATAATGGACAGACGGATGGACACACATCTCAAAATCGCTTTATCTCGTCGAGATATGAAGATTGGTATACAACATTGGGGGTCTCAGACGAATATTTCGCGGTGTTACATGAATTTTTACCAAAACAAACTTATAATAACCTTTCCACATTGCGGTGTAGGGTATAAATATGTATGCAGTTATTTTTTGCTTTACAAGGTTAAGTAGCCAAAGATAAACTAATTATTTTAGTAATAAACAAGTGAGCAAATGCTATAGTCGGGACGGGACCGACAATGTGATACCCCTGTGCATACGCTTTTCACTCGTAAACATTTCTTTTAGGGAGATACTAAAGATTTCCCCTATCTGGGTTTTATAACAAATGACTTAAGGCGAACTGAAACAATATAAACTAATATATAATTTTATATTTGACTAATGTCGACATCTGCTTGGTACTGATTGAAAGCTTGGCTGGTCTTTTTGGTAAGCATTTTACTTGTCTTTAATAATTAAAGTAACAACTTCAAAATATTAATATTGTGATGTGTTAGCGCCTTTTGAAATAACTCTGATATTTAACCATAAATGTCGCGTTTTATATTAATTTCTCAAATGGTTCAGTTTCATTGTCAAGCCCTCTCTTTGGAATATGTCCAACAGAAACAGAAATATTTTACATGGAAGTAAAATTCCATAAATTGGAAATTGGGATATCCCAGCGTCTTTTTCCACATCACAAGCATTTCAACAATATTGGTAACGCAATTCGGAACATTTTAAAGTTCATAATGTCTTCATTGTTGAAACGCATCTAACCAAAGATGAGATACTCATCAGGACAATTCAAATAAAAAATATGGAAAAGTGGGATGTGCGCCAACCTATTTTGCATCATAATAAATATTATATTTTCCTCATTCATTGACGGGCTTTCCTTTTGGAACACGACTACTAAAAGCGGAGATACTCGCATAAGAATAAAACTTTGATTTTTTGTCCACATAAGTATTTTGCCCATTCCGGCTCTTGAATATTATCCGAACATCACCAAACTCAATGTGCTTCTTCCTCTCTGTGAGCCCTATTAACTATCAAAATTGCGACCTGTAGCGTGGTTACCAAAAATGGAAAAATGCAATGCATTACCGACAATTGCGATATCTCCGTTATTTGATCACCTAAGCCGACCTACTTTGCAACAATGTAAAGGATATCTTATCTTCTTCCTTTTGGAATAAGCCTACTAGAAGCGGAGATATTCGCATATGAATAAATGTTCTCCACATAAGTTTTTTGCCTATTCCGACCCCTGAATTTTATCCGACCATCACCAAAATCAATACGCTTTTTCCTCCACAGGACCCCCCTTAACCCCCAAAATTTCGTGACGATCCAAAATTGCGACCTGTAGCGTGATTAAAAAATGGGATGTATTAACGACAATTGTGATATCTCCGTTATTTGGCCACCTAGGCCAAACTACCTTGCATCATTGCATCACTGCATTCACAGTCAGGCTTTGCTTTTAGAAGATCTCCATTGAAGGCTGTGATATTCGTCATTATAATTAAAATTGCAAAAATTAAAAGTTGGGTTTCATTAACGTTGATTGCGATATATTCTTTGTTTGACCACCTACGACAACCTACTTTACATGGTTGGAAAGGTGATATTTTCTACTTTCATTGTCAGTATTTTCTACTTTTTTGGAATACCCCTTACAGACGCTGAGATATTTGCTTTAGAATAAAACGTTAACCTTTTTCAAATGATTTATTACCCATTCCGGTCACTAAATATTATCCGACCATCAACAAAATCAATTGGTTTCTTCCCCTCCGGGACCCCCCCTCAACACTCAAAATTTGGGGATGATCCGATCAAAATCAACTTATAATACCCTCCCCACATAGTGTTATAAGGTATACAAATTACTATTAATTTCTCACATTTGTAATCAGTTTCTTTTTTTATGGGTTGGGTGTTTTGAAGTAGTTGTTGTTGCTGTAGCAGCTACTACCCATATATTCATGCTCATCTTATTGATTCGGTTCTGCTTCACTACTGCAAGTTCAGAAATGACGTCGCCTGAATAGGGTTTGTCCATAACAGTAATGAAACAGGTGTTATGTGAGTTGGTTTGGCAGGGCAGTTGAACGGGAGTAGCGTATCATACGGACTGTTATTGCGCATTGGACAGATGTTCTGCATCACGCCAATAATTCTGGCCCAGTAGAAATTAAGACGGCTGCACTAATCTTAGTTGTATCAAAATAACTCTCAGCTGTTGTTCTATCGTTGCCCCAAAGAGTGGGTAATCCGAAAAATGGGTACATATTTGCATATAGCCTCCATATGCATCTGTCACCGATTTTGCTAAAAATCGGTCAATTTTTGAAAAATATACTTCAAATTTAAAATGATATGTTTTCTGGTGGCATGTCATAACGTCCAGGGTCATAATGTCCATGGACGCTATGACACCAAAAATAGTGTCATATCGTCCATGGACATTGCGACACTTTTGCAAATGTCATAATGTCCATGGACCTTATGCCACCTTAAAAATAAAAAAATATGGGATAAAAGTTTTATTCATAATTCATAATTTTATTGATAAATTTTTAAATTTTTGTTCTGAAAAATCGGCCGCCGATTTTTTATTACATTTGCATTTACGGCTTTCCGCACCGACTTCTTCACAGTGTCGTCCGTCTTTATTCGTCATAAATAAAGGGAATGAAAAATCGGCCGCCGATTTTGCATTCCCTTTATCCTGCTCACCATCACCGAGAATAATTTGTCATACCTTTCTCATCCACTGTTTTTCGAAGTATTTCAGAAATGTATTTAAAATTTCCTTATCGTTTTGGGAAAAATTCTCCAATTCATTTTGTAATGTTAAAAACATCTCTTCAATTTGCTCCGGATTTGCTAATGGTGGACTTAAAAATTTTCTGTACCACTTTCTGCATTCTTCTTTGCGCTTTACAACATTTCCGAAGCCTTTGATTTTATGTACTTTACGCACAATAGCCTGAGTGTAGTGGAACCAACAGCCTTTTTGGGTGACTCCTGGAAACACGCATTCCAAAGCTTGTTTCAAAGCGACTTCATAGTCAGTGTGAAACACTGAAGGCTCAAAATTGAATATGTTTTGATTGATGAACTGAAGTATATGTATGTATACTTCCTTTGTTCTTTTGGACATCAACAAGTATATGAAAGGATATGTCTTCAAATAATGAATATTACTACTAAGAATGTTAAAAAATGTTAAAAAAAATAACTTACATGTTCTATATAATGATAATGAATGATCAGCAACTGTTTGTATCCACATGATGGTACTGTCTTGAATGTCCCATCCAATAGGTATCGGCGACCTTTAGGTTTCTTTTCGATTATGGAAGCTATTGTCGGCGATATAAAGACGCTGTACGAAAATTCATCCTCAATGATGGTTTCTCTATAAAAGGGTTTGTCAATGTGTTTGGACATTGCAAACTCAGCGCAGGTATCTGGATTATCGAACAGTTCCTTCAGTTCTAAAGGTGTGGAAGGATTTTTAGGCATACCATTGTTGCGAATCCTATGTAGTTGCCTCTTCATTTGTGGAAACGATACTGATTAAGCAAGCTCCACATCCTGTGAACACTCTTCAGCAAAAATGTCCCGTACACCTTTTCTTTTATTTGCAGCTCTCTTTCCGCATTCAGTTTTCACTTTGTTCATCATTTTGAACTTTTTAATTAAGTCCTCTGGCGGGGCATGGTTATGGTGGGTGTCAACACTCAGCTGCTCACAAATATTATTTTTTAATGCCACAGTCACGCTGCATTTTTCAAAATAACATTTATAGCGAGTATAACTTGTGTATACATTTTTTTGCCTAAAAATTTGATTTTCGTCGGTTAGTACAAGTAATTTGAAATTCTTGTGGAATCCCGACATGAATTCGAACTTAAAATTTAATTTTTCAACTTCCATTTCTTTTTTTATTTTTTTCCAATTTTCTACCGCACTATTCAATTGACACTTTCAGAATGAATCTCTAATTCAATAGAACATCACAAAACAGCTTCTGAGTAAACTACTCACTAAATAACGGTTCTTTTCATCGAAATATTAAGTTTTGATATTTATGGACATTATGTTACTCCAAAATGTCATAATGTCCATAGACGTAGTGTCGCAAATTTTTAGACTTTATGACACTCCAAAATGTGTCATTATGTCCATGGACGCTGAGACACTTCTTTTGGTGTCATAGCGTCCATGGACATTATGACCCTGGACGTTATGACATGCCACCTGTTTTCTTAGGTCCTTTTTCAGTTTCACCGATTTTCGCAAAAATGGTTCAGATTTGGATATAGTCCCCATATATACATATCTTCCCCCGATTTTGCTATAATTCGTTCAATTTTAACATGGGATGTTTCCTCAGGCCCCTGTTCAGTTTTACCTTTGACCTATGTTGATGAATGTTTGCACAATAACTTATGAGGGCAGAGGAATAAAAATATCAACTTTGGTCCATATCGGTTCAGGTTTGAATATGGATTCCATATATAATTTCGCCCGATGTCACTCAATTACCAGTAATAATTCACATTTTCCTAATTTAATCTATACCCGACATACATTGCGAGTTTAGTGAATCGAATGCAAAAAAATCTAAACCTATTTTTGTCAAAATCGGTGAAACTGAAAAAGGGAGTAAGAAAACATCTCATTTTAAATTTGAAGTCTATTTTTCAAAAATTGACCGATTTAGAGCAAAATGGTGGAAAGATATATATGGAGGCTATATCTGTAATCTGTACCGATTTTTAAGAAAACCGGTGAAACTACTCAGGGGCAAAAGAAAATTTTACATGTAAAATTTGAAGGCTATTCGAATAAAATTGAACGAGTTATAGCAAAATCGGGGAAAGATATATATGAGGGCAGTATCCAAATCTGAACCGATTTTTGTGAAAATCAGTGTAGCTATTCAGGGGCCTTAGAAAATAACACATATTAAATTTGAAGGTTATTCCATCTAATTTGAACGAGTTGGAGCAAAATCGGGAAAAGATATATATGCGGTCTATAACAAAATCTGAACCGATATGGACCAAAGTTGATATTTTTCATTTCTGTGCCCTCATTTTTGTCCACAGCTAATATATTGAGAAATTGATAGTTTAAGACCATTAGAACAGCGGAACACCGTGCAACTTTTTAGTTATATCTTAGGGATTTTATCGATTATATATTTAAAATATTCACTAAAAACGTTCCAAAATATATCCGGTTGATCTATAGAACTGTAACGCTAATAAAATAACTTCTTAATTGCTTTCCAATCGTCAGGCTTCATATTATCTGATACCAAAAATAACTATAAAAATCCGTTAACTCTTCTTAATATGGTCCACACAAAGTCATCGAATTTCCTTGCAATATTGATTATTTCTTTAATGACAAAAAGGTAATTTTGTAGATACCAACACTTCAAATATAACAGTAAAACCAACGAATTTTTTATTTTTTTATAGCTACATAGCTTCTGATCACTTCATGTAAAATTTGTAGGAATTAAAAAAAAAAATATTTTAGCATTTTTGGCAAAAAAAATATTGAATTTGGATACTCTGTGCCTCGGTCGGAAGAGATCGCAAACTACGTAAAACACTTTCTTCGCTCGGTCGTTATTAGAGTGTTCAATAAATTGTCGGCTAAAATAAAATCTTCGGATTTGTCACAATCAGGCAGGGTACAGGGTTCGATAACGCCTTAACCATTTTCTACAATGTACTACTACCGGTTCCAATGTTGCAACACTTCAGAAGCTCTATCCACTTTTTCCGTTTGTGCTTACCGTATCTGTTGAATTTCAGTGTCAGCTCTCTGACTATGCGGTCGCTAAGGTCCACTACGCTCATTCGATAATGCATTCCGACCAGCAGCAATATGTTGAGCGGCTAAAACAGCGATGATGTTTCAGAAAATTGTTTCTGCCATCCGAACATCAGAGGGACAGAGGATTTTCTAAAGTGATGGTTGGTGAATTCTCGGAATCCTTTCCAGTTGCCTTTCTCATGATCCAGAAGAGTATGCAGTTCAGAGATAATGAAGTTACATGGTCTATGGACGGAGATGAGAATAGGGAAATGGTCCGACTCAAGGTAAATGACATGCTGCCAAGTCACGTTACTCGTCAGACCAGTACCGGAACTCTGTAACTGATTTTTTAGTTTCAAACAAAAATCGGTAAAAATTTAAACTCAAAATTATGAATGAAAAGCTGTAATTTAAGTTGACGGCAAACTTAATATCGATAGAACTTAACGACTACTACAATTTGGTCGCTGTCTTAGCGAATTTTTTCGTTAATTAACGAAATTATAAGTATTTCAATTTCACCGGGTTTTGTCGGTAACTCAAAAAATTAGTTACAGAATTCCACTACAATGACACGATGAAAATGTCTGGCGAACTATTACAGTCTCCTCAAAGCTTGGTGGGTGTGAAATGTGTAGCGATATACTTGCTCAGCCAGTGATACGCTTATATGCTCATTAAAATCTCCTAGGAGCAGCCGGGATTTACACATCCAGCCGTTCTATTTCGCGGTTCCACACTTGACCGCTACCCCACGCACATTGCAGGTATGGGTAGCTCAGACGCGATAGGTATGTACTGCACAGACTGGAGCAAGTCCACTACCTCTACTTCTCTGACGGTCCAAGCGCAGTACGTTGTATCACATCACAACTGCGAAGACTGCAGGTGTTGTTCAGATTCGTTTCTTCAATTGCCGATACTATTATCCTTCTCCGACTCACAAAATCTACTTTAAAGGCGTTTGGGCATTAAGATCAAAATTTAAAAACCGAAAAGTCCACTTTAGCTTTCGATTGCGTATCCCATTGCTAGTAAAGTTCGACTCCAGGGTATGGATTCTTATTTTATAAAAATTGGAAATGAAAAATATTTTCTTTATATTTTTTCATTTGAAATTTATTTCCTTTATAAATGTTTTCATTTCACATTTGCATAGAAACAGAATTGAGCCCCAGCACAGTGGATCCACCCATTGGCCAAAAATAAAAAAATGAATGTCAAAATTTTGGTACAACATCTGGCAACTCTGATAGCTATGACATGGACCTTTTTAAAAATATATTTGTTTTTGTTTCATTCGAACGCGATCTTCTTAAGAATAGCTTCAAAAGTTGAAACATTTGACTAATATTTTTTGTTGTGAGTACAACCTATATTTGAATGCAAGTAAATATATTCAAAATATCGCGAAACTAATACGTATAGCAAAATATTTTATTGGATTTTGAAGGGAGTGGTAATAGCTTAATTTTCATTAAAAATAGTGTTTTTGCGTGTTGTGGAGTTCTAGTTAGCTGCATATTTTCTTAGTGTATTTTGTAATGCCAATTCGATCATATACTTAAATTTGATCTAAGGTTTTAGTCATGGTGCCCACCAGTGCCCACCTCGGGAATAATTTCCAAAGTAGGTCATGGGTTAAAGATTATTCAGTACTAAAATCAGCTGCCATCTAGTGCCAGACTATAAATGGTGAGTCGCTGACTAAAGCTGCCCTAGAATAGGGTTTCTATGGATATATTAGCGTATAACTCTGTTATCTGACCACTTACATTAACATAATTAACATCAGTGACAAGATGAAGAAATCTTCTTCCAAAGTTGTCTTACGTTGGCGGTATGTGCCTTTCAGGAAGAGCGCTATAAGATCTATATTACAAATTTTACCAATTTTCAGACAAAAATTTTGATTTTTTTTAATCCGCTAAATTGGTTGGATTTTATGTTGTTTTGGAGATTGTTTTGTTTCCCCAAGCCTATTTTTGCATCATAAGATAATCGGGACCTTTGTACATGTCATTTTGTATTAACATCATTAAACAATTCTTACCATATACCCACTCCAGAGGGGAAAGGGGGGAGAATGTAACGCTCGTGGTTTCTTAAAACACTCTTCGCAGCAGCACAAAGCTGTAACTGGCGTATTGATTTGATTTTTACACTCTAAATATTTTTGGCCACTTTCTCCATACAAGTGGATCCACTGTGCCCAGGTGTAAACTGCATCGATGTATATGAACAAGATACATATGGTATGCCGTTTATAGCATCCCGTATAACCTTCTGTTTCTTGAGTAAAAATCTCTCAGACATAACATCAACTTTTCTATCAACTTTTTGTGGAGTTGAACATTAAAAAGCCCTAAAATGTTTTGCATTCCATCCCTTCCCCTATCAAGGACTCAGTCCCTGTAAAAATATGTAATAAAAAGTTAGCCTATCAGAATTTCTAAAAATTTTAGGTTATTTGGACGTATCCGAAACTTTAAGCAAACTATATTATCTCCTCGTAAGCACTCTCCGTTCAGTTAACTTTTTATTGCTTACTTTAAAACAAACACGAACTCCTTGAAACCAACAACCCAAAAAAACCTTCAAGGAATTGCAATTTATTCGATTGTCTTACGTGAAACATGAAATAACACCAGGAAAGGGAGAAAGATGCACAAAAAGAAGAAGAAATTCACTTTTTTGAACAAAAATTGTAGTGACTTTTATTTCAGTTTGTATCACGTTACCCGTTGCCAAAATGCATAAAGTTCAATGTGCGCGAAGCTGACTGCATAGCTGGTTGGTTGGCATTTCTGGAGGAACATTGTTAAGTGGAAAAGACAGCCGAAGAAATGAAAATAAACATCTGCAACAAAATTTCAAAACCAGTCCGTACATAAATTTCCATAATATGTGCGAAGGTAAATCTTGATAAGAAAAAAATGAAAATGTTTTGCTTTAAAATGCCGAGAAAAAGAAAGAGCGAAAACGTTGCACATTTGGACTGGATGATGCCAAAACAAAATGTGTGACGAAAAAAAACTGTACAACAAATTAAGATATGTGTTTGAAAATTGTGGTTTTATTAATTGATTTAGGAAAACATTCTTGTTATAAAGTAAAAAAAAACAACAACAACATATCATCTTTGGAAAATCTTAGCAATTGCAAATATTTATCATAATGAAAATTCAATTCAAGAAATTCCTTAAAACTCTCACTTGCTTTGAATTCATGCTGCCAAGCCAAATCGACCGATCCGATCGTCAGTCACACAGAATGGCCTTAAATTTAATTGCATTTTAATGAATCACTAAAATTCATTAAAACAAGACTGTCTTTCTCCATTTTTGTCTCTGTGTGTGTTTGAGTAGAGAAAAAGCAAAAGTAAAAATGCTTTGCCAACGCTGAGGATGGTCAAAGGAATCTGAAAAGGCGTGTGAAAGTGAAAGCTTCTGTACCAATGAGATGGGTGCGTTTATTTTTTCGACAATTGGGGTTTTTATGGTCACTACCATGGCAATGTTAATTTGTTATTTAATTAATTTTGTTAATATTTGTTGGATTAAATGAAAATTACATTCCAAAAGGTTCTTTAATTATTACTACGTCGTGTTGATAAGGACGTAGGTATGTATTTTTAATGAAGAATTTTTCAGCCGAAATTTTATTTCTCAGTGATTTGTTAAAGACTTTTTTTTTTAATTTATGGTGGTCACCTTCTTGCGGTGGTTACCATGTGCCGGACGGACTACTTCACTATGGTTACATCTCGATACTATCATACTTCCATTTCTCTGCGTAAATACGCTTTTCACCGCTACTTATCTCTCAATACCACACTTCCGTGCTACACTTTTTTAGTTATTGCAGAGTATCCCTTTAATAAAATATCCCATTAATTGACCTACACAGAAAAAAAAAAATTTCCGATAAACAGCTTTATCAAAATCTGTATTTTGTAACTAACTAAAATGCAACTATTTTCTCGAAACACAATGAAATTAAAGTTATTATATTTTCAATAAATAACTAAGTGAACAAAAAAAAAACAAGTAAAAAACTGAAAATGTTGAGGGAAATGTGTAATAAACACGTTTGTAGATATGACAATTCGTTAATCGGCAAACAAATCTATCAAAATTTAATTGAATATTTGAATTTGTTCATCAAATCGTTGTCAATTGTCTTTGATGCTTTCCTACTTTCAGCTATCGTGTTGTGTCAGCGCGAAATTAATTGGATTTATCGAATTCGAAAATTTTTTATACCCTACACCACTATGTGGGGAGGGTATTATAAGTTGGTTTTGGCCAAAAAGTTTGTAACGCATCGGAATAATGGTCGTAGATCCATACTTATATATACCAAAATGAATGTCTCGACGAGCTGAGTCGATCTGTCCGTCCGTCCGTCTGTCCATCTAAACCTTGTAATCACGCTACAGGTCGCAATTTTGATAGAATCGTCACGGAATTTTGGACGTTGAAGAAGCCTATTGATTTTGGTGATGGTCGGATAATATTTAAGGGTCGGAATGGGCATGAAACTTATTTGGATAAAAATACAACGTTTTTTCCAAAGCAAATATCTCAGCTTCTGTATGGGGCATACCAAAAGCAAAACCTGACAATGAAAGTAGAAAATATCACCTTTCTAATGATGTAAAGTAGGTTCTCGTAGGTGATCAAACAACGAAGATATCAAAATAGTCGCAAATAAAACCCAAATTTTCATTTTTGAGACTTGACTTGAGTTGGTTTGAGACTTTCCAAAACCAAAGCCGGACTATGAAAGTAGAAGATTCCATCCTTACAATGATGCAAACTAGGTCGCCGTAGACTACCAACTAACGGAGATATCGCAATAGTCGGTAATACATCCCATTTTCCCATTTTTTTTTTTTTGGAAATCACGATACAGGTCGCAATTTGGATCGGATCGTCACGAAATTTCGTGGGTTAATGGAGGTCTCACAGACGAAGAAGCCTATTGATTTTATTCCAAAGTTTCAGTGTTTTATTTAGAAATGCACTTAAAACTAGGAAATAATTTGTCGCTTAGCTTTAATAAATATATTCTTTCTCATGATGGAATCTCTCAAATAAAACACTTGCCGTTTAATTTTGCCACCATTTATAATTTAAAATCAAGCGTTTTATTTGATAGATTCCATCATGAGAAAGAATATATTTATTGAGGCTAAGCTACAAAGGATTTTCTAGTTTTAAGTGCATTTCTAAATAAAACACTGAAACTTAATTTTTTTTTAAATTATATTTTATTTTTATCTTTTTAGTAAATACATTTTTTTGACCACTGAGAACAAAATTATAGTTAATTTAGGCCGAAAATTTAGATAAAAACTTTAAAATGTCTTAAAATCGTGTAGTACCGTTATATAAAGGCTATACCAAAAACCTGGACTTATGTCCATAATTTCTGGTGGGGAAGTTTCTGTACCATTGGGGACTCCAAATGCGAAGTTACATCCAATTCTGGCTAAAAATGAAGAAAAAATCCTTAAAACTTGAAATTGGGTGGAACCACTATATGGGGGCTATATCAAAACCTGGACCTACATACATATGTATGTCAACAATTTTTGGTGGAGAAGTTTCTGTATCATTGGGGACTCCAAATGCCCAGTTACAGCCAATTCGGCCTCAAAATGAAAATAAAATCCTCATAATACTTGAAATCGGGTGGTACCGCTATAAGGGGCTATACCAAAACCTGGACCTATGTTCACAATTTTTGGTGGGGAAATGTCTGTCTCTTTGGAAATGCCAAATGACAGCTAATTCGGGCAAAAATGAAGATAAAATCCTCAAAATACCTGAACTCGGGTGGTACCGCTATATGGGGGCTGTTGGAAAAATTGGGCCCATATTCATGTATTGTCATCCAAATCTGAAAAGTGTGCAAAGTTTCAGTTCGATTGGTCAACTGCAACTGTGTGGAAAATGAGTTGCAAGAGTTGAAATGTAAGTTAAATAAAACACCGTTAAAACACTGTAAAATGGACCAATATTGGTTTTGATTTCATATTCATTTTATGTAATGCAAATCTGAAAAGTGTGCAAAGTTTTATTTTGATTGGTCAACTGCAACTGTGTCAAAATTGAGTTACCAGATTTGAAATGCAATTTAAATAAAACACCGTTAAAACACTGTAAATTGGACCAATATTGGTTTTGATTCCATATTCATGTATTGTCATCTAAATCTGAAAGTGTGCAAAGTTTCAGTTCGATTGGTCAACTGCAACTGTGTTAAAAATTAGTTACCAGATTTGAACTAAACGGACCAAAGCAAGTTACATAAAACACTGTAAAAACGAAAGAAAAGAAAAACAAATTCTTTTAAAATTGACGAACCCCGCAAACGTTTTAAGGACCATGATCTGCGAATCTGCACCTGATGTACGCACTCTTTATAGAGAAGGTGTAGTTTACGCATTGACAGATGTACTTGAAACGTATCAGGCCGACATTATGGCCATACAGGAAATACGATGGATTGTGAAAGGCGTCACAAAAACACCTAAAGGTGGCGCAATGTGTTTGGTTTCGGATTTGTAGTTGTTTGTAGAGGTTAAAACATCTGGTCTCCAGCTTCAATGCGGATAAAAGCAAAATTCTTCAACAATAGATAATCTCTACAAGCGCATAGATGAAGCATATGTAGAGATGGACAGTGGGTAAATACCCAATGGGTAAATACCCGGTAAATTGGGTAAATTGGGTAAATACCGGGTAAATACCCATTTGTGGGTATTTATTTGGGTATTTACTATATTGAATCGCTAATACAACATCTTAGACCCTATTTCTGGGTTTAGGCTATGAAATCGATTCAAAATGGATAGTTTTACAATACTTTACACAAGTGGGTAAATACTTGGGTAAATACCCGAGTATTTACCCAAGTGTTGGGTAAAAACTCATTAACTGCCGAACCACTTGACGTAGGCTGACAAAATTTGGCTCAAATCTTACTTATGTCAAGAGAATATCTAGCATTGAAAATGGGGTCTCTAGGTCCATGTTTTAATATAGCCTCCATATAGCCGTACCTCCCGATTTAAGGTATTTTTTGTCTATTTGCCTCATTGTACAATCATAGTGGCTGAAATTTGGCATAGTGAGTTCTCAATATGTAGAAAATACCCTTGCAAAAACTTGTCAACATAGGTCCACGTTTTCTAATAGCCCCCATATAAGTGTACCCAGATTTCGAGTATTTACCCAATTTTTGGGTAAAAACTCATTAACTGCCGAACCACTTGACGTAGGCTGACAAAACGTGGCATAAATCTTTCTTATGTCAAAAGAACTTCTGGTACTGAACATGGGGTCTCTGGGTCCATGTTTTGATATAGCCCCCATATAGCCGTACCTCCCGATTTAAGGTATTTTTCATCTATTAGCCACATTTTACAACCAAATTGGCTGTAATTTGGCACAGTGAGTCCTCAAGGAGCAGAAAATATCCCTGCAGAAACTTGTCAATATAGGTCCACGTTTTCTAATAGCCCCCATATAAGGGTACCCCGATTTCGAGTATTTACCCAAATTTTGGGTAAAAACTCCTTAACTGCCGAACCACTTGACGTAGGCTGACGAAATTTAGCTTAAATCTTACTTATGTCAAGAGAATATCTAGTATTGAATATGGGGTCTCTGGGTCCATGTTTTGATATAGCCCCCATATAACCGTACCTCCCGATTTAAGGTATTTTTTGTCTATTTGCCTCATTGTACAATCATAGTGGCTGAAATTTGGCATAGTGAGTTCTCAATATGTAGAAAATACCCTTGCAAAAACTTGTCAACGTAGGTCCACGCTTTCTTATAGCCCCCATATATGGGTACCCCGATTTCAAGTATTTACCCAAATATTGGGTAAAAACTCTTTATCTGCCGAACCATTGGCGTAGGCTCATAAAATTTGGCTAGAAACTTTCTTATATCAATAGTATTAAAGGTTTTGTAAATGGAGTCCCTGGGTCCACTTTTTGATATAGCCGTACCTCCCGATTTCAGAAACCCATATTGGGGCCACAAGAAAACGTGGACCTACGTCGACAATTTTTTGCAAGGATATTTTATACATATTGGGAACCCACTGTACCAAATTACAGTCAGTATGATTGTAAAATGTGGCTAATAGTTAAAAATACCTTAAATCGGGAGGTACGGCTATATGGGGGCTATATCAAAACATGGACCCAGGGACTCCATTCTCAATACCCTTATTACTATTGATATAAGAAAGTTTTGAGCCAAATTTTGTCAGCCAACGTCAACTGGTTCGGCAGATAAAGGGTTTTTACCCTATGTTTGGGTAAATACTCGAAATCGGGGTACCCTTATATGGGGGCTATAAGGAATCGTGGACCTACGTTGACAAATGTTTGCAAGGATATTTTATACTCATTGAGGACTCACTGTGCCAAATTACAGCCAATTTGGTTGTAAAATGTGGCTAATAGATGAAAAATACCTTAAATCGGGAGGTACGGCTATATGGGGGCTATATCAAAACATGGACCCAGAGACCCCATGT
This sequence comes from Musca autumnalis, assembly GCF_047663935.1. Classification (NCBI taxonomy): domain Eukaryota; kingdom Metazoa; phylum Arthropoda; class Insecta; order Diptera; family Muscidae; genus Musca; species Musca autumnalis. Next base: position 268,312,714 of record NW_027411644.1, read on the forward strand.
TCAGTACCAGAAGTTCTTTTGACATGAGAAAGATTTATGCCACGTTTTGTCAGCCTACGTCAAGTGGTTCGGCAGTTAAAGAGTTTTTACCCAAAATTTGGGTAAATACTCGAAATCGGGGTACCCTTATATGGGGCTATTAGAAAACGTGGATCTATGTTGACAAGTTTTTGCAAGGGTATTTTCCTCATATTGAGAACTCACTATGCCAAATTTCAGCCACTATGATTGTACAATGAGGCAAATAGACAAAAACTACCTTAAATCGGGAGGTACGGTTATATGGGGGCTATATCAAAACATGGACCCAGACACCCCATTTTCAATGCTAGATATTCTCTTGACATAAGTAAGATTTAAGCTAAATTTCGTCAGCCTACGTCAAGTGGTTCGGCAGTTAAGGAGTTTTTACCCAAAATTTGGGTAAATACTCGAAATCGGGGTACCCTTATATGGGGGCTATTAGAAAACGTGGACCTATATTGACAAATTTTTGCAGGGATATTTTCTGCTCCTTGAGGACTCACTGTGCCAAATTACAGCCAATTTGGTTGTAAAATGTGGCTAATAGATGAAAAATACCTTAAATCGGGAGTTACGGCTATATGGGGGCTATATCAAAACATGGACCCAGAGACCCCTTGTTCAGTACCAGAAGTTCTGTTGACATAAGAAAGATGTAAGCCAAATTTTGTCAGCCTACGTCAAGTGGTTCGGCAGTTAATGAGTTTTTACCCAACACTTGGGTAAATACTCGGGTATTTACCCAAGTATTTACCCACTAGTCTAAAGTATTGTAAAACTATCCATTTGAAACGAATTTACAACCTAAACCCAGGAATAGGGTGTAAAATGTTGTATTTCCCATTCAATATAGTAAATACCCAAATAAATACCCACAAATGGGTATTTACCCGGTATTTACCCACCGTGTGGGTATTTACCGGGTAAATACCCGGTAAAAACCATCTCTAAGCATATGACCGCTGTCCTGCCCATGACATTCTCCACAGTGAAACATCTGACAATGAAATGATGATGATCGACTTCGCAGCTGCAAAAAACATGGTAGTTGGCATTACCAGATTTAAGCATCTCGATATTTATAAGGGCTCCTGACTGTCTCCAGATCAAGGAACAAGAAATCAAATTGATGACGTTGTGTAGATGAAAGACATTCATCGAGCGTGTTGGATGTACGATCGTACCGAGGAGCAAACATAGACTCGGACCACTACCTTGTTGCAGCAAAGGTACGTACCCGTCTAAACATTGCAAATAAAGCACGAACCGACACAACACGGAAGTTGTAAACACAGCAGATGTCGCAGCATATTCCTCGTACCGATAACATATCAGCACAATGGCAAAGTATTGCCCACTCCATGCAAACAGCCGCAAAATCCATACTTAAATACCAGAGGTTTCAACCAAGGAATCCATGGTACGACCAGGTGTGTCGTGCTGCTACCGAAGAGAAAAATGCGGCATATAAAGCTATTCTACAATCAACAGCAACGCGTAGCGCTCGAGAGATGTATAGGGAGAAAAGGAAAGGAGAAACGTCTTTTCTGCAGGAAAAAGAGAGAAATGGGAAAGCGGGAGTGTAAAAAAATCGAATGTACAGGAACCAGAATGAAGTCCGAAAATTCTACCAAAGAGTGAAGTATCAAACTGATGGTAGAGACAAGCGAGGGATATGGAAAGGACATTTTTCCAAACTGCTGGTATCCAATACTAACGAAGATTTCTGGAAAACAATTAAATTATTAATTTTTTCTTTAATTTCAAAAATTGTTTTGGACAGAAATAATTTTGAGTGAGAGTGAGTGGTGTTTAAAAAAAATCAAAATTAGTTTCTTATGTGTACTTTAATAAAATATGGGTTTCAAGTTGCGATTCGTTGCGATAAATGAAGCATAATTTTTTTTCTCAAGGTATATAAGTATATAAAAATCAGAACTATTAGATTTGTGGGTGGTACAATTTTGAACTGATTTTCCTGATAATTTGCAATTTGTAATTTGAGTGATCAGTGAAATTCTCTACCAAATACTGTCGTCGTAGCTCGACGTTTAGATATAGCCCCCACATAAGGGTACCCCAAATTAAAGGTATTTTGAAGGTTTTTGCCACATTTTTAAGCCGAATCTGCTGAAATGTTACATTTTGACATCTTAGGTGGTAGAAACCCTTCCTACCAAAAATTATCGACATAGCTCCAAGTTTCAGTTTAGACCACATATAATGGGATCACCCTGTTCAATGTATTTTGACGGTTTTCTTAAATTTTGGCTGAAAATAATTCTGAACCAATATTTTATGGAAATTATTATGAAAAATAATAAATTTCAATACAAAAATTACCATAGTGCCTTGACCAGATATTTACCTTGAGACAAATCCTGGAAAACCCCAAGAAATGAAAATCGACACCTTTCATCTTTTTGTCGATTATAAAGCAGCTTTCGACAGCCCAATATGTACGTTCAAAGGTGTTACAAGCCATGTCTGCATCCCTGCAGAGCTCATTTGCCTTTGTAAGATGACATTAACTGATACTCGGTCCTCAGTTAAAATATGAAATAACCTTTCCGAAAAGTTTATTACCAAATTATTATCTCTCGTGTGACCTCTTCAACATCCTGCTGGAAAAGGTAGTACGAGACGCGAAGGTCAAAACAAGTGGAACAATATACACAATATAGTCATATGTTAGCGCACATCCACTACTCCACTTTATCTCACTACTCTAACTTTTCATCTGATTCTCCAACGTAAATTTATATCTTCAAACTTACTGTTAAATTTATTCTCTCACTCTCCCTCTCTCTCTGTCTTTATGTTATATTTACTTTATGCTCCCCAATTAGCTCCAAATCTATTATGATTGTTATTTTAAAACTCTGTAATTTCTCATGAACATTTAAGATTATAAGAGGATAATTTTGAAAAGAGTTAGTTCTGATTTAGCCCTTGAAATAAAATGTTGTCTTAAACTAAAGTCGGTTGAATATCAAATCTTCAACATAATTTAATAATAATAAATACTGTTTTATTTGAATATTTACTTATAAAATTTCAAAGTGTTTTATTTCAAATTATAAAACAAAACTATATGTTACTTGCTTATGCCGACGACATTGACATTATGCTTCGAGCGGTAAATGAAGTAACTGACACCTTTGCAAAAGTCGAAGGGGAATCTGCTAAAGTTGGTCTGGCGGTAAATGGCGAGAAGAATCAGTTGATGGTATCGACGCGTAATACATCCACAGATCTCTCACCATCGGTGAATGTTGGTAACTACACTTTTGAGGTAGAAGAGGACTTCGTTTACCTCGGCACCGCCATAAACACAACAAACAACATCAGTTGTGAAATACGAAGAAGAATAGTGTTGGCCAACAGATGCTAAGTAAGCAGTTTAAGAATAAAGCCACATCTCGTCAAACAAAAGTAACACTTTACAAAACACCTGCCCGTGCTAATGTATGGTTCCGAAGCCTGGGTACTTGCGAAGCAGATAAGGTAGTGCTTGGTGTGTTCGAGAGAACAATTCTTCGAAAGATCTACGGGCCAATCTGACGGTGAATATGTATATGTATTTTGAACGTTGTGGCCTCAATATTCCACCGAAATGGCTGAAATTTGGTGTTTAGATTTCGTTGAGGGTACTCAAACTTCCCCTTTAAATTTGTCGGTATAGGTCCACGCCTTCATATAGCCCCCATGGAAAGGTACCTGCCGATTTTCCGTTTTTTAAAGGCTGTGGCTTCAATATTCCACCAAAATGGCTGAAATTTGGTATTTAGTCCTCAATGCGATATAAAATTGTTCGCCAGAAATTTGTCTGTACAGGTCCACGCTTTCATATTGTCCCATTTCGGTATAGGTCCACATTTCGATATAGCCCCTTAGAACGGTACCTCCTTATATTTGTAATGCTGAAGATTGTGAAGTCAATATCCCACCGAAATGGCTGAAATTCGTTATTTAGTCTTCCAAGAGTTATAAAATATTCCAGAAGAGTATTATCAGAATAGGTCCACGTCTTCCTATATCCCCATAGAAGCGTACTTCTTGATTTTCGGTATTTTTTAAGTTTTAGCCACATTCTCTTACCGAAATATAGTAAATTCCGTATTTAGTCTTCTTTGAGTCTAAAAACTTTCCGTCAGAAATTTGTCGGTATAGATCGACGTTTTGAAATAGCCCCCATAGAACGGTGCCTCACATTGTTTCACCGAAATTGAGTATTAAGTCTTCTTCATACACGAAAGGAAACTAATTATTCCATTTTACTTCAATACAGCTTGTAGTGGAAGATGTAACAAGTTCGGCCCGGCCGAACTTAACGCCGTTCTTACTTGTTTTTCTTTTCCTTTGTTATTACGAAAAAACAAAGGAGTATTTTTTTAAATCACTACCTTTAACGGTTTTTACAGGCAGGTGACACCAAAGACAATATCCACTTGAGATGAAAGAGGAACGATTATCTTTTCATTTAATAAATTCAAATTGAAAGGCTAAAAATATATTTACTAAATTTTCATTCCAAAAGCAGTTTTAACTTGACAGATGTTTTCAAACATTAAACAGTTCATTTGTAATATCTCACGTTTAGACAGACATTGACCGTGTACAACACATGAACAACCAACAATATTTGAGGTTTGGTTTTTCTATGTAAATGATGTTTGCCAGACATCAAAATGTACGTGATAAATTTGTTGTGATTCATATGAAATATGCGATTCTGTACTGCAAATAATGTTGCACGATTTTTTCGGAGAATAAAGTAATTTAATATAAGTTAATATAATCTATAAATTTTGATTTTTCAAAATAGTCTGGCTTAATCCCTTTGTTGTTTTAATATTTAAAACAAAAAGTTTATTAGTGGAGAAGGTTTGGCATTGTTCGCCAAGGGGTAAGGCAAGGAAGACTAGTTTCGATCCACGCCACTGGATCTCATCAGTTCCCTATAAATATTAAGTTGTGTAAAAATAATGGCTTTTAAAAATTATTTGAAATTGCGTTAAGAAACATTACAAATTAAAAAAAAAAAAATAAAGTATGTAATTTAAAGGGCACTAACCGCAAACATTTTATGCAGCATCTGCGATGTAGCATTTGGAAGAGAGACACTCCGTTTCATTACAATAGCACATTTCAAATTGTTATTTTAGTTGACATTCGTCGAATATCCTAAGATATGTTTATATATCTTGTTTCTACTCTTATCAAGTATCTTTCAACAAAAAGTGTCGCTTTTATAAAGTCTCGTTATATAATTTTTAATTTTCTATCAATAAAACCCACATTTGTATGGTTTAAAGTGTTTCACTAGAATAGTACATTCTTTAATAACTTGAGTACAACTTCAGATTTTCAAGACACTGTAAACAACCCAACACGTGGTCTTACGTCAAACTCCCCAAAAAATCGAAATGACGCGTGGCGGCACTGCGTTTTGAATAGGCCAGAAGGTTTTTAGTGACTCTGGTATTGCTGATTGAAAACATTCCACGTATAATAACTTTTGGTCTATATTTGTTTGTATGTATACATATATCACGGTGTGCCTTAACCAAATTTAAATTTAATGTGCTTGCACCTGGGAAGTTTTTGCAGATTCTGATCATAGATGAGAAATATCAAAAAACAAAAAAAATCGCTGGAGGGATTTTCAAATAAATCGCGGTTTAAGTTCACATTTTTAGGGGTTTTTAGGTTTTCACGATTTTGCTTGGAAACCGCGAGTCCTATATAAATGGGCCTAAGGAAAATGTTGTAGCTGTGAAAATTCTCCACAAGATTGACCTTTATGATATTTTCGTAGGTTTTACCGTTTTTGAGATATAGAAGTTCAAATTGAGACAATGCACTGACTGTATCGCCTCCTTATAAAACAATATCATGCTCAGTGCGCCTTAACTATCTTTTGATGAAAACAGCCTACACATGGGAAGATTTCGCAGATTCTGAAACAGCAATGTTCATAGATAAGAAAAATGAAAAAAAACAGAAAAAATCGCCTGAGGGATTTTTAACTAAATCGCGATCAAAATTCACAATTCTCTACAAGAGTGACCTTTAGGTTTTTTCGTAGGTTTTACCATTTTTGAGATATAGAGGTTCAGTTTAAATTTTTAGGTTTTTATCTTAAGTCTTCAAGATTTTGCTTGGAAACCGTCATATCAAATTGGCCTAAAGAAAATGTTGAAGCTGTGAAAATTTTCTACCATATTGGATAATTTATTTTTTGCTAGGTTGTGCCATTTTCAAGATATATAAGTTTAATTTGGGAAATTGCAGTAATGACATTGTTTTATAAGGAGGCGATACAGTCAGTGCATTATCTCAATTTAAACTTCTATATCTCAAAATCGATAAAACCTACGAAGATATCATAAAGGTCAATCTTGTGGAGAATTTTCACAGCTACAACAATTTCTTTAGGCCCATTTCGTAAAAAAATCTAAATGTTTTTTTACATCCCTTGATACAAGAAGTGAACTGTATTTAATTGCCTACAATGGTTTTGGCACTTCATTACATGGGTAACAAATATTCTTACATAATTTAATGACCCAATTCGTGAACATGAAATTCGTCATTAAAAAGGGACCAGAGAAGAAGATTAAAGTGTTATAAACAAAAATTTGTTATTAAAATTCACGGGTTGTTCATTTCAATTATGGACTCTCAAAGGGTCATTCTTGGCCACATTAATTGCATGCCATTACAAAAAAACTGTTCTGAAATTGTTTGGATATCAAAAACATTTAAACCTTTCAATTATAAAGCCTTATTTTATTTGTTTCTCTTTTTTGATTCCATTTCATTTGTTTTTAATTTTTTGGTGTCTAAATTGTGCGTTTAAATGCCTCTTTGGTGTTGTTTTATTAACTTTACTTTTTATTTCATTTTAATCGCTATTTAAACAAAATTTGCGCTTGGTTGATGCTGCTTTTACTTTCATTTTGAAAATCTTGTTATTACACAACCTTGTACATATGTTTTTACGTATGTTCGGATGGTGTTCTTCTCGATTTTCGGTCTGTTTTTTATGTTTGGTATACAACAATTACGATATTATCAAGAAATTACTTTCATCTTTCTAAAACAAGAGTAGAGGAGGATAGCAACAATCTCGTTTAAGTACCGGAAACAAACACAAAGTATTCAATGTTGGCAACACATGTTCATGTTTTAATTACGTATACCTTAAACCAGATGGAATACTTTTGCGGTTTGCCGAAGTTGGAATAATATTGGTTTTAATGCTACTAAATAAATTTTAAGTTGAATCAAAATCATGACAGTAACAATGAAAGCATTTGACATATCTACCTTGTTTTAATATGTATGTATGCCTTGTATTTATTCAACATGACGGATATATCGGTTTTATTATTCTGCTTACAACTGCTCGATATATTCGCCTGAAGCTTAATACTGTTGAATTAGATCTCCGATATGCGTATAGGTTTTATTTTAGGTCCTACACACAGAGAAGAGATATAGTAGGAGCAATCATAATCTAAGAATAAAATTGGGTATTTTAAAAACGTAAAAATATATACTGTTGGTGCTACAATATAGTTTGTGACATTATGGAGCCTGAAATAAAATATATGGTTGAAACAATAATATATGGGGATTTCTGAGTGAAATCGGACACTCTTTCAAAAAGTTGTTTTCGATTTCCTTTATTTTGCAAAATAATACTCATAACTTCTATAATATTCATCCAATTTAAAATGTGTTTTTGTATTTTTTGTTGTTTCACCAGCTATTTAATAAAACATAGGAAATAGGCGATTTAATATTTAGCCCATTTAACCCCAAGACAAATTAAAATAAGAAATTTGGATATTCGTTTATTTATTTTTACTTATGTAAGTAACGTTAAGAAGTATACTTCTTTCCTATACGTATAGGAAAACAAACATTTAAACATTTTATGTTGGTTTTTAGAGCTGTACTCGGACGAGTGCAATGGGACCATGGGTAAGCTATTTTTCTTACTTACTTACTTAGCTGGCCCATTACAGAACATTTGTTCTATAGGCCGAACTAACAAAAGATCTCCATTTCTCTCTGTCCATTGCTTCTCTTTCTGGAATACCGCGCCTTGTCATCTCTTCATCCACTTGTTTGCGCCCTCTATTCTTTGGCCTGCCAATTCTGCGTGCACCGCCAAGCGGCTCATATTTATACGCCTTTTTAGCGGGTTCATTATCGCCCATTCTTATGATATCGTTGCATCTCAATACGTTTATTGATGTCGTTGTATAGCAGATACAGCTCGTGATTCATGCGACGTCGATATTCACCGTCAACGCAGATTGGTCCTTAGATCTTTCGAAGAATTTTTCTCTCAAACACACCAAGCACTGCCTTATCTGCTTGCGCAAGTACCCAGGCTTCGGAACCATACATTAGCAACGGGTAGTATCAGTGTTTTGTAAAGCGTTATTTTTGTTTGACGAGATGTGGCATTGTTTTTAAACTGCTTACTTAAGCCAAAGTAGAATCTGTTAGCCAATACAATTCTTCTTTTTATTTCACAACTGATGTCGTTAGTTGTGTTTACGGCGGTGCCGAGGTAGACTAAGTCTTTTATTACCTCAAAATTATAGGAACCAACGTCAACACTTGGCCCGATCTCTATGGACGCATTGCGCGTCGACACCATCAACTTAGACTTCCCGCCGTTTACCGCCAGACACACTTTAGCAGATTCTCCTTCGACCTTCATAAAGGTATCAGTTACTTCTTTTACTGATCGTCCCATGATGTCTATATCATCAGCATAAGCAAGAAACATGTGGCTATCAGTGCAGATTGTGCCACTTCTTTTGACGTTTGCCTCTCGAATAACCTTTTCCAGCAGGATGTTGAAGAGATCACACGAGAGGCTGTCTCCTTGCCTGAAACCTCTTTTGGTACAAAATTCTTCGTAGAGGTTCTTTCCTATTTTAACTGAGGATCTTGTGTCAGTTAAAGTCATTTTACAAAGCCGAATGAGCTTTGCTGGGATACCAAATTAAGACATGGCCTGGAATACTTTTGAGCGTAGAGGGCTGTCGAAGGCTACTTTATAATCGACAAAAAGGTGGTAGGTGTCGATCTGCTTCTCTTGGGTCTTCTCCAGGATTTGCCGCAGGGTAAATATCTCGTCAATGGTGGACTTGCCAGGCCTAAAGCCGCATTGGTATGACCCAATTATCTCGTTGACCATAGGATTTAATCGTTCGCGCAATATCCCTGACACGATCTTGTAGGCAATCGGGAGTAGACTTTTGTCCCTATAGTTAGAGCTTAAAGTCTTATCTCCCTTCTTATGGACGGGGCACAGGATACTCAGGTTCCAATCGTCGGGTACTCGTTCTTCCTGCCAGATGGTGCTAACTAGCTGATGAATACACCTTAGCAGTGTGTCGCCTCCGGTTTTGAATAGCTCGGCTGGTAAGCCATCGGTTCCTGCTGCCTTATTATTCTTTAGCCGGTTTATTGCTGTCTTTACCTCATCTTGGCTGGGCGGTATACATTCATACCATCTTCTGGGATTGGATCTGTGCTATCTTCGTCGTCTTCGCTGGAGGTGCCTGTACCAAAGCCATCAGTTTGATGCTTCACTCTTTGGTAGAATTTTCGGACTTCATTCTGGCTCCTGTACATCTCGATTTTTTCACACTCCCGCTTTTCCATCTCTCTCTTTTTCCTGCGGAAAAGACGTTTCTCCTCTCTCCTTTTCTCCCGATATCTCTCTCGTGCGCTACGCGTTGCTACGGATTGTAAAGTAGCCCTATATGCCGCATTTTTCTCTTCGGTAGCAGCACGACACTCCTGGTCATACCATGGATTCCTTGGTGGAGGTATCTGGTATCCAAGCACTGATTTTGCTGCTGTTTGCATGGAGTGGGCAATACTTTGCCATTGCGCTGATATGTTATCGGAATGAGGAGTGCTTTGATTAAGCAATTGGGCTAGTTGAGTGGAATATGCTGTGCCTATCTGTTGTGATTGCAGCTTACCGATGTCTAACTTACGTGTTGTGTCCGTTCGTACTTTGTTTGCTATGTTTAATCTGGTACGTACTTTGCTGCAACTAGGTAGTGGTCCGAGTCGATGTTTGCTCCTCGGAACTAGGGATAGGCAAGTCGATTTTCGAGTAATCGATTCCTAGATTCTTTGATGTGAAGAATCTAAAAATCGGAATCGAGTTTTGACTTCATAGAGAATCGAAAGATCGATTTTCTATTATGATTCTTCGATTCTTGCAGAGGGAATCGAAAGATCAATTCTGTTTTGACTTTTTGATGTACCGCGAAAATGAAATATACAGATTACATTGGTAATAGCAAGACAACAATATTATATTATTTGTTGTACTGATGAACAAAGTTAATCTCACGGCAGTGTTAAACGCGAAGCATTGTACACTAAAACGTTCACATTTTCAACTAAGGAGTCATCTCGATCGAACGATTCTTTTATCCAAGTGAGTTCTAAACAAGAATCGAAGGATCGAAAGATCGATTTTTGATTCCTACGTAAGAATCGAAAAATGGATTTTTGTGTTCTAAGTAAGAATCAAAAGATCGAAAGATCGATCTTTGCTTGGTGATACGTATCCCTACTCGGAACGAGCGCACATCCAACACGCTCGATGAATGTCTTCCATCTATCACAACGTGACGAATTTGATTTCTTGTTTTCTGATCTGGAGACAGCCAGGTGCCCTTATGGATGTCGAGATGTTTTAATCTGGTGCTGCTAACTACCATGTTTTTTGCCGCTGCGAAGTCTATCAGCATCATGCCATTGTCAGATGTTTCATTGTGGAGACTGAATTTTCCGACTGTTGGGCCAAAGATATTTTCCTTTCCAATTTTGGCATTAAAATCGCCTAGAAAAATTTTAATGTCATGGGCAGGACAACGGTCATATGTTTCCTCTAAGCGCTCATAAAATATATCTTTGGTCTGTTCGTCCTTATCTTCAGTGGGAGCATGAGCGCAAATAAAGCTGATGTTGAAAAATTTTGCTTTTATTCGAATTGTAGCAAGTCTTTCATTCACGGGTGTGAAGCTGGAGACCAGGTGTTTTAACCTCCAACCAAGTACAAATCCGCAACCAAACCCATGCTTTATGTCATGACAGCTATAATACAGTGCGTCACCTTTAGGTGTTGTTGTGACGCCTTTCCCGTTCCATCGTATTTCCTGTATGGCAGTAATGTCGGCCTTGTACTTTTCAAGTACATCTGCCAATGCGTAAACTGCACCTTCTCTATAAAGTGTGCGAACATTCCAGGTGCAGATTCGCAGATCATGGTTCTTAAAACGTTTTGTTTTTTCATAGTAGGCTGTTTTTTCTAGGGGAGGGTTACTAACCTGACGCCCATACCCAAGTTTTTAACGTTCTTATGGGTGAACGCGCGGCACATGTTAGCTCACTACCTTTAACGGTTGTTAAAGGCAGCTCCCCAGGTGACACCACGGGGAGGTCAGTGTCCACTTGAGATGAGAGAGGGACCAAGATAAATCCTGGACTTTGCCATGTTAAAGCCGGTCAGGACCGTTCCTTGGTATCTCTCATCCCCTATGTCACCCTATTTTTCAAAGTATGAAATTTTTTGAAATTGGAAATTTTTTGAAATTAGAAATTTTTTGAAATTTGAAATTTTTTGAAATTTTGAACGACTTTGATAAATCCACTGAATGAATCGTTATAATAAAAAAGGTTAATCCCCCAAAAACTCTAATTTTAGTCTGTATTTATAGATCTATTTTAAAAAAGGCGTTCCTTCTAGCGGACATTTTTTCTTCTTGAATCTCAAACAGGTCCACTAGCTCAAACAGTTGTCAAAGAATACAACATAGTCCGAAGGGGAAAATAAAAAGAAAATCAAGCAGGAATCGGGATATAAGAGAAAGGTTTTATTGTTCTAAATTTATACCTTTGGCCCCACAAAAGTTATCGAATTTGGAGGAAATTCGCTAAATCGAAATTATTTTGATCATAATTTTCCACAAAACTAAAAACACTGTTCAAGTTTATAAAGGTTTCTATTTTAGTTGAAGAAATTCTAAAAAAATGTATACATATCATACCATTGTACTCGGTTGTGTACAGCGACTTACATAACGTTCCACCACAAAAACTAAAATCTCTTTTTGTAAGATGAAACAGCAAACGCTCTTCTTCACAAAATTATTAAAAACATTGGTTTGGATACATGCTCAAATGTTCCCTTTTTTCAGTACTCAAACGAGTACAATGTGCGATTTAATATTTAAAATCAATTTTTGACAATGACTGTACTCTTCGATTTTCTGGAACCTTTTATACCCTCCACCATAATATGGAGAGTATAATTAAATTTTTCATTCCTATAAAGTATATATATTTTTGATCAGCATAAAATTCAGTCTGTCCGTCAGCCTGTTGAAATCAAGATACAGCTCGTAATTTTTAAGATAGAGCTTTATATTTGGAATAGAAGTTTATATTACTCCAAGGATGACTGGTATTGAAAATGGGTTATGGGTTTTGACATAGCTCCCACGGAACGGAACCTATGATTTTCAGTATTTTGAAGTTTTTAGCTTCATTATTACACCACAGCAGTTGAAATTTGGTATTTCGTCTTCGTTGGGGATATGAAATGTTCCACCTGAAATTTGTCGGTATACATAGCCCCCAAAGAACGGTACCTCCAGATTTTCGGTTTTTTGAAGGTTGTAGCCTCAATATGCCACCGAAATTACAGGATTTTGGTACTAAGTGTTCGTTGGGGGTATAAAACATTCGACCTGCAGAATTTTGTGGCCCTTTTTCAACATTTGAACTTGCCGACAAAAATGTGGATTAGGAATTAACACAAATGTTGAACTTTTGTGGGGGAGATACCCTTAGGTGGGACCGAAATAGGCCATTTTAGAAGTTAAACTAAACTTTTACAAAATATTAGGAGATCCAAAGTTTGGACCAAATTGGTTGCACCATGATAGTGATATCGTCCTAACATTTTAGTGAAATTTTTTAAATATTGGGGAGAAGTACCGGGAGTTGGGGACCGGTATTGCCCCATGAAACTAAGTTTGGATAAAATATGACGAAGACCAAATGTTCCACCAAATCGGTAGAACAGTTCAAGAGCCACATATGGTGACATAGGGCTTTTTACACCTTTCGGGATGTTTTCCCAAGAAATATGTACCTGCTCCTGAAAAAACTTTTACCGTCGTAATGGAGGTAGCGAATGCAAATCGCTTCAACAAAAATCAAAGTGATTCATGATCAGGTCTTAAAGAGAACTTACCCAAAGAAGTGCACAAATATAGTCCATATTCGAACCTGATCTATATCTGGTAGATATATTAGGATCTGCAGAGTATGGCTTACATCAGTCACTCCCTTCAAGAGTTATCGTGCGCATATTTTATCCGAAGATTTTTGAATTTTTGTGAGGGAGGTAATTGAAGGAGTGGACCGACATGGTTTATCTTCGAACTTAAACTATGTTTGGACAAAATATTGCGAAGGCCAAATATTGGACCGAATTGGCAGATCCGTTCGAGATTTATCTTGCGCTCCAACCACTACACACGATGTCATAAAGGTTTTTTGTACCTTTCAGTCTATTTTCTCAGGAAGTATGGACTTGCCCCTTATGAAACTTGTACCGTCGTATGGGGACAGCGAATACAAGTTGCTACAACAAAAATCAAAGCGTTTCGAAAGCAGGTCCTAAACTGAACTTTTCCGAAATTTTGTGTAAGAGGTACCCGAAGGAGTGGACCGATTGAGTCCATATTTAAACTTCATCTAAGTCTGGTAGAACTTTCACGATGTACAAAGTGTTGGCCTAATCGGTTACTCCCTTCAAGAGTTATCGTGCGCACAAATTTTCCGAACATTTTCGAACTTTTGTGGAGGAGGTACCGGAAGGAGTGGACCGATATAACCCATCTTCGAACTTAAACTAAGTTTGGGCAAAATATTACGAAAGCCAAATTTTGAACCGAATCGGTTGCTCCGTTCGAGAGTTATCGTGCGCACCAGCCAGCCAGACAGACGGACATGGCTAAATCAACTCGAAATTGTTTGAAACACATTTCGTCCAAACATACTTGGAGTCTAAAACCATTATTTTGATGAGGCACATTTTGCCCGTATGAAAGTGTATATAGCCTCGTTAGCATAAATGCTGAGGGTATAATGACGGATATCACACCTTTGGCTGGGGACATTCTAAAAGCAAAGCCTGACTAAGAAAGAAGAAAATAGCATCTTTAAAATTATGCAAGTTAGGTTGGCGTAGGTGGTCAAATAATAGAGATATCGAAATAGTCGACAATGCATCCCTTTTTTCTACTTTTTCTGCAATCACACTACAGGTCGGAATTTTGATCGGACCATCAAGAAATTTTCTCACAGAGATAGAAGCCTATTGATGTTGGTGATGTCGATAGTAGTCAAATATAAAATTAAATATTAATTATTTTGGTTCAGGTCGTATTAAGTCATTTGGTATAAAAGCCAGATAGTTGAAAACTTTCGTATCTCCCTAAAAGAAATGTTTTCGAGTGAAAAGAAAATGCACAGAGTTAGTGGTGTAGGGTATCACATAGTCGGCCCCGTACAGACTATAGCCTTTTCTTACTTGTTATAGAATCGACTGTTTTCAAGGCGCGATAACTCCCCAGCAAAATTTGAAGGAAGGGGTTCCATGCGATGACGTGATTTCCTGGCATCTTTTGCATTGGTCCAAACGAAGTCGTGAAAGATCCGATCTTTTCATTAGCATTTGAACAAATGCAAAGGAAGTTGTGAAAGATTCGATCTTTTCATTAGCATTTGAACCCATTCCCCCGATCCAATAGAGATGAATTTTGTGTTTTTAATACGCATTTTCCAAAATATATAAGATTAATTATTTACAATAGGCTTTATGTTGTCGGAGACTCGAAATCACAGCCAACGTTGTTAAAACTCTCGTCGTAATGATAATGTCATGCCAAAGCATTGGTGAAAATGACATGCCAAAACATTGGTGAAAATGACATGCCAAAGCATTGGTGAAAATGACATGTCAAAGTATTGGTGTAAATGACATGCTTTAGATCCAAAAATGAATAGCATCTTTTGTGGTCCACGCTGATATAAAATTCAACGATGAAGATGCTAAAAAGATGACATGCCAGATCACTTGCTCCCATGATTGAATGGCATCTTTGGCATCGAACATTCTGCCAAAATACCCAATTTTGTTCTTAGAATATGATTGCTCCCACAATACATCTTATCCGCGTCTATCAACGATACAATTTCATATGCAACTAATTTAGTGTGCTACCACATTCTACATCGAAATTGTTGTAGTTGTTTTGCAAAAAGACTTTCTCATATTTTTTGGAACCCAAATACATACTTCGAAAATTGGAATAGTGAAGAGTATACAAAATTCGGTATAACCGTCTGCACTTGTTTTTAACATTTGTTAGTTGGTATGGTATAGAATTTCATTACTGTTAGCATTATATAATGACGGAATTCCTTTTGCCTAGAATTCATTCATACATATCAACATTTAAGCTCCTTGTGCAAAGCTGTATTTTCCGCCGTGACTGAAATCCTGTCAGCTGTCTGTTTAATTATTTGCAACGTCTTAATATGAACCACATGAATTTATTGAAGCATCTTCTAGGAAATAGAAAATTCCCTATAATCACGACATAACATTCCTTTGATGACATTCCACTAAACACTGGCTCTTTAATTGATAATATGTATGTATGTATATAAACATGCTTATAGAATGAAAATTGTGTATTATGTCATTCGTAAAGCAATTTTAATGGGGATTATGATTTTTATGCATTAATTGATGCTGGCAAAAACAAATTTGTCTGAACAAATGTAAACCGATATAGGGTATGGTACTCAAATCGATGTTTTTGAAAGGTTCTTAAAGGTCATAATAGCAAAACACTTTAGAAAATATTCGACTTTTATATTTTTTTGCGATTCTGGTCCATATATAACAAACTTCCAAAATTTACGAATACAGTCTACTACACTGTGTAACGCTCCAAAAGTCGTGATCTCGGATCACTCGTTTTTGGTTACAGGAAATTGATTATGTTTTAAAAAACAAACTTAATTCATGGGACTTTTGAATTAAATTTTAAATTAAGGGCCGAACGTCATACACTAGTGCCAACTGGTATGACTACCACAGCAATGAACCCCCCTAGTGGGAACAGTGTTTTAACCTGAAGTTGGTCGCACTTGGTTGGCGCAGCCACTACCGCCACGCTATAAAAGGAGATGTCTTGCCGTCACTCGGGACTGTCTGTTGTCCGCTGATGAGTTAACTGGGGTATGATAAGTACCAATCTTTTAACTCTGTGGGATAGTTGTGAGTTAACTGCGGTATGATAAGTAACAATCTTTTAACTCTGTAGTGTAGTTCAGCATCGGGAAACCCATACCAACGAACATTGCGTTGTTTGCATTAGTATTGGAGACATAACAGCCCAGTAAACCAAATGCCTGATGTCCGACACGTCTGAACAATTTCTGAAGCAAAGTCGTTCAGATTTCGTTCCGATTTCTAAACGATTTTTCGGAGACTGAATAGTTCAGATTTTGTACCGATTTCGGAACGAATGTCGGAAAGAAATTTCCTTTCCGAATTTCCCAAGGATTTTCTTCAGATTTCGTTAAGAAATCGATCCGACATTTCGTTCCGAAATTATGTCAATACAACAATACAACTCAATACAACTTTCGTTAAGATGTCGTTACGATTTCGGATAAGATATCGGACGTATCGTCCGAATTTTGTTCCGATTTCGTTACGATGTCGGTGCGATTGGTTTGCTGGGAGCTTAATAGTCATTTCGCTAAGGGGACGCACACACAAAAAACAAAAGAAGCGACGTACAACCTTCTTAATTGCCTGCTCAGCTGAGACTAAATTGTTTTGTTAACTCCACATGTTGTATATGTGAATAAATGTACGCTCCCAAAGAGCCTGGTGTAGTTATTGTAGTGCAGCAGCAGGCAACCCATACTAACGCACATTGCGTTGTTTGCAT
Organism: Musca autumnalis; assembly: GCF_047663935.1. Classification (NCBI taxonomy): domain Eukaryota; kingdom Metazoa; phylum Arthropoda; class Insecta; order Diptera; family Muscidae; genus Musca; species Musca autumnalis. Next base: position 268,329,840 of record NW_027411644.1, read on the forward strand.
TAGTATTGGAGACATAACATCCCAGCAAACCAAATGTCTGATATCCGACAAGTCTGAACAATTTCGGAAGCAAAGTCGTTCAGATTTCGTTCCGATTTCTAAACGATTTTTCCGAGAGGAAATAGTTCAGATTTTGTACCAATTTCGTTCAGATTTCGGAACGAATGTCGGATAGAAATTTCCTTTCCGAATTTCCCAAGGATTTTCTTTAGATTTCGTTACGAAATCGGGCCGAAATCGATACGATGTCGCTCCGAAATTATGTCAACCACTTCATACAACTTTTGTTAAGATATCGTTATGATTTCGGATCAGATATCGGACGTATCGTCCGAATTTTGTTCCGATGTCGGTACGATTGGTTTGCTGGGATGCTTAATAGCCATTTTGCAAAGTTGACGCATACAAAAAAAAAACAAAAGAATTGACGCACAACCTTCATCATTGCCTGCTCAGCTGAGACTAAATTGTTTTGTTCTGTCCACATGTTGTATACGTGAATAAATGTACGCTCCCAAAGAGCGTGCGTGCACCCTTTGCCTGATGCTGTTGTAGTGCAGCGTCAGGCGATTAGGCGCCCGTGTGCGCTCATTTACCGTTGCTCTCTCCACACACACAATTTAACCCATTGAAAAAGCATGCACTCACACAATGAAACCCCGTAAAGTATGCAATAGAAAAGTATGGTGCCTGACGCTGTTGTAGTGGGTTAATTGGGGTACTGAGAGCAATCAACGTACCGATCTCTTAACTCTTTGGTGTTGTATGAGAGTTAATTGGGGTACTGAGAACAATCAAGGTACCGATCTCTGAACTCTGTGCGGCGGTGTGTTTGTTAATTGGGGTAATGAGAGAAATCGATCATCCAATCTTTTAACTCTTTGGTGTTGTGTGTGAGTTAATTGGGGTACTGAGAGCAATCAACGTACCGATCTCTTAACTCTTTGGTGTTGTGGGTGAGTTAATTGGGTTACTGAGAACAATCAACGTATCGATTTTTTAACTCTTTGGTGTTGTGTGTGAGTTAATTGGGGGTACTGAGAACAATCAACGTACCGATCTCTTAGCATCCTTCTACGAATTGTGATATTGACGTCATCGCCCTAACGAACGATTATTAAGACACCATCATATGACAGTTAACAGAGCTAGTGATTCGCCAAACAGTTACTATCACGTGCTGGCCTCGGACAAAAAGGATCACTCCCGCACCTGCGAACAATTAAGGGATAGTCGGATGTCAGCTCTCCTGTTATTAAGAATTACGATTAATCAACTACGCTGCCGAAGCCTCTGGAACTGTGCCTAAACAAAACTGAATATCATGATTTCGATAAAGTGTTTTATGAAATGTATTGTTGTGTTTTTAGAATTAAATATTATAACGTTTATGAAAAGAACATGAAATGGTGTTTTCTCTCTCTAAAGTTCCCAACAAATAAATTCTTATGACGACCCTGCCCCCACTGAACTACCCCAGCTTCAAAGTGAAAACACGTCGTCACAACTGTACCTAAGACCTCAGTAAACTACTTTCTAGAACATATGAACTTTCTAGGAACGGTTATTCAAGCTCAAAGTTCGATTATATTTGCCCATTCTTTCCTGCGCAGTTCCGTAAATATGTTCTTCAATTTTGAAGAATTTGTTATTTACAGACCTGAGTAGGGACAATCGTAACAATAATTGATTTGTTTGCGAATTTCAGCTTAAAGCGTCATTCCGAGAATTTTCATATCTTCTAGAAAGTTGGTTTTTGAAATCATGGGTACATTTTTGTAGTCGACGGTATTCTTAAATTTTGGACGATTTGGTATCTACGGACCAGAATCGGGGAAAAAGTATAAAAATGCAAAAATTTCTAAAGTGTTCTGCTATTTTGGTCTTTAAGGACCTTCGACAGACAGTTCGTATGTTGCAGAAAGTTGTTTACTGTTATCTTTGCTTCATTATTGTAGTAGATAGTTGTCTTGAATATTGAACGGTTTAGTATCTGTGGGTCAGTACAAGAGAAAACAGGATAAAAATCCCATTTGCTTTGCTTGTTTGACCTTTAAGAACCATTTATACAGACTTCGTATGTTCTCAAAAGATGATTTTTGAGATCTAAGGTAGTTGGTTGTTTGCTTCAAATTTGATCGGTTTGATATCTGTAGAACAAAACCCAAGAAAAATTTTAAAAAGAAATAACATCTTGACGATTATGACTTAGAAGATTATAAATTTAAATTTCCTAATGGTTTGGAACATAAGATCCCGACAAAATGACCCCTTTTAACATCAAAGCCTCAAACTTTTTGAGGCCTATAACAGCAAAAGTTGATGAGATAGGAAAAAAACGGCGATACATGTGCCTTTCCTTTTTTGGTCTTCTACCACGTTGCGGTCTCAGAATATGGTAAATAATTTTCGTCTTGCATATCGTTATTAATGACTAAAGTAACATTTATAATATTTAAGAATAGAAAAAGTTCACACAAAAACCACTTTGAAATTAAATTAAGGTTTTGTGAGAAAAAAATATTTTTTTTTTTCTTTTTATACCATCCGTTACTGAGGTAAGAATGCCAACAAAGATGAATCGTATATACCTATTTCGATTTTGTCGCCCGTAGCAATGACTCTTGAGGCTTTATTCATCTCCAGCATCATAAATTGCTATTCTGCTGACGATCATCAGCATGAGTTCCGTTAGCAGCACAACACTACAGCAGCGCTAACTGAACACATATTAGTCGAGGACTCAACCTCAAAAAGGCGTGCAATAGAACAGTGTTATTAAAAGCCGTTGATATTTCCAAGCATTCCACACGGTTTGAGGACAGCAGCGGACTACCCTCCGGCCAAGTTGAAACGTTAGTTAATCAATTATTTATCGTAGCCACAATGAGTGAAACAGTGAGTTCCATAAGGTGGAATTGGAACTGTTTAACTTTACTTTATTCCATCCCTCTAAACGGCATTTAGATAGTTACGTATGCGGATGATAGTACGACCTTGAGGTCGGGTCAATTGTAATTTCTGAAAGGCTGAACTCTACAATCTTCTTCTTCTTCTTCTTCTTTATTTGCAAATCCGTATTCGGATATTAGTGATCATACAATGTTAATTATTACAGAGTTATTTAATTACATATTATAAAGTTAAAACATTTCATTCAATTATAGCTAGTTCTCTGTTTCTTGCGGCGCTTAAAAGGCTTACTTCATCTTGGTGTCCTGTCCATTCCTGAATGTTTTTCATCCATGTTATTTCTCGTCTTCCTCTTGGTCTGCGACCTTCAATTTTGGTTCTTATAATAGCTTGGAGGAGATTATATTTTCTATTTCGCATAATGTGTCCCAAATAAGCAGTTTTTCTCGTCTTTATAGTTCTGATAATTTGATTTTCGGTATTCATTCGCCTCAGTACTTCATTATTTGAGATGTGATTTGTCCAGGATATCTTTAAGATCCGTCGGTATATCCAAATCTCAAACGAGTGCAGTCTTCTCTCGTCTGCTGCTTTTAGTGTCCATGTTTCTGCCGAGTATAATAGTACTGACCATATGTAACATTTTACAAATCGTTTTTTTGTTTCCAGAGTTATGTCATGGCTCGTTAATATTTTTCTAAATTTATGAAAAGAGTTTCTTGCCATTTCAATTCGACATTTTATTTCTTTTGATGGATCCCAGTTTTCATTAATTTGAACTCCGAGATATTTGAATGTTGAGACTCTTTCTATTTGAGTACCATTGATGCTTAAAGGAGTGTTGGATTCGATGCCCCTTCTACTTATAATCATGAACTTTGTCTTTTTTATATTAATTTTTAAGGCATATGACGTACTGGCATGTTCAAGAGCATCTATTAGTTTTTGTAGTCCTGCGAGGCTGCTTGCAATTAGGGTGGTGTCGTCGGCATAACGTATATTGTTTATAATTGTGTTGTTTATTCGTATTCCGATGTTTTTCGCACATATTGAATCCTCAAATATTTTTTGGGAGTATAAATTAAACAGAAGGGGCGATAGTACGCAACCCTGCCTTACACCTTTCGAGATTGGAACATTTCCAGTAAGTTCACCATCTACTTGAATGTTTGCTGTCTGTTGCCAGTATAGGTTTTTGATGCATTTTATATCGCTATCCTCTAACCCAATTGAAATCAAAATTTCCATCAATTTGTCATGGTTGACCGTATCGAATGCCTTCTCTTAGTCGACAAAACATATATATACATCCTTTTGTACATCGCGGCAATTTTGTATAAGTACATTCAAGCTAAGTAGGGCCTCTCGAGTTCCCATGCCTTCCTTGAAGCCAAATTGCGATTTTCCCATGTGTGCTTCGCATATTGGGTATATGCGCCTATGTATTATCTTTAAGAATATTTTAAGAGCATGACTCATAAGACTTATTAATCTATAATCTCCGCACGTCTTCGCATTATTTTTCTTGGGAATCATAATAAAAGTAGATTTCAGCCAATCTTGAGGGTATTGTCCTGTTTCATAAATTTGGTTGTATAATTTCAACAATAGTTGTTTATTTCTTCCATCTAGTAATTTAAATAATTCAGATGGGACTTCATCCGGCCAGGTAGCTTTGTTGTTTTTCATTGAATTTATGGCCACATCTAATTCGCTTCCTGTGATGCGTCTTCCTCTAAAATTGGTTCCTCTATCTGTTTTATGTATTTCTGTTCTTAAGGTATCTGTGAACAGACTTCTAATATATTTTTCCCAGTGTTTCTTCTTCTCTGAAGTTTCGTATATGGCTGTATTATTCTCGTCGAAAATAAATGCAGATGATCTTTTTGAATATATTCCAGATGCCTCTTTTAACTTTTTGTGGAGATTGAAGTCGTCATGTAGGATTTGGAGTCTTTCAATTTCCTGGCACTGTTTATTTAATTGCTCATTTTTTGCGGCCCGAATTGCAACTTTTATTTCTTGGTTAATTTCCCAATATTTTTCATAATTTGAGTTCTTATATTGGCTCCTTTCTAAGCGAAGTGCGCGTATCTCGTCCGTCATCCATGTGTCTTCTCTTTTAGCTGTTGTGGTTCCAAGGATATTGTTGGTTACGATATTCACGGAGTTTTTTACATTGTTCCATAGATTTTCGACATCTTCTCCATCAATATTGTATAGTTCTGCATTAAGGTGATATTTCATGGATTGTTTAGTGGAAGGATCATTTAATTTTTGAATATTAATTCTTCGCTTTGGTGTTTTCTTTCGGATGGTGGTTAGCTTTATCTGTAGTTTGCACAACAGAAGATTATGGTCCCAGTGAACATCTGCTCCTGGGTACGTAGAGCATTTATTTATGCAGGAGGAATATCGCTTATTTATTAAAATGTAGTCGATTTGGTTTCTAACAATATTTCTGTTATTTTCTTGCGGCGATTTCCAGGTGTAAAGCCGTCTTGGGTGGAGGCGAAACATAGTATTCCCAATCTTAAAACGGTGTTCTTGACAAAATTGTATCAGTCGTTCTCCTCTTTCATTCCGATGTCCTAGGCCAAATTTTCCTGTGATTCCTGTTGTTTCTTCTTGCCCAACTTTAGCATTAAAATCTCCTTGGATTATGGTAATGTCGTGTGGTTTTGTCATCTTTAATAAATTTTGAACGTCGCAATAAAACTGGTCCAATTCGTCGTTATCGCTATCGCATGTTGGCGCATACACTTGAGTTATGTTCATGTTTATAGGTTTTGCTGATATTTTTACCATCATCGCCCTATCAGAGATTGGAACATATCCAACAATACAGGCCGCTATGTTGCTTTTTACTATTATAGCGACACCCTTTCTGTGAATTCCTTCTCTGTTTCCGGAATGGTAAATTTTTGCGTTCTGGGAAACAAATTCCGCATCCTCCGTCCACCACGTTTCACTGATACCCAGGATGTCAATTTGTAGTCTTTCCATTTCGCTTATGGTGTTGCCTAGTTTCCCAAGCTCATAAAGGCTTCTCACATTCCAGGTTCCTATCTTAAGTTTGGTTTTGGTTTTACCTCCGGGGATTCTTAGCACCCTCGGAGACTGAGGGCCGTAGGTTATTTTGTGTGTTCATTGTAATTGTATGATTTTCTAGGACTTATATACTTCAGTGGTTTGCCGGGGCCTTCTGAAGGGTTTATAGTATTCCGTCTCCATATTCAGCCGCTCCTCCTGGAGTTCAGACGCTGTTTGCTGCCGCCAATCCTTTGGTCAGACGCTGCCGTTTTCCATTTTTTTCTTTTGGTTCGCCCCGCATATTTTATTTCTGCGGTACCCGCCATATCTGATGAGCATTCCCCTATCCACCACCTGGGGAGGCGTCCGATGGGAGAGGATAAAAGGGAAAAAATAACTCCGCACGGATCGATCATAATACCATTTTCCACATGAGGAATATGTTGAGCACGGAGTATGGCACAGTATTGAAGTTTCTGGTCAATGATAACAGAATTCCGACCACTAACTACCCCAGTGAGATGTAGGAACAAAGTGCACAAGTCCCTAGCCTACAGCACTTGGTAAACCTAGTTGACCACATACATCGCGACAACTCCGTCTGTGGTAAGCTATTCGGAGCGTGTGTAGTCCACGAACATAAATTCAAAGCGATAGAACAATATTTAAACATGTCAGAACGGCGCGTTGAGAACTGCAACATGGAGCCTACATCGGTCATAAGTGGACTATCCGCATGAGGAGAAGGATCTCTTCCAGCACTGCAACACAATGTATGATCTCGTTGTAGTACTTAATTGGGTGATGTCATAAGTTATCCAAATCACTGTATGGTGTATAGGACTCCCCGCAGACATGTCAGGTCAGGTGAGTCCAACGATACCAGAGATATAGGCAAGCCTATCGAACAGGTTGCCATAACAACTAGTCCTCGTGATATTTTTGAAAAAAAAAATAGTGGTTTTCGGATGGGAATAAGAAACTGCACATGTATCTTATGTACAGTACAGTATGAAAAAACTACATCACGAACGAAAATATGTAAAAATTCTTGAAATGTTTTTCCTTGTGTATGGGGGCTATATGAAGACGTCGACCTATAACGACTAATTTCAGCTGCAAAGCTTTATGATATAATGATAATGATAATTGTTCAACAAACATCGCATACCGGACAAGGAAGACTTCTCTCATATCAAAGAGTGCACCCCGATTCATATTAGCTCAATGATATGAGACCTGCTGTTTATTGCCGAGTTCGAACGGCGTGTCTTAAGACACCACTTGTAGATAAGTTTTACATGGCTGAAATACTCAGGAAATGTCGCCAACATTACTAAGGGGCATTTGATGTGTGAAAACGAGTCTAAAACCTTTAACATATATAAAATCGTGAGGTACCGTCGCACAGTGTTGCCGCTTCCATACAAAAGTGGACAAAAATAGAAGGAGTTGACCTAGGTTGATGAATTTTTGCACAAGTACTTATAAGGGCATAGGAATGCCAAATTTCAACTTTGGTCCATATCGGTTCAGATTTGGATATAGCCCCCATATATATCATTCCCCGATTTTGCTATAACTCGGTCAATTTTAATGGAATAGCCTTCCAATTTTATATGTGATGTTTTCTTAGACCCCTGAGTAATTTCACCGATTTTCATAAAAATCGGTTCAGATTTGGATGTAGCCCCCATATATATATCTTTCACCGATTTTGCAATAAATCGATAAATTTTTGATGAATAGCCTTCAAATTCAACTTGGGATGTTTCCTCAGGCCACTGTTCAGTATTACCGATATTGATTTGATTTTGCAATAACCGGTACAGATTTGGATATAGCCTCCATATATATCTTTCTCCGACTTTTCTATAAATCGGTAAATTTTTGAAAAATAGCCTTCAAATTTAACATAGGATATTTTCTTAAGCCGTTTTTCAATTTCACCGATGTTGACAAAAATAGGTTTAAGAGATATACCTCTTATATATATTTTCGCCCGATTTTATGTATTCGATGCTCTAAACACGAAATGTATGTGAGATATTGATTAAGTTAGGAAAATATGACGTAATTATCCGTAATTGAGTGACATCGGGCGAAATTATATATGGAAGCCATATTCAACCCTGGACCAAAGTTGATATTTTTAATTCCTGTGCCCTCATAAGTACTTGTGCAAACATTCATCAACCTAGGTCAACGGTAAAACTCAACAAGGGCCTGAGGAACGTCCCATGTTAAATTTGAAGGCGATTTATAGCAAAATCGGGGGAAGATATATATGGGGGATATATCCAAATCTGAACCGATTTTTACGAAAATCGGTGAATCTATTCAGGGGCCTAAGAAAATATCACATATAAAATTTTAAGGCTATTCGACTAAAATTGACCGAGTTTTAGCAAAATCGGGGATAGATATATATGGGGGCTATATCCAAATCTGAACCGACTTTTGTGAAAATCGGTGTAGCTATTCTGGGGCCTAAGAAAATAACAAATATTAAATTTGAAGAACAGAAGGTTGCAGGGATGGGCAGAAAGTTTTTATACATTTCGCTTCGGAAGAGATGTCCAATTAACGGAAATGAAGAGCCAAGGTGGCAATCAAAAGATATAATCTACGAAATAGTAAGAATTTATATTTTTTTATCAAATTTAAATTTTTAATTCTCGATAACGGTACTTTGCCCATGTGCAGTTGATGTCAACTTTTTGTACTAAAATTTTATATTTATAGCCCACCCATCAAATCCCCATCCAAAACTTTTAATATTGTCAAAAAACTTTTCAGAAAATTTTATTTTAAATGTCGTCTAATTTTCATATAATTATCGCTTTAGATTACCTGGGAAATATTTTTCATAATTAAAGAGCTATAACTTCATTATGGGTGCACATATCGGCAAAATTCTTTCAGTTTTGATGTATCGGATGTGTTTACTGTAAGAAGAAAACATAAACATATGTCAAAGTTAACATCATATTTTTTGATTTTTGTCCACGCGGCAACACTGTGCGTCGTATGTGGGATAAATCGAAACGTGGACCGAGATATCCCATTTTCAATACCAAACATCCTAAGAGTAATAGAAAATTCTATACCAAATTATAAAGCTCTATCATATGAACTGTATCTTGATTTCAGCAGACGGACATGGTTACATCGACTTAGAATTTAATACTGATCAAGAATTTATTTACGTTATAGGGTCTCCTACGTTTATTTCGAGGTGTTACGAACGGAATGACAAATGTAATTATTATGGTGGAGGGTATAAAAAAAGACTGCTTTTAATAAAAATACAAAAAAAAAACAAGTAAGCTTAGGCTACAGTCGGACGGGGCCGACCATTTGATACCCTACACCACTATCCCTGGTAATTACCTTTCAGCAAATCCAAATTCCTTTTTGGAACAAATAAACTTATTGTAAGAAATAACTTTGTGGATTCTGCCACCTTATCACTTCAAGCTTAAATAATATTGTAATAATTGTTCCACAAACATCCCAGAAGGGATGGGGAGTGCACACCGATTAATATCAGCTCAATGATATAGGACCTACTGTTTATCGCCAAGTCCGAACGGCGTGCCCTAAGACATCAGCTGTAGAGATCTTCTGCATGGCTAATATACTCATTAAAAGTCGCCAACATTACTGAGGGTTATTTTGCCACCGTTGAAAATTTGATGTGTAGAAAATCCAGGTCGACCCACATCACATTTTTAACTTGCCCGAAATCTCTCTTCCAGGAATAAAACAAGTAAGAAAAGTATATAGTCGGACGGAGCCGACCATGGGATACCCTATACCACTATCCCTGGACAATCGCTCTCCACGGAACTTCTTTTCAATGATTGTGAAAATTTAATTATCAAATATCATAGATGAATTGTATAATACTTATGACCAAAACCAAAAAGCTATCTAGCATGACAAAGACATTTTTGTAGCAGGAAAGGAACATTTAGTTCACACAAACTAAAATGTAATGAAACCCACTTATGTAGTACTACTACTTCCGTTGTTTAACCGCTACGTTATTGAAGTTTTTACCAATTTCACAAAAAAGTTTCAGTCCATTTAACCCGCTAAGTATTATCTGATCTTCACGTTGGTTTGTACGCTTCTTCTTCATCATAAACTCAAACTTTGTTTAAAATTTTGCGGGTTATTATTTTGACCTATAGAGCCGCTACAAAATTGGTTAAAATTTTGTTTTTGGTCCATTTCATTCCCTGAACATTTCACGATCATCAGCAAAACTAATCATTTCTATTCTGGCCCGAACCCAACCTCCTTAAAAAATTCGTTACAATCGGTCCATAATTGCGGCCTTAAGCTTGTTTACAATTTTTAATGGACGGACACACATCGCTAAATCGCTTTATCTCGTCGAGATATGAATTTTGGCATACCAAATAAGAGGTCTAGGACAAATATTTCGTGGTGTTACACAAACTTTTGGAGAGACAATATGTAGCATGGGATAAAAATGTGGTTCTCTACACGGAACCCATTATATATTAGGCAGTAGGCCCGTTATCTAGCAAACACTTTATTGCAATTTACATCATAGAAAAGGTCAGTAGTTTTTTTTCCATATGTAGGCTACTTTGCGAAATAATTATGTCCTCAAGGAATTAAAATATCGACCATAAATAAAATTTTATATTTTTCATACAAAAGTAATGGTCCATTTCACCCGCTAAAGAATATCAGATCATCATTCAAAATTGTAGGCATCTTTTTCGACCTATACTCTTACCCGGTTCAAAATTTCGTGACTATTGATGTATAATTGCGACTTCTAGCGAGTTTATTATTACACTACAAACAAATAACGGAATATATTAGGCTGTAACTCTGTTATCTGATCATGCACACCAACATAATTGGCATCAATTGAAAGGTCAAGCGTTCCACTTTCAAGTATATCTCACTTGTCCGGAATGTCACTTCCAGGAATTAAGATATAAGCTGTATATTTAAAATTTTCACAATTTTCACACAAAAGTTTTGGTCCATTTAACCCTCTAAATATTATCCGATCGCCATCTCAAATTGCAAGCTTCTCCTTTGTGATATACTCTTACCTTATTTAAAATTACGCATTGATCGGACTATTATTGAGACCTACAGAGCCGCTAGAAAATTGGATAAATATTATGTTTTTGGTCCATTTCACCCGCTAAATATTTCACGATCATCACCAATAAGAATAGGGATCTATTCTGATCTGAACCCGACCTCCATACAAAATTTCGTGACGATCGGTCCATAATTGCGGCCTGGAGCGTGTTTACAATTTATAATGGACAGACGGACGGACGGACGGACGGACGGACTGACGGACGGACACACATCTCAAAATCGCTTTATCTCGTCGAGATATGAAGATTGGTATACCACATTGGGGGTCTCCGACGAATATTTCGCGGTGTTACATGAATTTTTACCAAAACAAACTTATAATACCCTTTTCCACATTGTGGTATAGGGTATAAATATAAGCTGATAAAAATATACCTGATCACTAGACAGCGGAATCCTATCAAATGCATATATGGTTAGGATGGTCGTAGAGAAAATCTGATTAGACAGAAACTCGTTTTATCACAAAATAAAACGAATTTTTGAATATCGTGCATATTTTGACATATTTGCACAAAATGAACATATGCAAAAATATATACAAGGATTTGTGGTCTAAAAATTCCACCGAAATGGCTGGTATGCAACTTTAGACCGGAAATTTGTCCGCATGGGTCCACGTCTTCATGTAGCCCCTCTTCGTTGGGAGTATAAAACTTTCCACCTGAAATTTGTCGGTATAGGTCCACGTCTTCATATAGCCCCTATAGAACGGTACATCCCGGTTTTCGGTATTTTGAAAGTTGTAGCCTCAATATCCCACCGAAATGACTAAAATTTGGTATTTAGTCTTCGTTGGGGGTATAAAACTTTCCACCTGAAATTTCTCAGTATAGGT